>NW_024100476.1:0-662462 GCF_016545835.1 Crotalus tigris
CCCTAAACATCTTTGTTGCTCTTCTCTGTATTCTTTCTAGAGTCTCAACATCTTTTTTACATCGTGGTGACCAAAACTGGAGGCAGTATTCCAAGTGTGGCCTTACCAAGGCATTGTAAAGTGGTATTAATACTTCATGTATTAATACCACTTTGATTCTATTCCTCTGTTAATGCAGCCTAGCACTGTGTTGGCTTTTTTGGCAGTTGCAGCACACTGCTGGCTCATATTTAAGTGATTGTCCACTAGGAGTCTGAGATCCCTCTCACAGTTACTACTATTGAGCAGTTATTACTATACCTGTGCATTTGGTTTTTCTTGCCTAAATGTAGAACTTACTTTTTTCACCACTGAATTTCATTTTGTTAGATAGCGCCCAGTGTTTAAGTCTGTCCAGATCCTCCTGTATCCTAAGCCTGTTTTCTGGAGTGTTGGCTATTCCTGCCAGCTTGGTGTCATCTGCAAATTTGATGAGTTCCTTATCTATCCCCTCGTCCAAATCATTGATGAAGGTGTTGAAGAGCACTGGGCTCAGAACAAAGCCCTGGGCAACCCACTACACACTTTTCTCCTGGTCCTCTCTCTTTTTTTATCTTTCTTCTTCTGTCTATGGAGACAAGGGGGAGGCAATGTTCTTGAGACCTGAAAGAGTCTATTAGTGTAGCAGCCTTACAATAAAAGTAGTGTGGTATGCTTCTTGTATGGATTACCTCAGGAGGCTAGAAGTGTAAACTTCCCAGAAGTATAAACTGGAAAGACATATCCTGCATTGTCATGATTTTCTTGGCAGTTCCATCATCCAATCTTCTCAGTGAAAAAGTGGATTTCTAAGGAAGGAAGCAAATTGGATTTAAAGATTGAGTACTGTGGTTCTTGGGAGGCTTAACTGATAATGTTCCATAAAAGTTACTCCAAAATAGAAATTGACTAACTTTGTTGACTCAGTTCTTATATAACTTTTATTGATAAGAAAACAAAATGTAGAGCCAATTTCATATGGATTTAAATTATCCTAAGCCCTATTTTACTTACATTGCTCATCTGCAGGGCTGGTGTGTGAAAAGAAGGTTTCAGTTTTGCCCCAGAGATGGCTGGTGTTGGTTTTTCTACTCTTCTTTTTAGGGATCAGCTGTTAATAGGTCTTGTCATCTTCTAGAGTCTTCTAGGGGTATCATCTCTAAAAAGATACACAGTGATTGCACTGTGTCCATGCAAGGCTTCTTACTGGTTGACCTGTTTGTTTGTTGACCAGTTGGTGATGCCATGTCCTTGAAACCAACCTCCCCTTGTTCCATAAATCAACCTAGTTCTGGAAATGAAAACATGCCCTGGAACCTGGTGTTTGCTTTAGTAAGTTGAAAAGTAAGTCAGGCAAAATCAGACACGAATAGTGTAAGACTGGACTGGTCCAATTATGAAATTATGACACTGAGAGATCAACCCTCTCTTCCTGCATCAGATTGACATTTTTCAGCTTACAACTCTGTGAGAAAGGGATGAATTTTATTTCTTCTATTTATATGGCTTATATTTGTGATGGCGAACCTTTTAGAGACCGAGTGCCCCAAAACTGCCTCCCCATCCCTGTCCCCGCTCTGCCCTGCCCGCTGGGCCACCCACCACCTCCATGGCCCGCCACAGATCACCCAGGCAGCCCAGTAGCACCATGGTGGCCACACCCTCCACCCGTGCCCTGCAGCATCATCTGCGTGCGATGGGGCGCAAGGGCGGAGTCTTTTCCCCACTACCCGGCTACCATGTCCTTGGCTGTGCTGCTTTGCATGGGCCGCACCCAGGGGCGACTCTCCTCTGGGAGGGCTGCTGGTGAGGAGGGGGCTGTGGGAGGAGGTGGGGCTGTAGTACTGCAGGCCACTTTAGCTGACTGTGTTCAGCAGGTCAGCGGTTCAAATCTCACCGGCTCAAGGTTGACTCAGCCTTCCATCCTTCCGGGGTAGGTAAAATGAGGACCCAGATTGTTGGTGGCAATGTAAATATATATATACATTGCTTACTGGTGTACACCGCTTAGAGAGTGCTTGCACTTAAAGCGGTATATAAGTCTCATAAATAAATAAATAAATAAATGTGCCCACAGAGAGTGCTCCAACTGCCACCTCTGGCATGCGTGCCATAGGTTTGCGACCACTGGCTTATATGTTAGACTTTGCAACTGCTGGGTTAACAGCTCTTCTGGTGCCTGCAATAAAGCTAGCTTATCAAATATTTTCAGAGCCATACACACACGTATTGCTACAAACTAAGCCAAGAAATACATACAAAAATCTGTGTTGTTTTTATTAAGTTAACCAAGTTGTGACGATTGGAATTCCAATTTGAGCTGAATTTTGAATCCAATTAATTTTTCAAATATTTTACAGAGTTATGAACATCAAAGCATATTCCCACAAGCTAATTTTCTTTTCTTTCCTAGAGGGAAAGCATTAAGTATTATCTCTTACTATTTACAAGGCTAATTTGGTATACCGTATGAGAAAATTCAATCCACAATTCACTTCTTCAGAGTCTGAAATTGGAAGGGCCATTCCAAATCTTCAAAGACATATTTCGCATCAAGAAAAAAAAAAGTCATGGCTTTTTTTCTTGCTTTTTAAATTTATATTTTCAATAGGATTAAAAATAATACGGTATATGTCTTACTAGTCTTCATGTATTTTTTCAGAACAAATCCAGTCCTTATTAAGATGAATTGAGTTAAAAGGCCTTTTTATTTCTTTGCGAATACCATATTGTTGCCTCCGTGAAATAAATAAATAAATAAATAGTCCACATATCTCTGGACAGTTGAGTCATTCACCTCTTATATAATAAAAAAAAATGAAAGCTTCTTACCACGTAGAAAGAAGTATTTGACATTGTTGAATCTTATTCATTACTAGAGTTAATAGTTTAATCAAAATTTCTTGAAAAGTCTTAACTGCAGAGAAATACAGAGGAAGGAGCAAGACCGTTAAGAAGGATGTCAGATTATTACAGAAAAGATTATTTAGTCCAGGAGAGAATGGAATGAGGAAGAAACTCAGAGTAACTCCGCCTTAATGATGCTAGGTATAAAGTTGAACTGGAAAACTGCTTTGACAGGCTTTCAAGATTCTGTTTCATTAACAGAATGAATCTTTCATTTATTAAAAATAAATATAGTTCAAGAAATTCGGTTCTTGTTTCCTGAACTTTGCACAGCTTGACATCTACGTATTTATGCTGTTATTTTGAATACGAGTCTCCTGAAGACATCTATGTATATTTTCTGTTATTAAGTTCCTCCTAAAAATCTTTCTCTTTATTAAATGGCTAATCGTTAGTTAGAAATATTTATAGCTGATCCATGACATTTATTGTCAAATTAATTCCTGAAGAGATAGCAGCTGCTTCATCCAGTTTTTGATCTCTCTATTCTGAACCCTTTTATCACCTGCCTTCTTGTTGCCAATAACTCAAATGTCTGGTTGGCATTACGTGACAAGTGTAGAAAAATGTTAACGACATCCACAAAGACCTTTAGGCAAAATGGAGTAGCCAACCTATATCTTTCTTGATATTTCTTTCTTGCGTCTTGTATCTGTGCTTCAGTTTCATCTGATGAACATTAATTGCTTGAGATATCTCTTTTAGTGATATCAGATATAATAATAATAATAATAATAATAATAATTGTCGATAAGAAAGACAAAAAAGTCTGGATAGTGGACGTGGCAGTGCCTGGAGATAGCAGAATAGAAGAGAAAGAACTGGAGAAGATCACAAAATACAAAGACCTACAAATAGAAATAGAAAGACTGTGGCAAAAGCAAGCAAGGGTAGTACCAATAGTCATAGGCTCCTTGGGTGCAATCCCAAAACAACTGGAGCACCACTTGAACACAATTGGCATTGACAAATTCGCTATTAGTCAGTTGCAAAAGGCGGCCTTATTAGGAACTGCTTCCATCCTGCGACGATATCTGTAATACCATCAAACATCCACATCTGCCTATCCCAGGTCCTGGGTAAGGACTCGATAGGTAGACAAAATGCCAAATCCAGTCTGAACATCTGGCTGACTGTGCGATGATCAATAATAATAATAATAAAAGTTGGAATAAAAGGAATAGAAGTTAACAAAAAAGAATATAAATTAAGAGCTTTCGCAGATGACTTGGTGGTTACTTTGTCTCAACCTACCTATTCTGTAGTAAAGTTATTACAACTGATTTACCAATATGGGCGGGTTTCGGGTTTTAAAATTAATAATAATAAGACTAAAATATTATCTAAAAACATGACCAATCTGGACAAGCAGATTTTGGTTAATTTGACAGATTTTGAAGTTGTTGATAAGATAAAATATTTGGGGGTCACTTTATCTGTTTCTAATGTAAAATTGTATAAAAATAATTATGAAAGGCTGTGGGTCAGGGTACAGAAAGATTTGAAAAATTGGGAGAAGTTACAGCTATCTCTTATGGGAAGAATTGCAGTGATTAAAATGAATGTCCTGCCAAAATTTCTCTTTTTATTTCAAATGCTACCTGTTTTAAAAAATGAGGTTAATTTAAATGAATGGCAGAAAGGCATTAATAAATTTATTTGGGCAGGGAAAAAACCAAGGGTAAAGCTTAAAATTATGCAAGACTTCCGTGAGAGAGGAGGACTCAAGGTACCGAATTTGAAATTATATTATGATGCTGTGGCTTTAACATTAATTAGTGATTGGGTAAATTTAACAAATGTAGAAATACTCCATCTGGAGGGTTGGGATTTACTTTTTGGATGGCATGCCTATCTAATTTTTAATAAAAAAGTGGACCGGGTTTTTAAATCTCATATTATAAGGATTTCTTTACTCCGGGTTTGGAGGAAATATTATAAAAGTGATTTTAAAATACCATTATGGGCTATACCTTGGCATGCGATAGAGAGGATAAGGAGAGGAGTTAAGATGGATAGGGTTTCTTATACACAATTACTTAGATGGGATGGTCAAAATTGGCAGTTAAAATCTTTGGAAGATTTAGCACATGAAAATATCACCTACTCATGGTTTCAATATAGACAAATAGTGGATAGATGGAAGAGGGACCATAATATGGGCTTGCTTAGAGAAGATGAAAACCTTGTTAAACAAGTAAAAGATCAAAGGCGAACCCATATCAAGAGAATCTATGGGGCTCTAGTGGAACTGGATTCAGAATCAGAACTAATTAAAGATTGTATGATCAAATGGGCACAAAATTTTGGTGAACCAGTTCTACTGGATACCTGGGAAACTATTTGGGTGAGGAATGTTAAATTTACACAAGCCCAGAACTTAAGGGAGAATTTTTATAAAATGTTTTATAGATGGCACCTTGATCCAAAAAAAATGTCTCTTATGTATCCTGACTTACAGCCTAAATGTTGGAGATGTGGTTGTTTGGATGCCACTTATTATCATATTTGGTGGTCGTGTAAAAATATAAAAGTCTTTTGGATTAAGATATGGTGGAATATTCAAAGAATTTTTAGAAAGAGGGTAAAATTTACCCCACAATTGTTTTTGTTAGGTATCGTTACTGATTGTGATGCTAAGGAAGTTATATTGATGTTAAATTTGATTACAGCCGCAAGGCTGCTAGTTGGACAATATTGGAAGAAGGAATCCTTGCCTACCTTACAAGAGTGGTTTTTTAAAGTTTCCTATTTGGCAGAAATGGCAAAGATTTCGGCTTTCTTAAAGGAGCAATCGCAAGAGAAATTCTTTGCGGTATGGGAAAAATGGATAAATTTTATACAATATAAATTGGATATAAAAATATCATTTAGCCTTTCAATAACTTGTATATAAATTTTAATATTTTATAGATTGCATTCTTTTTTTATATATCTCTTTTCTTCTTTCTTTCTTCTTTTTTGTTATTATCTTTTTTTCTCTCAAGTACTTTTTTTTTTAATAGTTATGCTTTTTTACATATATTTTATTCTTAATTACTTTATAAGTTGTTTATGTAAGGTATTTAGATATATTTATGATTTATACTTTTTCAATTTTTTTTTAAGATTCTTAAAGATTTTAATTAAGCCTATACTCAGCTCTGGGAAGCTCGGGGGGGGATGGAGAGGGAGGATTGGGGTGGGTGGGTTAAGGTTGTTTTTTTTTTTTTTTTTTGCTTTTTGTAAAAAAATTTTAAAAAATTTTCAATAAAAAAAAAATAAAATAAAAGTTGGAAGGGACCTTGGATGTCATCGAGTCCAACCTGCTGCTCAGGCAGGAAACCCTACACCATTTCGGACAAATGGCTGGTATTAATACTTCATGTGATCTTGATTCTATCCCTCTGTTAATGCAGCCCAGCACTGTGTTGGCTTTTTTGCCAATTGCAGCACACTGCTGGCTCATATTTAAGTGATTGTCCCTCTCACAGTTACTACTATTGAGCAAGGTACCCCCTATACTATACCTGTACATTTGATTTTTCTTGCCTAAATGTAGAACCTTACTTTTTTCACCATTGACTTTCATTTTGTTAGATAGCGCCCAGTCTTCAAGTCTGTCCAGGTCCTACTATATCTTAAGCCTGTCTTCTGGAGTGTTGGCTATTCCTGCCAGCTTGGTGTCATCCACAAATTTGATGAGTTCCCCATCTATCCCCTTGTCCAAATTGTTGATGAAGATGTTGAAGAGGACTGGGCCTAGAACAGAGACCTGGGGCACCCCACTATACACTTCCCTCCATGTAAATGCGGTTCCATTGAAGACCACACGCTGAATACGGCTGGTCAGCCAACTACGAATCCATCTGGTGGTGATGCTGTCTAACCCACATTTTTCTATCTTATCGAGTAATAGGTTGATACTTTATCAAATGCCTTACTGAAGTCCAGGTAAATTATATCCACAGCATTCCTCTGATCCACTAATTTTGTCACTTGGTCAAAGAATAAGGTTTGTCTGGCATGATCTGTTTTTGACAATTTGTTTTTTTGACAATCTGTTTTTGACAATTGACCAGGTCCTTCCCAAACCATGATTCCATCTCCACTATTGACAGCTGATGTTATAAATATGGCATTATATTTCTGTGAAACATAATAATGCTGCCCATGTATGCCAAAATTTCTACTTCTGACTTAGGTCTCCATTGAACAGACCTCCAGAACTTTGAAAGGCCAGCTTTTTGGTGAACATGAGGCAAATATTGGTGTTCCTATTGGTGAGCATCTTATTACTTGTCATGGATTCCATTTTTACTCAATTTTTTTTTCTAAATATACAGTCATAAATACTGATTTTAGACAAAACTAGAAAAACCTGTACATCCCTAGATGGTTCTTTAATTGGTCTGTTAGTGATTTCCTGGATAATTTTATGCTGCAATCTTGGAACCTTCGCTATTGTCTTAAATGTTTTCTATTTCAAAATTTATGGTATTTATTTGGCTTGCTTTTTTTTAACCACTAGAAATCAAGATATTCTCCAGCACTGGAGATGGAGAATCCACCAATGGATTGAGACTGTATTCCTGCCCAATCAGATCAGTCAGCCAAAGTTGCCATGCCCGTCCTGGACCACGAGATCCCAGTCTTGACTGATCTCACCCACTTGGCAGACGTGCAATTTTGGCTCTAGGCAAGTAGAATCTCCATTGGTGGATTCCTTTTCCGCAGCAGAGTTAGATGAATTATTTTCTTTAAATTAGATCTACTTACCAAATTCTAAATTACTAGAGACAGCAGATTCTCCACATTATTGAGGAGGTATCAGACCTTCGTTAAGGAAGAGTCTCCTTCCTTCCCCCCCACCTCCCCACATTCCCCCCCCACCATTCCCAAAGGGGGGAGCAAGCCCCTGATCTAACAGTCTGGACTAACGGCCGTTAGTCCAGCCAGTCGGGAAACGCGTTCGGGGAGAGAAGCTTGTGGCTGCAGCTCCGCCGAAGAGTTTAGTCACAGGGAAGGTTCCTCAGCTTACTCAGCGGCCGTTCGGGGGGCCATTCCGGACCCACAAGCGTTTTTTTTGGAGGGGCGGAATCTGCTGGCGAAGAGGGGTGCGCGCACAGGCTATCACGTGGAACAAGTGCGGATCAGCTGTCGGGCGGCCGCGGGGAAGCCAGAAACCAGGACTGTTCCGTTTTTCTCCATTTAAGCAACTAGCTTCCAGGATGCTGGGAGAGCATTCTCTCCACACGGGCCACCATTTTAAAATCGGTGCGGCGCACGCGCGACCCCTTTGTTAGACGCACATGGCCTGGATAGGCCAAAGAACGCAGGCTCGGACAAGAGAGCCACTGCACATGCACGGCCGCCATTTTGCACATGTTTAGCCACCTATTCATCGCATGGCCTACTTAACTAAGCCTACCGTGCAGCCTACATAGGCTGACAAGTCTGGCGAGGGAGTCGCTTCCCAACCACCGCGGGGGGAGAACTCTGAGGCTAAGGCCTCACCAGGTGACAGTGCCGGAAAACATTATCTAAATTAAAAGGTTAAGCAATTAGGCTTGAAACTCCACCACGGGGGGGGGGAAGCGACCTCATCTGCTGACAATTTTATAAGGGCTAACCAAGGCAAACAGAGGCCTACCGTCAAAGAAGGACTCTAGGCCTCCCTAGCCCCCCCCAAGGGCGATTAGATTGAGGTACTCCCTGGTACTCCATCTTTCAGGCCCTGGTGTCTCTTGGCTCCTATCCCATCAATATCTACGGATTGGCTCCATCCGGATTCCAGGCACCCCCTGTAGTGTGTCTGTCCTTATCCAGTTAACAACTGCGTGGATTCCAGGCACCCCCAGTCGTGTGCTTGTCCTTATCCACAGCTTACTAAGCCGGATTCCAGGCACCCCCAGTAGTGTGTCTATCCTTATCCGTGCACAGCCATTGTGGTTTTCAGGTGGCCCCCAACAGTGCGCCTATCCTTACCCACGCGGAGGCTGTACTTGGGTTCCAGGCGTCCCCTGTAGTACATCTGTCCTTACCCAGAGTTATATTCTCCAGATACCAGAGGGCCCCCTACTGTGGTCCCTGTACTATCGGAGAATGGAGGAGCTATCCTTCCCTCGACAGGAGCCTTGCCATCCTCATCAGGTTTACCTGATCCAGAAGGCATTGATAAGACGGTGGCCACTAAGGCCAGGTCTACCAAGAAATCTTCCAGAAAGACAGAAAAACTGGCCAGCAGGAGACATCAGGCCCTAGAAAAGGAGTTCTCTTCTGGCACAGAAGAGGGCCAGACTAGAAAAGATTCAAGCTGGAATCATAGCCCCCGACTTTCTCTTGGGGGCCCCAACTTCCCTCCTGGGAGTTTGGTCAATGGGGGAATCCTCGCAGTCCCCGGCATGCTGCGGGACAGGTGAGTTCTCTTCTCTCTCCCAATCCTCTTCCCCATGTGTGTCTCAGGAGGCTCCCGAGGCCACCTTCACACCCACGGCAGCAGGGCTATGCCCTAGCGAGACGGTCCCCTTACCCTTGGAGGATCGCTTAGCCATACTGATCGCACAAGCAGTAGACCAGGCCCTCGAGGCTAGGACTCAGGCTCCCAAGCTGGGAACGAGCACGTCCCACCTCGTTCAACAACAGGGGACAGAGACCCATCAATATCCCTCTTCTCCATCGGGGTCATATGTTTCCGAGGATTCTTATCTCGACCAGGCCACCATAGAACAAGAGGGCCAAATTTCTGAGGAGGAGGACCTCCCTCCTGAAGTACCTTCATTCAGCGGGCTCTTTAACCCCTCCTTTTTTGTCAACCTACTATGTAAGGCAACATCCACCGCTCATCTTGGATCGGGGACTTTAACAGAACCGATTCCTGTTCTCCCTGATGTGGAGGCGGACCCGAACTTCTTCGAACCGGTAACGGCCCAGCACCGCATCCCATGCACCTCATTGTTCCTGAACGCGGTCCGGAAACAATGGTCCTCCCTGGCTTCCCTCCCTCTCCCAGGTAACACCAACAAGAAGTTGTATAACGTAGCCAAAGAGCCCGAAGAGGCTTTGGAAGTACCGAAGGTGGACGAGCCCCTAGGGCCCCTAGTATCGTCCACCGCCATATTCGGGGACTTTTCTGAGGCCCTCAAGGCTGAGGACCGCACATGTGAGTCCACATACTGCAGAACACACCAAACAACCGCATGGGCAATCAGGGCCGCAACATCCGCTTCCTTCTTTAGCAGAGCCACACTCGTTGGCTCCGACAGTTACAGACCCAGGTCCTGGCGGAGGACATCTGCACACACCAGGACCTCAGTAAGATGGTAGCGGCCACGGAGTATGCGGCAGACACAACACTCCAGGCTGCCAGATTTTCAGCAAGGGCCATAGCCTCCAGCATCACCGGCCGGCGCATGCTTTGGCTGAAACACTGGCAAGCCGATGCAAAATCCAAATGGAAGCTGGCAGCCGCTCCATACCAGGGAGGCAAGCTATTTGGGGATGCGCTAAATCCTTATCTAACAGAAAACAAGGACAAGCGCAGGGTCCTCAATCACCTCCTGAAGAGGCCGGACAGACGTCCCGGCCACTATTCAAGGAAGCAGTCCTTTCATGCGGGAGCTAGGTTCAGCTTCTCCCAGCCATCGCAACCCTTCCAGGCTAGACAAGATAGGCAGAAGAGACAGGCAGATAGACAAACCACTAGGCCCAGACAACAAGTGCAGGGCAAGCGGCCCTTTCGCGGGAGCAGCCGGCCATTCCGCCACTCCAGATGACTCCCCATCAGCACTTCCCATAGGGGGCAGACTTTCCCTGTTTGCCCACCAGTGGGAAGTCACCACCATGGACGTATGGGTGATCAACACCATACGTCCCGGCCTATCCCTAGAATTCCTCTCCAAACCCCCAAACCAGTTCCTCTCTTGCCCCTAACCCTGAAACCGAACAAAGAAAGGACTCATGAACAAAGCCATTCAACATCTACTAAGTATACAGGCCATAGAACCGGTACTTCTGGACCAGAGAGGCTAGGGATTTTACTCCATACTCTTTGTCGTCCCCAAGGCATCGGGGGGATGGAGAGCCATTCTAGATCTCAAAGGCCTGAATTTCCATCTGGCATATCGCAAATTCAAAATGCAAACGCTTCGCTCCATCTTGGGAAGCGTAAGAAAAGGGGATCTATTGACATCTATCGACCTCACCGAGGCATATCTTCATATCCCTATCTCTCTGGCCCACCACCATTTTCTACGGTTCACATACAAGGGACACCACTTCCAATACAGGGCACTCCCATTTGGTCTGTCATCGGCTCCCAGGGTGTTCACCAAAATCCTGGCGGTTCTGGCAGCTCATTTAAGGACAATACCAGTCAGTGTCCAATGTTATCTGGACGACATATTAATTCAGTCATCGTCCACCCGGTCCGCCCTGACGGACCTAGAACTAATGATAAAACTGCTCCAGGATCACGGGTTCTTGGTGAACTTCCCCAAGAGCCACTTGATACCCACAACAAGACTGTTGCACTTTGGGGCCATCATAGACACAGTGGAGTGCCGGGTATACCTATCCCAAGAGCACCGGAACAGCATAAGGGAGTCAGTGCTCCAAATACGCCAGTGCCAGTCAGTAACGTTGGCCAGTCTTTCCCAATTGCTGGGGAAGATGATCTCGACCATAGCAATTGTTCCATGGTCCAGATTCCACTCCCAAGAGCTACAATGGTTCATGTTTCCCTTCCAGAGGCAGAATCTCAGCGCGTCCCAGAAGAGGGTAAGACTGCCACAAAGGGTGCGGCGTTCCCTCGCGTGGTGGCTGTCTCCAGCCACATTCAGAGGCTCAGACTTCAGAGAGCCAGACAGGTTAGTCCTCACAACCGACGCAAGTCTGTTCAGTTGGGGAGCACACCTCCGGACCAAGTGGATGCAGGGCTGTTGGTCCGCATCAGACCTTCGACACAACATAAACTGGCTCGAACTACAAGCCATCCACCTAGCCCTACGACACTTCCACAACTTGTTAGCATGGAGGCACGTACTAGTCCTCATGGACAATGTGTCCGCCAAGGCCCACATAAATCGCCAAGGGGGCACTCAATCCTGCTCTCTATGGTCCGAGTCCCTCCTGCTGGGATCCTGGGCGGAACAGAACCTGGCCTCAATCAAGCCCGATCATATTTCAGGGGAAGCAAACACTCAGGCCGACTTACTGAGCAGGACAACAATAGACCACTTGGAATGGCGCCTCCATCCGAGAGTCTTCAAAGAAATCTGTCACCGCTTCAGCCGGCCACTAGTAGACCTCTTCGCATTACCGTCCAATGCCCAGTTGACTCGCTTCTTCTCCCGGTTCCCATCCACGGGAGCAGAACAGGCAGATGCGCTCCGGAGTGCATGGCCACAGGGTCTGCTTTACGCCTTTACCTCTTCTTCTGGCGGTAATACACAAACTCCTTCAGGAGCGAGCCAAGATACTCCTGGTGGCCCCGTATTGGCCAAGGAGACCTTGGTTCACCGACCTGAGGAGCCTCTCCATCACAGACCTGTGGCGGATCCCTCCGGACCGGGTCTCTCTCAGTCAGGGGGTGATTCTCCATCCAGAACCCTAATGGCTAAAATTAGCCGTCTGGCACTTGAGCGCTCGATCTTAACAAGGGAACTTCTTCACAAGGGGTCATCAGGGTAATTCAGGCTTCTCGCTGCCCTTCCACAAATTGCATATACGAGGTCATGTGGAAAAACTTTCAATCTTGGTGTTCCGGCCGGAACCTGTCCATCAGGGAACTAATGGTTCCCAACATCTTGGATTACTTATTAGACGGTCTGGAGAGGGGCCTGGCCCCAAGCACACTACGCAGACAGATCGCCGCCCTCTCCACGGTTCTCTCTTGTAACTCGGTGGAGTCACTGAGCCATCATCCTTTACTCCGTTCCTTTCTTAAAGGGGCCGTGAATATCAGGCCTTCCATCGTGCACAGGTACCCTTCGTGGGATTTACCACGGGTCTTATGGGCGCTTACCACTGAAGGAATGCGACATCCACTACCTGTCCCATAAGGTAGCCTTTTTAATGGCAATTACGTCAGCTTGACATATCTCTGAATTAGCGACACTCTCGATACAGGATGACCTCTGTTTCTTCCACAGGGATCGAGTAGTTCTGTGACTAGACCCCACTTTCATCCCAAAAGTCAATTCCTTATTTCACAGGTCACAGGAGATAGTGCTACCGGACTTCTGTCTGAATCCAGCGCACGACCTGGAGCGTCAATGGCATACATTGGATGTCCATAGGGCTCTTAGGTACTATATATCACGAACAGCGGAATTCCGCAGTTCAGAAACTCTTTTTGTATCCTTCCACTCCTCCTCCAGGGGTTGGAAGGCTTCCTCTTCCACAATTGGTAGGTGGATCAGAGCATGCATCGCCGGGGCGTATCAGGCTGAGGCATTGCCAATTCCCAGACAGGTTACAGCACACTCCACATGGAGTGCAGCCACCTCCGCGGCATGAGCCACTCAAGCTTCCATTGAGGAAGTTTGCAGAGCGGCCACATGGGCCTCGCCATCACCCTTCATCCGTCACTATAAAATTGATAGATTTTCCTCTGCAGAGGCCTCCTTTGGTAGAAGGGTTCTCCAGCAGGTCATACACCAAAGTAGCACACGGGACCAGTCTATTTCCCACCCTCAGGGACAGTAGGCTTTGGTATGTCCCATTGGTGGATTCTCCATCTCCAGTGCTGGAGAAGGGGCGTTGTCTTACCTGAATGCCTTTTCTCAGCACGGAGATGGAGAATCCACTCCCACCCTCGTAGGTCATATAGGTCCAGGGTTAGTTAATGGTGAGCCACAACGTCTTGCTGTCAGTCAATGGCTTCGCTCGCGTCAAGACTGGGATCTCATGGTCCAGGACGGCATGGCAACTTTGGCTGACTGATCTGATTGGGCAGGAATACAGTCTCAACCCATTGGTGGATTCTCCATCTCGGTGCTGAGAAAAGGCGTTCAGGTAAGACAACGCCCCCTCTCAACAAGTTCAACTTCAAATGGGCCAACTTAAAACAAAACAAAATCTGGGACCCATTAGTCCAATGAGATTGAAACTTGGCTGAGATGTAGCCATGTCAGCACCATCAAGCCTTCCCAGAAATCTTAGGTTGTGGACTTCCCAGAAATCTGTAGGTTATTTGGTACAAGGAAAGATGGGAGGGGTTTATCCCTGCCTCTTTTCTTGCCTCCTCTGGTCCCCACAGGCAATTGTCTGGGCCAAGTCCTGACAGGTGAGCAGCAATTGGCTGCTTTGGAACTGAAACTGAAATCTGAAAACTCTTTAATGGTGGTGGGCAGCAAGGGAAGGATGAATGGATGACTTGGAAGCCTGGTGGCAAAATGGAGGTGGCTAAGGGTGCTAGCAGTTGATGAGAAGATCTTCTTCCTTCTTGGAGGGAGAGGGCCTTGGGGACACACCAGGTTGGAAAACAGGGATGCAGCTTTCCTTGTAGTCAGCAGCTCCCTTTGTTTCCCTTCCCCACAGCAAAGTGACCGGCAGTTCTGTGGGTTAGTCAAGAAAGAGCAGGGGTGATTTCCAATGATTCCTACCAGCTTCTCACAAGTAAAGTCAATGGGGAAGCCTGCAGGAAGACAGAAATCATTGTTGCTATTACTGTTGCCCCAAGTGGCTGTGGTAAGGTCTGATGGATAAGTAGCAATTGGTTGCTTTAGAACCAAAGCTGAAATTTCAAACAACTTAACAACAGTGGGCTCTGAATGAAAGATGAGGGATCTACTTAGATGCCTGCTGGCATGATAGGTCTGGCTGGAGGAAACCAGCAGTTGATCAATGAGCTTTTGTCTTTCCTGGAAGGAGAGGGCCCTTGGGAAGATGCTGGGATGAGAAGTGGGAATGCAGTTTTCCTCATGGTTCATAGCTCTTTTTGTTCCCTCCCCCCCAGCAAAGTAGTGATTAGTTCTGTGAGTCAACCCAGGAGGAGGAGGATGTTCCCTACCAGCTTCTCACAAGGAAACTCAATGGGGAAGCCAGCAGGAAATCACAAGTACCTCCTTTCCCACTCGTTTATTTTGCCCATCTGTGGTCATTCTGTTTCTCTGTTTAGGTAAGGAAATATCTTTGAAACAATGACCCAATACATCACAGGCTTTCTGGTTAACTACTAAGTAGCTGATAACCAGCTGTGCTGACATTGGTCTCAGCAATTATTTTCACTGAAATTACCTTTTTTAAGATGGCAAATTTATCAGAGTCCAAACAAACAGCATGTTATCGAGACTACTGTGCACTGGTGAGTTTGAATCAATATTTGAAGTTCAGAATACTCATATTCATTTGAATCAGTAAAAAGTGTTTTTAAGAGGCAGTGCCTAACTTTCAAAGTATATTTATAGGAATTTTGTAGGAATATTGCAGATCTGTGGAAAATTTATAGTTATTTTTAGGTCAGAGTCGCTAGACAAATTATTTTAGAGCAGTCCTATTGAAATCAACATGACTCAATTTCTACTTTAACTATAATTCAGGATGCAACCTAATAGTTATTTGTATATAGTCTGCATGTAATATATATTATTTTTGTGGTCACTTGAATGTGAATGTGCTTTACAAAAAGGATCTAAAGATAGCTCCCTAAGGACTTAACAGTCTCAAATTTATTAATTTATTATTTATACCACTTATAGGCTGCCTGCCTTCCAGCAACTCTCCATTTGTTTAATAATGAAACATATATGTATGCTTCTTGCAGCCCCAAATGTTGCTTTTACTTTGCACCTCAGAAAAAAGTTTTCAGTATTAAACCTGTATTAAGATGTTGCCAAGAATACATTCTGCATTGGGACTTTCTTTGTCTCCAGAATCAAAGTTATGGGTTAAGTACACTTGTTTAGATGTAAACAAGTATTTTTGATTACTTGCATTATGTCTGTTTTACTTTTTGGCTTCATTTCTTTAAGTTTAATTTCAGGGTGGCATAGTTTTGATAAACTTTGTGTTAAAGACAGTGGAGAAATTGAGTCCTGAAGGTGGAATTTAAAGAAAATAAGAGGTACTGTAGATGTACGAATGCAACCTCAGAAGCAATTTCAGATTCTGTAGGCCGTACTGTAAAGAGTGAAGCCATTTAACAGGACAAACAAGGAACAAGTAGGATAGGAGACTTAAACAGGTGATATTTAGGGTGAGATATCACCAAAAGCCAGCATAGTTCTGGTCCAGGCAGTTGATCAAATTAAATGAGATGGGGAAAAATATGTAGTAGTTACTTTGGAGATAGGAAAGAAGACATATTTTTTGTAAAGAAGGGCCTTCTACATCTTGATGAAGACCTTTACATAGGGAACATCTTACACATATTTCTATTTGTGCTTGGAAATTGTATTTAGAAACACAAGAAACCTAATGTTTTGCTTCAGGAAGAAGATAAGACTGAATAAAGCTACGAGTTTGTATTGTACTATATTTTTCTAGTAATTTGGGCAAATGTTTGCTTTTGCTTTAAAAGGAGAGAAGATATAGAATACCAGTTGAAAAGAAATCAAAGTCCGTAAGAAATCATTTTCAGAAAGCATTCTCCCTATATACAGTATGTCATTTTCAGTTTCTCCCTGCCTTGTTACTAGAAGCTATTTACCGCTTTTATCTCAGTGGTGTTACAAAGCTAGTAATTTAGTGTGACTTGACTGCACTTCAGATTAATCTTTTTAGATGCTCTAATACCCTGATAATGTGCCTTATTTCAAACCAAATGCATAAATTATATAATTATAAATTTTAAATTCCATATAATAGGTTTTTAATTTGTTTAGATGTATGGGAGGTTGGAGATTTTCAATAGAAATAAATACTTAATAGTTATTTATTATCTGCTACTGAGTCAGGTTCCATAGTGACTGATGGATTAAAGCTCACCCTCATCTTTAGCAATAAATCATTTCTTCCCAGGATATTCCAATAATCTCTTTGATGCTGTCAGTTGTCTTGTGAAGATAGCTTCTATTTCCCTTTATCTTGCCAAATATATTCATTTTTTGGGTCCATCATCCCTTCACATCAGGTGTCCAAAGTATCTGAGTTTCTGCTTGCATAATTCAAAAGCATCCATTATCTTTCCTTCGGTGTCCTGCTTGCACAGCAAGAAAATACATAAAAAGCACAGCTTTGATTTTTTTTGTGTGTGGGGGGGTCCTTTGAAATATCTTTATTATGATCTGGTTGAAATTTGTCCCCATTAGGGTTTATCTCTACTACTTCTCCAGTGCATTCTCCAATTTAGTTTATACTTCAGGAAAGCAAAATCTTTGCCAGTATAATGAAGCGGGTGAAAAGGCATTCTGAGAGGCAGCTATTTTTCTTTATTTTGACAAACTTGCATTTCTTGCAGTAAACCACATATTGTCTGTTAACTTTTTAACAGAATTTACGCACCTCACAAATTTCTCCATCTGTTTGCCCATCTTTAAAAAATATTTTGCTGAGATACATAAATTCATCTGCTTGCTTAAGGTTTTCAGTACAGGTAGTTCTCAACTTACAACAGTTTGTTTAGTGAACTGTTCTAAGTTACCACTGCACTAAAAGAAGCGACTTATGATCATTTTTCACACAACTGTTGCAGCATTGCCAAGTGCCAAAATTCAGACGCTTGGCAACTGACTCACATTTATGACGGTCGCAGTGTCCCAGGATCACGTGATCCCCTTCTGCAGCCTTCTGACAAGCAAAATCAGTGGGGAAGCCAGGTTCACTTTACAACTGTGCTACTAAATTAACAACTGCAGTGATTCATTTAACAACTGTGGTAAGAAAGGTCCTAAAATGGGACAAAATTCACTTAACAAACATCTCACTTAACGACAGAAATGTTGGGCTCATTTGTGGTCGTAAGTCGATATTTGCATATATCTTGCAAAACTCTCATTTTCCCAGTCAAATTCAGGAAATGTGCTCCTAGTCCAGAGGTAAGCAACCTTGGCTCTTTTATGACACGTGGACTTCAACTCCCAGAATTCCTGAACCAGCTTGGCTGGCTCAGGAATTCTGGGAGTTGAAGTCCATGAGTCATGAAAGAGCCAAGGTTGCCTACCCCTGGACTAGTCCTTGCCTTACCATGCACTCTAATTGACATTCACTAAAAATAATTTTGGTTATCTTATGACCCCATTTCTACCATCACCACAAGCATTCCTGAAATATTTATCTATAAACACAGTAAATAAGCATGAGGCATTATACAACCTAACCTTTATTCTTTTGTATGGTTCACTTCCACCTTTATCATCCTCACCAACCTTCCTTCAACTCTATATTTAAAACTGCTAAATAATGATCTGTTCCATATCCACAACTTTTTATCAGCTGTATATTCTTCATGAATTCTCTGAAAATTTGTGCTTCATTGGCCATTTTCAGGTGCATAACATTTTTTTTCTCCAATATGATGGCACAATCTAGAAAAAAATGGATGACAAAGCTATAAGATCACGATTATTATTGATACAATGCAAATTGCTTACAGGTGAACTCAACAGAAGTGCTGTAATGACAGCTGCAGAGAATACCAAATGCATAGGTAAGATATGTCAATGAGATGTTTCAGCTTTGGGATTAGAGAAGACAAGATTTAGTTTAGTTCCTACAGCACCTGAATCAATAAGAGTCACAGTGGGAAAAGAGTAAAACCTTTCCTACCTTTCTTACAAGCCCTCATAAAAACACATTACCAGCTAATCACTAGAGCAGTGGTGGCAAACCTATGGCACGGGTGCCAGAGGCGGCACTCAGAGCCCTCTCTGTGGGCAGACATGCTGTTGCCCCAGCAGCTGAGAATGGAGCGCCAGCCTGCATTTCGCAGTCAGAAGCCTTTCTGGTAGGCCTCTGTAGCCGAGAACTGAGCTACGGATTGAATCCATAGCTTGGTTCTTGGTTGCAGAGGCTTTCCGGAAAGGCCTCTGACTGCGAAATGCAGGCTGGGGACTCTGCAGAAGAAGTGGGCTGGCAAGAAGAGGCAGGCTACAACAGTAAGTAGGCATGGGGCGTGTGGGGCAGCTCTACCCCCCCATCCTAGTTTGATTTTTAGGCATGTGCCTCACCCCAAAACTAGGGCTTTATACCTCCTTGGGCAGTGGTGGCGAACCTATGGCAGAGGCGGCACTCGGAGCCCTCTCTGTGGGCACACGTGCTGTTGCCCCAGCCTTGCCACCTCACCAGCAGCCTCCCTGGAGGAGAGTTGCCCCCGAGCGTGGCCCACACAGAGCAGCGCAGCCAAGGACTTGGCAGCCAGGCAGCATAGACAAGACTCTGCCCTCATGCCCCATCTCGCACAGTTGATGCTGCAGGACGTTGGCAGAGGGCGTAGCCGCCATGGTGCTGCTGGGTTGCCTGGGCAATCTGCGGCAGGCCCTGGAGGCAGTGAGTGGCCCTGCGGGCAGGCAGGGTGGCGCAGAGAGGGGGCGGGGCAGGGGTGGAGCAGGGGCAGGGCCAGTTTTTGGGCACTCAGTCTCTAAAAGGTTCGCCATCACTGCACTAGGGACTTTGGTAATATGTTACACATCTTTATAGACCACAGGTGACCTGGATTTGCACATTATACTAAACCAAAATCACCTGAAAACATTTTTCTTTTAGAGCACTGAGTGAATGTAGCCTCAATTTCCTATCCACAATGTGATTAAAGGCTCAGGAATAATAATAATATGAACTGTAAAATAATTCAAAGTTGTAATTAGCAAATGATAAAAATAAGTCAAGAATTCTGACTTTTGGAAGAGAAAAATAGGCTCTGAAATTAAAAACAGATGATAGTTTGAATTCTACCCAGACAATTCTAAGTCAGCTCAAGGACAAATCATTTCATATTCAGAATCACAATAACAGACGGAGCTGTTATGACAAAGTATAAACTAACTTCTTTGTATCCTGGATTCACCTCTATAAAAACATCTGGTAATATAAGTTATTCTGTTTGTTTTATTTATACATATACACAATGAACGTATCTTGGATGATTAATTGGATCAAAGTTTAATCTGATTCCTTGGTTGCCTGGTGATTTGTAGCAAAATTCCATCCTTTGTTTCACAATTGTATCATGTCACACTTAAGAAACGGTTTTAAGGCAGAAAACACATCTAAATACAAATGAGTAATATATTTATGTTTCCAAATAACACTTAATCATCTTTCAAAGAAACGTCAGTTACTAATTTATACTGTAGTGTGTGGTGGCAAAGTTCAGTATTTACATCGGCGGTGCCCTGTCGATTTTAGACACAGAGATATTTATTTGGTATGTTTAAAAATATATGTCTGCATTTATGTTGATATCCAGCAGCAGCTCAAATACTGCATTCAGTACAAACTTACAGGCATCACACAAGCTGGATTGACATCACTGCCTATTATTTTCAAAATGAAAGCCTAAATTTTAAAATGCATATATTCCAACAAATCGGCAAAATCATTGAATAGAAATGCCTTTTTGAACTTGAAAACAAGAAAAAAAGAGGTTCTGAGTTATCTTTCCCATATTTTAATAGTTCTGAATGAATGTAGGCAGAAAGGCATTAATAAATTCATTTGGGCAGGGAAAAAACCAAGAGTAAAACTTAAAATCATACAAGATATTCGCGAGAGAGGTGGACTCAAGGTACCGAACTTGAAATTGTATTATGAGGCTGTGGTTTTAACATTAATAAGTGATTGGCTTAATTTAACAAATGTAGAAATACTCCTCTTGGAGGGTTGGGATTTACTTTTTGGATGGCATGCCTATTTAATTTTTAATAAAAAGGTTGATAGGGTTTTTAAATCTCATATTATAAGGATTTCTTTACTTCGGGTATGGAGGAAATATTACAGAAGTGATTCCAAAATTCCATTATGGGCCATACCACGGCATGCAATAGAAGGGATAAGGAGAGGAGTTAAGATGGATAGTGTTTCTTACGCACAATTACTTAGATGGGATGGTCAAAATTGGCAGTTAAAATCTTTGGAAGATTTAGCACAAGAAAATATTATATACTCATGGTTTCAGTATAGACAAATAGTGGATAGATGGAAGATAGATCGTAACGTGTGTTTGCTTAGAGAAGATGAAAACTTTTTCAAACAACTAAAAGATCAAAGACGAACTCACATTAAGAGAATTTATGGGGTGTTAGTAGAATTGGATTCAGAAGTGGAATTAGTTAAAGAATGTATGATTAAATGGGCACAAAACTTTGGTGAACCAGTTCTACTAGATACCTGGGAAACTATTTGGGTGAGGAATGTCAAATTTACACAAGCCCAGAACTTAAGGGAGAACTTTTATAAAATGTTTTACAGATGGCATCTTGATCCACAAAAAATGTCTCGTATGTATCCTGACTTACAGCCTAAATGTTGGAGATGTGGATGTTTGGATGCTACTTACTATCATATCTGGTGGTCGTGTAAAAATATAAAAGCCTTTTGGATTAAGATATGGTGGAATATTCAAAGAATTTTTAGAAAGAGGGTAAAATTTACCCCACAATTGTTCTTGTTAGGTATTGTTACTGATTGTGATACCAAAGAGATTACATTGATGTTAAATTTAATTACAGCCGCAAGGTTGTTAGTAGGGCAATGTTGGAAGAGGGAATCTTTGCCTACTTTGCAAGAGTGGTTTCTTAAAGTTTCTTATTTGGCGGAAATGGCAAAGATTTTGGCTTTCTTGAAGGATCAATCGCAAGAGAAGTATGTTGCGGTATGGAAAAAATGGATAGATTTTATACAACACAAGTTGGATATAAAAATATTATTTAGTTTTTTTAATAACTTATATTTAAAATTTAATATTTTTTATCTTTCTTCTTTTTTCCTTTTCTTTATTCTTTTCTTTTCTAAACATTTATTTTTTGTATTTATGTTTTTTATATACACACTATTGTTAATTATCTTATAATTTTTTTAAGTAATGTATTTAGATTTATTTATGGTTTATATCTTTTTTAAGATTTTTCGAAGAAACTTTAATTAAGCCTATATTCAGCTCTGGGAAGGTCGGGGGAGGGAATGGGAGGGTTGGGGAGGTTTGGGGGAAAATTGTTTTGTTTTTGTAAAATTTTAAAAAAATTTCAATTAAAAAAAAAATAGCTCCCTGCTAAATTTGCAGTCCCTTGCCAATATTTCACAAAATGTGATCTATTTTTGAAATTTTTATCTTGTTGCTATTGTAACGGCTCTTGGTCAAGCAGCCTTTTCTAACAAGTAATGTCAGATTTCATTTTCAGTTTATACCAGGTGCCATAGGAGCTGTTACTTTTAACAAGCAATAGAAGCTGAAAAAATGCCTATTCAATTTACTAGCCTGTACCAAAAAGAGGATATGATTTCTGCATTTCTGTATTTTTGATAGCTTAATATGCCTGTTTAATAGGCACTGATTAATTTCTCCAGAACTGTAATGGAGGTTAATTTTTGAAATTTTTAAAAGTTTGTTTATTTGCTTTAACATACAAAAGAAAAAGAATAAAAACAAAATCTAAAAAGAAAGAAAAAGAAAAGGAAGAGGAAGAACATATTTTTAGCCCTACAAAATCAAGTCTGTCTAGCATTAAACGTTAACCACAAAAATTACTATGAGGCAGTTTTTGCATTATACATAAGTAAATCATGTTACATCTTTAACCCTATTCTTCTTCCCAAATCTGCATTGACAAACTTATGGTTATCTAACCAAAATGAACAATAGTTGCACAGACCTATATTATATGTCAAGTATTCCCAAAATCATCACACTTCCAGCATAACAAAATTGACAGCCAGACCTTTTAAAACATTATCTAAGATTTCTAATACATCAGAGAAATATTCTATTATTGTAACTTGGTGGCTCAAAAACATATGTTTGAAAAAAAATAACAATTATTTGAACAAACAATTATACTTGTTTTTAAAGTATATTAAACTCCATGACTGTAGCAACTTTTAATGTTTACCTATTAATCAAACCTTACTATTAACTTGAACTTTTTCCTAACTGGATGAAACACTTTTTTTCAGATTAAATAATGAGAGAGATGTGTGAGAGAAGGGAAGGAACTATATTCATTTTGCCTCATGAAATATGTCTTAATGATACTGTTGAAAGAATAAGCAGGTTCAGTTCCAAGCTGAGAATAAAATAGAGGCTGCTTTTGAAAGAAGGTTTTTGTGTATTGATGAGCAGAACCAACAAAAGCATGTGGTTCTGGGACAGCTGACAAAATGGAGTTGAGAGTAGATGGGTTTTTAATACCTTCTTTGAGCTTTGTATTTTGAGGTACCTGTTGCTGTGTAATACTTTGATCTGAGCTTGAGTGTGCCCTTTTGGTATTCTAACTATTGTTGCCTGACTCTCATTGTGGCTGGGAGGTCATATCCTCTCCTTGGAGCTGAGTGGGGGAAAGTAAATTCTTAATCCCATAGCTGTTTACTGTGCCCCATATTTTCTGAATGGATCACCAAATCTGCATTTCTGAAGAGTGGCCTCCTCAGGTTTCTGCCTGAGGAAAGGGAGACTGGGGCTGTTTCTGCCTAAGATTTTTTTTTCTCCCCACTTCTCCTTCAGGGGGAATATTCTATCCTGCCTCTTTTTAATATTCCCCAAAATATTTCATTCTCTGGGAGTGGGATGCTGACTCCCTACAATACTATTTTGTGAATCAGAAATATTTTCATTTCCAGAAATTCTATTTCTCTTGATTTTTTAATTGGTATGTTCTGGTTTACAAAAAACTGAGACAAGCATCTTTAACTTTCTCATGTCCATTTCTTCATTTATGTTATTATTCATGACCAATTTCTTTCACATAGTAACCATCTTATATATGATTTTAAACTTAGAAATCTTGTATTTTTTCCTCAACTTTCCCAGTTTTTTGAAAACTACGAGACAAATAAGAAACTCCTAGCGCTTTCTTTTTAGCTTCTCATGGAATGGAATGGAATGACATGGCGTGGTGTGGCGTGGCCTAGCATAGCATAGAATATTCTTTATTGGCCAAGTATGATTGGACACACAAGGAATTTGTATCCCGTGCAAAATAAAGTAATAATAACCATAATATTAAAGTAATAATACTTTAATACCAATAAGAGAAGGTAGTGGAACGGATAAGAAGAATAAAAGTAATACAGCCATACCACTATGT
Organism: Crotalus tigris; assembly: GCF_016545835.1. Taxonomy (NCBI): domain Eukaryota; kingdom Metazoa; phylum Chordata; class Lepidosauria; order Squamata; family Viperidae; genus Crotalus; species Crotalus tigris. The sequence continues at coordinate 24,084 of NW_024100476.1, forward strand.
TTCCCCAAAAATAAGACCCGGTCTTATATATTTTTTTTTCCTCCAAAAGAGGCACCAAGTCTTATTTTGGGGGGATGTCTTACCTGCTTACCTTAGGACTGCCGCATCCAGGCCTCGCATGCCCTGACACCTGTCACACCGCGGCTTGAGTTCTTCTGTGGTCAATTGCAGCCTCATGCCATATGGTACATCATGCCACTGCCGCTGCTTGCAGTAGTATGAAGCCCCAAGTTAAAAAGATTTAAGTATTCTTTTTTTAATTAACTGAAATGCTTATATCAAATTTTGATCAGGTTACAAATTCAGTCTTTGTAAATGCTAATGAAGTTTATCAGTGTGGAAAAGTCAAGAATCCTACAGGCAAGGTTTTGATAGAAATCCACTCCAGTTTTGTTTACTAATGATACAGCAGCATTGATTTCTACCTTGCAGTCATTATTTCTACTGCTGTTGCCAGTTCTGTTAAAAATACAACAGTTCAAAATAATTAATATTTCAGCTTTTTCCATGAACCCCATTGTGATTTGAGCCATCCGCTGTTTTTTCTTGTTCTCATACTGCAAGACAGAATTTGCTATCTTGCTGTGATGCTGCTTCATTTTTTCCCCCAAAACCGGTAATGGATTACACACGAGCAGGTATGAGGAAACTATTTTGAGTCATTCCGTTTCTTTTTAGCACTCTCTATATGGCAGCAAATATTTTATTAGTACAATGTATGAAAAAATACCACGGGTCCAGTAATGCAGAAGAACTGTCTGAATAGGCATAGAAGCTGGATTGCAGAGCTGATTCTAAAAAGGCAGGAAAGGATTTTTTTTCTGGTTGAATTTCTAGAGCAGGGGTAGGCAACCTTGGCTCTTTTATGACTCGTGGACTTCAACTCCCAGAATTCCTGAGCCAGCAGTGCTGGCTCAGGAATTCTGGGAGTTGAAGTCCACAAGTCATAAAAGAGCCAAGGTTGCCTACCCCTGTTCTAGAGAGTGAGACAGAATATGGAGTGTTCATATTTTGGGAGTCACTTTGTTTCTGTAAGCCATTATTCAGGCACACATTGATTAGAGGTAGTTCTCAACTTACAACTATTAATTTAGCAACCATTTAATTAATTTAGCAAAGTTACAGAGTCACTGAAAAAAAAAGAGATTATGACTGGTCCTCATACTTGCATCCTTGTGATCAAATGATCAAAATTTGGAATCTTGGCAACTGGCATGTATTTATGACGGTTGCAGTGTTCGGGGGGGGGGGGACACGTGTTCATCCTTTGCAACCTTCCCAGCTAGCTCAAGACAAGCAAAGTCAGTGGGGGGAGGGGAGCCAGGTTCACTTAATGACCGTGTGATTCACTTAACAATTGCGGTGATTTGCTTAAGAATTAAAAAAAGATGGTAAAATGGGAATTCTGGCCCCAGTTGTGGTTGCAAGTTATTTTTATTTTATTTTTTAAAAAGTTTTTTTAGTTATAATACAATTTTTTAAAAAAGAAAACATTGGACATGATGTAACATTCCAGTCTGAACATTTCTATCAAATTATTTCTCCTCTTAAATTCAATTCTTTATCTCTATAAATATATATAAACTTTTTATACAATACTAAATACATTTTCTTAATTTGCTAATCTAAGAATACATATATTTCCATCTTATCGCTAATCTATAACCCCAACAGTCCCCCTCGATTCCCACCAATGGTACAATTTATCCCAGATTTCAAAATATTCTGATCTGCTTTTATTTTTCAATTCCATCGTAAGCCTGTCCATTTCAGCACAAGATAGTATTTTATGCAGTATCTCTTCATCTGTGGGAGTTTCTTTGTTCTTCCATTTTTGTGCAGAAGCCAGTCTAGCAGCAGTCAAGATGTGCAACATCAAATAGACTATTCCCTTATCATATTTATCTGTGGTTATACCCAATAAAAAGAGTTCAGGTTTTAGCTCTATCTCCAACATTAATATTTCTTTCAACCATTTTCTTATCCTATTCCAATAATCATGGGCTTTAGGATTTCGGCTTTAATATTGATTTACATATTTGGCAAGAATTGTGGGAAAGAAACAGGAAACTCACCTTAGCTACTTCTTATAAGGAAAATCTTTATAAGATGTTTTACAGATGGCATTTCCCACCCATGAGGTTAGCCAAAATAGGCCCAAATCTTTCACCTATATGTTGGAAATGTAAAATAGCAATAGGGACCTATTATCACATGTGGTGCAAGTTATTTTTATTGATGTCAGCCCTTCAAAGTTGATCAGTTCAGGAAGCAAACCCAATAAGAAAATAAGAACTGTACTTTACAAAGTTGGGTTTTTTTGTAACAGAATCCTCCAAACCTAACTGGTTTCCCCTTCCTTTCCTCATATATATATATATATATATATATATATATATATATATATATATATATATATATGTAGGTCTTTGGTTGTTCGGGTTTTCTCCCACGTAAAATTGGAAGTGTCGTGGCGACGTTTCGACGAAGTCCCATTCGTCATCTTCAGGCTGGTGCTTTCAGCTTCGTGCCTCGAGCAGCAATGTGTGGTCTTAGCTGTTTCTTCCTTTTAACGGCCAGTGGGGGTATGAACTGATTGGGTGGGAGCTTGGCTGTGTTCTGATTGGGTGGAGGTGTGTTCTGATTGGTTAGGGGCTTGGCTGTGCTCTGATTGGCTGGGGGGTTGGCTGTGCTCTGATTGGCTGGGGGTTGGCTGTGCTCTGATTGGCTGGGGGAGTGTTCTGTTTGGTTGTGCTCAGGTTAGTCTGAGTTGCAGAGGGATTCAAGATTTTGGGCTGCCCTGCCATTCCTTGGCTTCGCGTTCGTGGTCGTGCTTCCTCTTCATGGAGGGTGTCAGTTTGCTTCATGTATGGATTGGGGGGTTTAAAGTGGCTAATGATGCAGCTGTGGTCTGGCTTCTGGTTTGTGGTCGTGCCTCATAGTCAGTGTGGCTTTGGGTTTGTTTTTTGCGTGGATGTGTGGTGGTGACCTCCTGTGTGGTTTTTGTGAGTGTGGGTCTGGTATCATCTTTTGTGTTAGGGAGTCGTTTGTCAATGAGGGCGGGTTTCCAAATGGCTGGTAGGCGGGAGGTATCATCTCGCTTGTTCATGCTGTGTGGGCGTTTTTCTATCTCGATGGCTTCTCTGATTATTCTGTTATTAAAATGTTAACTTTTTGCAATGGTTCTGGTATTTTTAAAGTCAATTTCATGTCCTGTAGCTTTAAGGTGTTTGACCAGGGAAGATGTTGTTCCCCTCTGTTTTTTGTGATTTGAGTTCTTATGTTCTTCAATGCGTTGCACTTAGTCTTCTGTTGGTTTTTGTCCCGATGTATTTGGTGGAAATGGTGCATGGATTTCGTATACTCCTTGATTTTCTAATCATTTTATCTTTGTGTGTTTGCTAGCATGGGGGATATTTTTCTGTTTTTGCAGAATTCTGTTTTGATGTTGTGTTATGGATGGTCTTACTGATTCTGTCTGTGATGCTTTTATGTATGGGGAGGATGGCTTTGGCCGTTTTCTTGTTCTTTGTCCTTGGATTTATGTTGGGGTTATTCTTTTGGATTAGGTTTTGTATCTTATTTCTTGAATCCATTGGATGTTAGTAATTGGTGAGAGTGTGTAGTTCGGGCTTTCGGGTGTTTGTTCGTCAGCTAGCGTTGTTGTGTCTGGAGATGAGTGTCTTGGCTACAGAGTTGATCTGTGCTGGGTGGTGGTGTGAGAGAGCATGCAGATAGCGGTTTGTGTGTGTTTTCTTCTGGTAGATGGTGTGTCCTAGGGAGCCAATGGATTTCTTGTAGACTAAGACATCCAGGAAGGTAAGTTGGTTGTTAGCTTCTGTTTCCATGGTGAACTGTATTTTGGGGTGTAGGCTGTTGAGGTGTGTGAGGAAGTTGTCCAGTTTTTCTTTCCCATGTGGCCAGATTATGAAGGTGTCGTCTACGTATCTGAGCCAGAGTTTGGGTTTATGATCCAATTTTTCTAGAGCTTGGTTTCAAAGTGTTCCATGTAGAGGTTTGCAATGACAGGTGAGAGGGGTGATCCCATGGATGCTCCTTCTGTTTGTTTGTATTTTTGTCCATTATAGATGAAGTATGTGTTGGATAGGCAGTGGTTGGTCAGATCTAAGATGTGTTTGGGGGGTTTATATTTGTTTTGGATAGCTGTCAAGGCTTCTTTGATAGGCACGTGGGTGAAGAGGGATATGACATCGAAGCTCACGAGTAGGTCGCTGGGCTGTAAGTTTTGTTTCTTTATGATCTCTATAAACTGGAATGAGTTTTTTAACGTTGAGGTAAGTGGATTCCTGCATAGGGCTGTATTGTTTGGCGAGACATTTGGCTAGGTTTTTGTAAGAGGAGCCTATGGAGCTGACTATAGGTCTGAAGTGGGGTTTTTTTCCTGTCCTTGTGTATCTTGGGGAGACCATAGATTTTTTGGGGCTCTGGATGTTTTCTCTCTGGAATGATTCTTTGCTGGATCTCTTACCTAATTGGGGGAGGCTTTTAATTTTGGATCTGGTGGTTTTTTCCTGGTAGGTGGTGGGATCTGTATTTAGGGGTTTGTATGTGGAGTCTTGGAGTAGGTTGGTTAATTTGGTTTGGTAGTCAGATGTGTTCATAACCACCATGGCGTTGCCCTTGTCTGCTGGTAGGATTATTATGCTGGTGTCTTCTTTCAGGTTAAGTAGTGCTGTCTGTTCCTCTTTGGTTAAGTTGCTTTTGGGTGGCTTGCGGGTGCAGAGGATGTTGGTGATTTCGAGTCTGATTCTGTTAGCGTCATCGGGGTTGAGTTTGGTCAGGCTGGTTTCAACTCCGCATATAATGGTTTCAGTGGGGATGTGTTTGGGAGCGACTGCAAAGTTGAATCCTTTGGAAAGGACATTGGTTTCGGCTTTTGTGAGGATCCTATCTGAGATGTTATGCACTGTTTGTTTCATGTGTGGCTGTGAGGGAGGATGGGTTTGTTTCTGGCGTTCTTGTAGTCTTCGGAGTTTGTTGGTGTGTGTATCTGTCTTGAGGGTGGTCTGTGTTTCGGCTCTCCAGACGGCGAGTTGTTTGGATTTGTCCCAAATTGCGGGGTGGATCTTGTTGCTGAGTTTGAGGTGGAGTGTGAGGAGATCTTTGTTAATTCGTTCTAGGAGGAATCTTTTTGTGTGAAGTTCATTTCTGATTAGGGCCAATTCTGTTCTTTTCAGGATCCGTTTGGTGGCTGCAGAGTTGGAGTGGAATTTCAGTTGGAAACATGTGGGGATTAGATTTTGATCTCCGCAGTTGCGTAGGAATGCGAGGTCGCATAAAATGGAAGCTCTTTGGACTTCAAGTTTTTCATAGGTCCTGGTCAGATGGTGGATTTCCTCCCCGTAGAGGTTCAATATTTGTTTTCTGAGGTTTTCGCGGGTGTTTGTATGTAGGTCTTTGGTTGTTCGGGTTTTCTCCCGCGTAAAATTGGAAGTGTCTTGGCGACTTTTCGACGAAGTCCCATTCGTCATCTTCAGGCTGGTGTTTTCAGCTTCGTGCTTCGAGCAGCAATGTGTGGTCTTAGCTGTTTCTTCCTTTTAACTGCCAGTGGGGGTATGAACTGATTGGGTGGGAGCTTGGCTGTGTTCTGATTGGGTGGAGGTGTGTTCTGATTGGTTAGGGGCTTGGCTGTGCTCTGATTGGCTGGGGGGTTGGCTGTTGTTTGGCTGTGCTCTGATTGGCTGGGGGAGTGTTCTGTTTGGTTGTGCTCAGGTTAGTCTGAGTTGCAGAGGGATTCAAGATTTTGGGCTGCCCGCCATTCCTTGGCTTCGCGTTCGTGGTCGTGCTTCCTCTTCATGGAGGGTGTCAGTTTGCTTCATGTATGGATTGGGGGGGGTTTAAAGTGGCTAATGATGCAGCTGTGGTCTGGCTTCTGGTTTGTGGTCGTGCCTCATAGTCAGTGTGGCTTTGGGTTTGTTTTTTGCGTGGATGTTTGGTGGTGACCTCCAGGCTGGTTTCAACTCCACATATAATGGTTTCAGTGGGGATGTGTTTGGGAGCGACTGCAAAGTTGAAGACTACAAGAACGCCAGAAACAAACCCCTCCTCCCTCACAGCCACACATGAAGCAAACAGTGCATAACATCTCAGATAGGATCCTCACCAAAGCCGAAACCAATGTCCTTTCCAAAGGATTCAACTTTGCAGTCGCTCCCAAACACATCCCCACTGAAACCATTATATGTGGAGTTGAAACCAGCCTGACTAAAATCAACCCCGACGACGCCAACAGAATCAGACTCGAAATCACCAACATCCTCTGCACCAGCAAGCCACCCAAAAGCAACTTACCCAAAGAGGAACAGACAGCACTACGTAACCTTAAAGAAGACACCAGCATAATAATCCTACCAGCAGACAAGGGCAACGCCACGGTGGTTATGAACACATCTGACTACCAAACCAAATTAACCAACCTACTCCAAGACTCCACATACAAACCCCTAAATACAGATCCCACCACCTACCTGGAAAAAACCACCAGATCCAAAATAAAAGCCTCCCCCATTAGCAAAGAGATCCAGCAAAGAATCATTCCCAGAGAGAAATCATCCAGATGCCCCAAACTCTATGGTCTCCCCAAGATACACAAGGAAGGAACCCCACTCAGACCTATAGTCAGCTCCATAGGCTCACCTCTACAAAACCTAGCCAAATTTCTCGCCAAACAACTACAGCCCTATGCAGAATCCATCACCTCACACGTAAAAAAACTCATTCCAGTTTATAGAGATCATAAAGAAACAAAACTTACAGCCCAGCGACCTACTAGTGAGCTTCGATGTCATATCCCTCTTCACACAAGTGCCTATCAAAGAAGCCTTGACAGCTATCCAAAACAAATATAACCCCCCCAAACACATCTTAGATCTGACCAACCACTGCCTATCCAACACATACTTCATCTATAATGGACAAAAATACAAACAAACAGAAGGAGCACCCATGGGATCACCCCTCTCACCTGTCATTGCCAACCTCTACATGGAACACTTTGAAACCCAAGCTCTAGAAAAATCGGATCACAAACCCAAACTCTGGCTCAGATACGTAGACGACACCTTCATAATCTGGCCACATGGGAAAGAAAAACTGGACAACTTCCTCACACACCTCAACAGCCTACACCCCAAAATACAGTTCACCATGGAAACAGAAGCTAACAACCAACTTCCCTTCCTGGATGTCTTAGTCTACAAGAAATCCAATGGCTCCCTAGGACACACCATCTACCAGAAGAAAACACACACAAACCGCTATCTGCACGCTCTCTCACACCACCACCCAGCACAGATCAACTCTGTAGCCAAGACACTCATCTCCAGAACAAAACGCTTAGCTGACGAACAACACCTAAAGCCCGAACTACACACTCTCACCAATGTACTAACATCCAATGGATTCCATAGAAATAAGATTACAAACCTAATCCAAAAAGAAACCCCCACTAAAATCCAAGACAAAGAACAAGAAAACGGCAAAGCCCTCCTCCCATACATAAAAGGCACACAGACAGAATCAGTAAGATCCTCCATAAACACAACATCAAAACAGCATTCTGCACAAACAGAAAAATATCCACCATCCTTAGAAACCACAAAGATAAAATTGAATTAGAAAATCAAGGAGTATACGAAATCCCATGCACCACTTGTCCCACCACATACATCGGACAAACCAACAGAAGAATAAGTGCACGCATTGAAGAACATAAGAACTCAGTCAAAAAAGAGGAACCAACATCTTCCCTGGTCCAACACCTTAAAGCTACAGGACATGAAATTGACTTTAAAAATACCAGAACCATTGCCAAAAATGAACATTTTAATAACAGAATAATCAGAGAAGCCATCGAGATAGAAAAACGCCCACACAGCATGAACAAGCGAGATGATACCTCCCGCCTACCAGCCATTTGGAAACCCGCCCTTATTGACAAACGACTCCCTAACACAAAAAATGATACCAGACCCACACTCACAAAAACCACACAGGAGGTCACCACCAAACATCCACGCAAAAAACAAACCCAAAGCCACACTGACTATGAGGCACGACCACAAACCAGAAGCCAGACCACAGCTGCATCATTAGCCACTTTAAACCCCCCCCAATCCATACATGAAGCAAACTGACACTCTCCATGAAGAGGAAGCACGACCACGAACGCGAAGCCAAGGAATGGCAGGGCAGCCCAAAATCTTGAATCCCTCTGCAACTCAGACTAACCTGAGCACAACCAAACAGAACACTCCCCCAGCCATCAGAGCACAGCCAACCCCCCAGCCAATCAGAGCACAGCCAACCCCCCAGCCAATCAGAGCACAGCCACCCCCCTAACCAATCAGAACACACCTCCACCCAATCAGAACACAGCCAAGCTCCCACCCAATCAGTTCATACCCCACTGGCAGTTAAAAGGAAGAAACAGCTAAGACCACACATTGCTGATCGAGGCACGAAGCTGAAAGCACCAGCCTGAAGATGACGAATGGGACTTCGTCGAAACGTCGCCAAGACACTTCCAATTTTACGTGGGGAGAAAACCCGAACAACCAAAGACCTACATACGATACCCGCGAAACCTCAGAAAACAAATATTGAACCTCTACGGGGGAGGAAATCCACCATCTGACCAGGACCTATGAAAAACTTGAAGTCCAAGAGCTTCCATTTTATGCGACCTCGCATTCCTACGCAACTGCCGAGATCAAAATCTAATCCCCACATGTTTCCAACTGAAATTCCACTCCAACTCTGCAGCCACCAAACGGATCCTGAAAAGAACAGAATTGGCCCTAATCAGAAATGAACTTCACACAAAAGATTCCTCCTAGACCGAATTAACAAAGATCTCCTCACACTCCACCTCAAACTCAGCAACAAGATCCACCCCGCACTTTGGGACAAATCCAAACAACTTGCCGTCTGGAGAGCCGAAACACAGACCACCCTCAAGACAGATACACACACCAACAAACTCCGAAGACTACAAGAACGCCAGAAACAAACCCCTCCTCCCTCACAGCCACACATGAAACAAACAGTGCATAACATCTCAGATAGGATCCTCACCAAAGCCGAAACCAATGTCCTTTCCAAAGGATTCAACTTTGCAGTCGCTCCCAAACACATCCCCACTGAAACCATTATATGTGGAGTTGAAACCAGCCTGACTAAAATCAACCCCGACGACGCCAACAGAATCAGACTCGAAATCACCAACATCCTCTGCACCAGCAAGCCACCCAAAAGCAACTTACCCAAAGAGGAACAGACAGCACTACGTAACCTTAAAGAAGACACCAGCATAATAATCCTACCAGCAGACAAGGGCAACGCCACGGTGGTTATGAACACATCTGACTACCAAACCAAATTAACCAACCTACTCCAAGACTCCACATACAAACCCCTAAATACAGATCCCACCACCTACCTGGAAAAAACCACCAGATCCAAAATAAAAGCCTCCCCCATTAGCGAAGAGATCCAGCAAAGAATCATTCCCAGAGAGAAATCATCCAGATGCCCCAAACTCTATGGTCTCCCCAAGATACACAAAGAAGGAACCCCACTCAGACCTATAGTCAGCTCCATAGGCTCACCTCTACAAAACCTAGCCAAATTTCTCGCCAAACAACTACAGCCCTATGCAGAATCCATTACCTCACACGTAAAAAACTCATTCCAGTTTATAGAGATCATAAAGAAACAAAACTTACAGCCCAGCGACCTACTAGTGAGCTTCGATGTCATATCCCTCTTCACACAAGTGCCTATCAAAGAAGCCTTGACAGCTATCAAAACAAATATAACCCCCCCAAACACATCTTAGATCTGACCAACCACTGCCTATCCAACACATACTTCATCTATAATGGACAAAAATACAAACAAACAGAAGGAGCACCCATGGGATCACCCCTCTCACCTGTCATTGCCAACCTCTACATGGAACACTTTGAAACCCAAGCTCTAGAAAAATCTGATCACAAACCCAAACTCTGGCTCAGATACGTAGACGACACCTTCATAATCTGGCCACATGGGAAAGAAAAACTGGACAACTTCCTCACACACCTCAACAGCCTACACCCCAAAATACAGTTCACCATGGAAACAGAAACTAACAACCAACTTCCCTTCCTGGATGTCTTAGTCTACAAGAAATCCAATGGCTCCCTAGGACACACCATCTACCAGAAGAAAACACACACAAACCGCTATCTGCACGCTCTCTCACACCACCACCCAGCACAGATCAACTCTGTAGCCAAGACACTCATCTCCAGAACAAAACGCTTAGCTGACGAACAACACCTAAAGCCCGAACTACACACTCTCACCAATGTACTAACATCCAATGGATTCCATAGAAATAAGATTACAAACCTAATCCAAAAAGAAACCCCCACTAAAATCCAAGACAAAGAACAAGAAAACGGCAAAGCCATCCTCCCATACATAAAAGGCATCACAGACAGAATCAGTAAGATCCTCCATAAACACAACATCAAAACAGCATTCTGCACAAACAGAAAAATATCCACCATCCTTAGAAACCCCAAAGATAAAATTGAATTAGAAAATCAAGGAGTATACGAAATCCCATGCACCACTTGTCCCACCACATACATCGGACAAACCAACAGAAGAATAAGTGCACGCATGAAGAACATAAGAACTCAGTCAAAAAAGAGGAACCAACATCTTCCCTGGTCCAACACCTTAAAGCTACAGGACATGAAATTGACTTTAAAAATACCAGAACCATTGCCAAAAGTGAACATTTTAATAACAGAATAATCAGAGAAGCCATCGAGATAGAAAAACGCCCACACAGCATGAACAAGCGAGATGATACCTCCCGCCTACCAGCCATTTGGAAACCCGCCCTCATTGACAAACGACTCCCTAACACAAAAAATGATACCAGACCCACACTCACAAAAACCACACAGGAGGTCACCACCAAACATCCACGCAAAAAACAAACCCAAAGCCACACTGACTATGAGGCACGACCACAAACCAGAAGCCAGACCACAGCTGCATCATTAGCCACTTTAAACCCCCCCAATCCATACATGAAGCAAACTGACACCCTCCATGAAGAGGAAGCACGACCACGAACGCGAAGCCAAGGAATGGCAGGGCAGCCCAAAATCTTGAATCCCTCTGCAACTCAGACTAACCTGAGCACAACCAAACAGAACACTCCCCCAGCCAATCAGAGCACAGCCAACCCCCCAGCCAATCAGAGCACAGCCAAGCCCCTAACCAATCAGAACACACCTCCACCCAATCAGAACACAGCCAAGCTCCCATCCAATCAGTTCATACCCCCACTGGCAGTTAAAAGGAAGAAACAGCTAAGACCACACATTGCTGCTCGAGGCACGAAGCTGAAAGCACCAGCCTGAAGATGACGAATGGGACTTCGTCGAAACGTCGCCAAGACACTTCCAATTTTACGTGGGAGAAAACCCGAACAACCAAAGACCTACATACAGATACCCGCGAAAACCTCAGAAAACATATATATATATATATATATATATATATATATATATATATATATATATATATATATGAGTGTGTGTGTGTGTGTGTGTGCATGTGTGTGTGTGTGTGTGTGCATATGTATGTATGTATGTATGTATGTATGTATGTATAAAGCCCTAGTTTTGGGGTGAGGCACATGCCTAAAAATCAAGCTGGGATGGGGGGGTGGAGCTGCCCCATATGCCCCACGCCTACTTACTGTTGCAGCCTGCCTCTTCTTGCCAGCCCACTTCTTCTGCAGAGTCCCCGGCCTGCATTTTGCAGTCAGAGGCTTTCCGGAAAGCCTCTGCAGCCGAGAACCAAGCTATGGATTCAATCCGTAGCTCAGTTCTTGGCTGCAGAGGCCTACCAGAAAGGCTTCTGACTGCGAAATGCAGGCTGGCGCTCCAGTCTCAGCTGCAGAATGAAGCTGCTTCTTCAGCCGCAGAAAAAGTGGGCCAGCTGGGCAGGGCTGTCGTTGCCAGAGGTGAGTGGAAAAGACCGCTCCCAAATAAGACTTGGTGTCTCTTTTGGAAGCAATAATAATAATAATAACAATAACAACAACAACAACAACAAGACTGGGTCTTATTTTTGGGGAAACACAGTATATGATCCTTAAAATTAGGGCTACCAGATATGGGCTGCAATGTGTGGAATGGCCACTAGATGACAGCACAGAGCTAGACTTTTCTGTATCTTTTCTTTTGCCTCCACTTAGTGGCTTTCTGGATTTTTGCAACTACAGTTAGCTTGAGAATATCATTGGCTTTTGTTGCAGTACTGCTTAATATGATCAGCAATTACCCTATGTCAGAGGTCTTCAAACTTGGCCCTTTTATGATGCTGGCTAAGGAATTCTGGGAGTTGAAGTCCACAAGTCATAAAAAGGCCAAGTTTGAAGATCCCTGCCCTATGTGATCATAGCAGAGTTCTTTTCCAGCATATTTCAATTGCTCTTAATTAAAAGTCCTCCCAAGAGCTGCTGCATAATACCCATGCAAGAAAGGAAAGATTATAGCTAAGTTCCACATCTTTTATGTGTCATACATATAAATTCACGTGTTTCTTCCAGAAATCTCTTTATCTGGTTTTAATTTGAATGCTTGATTTGAATGTTTTAGTTAATACTCTGGTCTATAACCATAGGTGTTCATGGTAATCTGGTAGCCAAGAACTAATCATGCAGGCACAACTTTGCTTAGCTACTAAGCTTAAAAAAGAGTAGCTAAGTTCTGCCACCTGTTGATAATTGGTTGCCAGTTCTGTTAAAGTGGGGGGAGCCTATTGTGAGACAGGAGCAAGAAACATAATAACACATTAAGAAAATAACCTAGTGTTAGTTGAAAATATTGAGTATAGCAAACATATTAGGCATAGATAATACTGTAATACAGCCAGAGGACCATTTGCTGTAGAAAATAGACTATTACATTTTGGGTAGAATTGCACTGCTTTCAACTAGAAAGAAATCCCATTAAGAAAGATTGAGCATTATCTTGAAGTGGAATTTCTCACTATTGATCTTCAGACTCCTTTTTGAGATGATTTTCTGCCCTTAGAATTACCTGGTTTTCCATGCAAAATTTTCCTCTTATGTCAACTGCAGTTTTACACATTATTTTTTGCCTGCAATGCCAGAGACGGACAGGTAATCATTACTGAAAGCAAGCACAGACAAGAACTTGATGGAGAGCATCTTTTCCATAAGCAATATGAATAGGGAACACTTGCAAAGTGATCCTTCATTAGTTCATCCAATGTCAAGGAGGCAGGGATGGTTTCCACGCAGCCCTTATTCCATGCCCATTGCATTTTCATGCCTTTTTGTTCAGTGCCTGTTTATTTTCATGATTTCCCATTAACATTTTTTTGAGGTAGTGTTTGATTTATGAAAGCTCGCCTACACACCTTCCGTTGACAAAATATTGCAATCTCAAACTATGTATGAGTGCATTTCTTCTGCTTAGCTGGTTTCTAACATACTAATTATTTTCCCCAAGTCCTTAAAAATCCTCATTTAATCAAATCAGCTGTGAGGAAGAAAGCACATCTAAGGCAGGTGTCAAGGAAAGAGCATTTAATTTACAAAAGAAATGCCCTGAATTGTATTTGTAGCTGCCTGTTCCAGATGAGAATGCTTCTAAGAATTTAGAACATAACAAAAGACAGATGAGCTGGGGAGGGCTGGAAGACTGAGGGAAAATATCTTGTAGGGAACATAAAATACGGTAATAGCTGTGGGAGAAATCAAATGGCCCTGCAGTCAAAAATGCTTCAGATTTTCTCTTTAGAAAGCCCACCTGGTTTACACACTTAATAGCAGTCCATGCATGTATTTCTTCTCATCTTTTCTACTACCTTCTCTTATTGGTATCATTACTATTATTATTTTTATTTATTATTATTATTATGGATCATCATCATCATCATCATCATTATTATTATGATATTGTTTTGTATGTACACTGAGAGCTTCTGCACCGGAGATAAATTCCTTGTATGTCTAATCCCACTTGGTCAAATAAACTATTCTATTCCATTCCATTCCATTTTTAGAATTTGGAAGCATCACTGCTTCAGACAGGAAGGCAGTGCAGAGAGTGATGATGATGGCCGAAAAGATCATTGGCAGCTCCCTCCCTTCCATCCAGAACATAGCACAGAAGCGTTGCTTGAGCAGGGTCCGCAAGATTGTCTGGGACGCTCCACATCTTCTTCACGACCTGTTTTCCTTGTTACCTTGGTATCCAAAGCAGAACATCCAGATTCAGTCACAGCTTTGTTCCATACAGTATTAACTTTGTGAACTCTAAAGCTTCCTCCTTCCATTATGTATTCAAGATGGACAGTGAATAATATTTATATGTTACATATGTAAGGGTATAGGTCTATACATATGTTGTATATAGTATGTTTTAAATGTGTGTTATATATGTGTACACTTTGAGAGGAAGCAACTAAATTTCATTTTTAATGTGTGCCATTGTGCCCACAGGAAAAAAAGGTTATCTGTCTATCATTCCATCCCATCCCTTCCCTTGCATATTGTAGGAAATGACCAGGCTGAGCCCGAGGGAGAAGTCAAATGCATCATAAGTCATGAATCTTTGCATATCCACAAGAAATCAAAGTCCAGCTGACCAAAGCCTTCTTAATTCCCATTCATTTCCCTTCAATGTTAGTAGCTCTGTTTCTTGTAGAAAGTGTGAATAAATCTTTACATTCATTTGACCTGCCTGAATCTCCTGATTTCTCTGACACTTGACATCTACATGCAAACTAGGGCATTATATGAAATATTTCAAAGCCTTGAAATAACATTATAGGTTTTATTCAATGCTATGGTAGTGCCAACCTTTAAGTTACATTTTCTGGAAAAGTGCTATCAATATACTCCTATTTTCTGGACTTGCATTGTTTAGCTAAAAAAAAAAGTACCTCAAAGCAAAAATGTACATCCTTTTCATTCTCTTGATGTAATGAATGTTTGCTGAGATAAACAATGCAGAACAAAAAGCCCACTAGGTAAAATTAATTAGTTGTGAGAATGTTGATCAGTAGGTAGAGGGATTTCTGAGTTGTTTGTTGTCATTCTTCTGACTTGTTTGTTGTCATTCTTCTGCCTTTTTCCAAATAGGATTTCCTCCCCATAAAAGTGGGGGGGGGGGAAAGGCTTCTTGGAATCCAACTGGACTCTTGGAAACTATCTAGATTCTAGAGACATTCCTATGGTTTCTTGAGAATAACATGCAAGTGGTTTGCTATTCCTTTCTTTAAGCATTTTTTGACTTCTCAATCTAGCCTACAGCCCTGGAATTTCCTAGAAATCTCCCATCCAAATACTAAAAGCAATTTGGTTGTGCAAAGAT
Source organism: Crotalus tigris (assembly GCF_016545835.1). NCBI lineage: Eukaryota > Metazoa > Chordata > Lepidosauria > Squamata > Viperidae > Crotalus > Crotalus tigris. The sequence goes on from NW_024100476.1 coordinate 39,524, forward strand.
ATGGAATGGAAAGGAAAATGTGATGGAGCACGCCTGGGTGCATCTGTAGCATTGCTCCGATACACCATAAATGATGTGCTTCTTTTTCAGGAATTGGAGTATCCCAGCAGGTGATAGACATGCAAACAAAATCAGATATTGCCTTTCAGCTCCAGAGCTTTGCTCAGCCCTGCCAACCAGGACTGACCATGGTTGGACCCTGACAAATCCAAAGACTTTCCTTTATTGCATATTTGCCTATGCCAACCTCATTACTTATCTGGGTCAACTACCAAAGCTACAGAGTAATGTATTTCTGGGTCCTCAGCTGTCAAGTTCAGTGGGGATAAAGTGGGAACTCAGCCCAAGTTCATATAAGCACTGCATTTTGTGATGAACTAAGTTGTTTTCTCTAACTATCAAGTTTCAGCCAGTAGTTTCAGTGCAGAGAAGGAAAGGACTTCCTGTGTCACACAGACTTAAACATTAAAAATGAAAGCAGATATATAACCTTAAGCAAATATTATGCTGGTCTACTAAATTACAGGCTGTTTTTACTGCGATTTCCATAAAAATCCTCCCATCTAACAGACTGCTCTGCTAATATGAAATGATGCAAAATGATGTGGCCAGCAGCTGTCAGTAGCTAAAGAAGAGGAATTACACAGCAATTGATTCTGAATTCATTATGTACACTAAGGAAATAGCGCTCCCTTTTCACAAAGCGATAGCTGGGAAGAGATAGAGCTACAGTCACCTAGCCTGCATTCTTCTATCTAGGAGGTTCACAAAGTAAAAATATTATTCTCTGCAATGACCTTCCCATGGTGAGCTTGAAACTGTAGGGTAGACCCTCTAAGGAGCACCCAGAATGTATGTTTACTCAGAAGTCAATACTTTGAAGTCAGACACAAGATGAGCTTGAGTTACTGCACGGACACAGCCATGACATTTTCTTAACAACAGGATAGAAGTGGTTTGCCATTATCTTTTTGTGTGGTTTTTATTCAATTTCTCAGTATAATATATTGTCCTATGATTTTTCTGACAGTCTGTTATCCTGCAGGTGTAGGAGAATGTCTAAGTTAGTGATTCTCAACCTTGGCTACTTCAAACTGTGTGGACTCCCACTCTCAAAATTCTCCCTGCTGGTTGGAGAATTCTGGGAGCGGAAGTCCACACATCTTCAAGAAGCAAGTTGAGAAACACAGGTCCAGGAGTCTATGGAAATTCTCAATCATCCAAGCCATGGTTGCCCCAAAGGTGCTTTTTCAAAAGGCAGCTGGACTTTCTTGGATGAGAAGTGAAACGTTTTCAAGGAAAAGAAAAAAAAACAAGAAAATCCAGTTGCCTTTTGGAAAAGCATCTTTGGGACAGATCCAGGAGCTACAGTTTCCCAAGGCAAGGCAGAGCAAGGCAAGTCAACACCAAACACCCATCTCACTTTTAAACTGAGAAACACAAGGCAAGATATCTATTAAGCCACAGAATGTGTGAGAAAAAAAGACATTAGATTTAGACTACAAGGAAGATAAGCAGTGTCAGCCAATTGCTTAGAATAATTTCTATGTATTGAAGGAATCATTTCAAGATTTTTGGATAGCTACAACTGAATATGTGCTGGAATGCTGACACTAGGTTTTGACATTAGTGTTGATTAGAAGTTGCCACCCGCTCTAGGCTATTCCAAATTAGCTATATCAGAGATCCCCAACCTTTTGAGCACCAGGGACTGGTTCCGCGGAGAGAGGTTTTTCTGCATACCGGAGGGGGCGTGGTTTCATGTACTGCCTACATCCCACGATGGGACTTTGCTTGTTTGTGCAGACTGGTTTCTGGCATGCTGTGGCCCAGTGCCGGTCCACGGACTGGGGGTTGGGGACCCCTGAGCTATACTCAGAGAACAGAATTTTCCTGGAAGATTTCAGGCACTTGGATTCCTCCTCTAGACTGTGCTGGTCTGGTGGTTTTCTGAAAGCCTGAACCATGTCAAAAATAGTAATAATATTTGGTATTGGACCTTTCACAGTTAAACTGCCAAATCATAATTGAGATGTGAGTAATAATTTGTAAGGAGGCAGAATGTATCATTGAACAATTAGATAGCCTCATGTTTTTCTTACATCAAGTTGAGTAAAACATGAAACATGAATAACAGCTTTTATCTTTTCACAACGTATTTTTTTTTAAATTCAGCTTTTTAATGGTGAGGCAGCTGTAGGATCTACTTAACATGAAACTGATAAATCAAATGATACGGGAAGCCACTACCATGCAGAGAAATCAATGGAGAAGGAGTACTATCCAATTATACAGTTTGCTAACTATGGCTTACTCCAGGGCTTTTCAACATTTTCACCCATTGTACCACTTTTAGGATATAGCAACATCCGAGTACCACCAGTCGCCTAGCAAGGTGTCAAAAACTTGATGACCCCCCCAAAAAAGGAAAAAAGTGATAAAGTACAGGTAGTCCTCGACTTACAACAGTTCACTTAGTGACTGTGCAAAGTTACAATGGCACTGAAAAAAGTGCCCCCCAAGGCACAGCTGAGCAAGGCACCTGCCTGCCCACCCAGCGGCGCTCTTCCTCCTGTCTGAGGTTTTCATTGTTGTGAGCATTTCTGTTGAGGATTGGCAGAGGAGATGGGGCAGGGGGGTGTTTGGTTTTTATTTTCCCCATCTGCTGGGTGGTTGCAGCAGGTTTTGGTTACTTCACATGATCCTGGGACACTGTGACCGTCATAAATATGAATCAGTTGCCAAGCATCTGAATATAAATCATAAGACCCTGGAGATGCTGCAACATTCCAGCTGATTGGTGCTTCTTTAGGGCTCAGCAGAAGCACCAGGATCAGTGCCGAGCTCCAGCTGGAACCTGGCGCTGATCCTGGCGCTTCCACTGAGCCCTGACAGTCCCGAAGAAGTGCTGATCCTGGCGCTTCCGCTGAGCCCTGACAGCCCTGCAGCTCCAGCCGTCTCTCGCTCAGGCTTGTGCAGTGCTGCCACCGGTTCAGCTCATTCCCCTCCCCTGCTACAACTTTTCTAGGATGGTCGCGTACCACCTGCCAGGTGCCAATGTACCACAGGTGGTACCTGTACCACTGATTGAAAAGCCCTGGCTTACTCAACACAGTTTTGGGGTTTGCACAACAAAGCTGGACTGGGAATGTATAACACACTAAGCTAAAATGTGGTCAGCTAATTTGTATCATGCAACCATAGCCATTGTTTCATTAGGGAGGAGAATATCAGAGATTTATGCTGTCTGTAACATGGTATTGGGAGGCAAGCCTGATTAAAGTGAGCATAAAAAGCAAAAAAAAGTTGCTTTATATTTATATTGCAAATAAAAACAAACATTAGATAAAGGTTCAAAAAATACCTCAAATGTTTTTATCAAAACAGTCCACTTTCCCTTAAGTTCTCTGAGACAGGGATATAAAAGTTTTATTGGTATGTGTTTATATAGGAGACTTTACATTGGGTGTGGTGTAATCAATCTCTCTCTCTCTCTCTCTCTCTGTGTGTGTGTGTGAGGTCAATTGAACAAAGATAGAACGATAGACAGATAGATGAGAGAGAGGACAAAAAGAAAGAGAGGAAGAGTGATAAAGAGATCTTCCTGTAAAACTGCTTAACACCAGGATTTGGATAACTCTTAAAGCACTATAGATAGTCATCTAAAATGCAAGAGTATTTAAATTCAATGTCTGGCAAAGGGTTTGAGTTACATACAGGACTACCTCTGCAGAAAATGCCCAGTCATATAAATCAATCAATCAGTCAAATAAATAAATAAATAAAACCAAACCAATCAAATAAATAAATAAATTCCAGCATAGCTATCACTTATTTACGTGGCTATAAATGCTAATGTTTATTTAAAAAGTTACAGTGCCATGAAGCAGGAGCACAGTGGGAGGTGTATCAGCAAAATTTAACTCTGCTCATTTATTGTATTTATTTGTGCTTGTAGATTCCTAAAATATAAGTGTTTGCATGGTGAATTGTAAAAAAAATGGCAGGAAGGTTCATGTATAGTTTTCTCTTTTTTGCTGTATCTAAACATTGTTAGTTTGGAAATGAATCTCTCCTGTGTGAAAAAAATCTTTGATCTCTGCCAGGGTTTAGTGGCAGTGGCAGTGGCAGAGAGCAATCACAGATTTTATTTATATTGATCTTTTTTATCAAAAGTATATTTATTTCTTCAGTTAAGAATCATGAATACGGCCAAATCCAGTATTAAGGTGACCAGCTTTTTTACAATGAAAAGGAGGACACAAATAAATTGAAGAAAAAAATATCGTAAATAAAAGAAACATTTTATTCATTGCAACAATAATACAGACAACTTGCATGTGCAAAGTTTGCCAGCCGGGTGTTTTGGCGCGCTCAGCAGCAATTCCTATTGGCTTTTGAAAGCCAATAGTGGGAGTAGCACAGCTCATGCAAAAGTTGAAAAAAAAACCATCAAAATAAGGTGCCGGAATGCCTTTCTGAGCGTTCTATGAGGGAAAAAAAAGCCCTGCAGATTAGTCTTCAAATATCGAAAAGGAAGACATGAAGGAGGACACTTTTTGAGGGAGGATAGAACTTACAAAAGGAGGACTGTCCTACCTAAAGGAGGATGGTTGGTCACCTTACTAGTATGGCATGAATTACCATGGACTTCATAACCCATATGGATTTTTATTCTTGTCTGAAAAAGTGAAATGTTTCCAAAGAACATGGACTGGTTCCATAAAGCCAGTCAGATGTGGAGGTTAAATAACTTCTAGTGGGAAGTCTAGATGGATTAGATTAGAAGGATAAGAAAAGTTTTAGGCCAAGCCATCCTCAGCCTTTTGATTGAGGAAGAGTTTTTGGTGAGATCCTTCCACAATTTCCCTTAGTTTGAAAAACCTTGCAAAAAAATCAAACTCATCATTTCCATGTGGCAACGTGTTCCCCACTAGTGAGTATCATGAGGATGATAGCCTTCAGGCATTGTTTGTATAACTGTGTAATTCAATTTGGTTTCATTGCATGGGTTTAATTCCTTTTGCTGCAGTTTTGTTTTGTTTTTTGCCTCAGGGAAGCCTGGTCCATTTTAACTCTACAGTTAAGGAGAGGTATGAATATAATATCTCGCAAAGGGCTAAATAAAATCCCAAGCTCAGAGGTATTTGAGTAGTGATAATCTACTCAAAATAAACCGATTAGGATTTTCTTTGCTTCCATTCCCCTGAGTGGACCTTTATTCTTTAAGTGCCTTTAGTGAAAGATGAATAAGGCCTACATACTCTGATTAACACCACTTGAGGAGTATCTTCAGTATTTCTCCACAGCCATACCTGACATGCAGATATTTGTAAAGGGGCCTCAAACTGCTAGTTTATTCAACAAGAAAAATAGTATTGGGGTGGGCAGTTTTGTATGTTTGTTTATTTTTATGTATTTCCCACCTTTATTATTTTTATAAATAAGTCAAGGTAGCAAGCATACCTAATACAGGTCGTCCTCAACTTACTACCAAAACTGAGCCGAAAATTTCTGTTGCTATATGAAACAGTTGTTAAGTGAATTTTGCACCATTTTATAACCTTTTTTTGCCACACTTGTTAAGTGAATCACTGCAGTTGTTAATTTAGTAATATGGTTGTTAAGTGAATCTGGCTTCCCCATTGACTATGCTTGTCAGAAGGTTGCCAAAGGTGATCACATGAGCCTGGGACATTGCAACCGTCATAAATACGAGCCAGTTGCCAAGCATCCAAATTTTGATCACCTGACCACAGGGATGCTGCAACAGTCATAAGTGTGAAAAAATGGTCATAAGTCATTTTTTTCAGTGTCGCTGTAACTTCGATCACTAAATGAATGGTTGTAAGTCGAGGATTACCTGTACTCCTTTCTCTTCCTATTTCCCTCACAACAACAATCCTGTTAAGTGAGTTGAGCTGATAGAGAGTAACTGGCCCAAAGTCACTTACTCGGCTTTCCTGTTTAAGGCACGATTACAGTTCACAGTCCCCTGGCTTCTAGCCTGGTGCCTGAGCACTAGACCAAACTGTGCCATTTGCCGAGTTTTTTTCAGTTGATCTAGATTCTAAGATCATATCCAATGTGACTGATTAATTTTTTTTTAAAAAATGCATATACAAAGAATATGCAGTTTTGGTACTGGATAGTACCAAATGGTACTGGATAGTACCAAATGGATGGTAGAGAGCAGACATGTCAAACTCGCGACGTCACATGACATCACGCAATGTATCTGGATGGTTTTGCCATTGCCGGCAATGGGGTGAGCGTGGCTTCTGGATGATGCGTCTGGCCTGCGGGCCGGCAGTTTGACACCCCTGGTATAGAGAGAGACAGGTAAAGAGGACTCCCTGAAGATATTTCCATGGTCCTGTGGGCAGTGTGGCATCACACAGTGCTGTTACCTTCCCACCAAAGTGGCACCTATTTATCTACTCACATTTGCATGCTTTTGAATTGTTAGATTATGGCAGAAGCTAGGGCAAGGAGGGGAACGCACCTCATCGCATGGCACTCGGGTCTTGAACCTGGGCTTCCGGCTTTCCAGCTGACAAGCCCAATATCTTAACCACTGAGCCACCGCGCAACCCACAAAGTATCTGGGATTAGACAAACATATTAGGAATTAAGATGGGTAAGCAAGGTACAGCTTTTTGTTGTTGTTGTTCATGGGTTCGTTTAAAGCATCTGATCTGTTCTATATATTTCTAAAGAATTAATACTTTTTTCCTGGAATAATGAATATAGGTGAAGAAATCTGAGGCTTTTTAGTGTTTTTAATGAGAAATAATCCATTCTGTCTTCTTGTTTTCTCATAGACATCTTCATAAACTGTAAATCTATCTTTTAGGATTAATATATGGCTGTGTCTTAACAAGGCAGATCTGATGCTCCAAGTAGCGCAAGAAATTAGTGAATTCTCCAGAATGATAGTTAAATGTATTTCTTTTGGATTGTCTGTAGCGTTTTCTAGCATGGCAACTCCTGGAGGACCCATTGCTTTCTAACACACACTTTTTCTCATTAGGAGACAAAGGGGTTGGCAATTGCATATTCAGAGGGAGACAGTAGGTCTTGGAGAATAGATTCTGCTCTGATCTTTATCCCTATACAGGTAATCCTTGACCTACAATCATTCATTTAGCAACGATTCAAAATTACAACAGCACTGAAACATTGACTGATGACCAGTTCTTGCAGCATCCCCATAGTCACATGATCAAAATTTGGGCATTTGGCAACCAGCACGTATTTACAATGGTTACAGCATGTGAGGTTACGTGATCACCATTTGCAACTCTCCCAACTGGCTTCTGACATAGTCACTGGGGAAAGCCAGATCTGTTTAATGACTGCAGGATTCACTTAATAAGTGCAATGATTCATTTAACAACTGTGGCAGAAAAGGTTGTAAAATTGAGTGCAGCTCATTTAACAACTGACTTGTTAGAATGGACATTTTGATCCTAATGATGGTTGTAAGTCAAGGATCACCTGAATGAGGAATCAAGTTCACCTGAAATTTGGCTGAAATTCTGGGATTAAGAGCATCTCTAGCACAGCTGATCTTTTTTAAAAAAACCCAACAACTAGTAGTGACAGTAGAGTAGGAATAATTGAGGCTGAGCAATTTACTACTATCAGTACAAAAAGCTTTGTGAAATGCAAAGCCCATATCTTGCATCTTTCTTTTTCAGTCTCATTTTTTAGCAAAGGGGGCTTAATCAAAGTTTTGACTCAACCACATTCTTGACTCCAACATGCAAAATTCCAATGGATATAGGAAATATTTATTGATTATATGTCTATTTAGGTTTTTTTCCCAGGATCCTAATTTTATCCCCAAATTCTAATCCAACCACAGCCTTGAGTGGAAGGTTGAACTAAGGGGAAATGATTTTTCATAGCTGAGGAAAACCTGTGTCCCTCAGGCTGTCCTCCAACACCTTAACCATTGTACTATGCTATCTATCTAGTGACATGGAGCCACAGAAACATGTGACATCTGTTTCTCTATGTCAAGCATGTCAAACCCGTGACATCATGTGATGTCACATGACATATCGTGACTTTTTCCCCAGCGTGACGCATCCGGCCTGCAGGCCAGCAGTTTGACATACCTGATCTACGTCAATGAAGACTCAATCATCCAGGCCAAAAATACTTCAAAAGATTAAATTATGGCAACTGGAGCAAAGTTTGTTAATCTAAGATTTTTTGTTACTCATCCAAGTAACTTCATCAGTCAAAATAAAAAATTAGTTAGGCAGAGAGTCAGAAAGTCATTGGAATGTACTAATTTTTTTAATTTTGATTGATGAAATTACTTGGATGAGTAAGAAACGTCTCAGATTAACAAACTTTGCTCCAGTTGCCAGAATTTAACCTTTTTAGATAATCTATTTCTCTACTATTTATGTTCTTCTACAACCTTTCTTAATTTTATCCCCTGCTAAACAATTATAACCTGTTTTCATCTTGGTCTTTCTGATTTCTTATTTCAGCTTTAAAGGGTACTGTATCACAGAGTCCTCTGTCTTAATATGTGTTTTTTGAAAGAGCAATAAAAGGTCATTCATAACCTGTCACTTCCCTTAACAACTTTAACCTTTAAAAAAAAAAGTCTGAAGTGGTTAACAAAAAGCTTTGAATGACTCCTGCCCTTAAATGATTTTCCAGTTAAGGGAATAAAGAATGCTTCTTTCAGAATTTGTCCTCTGACCGGATAAAACTGCTAAGTTCAAAGTGAGGCAGGCAATTGTGCAATTGACATAAAGAAAGTTCAGTCTTCAAAAGTGAGCAAAAGTCAAGAATTTTAGCTTTGTATAAATGCAAGGAAGCTTAATTTTAATTCACAACTTTATTTGCCCCCCTCCTTTTCTTTGGAGGTTTTCTCTGCTGCCTAAAAATAAAAATAATGATGTCTCATCAATTCTAGCAAAAGCATTCCTATTTTTTTTAAAAAAAATGTTGATATTCAGGGGGAAAAAAAGATGCATGCATATCTCACTGCAGGATTCCTATGTCGTATCCCTGAGGGAAAAAACTCATAAATGTGCAAGTATGCATTATGTATATATATAAGCGATCCTATAAAAGATACAAAGAACCCTTTGACTGACCTTGGGTAGGATATAGTAGTCATGCTTCAAACAATAATTTTATTAATTTTACGTTTTGTCTCCACCCACCCAGTCTTTCATGTTGAAAGAGAAACCCAGCAATAGTTTATAATTTTGTCTATATTCGAAATAAAAGCAGTTTGTCATAAAAGCAAGCCTCAAATCATTAAATATATTTTTTAAAAAAACAGATCGAAACATCATTAACTCTCTTTATCACAATGCAATCTAAAATAGTGAGATGGTAAAATGTTTCCTTAACTAAATAATCAGAAAACTGTGTTTTATCTCAAATTGCTCTAGCTCACTAATAAAAAGGCAATAATAGGAAATTGGCACTGATTTTTCCCTTATCCCAAAGAATTATTACTACCAAGTGCCATTTGGGGATTAGCCCTGAGATATATGCTTGTTTATTTCTTTAGCAATATGTACTGTATCTTGATTTCACATTAAGGGAGAATTGTTAATCGTAAATTATGGGAGAATTGTTAATCCTAAAAGGAAAATAATTTAAGTATATAAGCTTTTTTTCTACAATTATTTCTTTCCTTCAGCCTAGTTCTGGGATTATTACCTAGTCACTTATCCAAGGTACTTAACCAAGTTCATTTTGCTTAATACATACTAGCTCAAATTAGATCATTTCTTTTGTGCAAAAAAAAATCCTCAGAAAGGATGATTACAACCAGGATTTTTAGAACAGATTGTCTGTACTGAAATCGATAAGACAAAAGCACTGAATTTACATAGAGAAGTTTATTAAGTGGGAGAAAATTAGTTTTTCCATTAAGAAGGTTTTTTATTAAAGACAACGGGGATATGCTGGAGACCTTGACATTCTGAAAGGGGATAAATCTATTACAAAGTATAAGAATAAAAAAAAAAACCTTGTCAGTAGGAACAAATTTGCTCTCACTGCAGATGTGGCACGTATTGTATTGAAGATTTTCCTTTGTTTTCCTCACTGAATGTTTGCCATGTTCTAAATAATGTTTCATGTGAAGATTGAAGAAATCTTGTCTGACATTAGAACAGTCCTTTAAAACAGGCCATCATGTTTGTTATTGGGACGGGTGATTTGTTTGTTTAATTTAAACTCCTAACCTGTTTATTTTTTCTTATTAAATGTCTGTAATGTTACTTTGACATCACAGGGCGAAACCAGGCATTTTACAGGCTACTGAATACTACTTACAAATATTTATGTCCATAGCCTTGCTACAAAGACTTATTACAATTACTTATTTCAAACTAAAAATTTTTGTTTCAATGTATTATCTAAATGTATTATCTTTTTAAATAGAGGTGCTTTTTCTATCCGTACATGAGTTTAATAGGAAAATAGAAAGCTGCCTTTTATTAAATTAAACCAAAAGATCAATCTGGCTTAGTTTTGTTTACATTATTAGCTTTCACATCAGGCTTTAAGATGCATGAATTAGCTTATAGCCTTTTTTGTGTAATAATTTTTATTAAAGTTGAAAAATCCACAGATAAAAACTGTTATGTGCTCCTGGCTACTTTCCTTCGTGACCAGAGGCAAGCTCGCCTGACCAATAACCAGCCAAGACATAGTGAAGGCCTTTTGTTTCGTTTATTGCAATAAGCAGGGAGAGAAGCTCTCAAAGCTTGGTTCTCTCCCCAATTTTAACTCAAAATATCTCCTTCTTTTACTCATCCCTCTCACCGGCCGCTACAGCCCTCCTCTTTCCCCATTGGCTGAGGTAGTATGAGGTTACACTCTTTCCGTCCGCCTATACACATTTCCTGATAACATACTAAATCATATTCACATATACAATAAGAATAAGAAAAATTAGACATGTAAATGGTTATTTTAAACTCAGTATATATTTATGTCTCCATTTTAAACAATAAGTTCTTTTCCTGCTTTTCAATTCAGTGTGCCTCTCTTCTTATCTTATTCAGCTTATTTTCCTATTCTCCATTCAACTTTCCTGGCTAGCCATTTCCTATATATTTTTATAGCTTCTCTTCTTCCTTTCTCAGACCCAGCTATTTTTGCCTATATGGTTTATCTTACTTCCTTAATGTTATCTCTTCCTGACTCTCACCATCTGTATTTTTCTTATTCAATTAGTTTCCATTGTATTGTAGGTTTAACTGTCTCTGAAGATTTACCATATTGATGTATATTTATCAAAACTAAGACAAAGAAAAATATAAAAAGTAAAAAAGTGGAGAGAGAAAAAAGGAAATAAGAAAAAAGAATAAGAAAAGACTTCCCTTTTCATCAAGACAATTTCAATTTTACTACCTTCTCTAACATTTGAAATAGAATATCCAGATTTAGTCACAGTTTTGTTACACACAGTATTAACCTTGTGAATTCTCAAGCTTCCTCTTTCAGCTATGTATTCAAGATGGACCGTGATTAATATTTATATGTATTTATATGTAAGGGTGTAGGTATATACATATATTGTATATAGCATGTTTATATGTGTGTTTTGGATGTGTATGAGAGCAGGCAACAGAATTTCATTTTTAAAGTATGCCACTGTACCCACAATAAAAAATGACAATAAAGGTTACAATACAAAACAACAATAAAGGTTATCTTATCTTATTTCAACCAAAAATAGTTCAATGTCTCTGGGGATTCTCAATCATCCAGGTCATGGAAAGGCAACTGGCCTTTCTTTGTTTTTCCTCGAAGATGTTTTGCTTCTCATCCAAGGAACTTCTTCGGTTCTCTCCTGTTCTGTCCAGAACTGAAGAAGCTTCTTGGAGGAAAAGCAAAACATCTTCAAGGAAAAACAAAGAAAGGCCAGTTGCCTTTTGAAAAAAGCACCTTTGGGACAACCAAAGATCTCTTCATTACATATCTTATCTATACACAAATTATAAAGCCTTGTCATTCAATCTTATTCAGCAAAACTCCACTAAGAGTTACCAGAAATGACAATATGTATATATTAACTTTAATGAAATAAATCAGTTTCATACTGTTTTACTTTTAACACAGTAGCTTACTTTCTTTAAAAACACAACAACAAAAATTATTTGCCCCATATCTTATCTCTTATGTATAAACAAATATTTAAAGCCTCATCATTTGAACTTATTCAAAAAAAAATCATTTGGAGCTATCAAAAATAGTAACAAATTAAAATCTTCATCTTTCGTCTCTTGAAAGAGTGTCTCCCCCCACCCCAAAAAATCACACTCACCAGCCTTTCATTTGAAGGCTCCGAGCTGCAGCTTGGACAAAGTTGACTGTCCTTCAGCTCCCAGTGCTTCAGACCTGTGTCATTGTTGTTGAATCACAAGTTGTGTTCGACTCTTTGCGACTCCATGGACCATAGCATGCCAGGCCCCCTGGTCCTCCACTATCTTCCAGGGTTTGCCAAAATTCATGTTCATTGCATCGCTAAACTATCTAAACATCTCATCCTCTGCCATATCCTCTTCTTTTTGACTTCAACCCTTCTCAACATCAGAGTCTTTTCCAACGATACAAACCTGTAGGAGCCCTGCTATTTATGATGTCTTTGCAGGGAGCAATTGTATGGAGCACTTATGGTGATCCCAGCTCCTATCTTTTATCTGGGGAGAGGTTTGGCGGTATCAATCTATCTTTTGGCCTCTTGTTGTGAGACAGTCATCAATTCTGCCAAAAGCAAAGCATTACTTCCCCAGGAGTCCGGCTTATAACCTCCCTATGCATGGGTGGCTGCACCTGCCCTAACTCTGTACAGATGTAAATTTAAAAGGGAAATATGCAATGAGTCCTTAAATATATTTGAGGGGACATAGGTGGATCCTAGATCTGAATAGCTGACTGGCAGTGACCTACTCTGATGTAATGTAAAAGTCTTTCCCAGCCCAGCTAAAGCTGTCCAAGGCTGAACCTGGGGCCTTCTGCAGGGAAGGCATATAAAAATATCACTAGTTTTCTCACTGCATTACATTCCTCAGATGCACTTCAAATTAATGTTTTGAATATATTGACTACATATCTTGACTGTCAGTAATAGTAACCAATTTCTCTCTTTTAAAAGAAACATTGGCGATGAATTACATTTGATGTTATGTTTCTTCTTCCTACAGAAGTTCCTGTTGAGAAACTTGCTTCAATGGAGTCTCTCCAGTGTGTGAACTTAAAATCCAATCCATTAAATGAGGAAGTTCGGGTGATTGCCAAGCCACTAATCAAGTTTGATCTTCTGACATCTCCAGCTCGTCCCTAAGTCTGAAGTGATGTCTGAACTGGATTTGTGGCTGTAGGAGGTTGTAATGAAAGAGGGAAAGGAAATGCCATGTTTGCTGAGCTAAAACACTCCTAAGCTGCATCGCTCTGCATGTGTTAGGTTTATGAGCTTCCAGAATTGCAAAAAGTGTGATTATTTTTTTTGCAAAGTGACGGTGGTTGCAGCAAGAACTGTCATCTGCTAAACCGTGGATCCATAGAAAATATGTGACTAGAGAGGGCACTTTTCACTGAATGATGAAAAGGAGAAAAGGGAGGCCATAACCAAAGAGAAAAAAGAAGGGCAAAAGTGACCAACTGTGTGCCTAGGAGATGATTAGATGGTGTAGATGGGCACCTTGCATGTAGATGGGCACCTTGCATAGCTGAGAAAAGAGGAAATCAATCTGTGGTTGGAAAATTGCTTGCAAGTTCATGAAAAAAGAACCATTTTCAACTTGGGTGAATTCAGATTCCATTTTTTAGTGTTTTATCTTCTCCATTTATATGCAAGGAAAACCATGGAGCACTTGTTTCTTTACTTACAAGGCTTGCAAGGGACAATTAAATCAAGTGTATCAAGGATAATTATACATCTAGATTCAAAGCCACTCTGAAGATTAATGTGGTCTCAAGAGTATAAAATATACTGTAACCTATTAGTTGTCAGGTGCAAAGGATCAGGACCATATACTAAGTTGCAACACACAAAAAAATTAATCAAGCCTATATGCAAGAATCTAGTCAACTAAAGTTCAGAACTTAATTGTCGATAAGCGACAACAGAATTTAAGAGGGGTTAGACTTAGACCATTTTTGAGAACATAACAACTCTAAGCTGATGACACTTTTAACTCCAGCCCCCAAGCTCCACCTGCTCTTTGCCTACATAAGAGATTCTGTAAAGATGTGGGTGTAAATCTAATTCTAATACAAAACTATTATCATCCACCTGGAAGTAAATTCTTCTGATAATTTTTGTGCGGTATGAACCAGTATTTAAATCTGTTGCAGTGATTTGATTTACAGTGGTTTGTGCTTCCAGTAACCTGTGACATCAAAGGGTCACTCCTGGATTTTATACCCTTTATTTATAAAGCATCTTTAGCTGTATCTTTCTTGAAATGAATTGATCTGTTGTTTCTTAATCTTGCCCTGAAGAAAAAAGCCCAGGATTACTTTTGTTGTCCTCAATTACTGAGTTTTGCATCTCATTCCTTGTTACAGTACAGCTTGAATTGACAGCTTGTTGTAGTGGCAGACGCATCTTTAGAAACACTCACCAAATGCCACTCTCAAAATAAAAGGAGTGGAAATTTCTAAATGATAAAGTTTCTTGGAACTGCAGTGTATTTCTGTACGTGGATGCATAGTTGAGTGCCAGGATCAGATCATGCGTATTCTGTCTTTACCTGAGGACTGTAGGAAATGTATTTTTCTCATCCAAAGAATAGTTGCTGGATATTCCTGTGAAGAAAACTAAAGGCTGTACATCAGAGTTTGGACTAGTTAATCCCAGTCTTCAAAAACCAAACAAGTCTATAAAGGAGAATATTTGTAGCTCAGGGTTGAATTGAGGGATCCTTTGTGCTCTCTCTTGTTTTCTTGCAGATGTTTTGGTACTCAACTAGATAACATCATTAATGGTAGTCACTAGCACTGATGATGTTACCTAGTAATGAAACGTCTGCAAGAAAACAACCTGGCTCAGAGCTGAAGGAGCTTCTTGGATGAGAAGTGAAACATTGTCAAACAAAAACGACGAAAGTCCAGTTGCCTCATGAAAAAGCACTTTTGGGACCTGGATGACTGAGAATCTCCATGGACAGCCAGGTTCGGACAGCACCACGGACCCCTCACCAAGCCAGCCTCTTCATCTGCATAGTTGCAGCTGGGCTGCTTAGTTAAGTCAGGAAGGGATTTTGATCCAGCTTCCGCACTTCCTGGGAAGACCAGTTAGGTGACATTTATTCTCTCTCTCTCCCACATATACACATTTGCTCAGAGACAGAAAGCTGGTAAAATATCATCCTGCTTCACTGGTCAGTTACTTTCTGGGCTGTCCTGTTCAGGCCTTAGCTTGAATGCATGAGTATGTGACATGGGAACAGACCAACTAACCACTTCCAAAGCAAAAGACATTTAAGCAAATGTGATAGAGCAACTGGCATAGAAAAAGAGGGGTGGCTTTTTTTGATAAAGTTCTACATCTCCATGGCTCCCTCCTTATTCTCATTTTAATGGTTACTGATGGAACCTTCTTTCCTTGAGTGTACTCTCTCCTAACTAGCAGAATATAATTTCAACTTCTGATTTTTTTAAAAAAAAATCAGATTGGTTTATAGATAGTGTCAAATCACCATTATTGTTTATCAGAAATAAGTTTAGTTTATTCCCATTTGAGAAAATAAAAGGACTGGAACTTTGCAGGTGATACAATCACTTTGATAATTTGCTCATTCCTTCTAGATATGTGAAAGAAGTGTTACTGCGTTGTGTATTTAAATGGAAACCTATATTTAATCTTTGCCCATGGAACAACTTGGCACCCTTAGGAATACTTAGTAAAAGTAGGTTTATTGGCTGCCTTATTTTAAAGAATTTTTAAATAACTGCATGAAGTTCTCATTTTGAGTAGCTACAGTATAGTAAAGCTAATTGTAGTTTTTGGGAAGGTGGGGAAGAGATTCTTGAGAAATGTCCCTCCCCTGCCTGCTTTTCTCTTTTTTTTCCTCTCAGGGTGTAATAAACAAGAATCTGTGTTTTGACAATAAAGAACTTGAGTTTGTGAAATCAAGTGGTTTCTCCCAGTGATTTTGTGCAGAAACTGAAATACCAGATTCCCAGACATACTATCTAAAATCCATCCATAGGGGCAAATCTAGAATCACCACATAACAACATCCCCCAGGATCTTGCTTCAGTCCAGCAAGGTTGTTCAGAAATATACTATAGTCCAGGGGTAGGCAACCTGGGCTCTTTTATGACTGGTGGACTTCAACTCCCAGAATTCCTGAGTCAGCATGGTTGACTCAGGAATTCTGGGAGTTGAAGTCCACGAGTCATAAAAGAACCAAAGTTGCTACCCCTGCTATAGTCAATAACAGTCAACTCCCAGAATTCTGAAGCAAGTTCACAGGTCGTAAAGGGCAGTTGCCCACCCCTGGTCAATAATATAAGAAGATGCTAAGAGGTCCAGCAAAATCATTCTATGTATCTTGCTTCTGGAAAAACCTTGTTCTAGGCTAAGAAGGAGACTGCCATCCCAAAGTTAGAGTAAACTGGGTCCAGGTAAAATGTTCCACTCAGACAATCTTGAAGTTGGATCAGAAAAGCACCTGAAGCAACAAGACAAGAAGCAACGGACCGAAACTAATGGAAACTAACCAAAGAGAGAAGCAAGGAGAAACTTCCTGACAGTTAGAACAATTAATCAGTGGAACAACCTGCCTCCAGAAGCTTTGAAAGCTCCAACACTGCAAGTTTTTAAGAAGAGACTGGACAGCCATTTGTCTGAAATGGTATAGGGTAGTGGTGGTGAACCTATGGCACGCGTGCCAGAGGTGGCACTCGGAGCCCTCTCTGTGGGCACATGTGCTGTTGCCCCAGCCTCACCTCCCCATGTGACTCCCTCCTCATCAGCAGCCCCCCTCGAGGAGAGTCGCCCCCAAGCGTGGCCCATGCGGAGCAGCACAGCAAAGGACATTGCAGCCAGGCAGCGTAGACAAGACTCTGTCGTCGCGCCCCATCACACACAGTTGATGCTGCGGGGCACAGGCAGAGGGTGTGGACACCATGGCACTGCTGGGCTGCATGAGTGAGTGGCCCTGTGGGCAGGCGGAGCAGGGGATGGGGTGGGGGCAGAGTGGGAGCAGGGCCAGTTTTTGGGCACTCAGTCTCTAAAAGGTTCGCCATCACTGGTATAGGTGTTATGTCCCGAGCCTGTGGAAGCAGGCTCGGGGCATTGCAACGGTCCTGGGCAGGTGCAAACTGCCCGGGACCAGACTGGCTGTCGCCAGCACTTGCGCGCATGCGTGGGTGCTGGTGCGCCAAATGTTGCAGATTGGCCCGGGAATGGCCTATAAAAGAGGCCGGGAGATTTGGGCGTTGTCGGCGTCTTGTAACCAGTATGCTGAACAGAAATAAAGAGGTTCCTGAGAACTACAACTGCTTCTCGTGTCATTGTCATTTCGCGAAGGACGCAACACTGGCGACGAAGGTGGGATTGCCTTACATCGACTGAAGACAGGTGTAAGCTTACCCGAGAGAGTCCTGAGCGGTAGGAACGGCGTTGACTCGGCAGCTACCCGCCAATCCAGCGAGCATTGGGGGTAGGCTTTCCTGCCCGAGCAGGGGGTTGGACTAGATGACCTCCAAGGTCCCTTTCAACTTTACTACTACTACTATTATTATTATTATTATTATTATTATAGACCTTCCTTTTCTACAAAAATGGCAAAAGTTGGAAGACTTTCAGAATTCGATGTCTTGCATCCGGAAAGATGGGAGTCCTACGTAGCCAGGGTGGAAAACTATCTTAAAGTCAACCAAGTAAGGGAAGATAGTTTGAAAGCCGCCACCCTGCTGTGCGTTTGTGGTCAAGACGCATTCGAAATCGCTGAAAACATAGCAGCACCTGTACCTCTAGAATCTGTTAACTACACAGATCTCAAAAAACTACTCAAGGAACACTTCCAGCCCAAGCTGTCCGTCATCGCTTGGCGCCACACCTTCAAACAGAGGGATCAGCGACCCGTAGAATCAGCCAAAGAATACATTGCTGCGCTGAGAAAAGCCGCTAAACACTGTGAGTTCAAAGATCTAGAAGAACGGCTGAGAGACAGATTTGTATGTGGACTGAGGCATAGAGAATTACAGCAGAGACTTTTTGCTAAAGAAGACTTATCATTCCAAGATGCCTTGAGAGAGGTTACTGCAGAAGAGGCAGCGGGCGGTGCCATCAAGAACATGAGGCCGATCAGAAGCGCTCCAGAGGCTGCATCCGGGCACCAGGAAGGAGCCCAAAGGAACCCAGAGGAGGATCCTGACAATGAAGTAGACTGTCTCTACCCCACCGAAAGAAGGGAAACAGAAAGGAAGCTCTTCAGCTCTCCCCAAGTGCCTTGGTTGTGGAGGTCGCCACAAGAGGACCGACTGTAGATTCCGCTCCGCTATCTGTAGGGCATGCGGAAAGCAGGGACACATTGCAGCTGTGTGTCTGGGCCGTCAGAAGGTACAACCTCAGGAAGAATTGCGCCTGAAAGGTACCAGGGTTCCCAGCCAAAACAGGGTGGGGTTCTGTGCTTTGCGAAGAAGCATTTACAAGACAGGCACACACAAGCCCATCAAGAAAAAGCTGTCACTTAAAGTGAACCTACAAGGGGTTCCATTGGTCATGGAACTGGATACGGGGTCTGCACTTTTGATCATTTCCATGCACACGTTTAGGAAGATTTGTTCCGGCAGCGGATTTCAGGCCAAGCTGAGGCCTTCCGACATTGTGTTAACAGACTTTCAAAACTCCAGAGTGTGTGTTAAGGGGGAGGCCACCCTTAACGTACAGTATAAGGATTTTGAAGGTCCACTAGATGTAGTAGTAGTAGGGGGGGAACAAACGAGTCTCATAGGACTCGATTGGTTTGAGGCCTTGGGAATACACGTCACAAGGCTCAATTGTTTGCAAACACTTGACCTACAAGAAGTCTGCAAAGAATTTGCAGATGTTTTCAGCCCTCAGCTGGGCACGTACAAGGGACCCCCTGTGTCATTGAAGTTAGACCCCACTGTCATGCCTATTAGAATCAAAGCAAGAAGGGTCCCTTTTGCTTTAAAGGTTAAAATTGACACTGAATTAGACAAATTGATTCAGCAAGGAGTCTTAGAACCTGTCGACTCCAGTCCTTGGGAGACCCCCATTGTCACGCCTCTTAAGGCAAATGGGGACATTCGCATCTGTGCAGATTACAAATGCACTCTAAATAAGGCATTGCAGCAACATGCCTATCCTGTTCCTGTGGTCAGTCATATCCTGGCCTCCCTCAAGGGAGGGCGCGTTTTTGCAAAGCTTGACCTAGCTCAGGCATATCAACAGCTGCCTGTTGATGATGCTGCTGCTGTAGCTCAGACCATTGTGACCCATAGGGGGGCATTCAAGGTAAAGAGGTTACAATTTGGAGTAAATGTCGCTCCTGGAATTTTCCAAAGCGTAATGGAAAACACACTACGGGGTATACCAGGGGTTTGCCCCTATTTTGATGATGTCTTAATTGCAGGGGACTCTACACACAATTTAGTTGAGAGATTAAGGGCTGTTCTGCTGAGGTTCAGGAAAACGGGCCTCAAACTCAAGAAGGACAAATGTAAAATTGGGGTGCCTTCTACAGATTTTCTGGGATTCAAAATCGATGCTACCGGAATTCACCCTGCTGAATCCAAGCTGAAAGCCATTATGCATACCCCTAGGCCAAAGTCTAAGGCCGAACTACAGGCTTTTCTGGGCCTTCTGAATTTCTATAACTCCTTCCTCCCAAACAAGGCTAGTGTAGCCGAGCCTCTTCACAGGCTCTTGGACAAACAGGCAGTGTGGCAGTGGTCACAAATACACGAAGCAAGTTTCAGTGAGGTCATGGCCTTACTCACTTCTAACAGTGTGCTTGCACATTTCAATGAATCCCTTCCTGTGTGCATCGCTTGTGATGCTTCTCCTTATGGGGTGGGAGCCATACTAAGCCACCTCAAATCAGACGGAACTCAGGTTCCTGTTGCATATTACTCCAGAACCTTGTCTTCTGCTGAGCGAAATTATGCTCAAATAGACAGGGAGGCTTTAGCTGTTGTTGCTGGAATCAAAAAATTCCATGATTTTTTATATGGCAGGCATTTCACGGTCTTCACTGACCATAAGCCTTTGTTGGGACTGTTTACCACACATAAACAAACCCCCCAGATCATCTCCCCCAGAATGCTGAGATGGTCCATCTTTCTGTCTGCCTATGATTTCTCCTTACTTCACAAACCTGGGAAGGAAATGGGCCATGCTGATGGCCTCAGTAGATTACCCCTGCCGGTAATCGAAGCTGACCCTGCACCAACTGTCAATATTCTCTCCATTCAGGCCTTGCCTGAGTCTCCTTTAGATGCCAGGGATGTGGCCGCTGAATCAGCCACAGATCTCACACTTTCACGTGTCCTTTCTTGGGTTTTATCTGGATGGCCAGAGAGCTGTCCTGGCACTGAGTTTCAGAGTTTCTGGTCCAAAAGGAACGAATTGTCCACCTTCCAGGGTTGTCTGCTTTGGGGAAGCAGAGTTGTCATTCCTACCTCAATGAGGACTAGGGTCTTAGGTTCCCTCCACGAGGGTCATCCTGGCATTGTACGCATGAAGGCGCTTGCGCGCAGCCATTTGTGGTGGCCTGGGTTAGATAGAGACATTGTAGCTAAGGTGCATGCATGCCACCTTTGTCAACGCTCGCGCCCTGAAATGCCCCAAGCTCCTGTACATAGATGGGAGGAAACACAATCTCCATGGTCTAGGGTGCACATTGACTACGCTGGGGCCTTTCAGGGTCAATTCTTCTTGGTCCTAGTTGATAGCCATTCAAAATGGCTTGAGGTTGTACCTATCTCTTCCACCACCACTGCAAAGACTATTGAGGGGGATTTTTGCTGCACACGGGCTTCCAGACGTCCTCGTGTCTGACAACGGCCCTCAATTCACTTCTTCCGAATTCCAAGCTTTCTTACAGGCTAACATGATTCATCATGCCACTTCTGCGCCCTTCCACCCGTCCACCAACGGTATGGCTGAACGCATGGTTCGCATCACCAAGGACGCCTTGAAGAAACTTACCTATGGAGACTGGCATCACAGGTTGGCTGACTTCCTCCTTTCTTACCGCACTACACCGTCCACTTCTACCGGGAGGAGCCCAGCTGAACTTCGTTTGGGGGCGCAAACTGACCACCAAGCTTGACCGGTTGCATCCGGACAGACTTCCTTCCACACTCACACACCCCAGGGCACCTAGACAACTGCTTGTGGGTGCCCCGGTTTGGACTCGTAACTATGGGCCTGGCCATTCATGGGTCCCCGCCACTGTATCCAGAGTCACAGGTCCTCTGTCCTACGAGGTGTCCCTGGACAACGGTCGTGTCCTGCGTCGACACATCGACCAGCTCCACACTAGACGGGACCTTCCCACTGAGACTCCTGGGTCTTTTCCAGGGGGGGAGGGGGACCCTTTTGGGCAAAGGGAAGAGTATGGGCTGCTGCCCATCATTAACGAGGAAGCTACAGACAGCTCATTCCAAAGTTCCGCGAGTGCTCCAAACAGGAATTCACGGAGCCCAACTAGAACTCAGGCACCAGTGCCTACTCCAGCCAGGGGGTCACCCCGGGGGCATAATCACTACTCACCCGCATCACTCAGTACTCCAGTCAGGGAGGATACCCGGGAGCTTCCAAACAAACCACACCCTGCAAGAGAGCTGGCACACATTCCCTCTAGTTGTCCCGACACTACCCCTGTCCCTAGAAGGCGGCAAGCATACAGGGAGGTGGTCGAGGAACCAAATCCCGACTACAACACCTCTGACTTCACTCAGGGGACAACTGAGTTTTGGGACAGCACTGAAAACCCCACAAGCCCGGGGACAGAACGGGAACAAGGGGAAAGACAACCTTCTGACAGGTCTTGGACAGACCTGGGAGGTTCTACAGAATCGCCCAACAGTGACAGTCACTTAAGAGGGCCAGAGAGCCTGCAGCTAGGCAGGACAACCAGGTCAAACAGAGAAAGAAGCCCTGGCCTGACAAGCCCGGTGGGCAAGCAAGCAGGCCAGGCATTAGAGCACAGTCCTTGGGAACCACCAGGGTGTAACAGGGGGGACAGGTATGCATCACCCCTCAGTCAAGAGGTACTTGGCAGGTACCCAGAAGTCAGGAGGTCACAGAGAGCCAGAAGATCTCCTAAGTATTTAGAAGATTTTGTAACTCTACTGGCAAAACAGAGTTAACAGAGAGCATTCCTGTACACATAGGAAAATAGAACACTGGGAATGATAGAAGCAGAGGAAATAACTGGCACTAGGTAGTATGGGCACCATGCTCGCATTGGGTTGTATGTTATTATTGTATGATCATAGTCTTAGCCGGGGGAGAAGGGGTGTTATGTCCTGAGCCTGTGGAAGCAGGCTCGGGGCATTGCAACGGTCCTGGGCAGGTGCAAGCTGCCCGGGACCAGACTGGCTGTCACCAGCACTTGTGCGCATGTGCGGGTGTTGGCGCGCCAAATGTTGCAGATTGGCCCGGGAATGGCCTATAAAAGAGGCCGGGAGATTTGGGCATTGTCGGCGTCTTGTAACCAGTATGCTGAACAGAAATAAAGAAGTTCCTGAGAACTACAACTGCTTCTCATGTCATTGCCATTTCGCAAAGGACGCAACAATAGGGATATCTGCTTGAGCAGGGGTTGGACTAGAAGACCTCCAAGGTCCCTTCCAACTTTATATTATGATTATGATTAAAGATACACTCGAGGACCATCGTATGTAAAATGGAAATCTTTCATCCTTGGAGATCACTAATGAAAACAAAATCCTTACATGAGAAGATTTTATTGCTTCAAATAAAATCTAGGTAGCCAGTCCCATTCAGCTGCCTCTATCCTCCACAGTTTGGCATTAATCAGCAGTATCTTCCTTAAATGAATGCCTTGCTTTTGAGGAGATTAAACGATTCCTTGATTCTTTTTTTTCCTCAGTAATTAACCTGTCCAGCTTTCACTGTATCTTACTTTGATCCTAACCTTCTGAATTATTAACACACCATTCTGTGCAACTACTGCATCTAAAGACAATGCTAATGCCAGAAAGATTGCTCACCAAGAGCACAACATTCAGCCACCCCAAACTATAAACAATTAGCACTTACTGTAGTTTTTATAAAAAAAATCAAAACTGTCTTAAAAACAAGCATCAATCCAAAGTTTTTACAACAGCCTTTTATGCCATATAAGTTTCTTTTTCCTATCCCAGTTCATGATCTATCACAGGGCTCTTCAAACTTGGCCCTTTTATGACTTGTGGACTTCCAGAATTGCGCCTGGCTGAGGAATTCTGGGAGTTGAAGTACACAAGTCATAAAAGGGCCAAGTTTGAAGAGCCCTGCTCTATCAGCTTCTCCTAATGCTAACTAAACTCCAGCAGCCATATAATTTTCTCCAAGGTAAGACATGTGAGGAATGTTAAATCTTAGTTTTTTTAAATTTATTTTAAGCATTTACATACAATTGATCCATTTCTAAGGCTGCCTGCTCATCCATGTCTAATTGCTTAATGTCTTGCCCTGTTAATCCTATTCATCTATCACTTCCTAATTCCAAATGCACTGAAGGCTTAAATTTTAGTCTTGCTAGAAGAATTCTACCACATCTAAGATGGTTTCATAAAAGAGAATATTTGTAGCTCAGAGCTGAGATTCGGGGTCCCTGGTGCTCTCTGAGCTGGTGATTTTCTTGCAGATGTTTCATTACCCAAACTAGGTAACATCATCATCAGTGATAGTAAGGAGTGGGGTTTGCTCTCAGTTTTATATTCTAGGGATTTGCCCTCTCAATATTGGTGCAAGTAGTCTTGGAGGTTTGATTGGGCTGTTTACTGTTAGCTTGTTTGATGGTTCCTTGGTAGGGTATTGTTTACTTTTTGATTGTTGGTCTGATGTTAATCTTGGTATTAACAGCCCAACTAAAGAACCTCCAAGACCCACCAACACTGACAGGGCAAGTCGGCAGAATAACAACAACAACAACAATGACGATGACGATGATGATGACGACGACGACGATAATACCTACAAATAGAAATAGAAAGACTGGCAAAAGCAAGCAAGGGTAGTACCAATAATAATAGGCGCCTTGGATGCAATCCCAAAACAACTGGAGCACCACTTGAATACCATTGGCATTGACAAATTCACCATTAGTCAATTGCAAAAGGCGGCCTTACTAGGAACTGCTTCCATCCTGCAATGATATCTGTAATACCATCAAACATCCACATTTGCCTATCCCAGGTCCTGGGTAAGGACTCGATAGGTAGACAAAATGCCAAATCCAGTCTGACTGTGCGACGATCAATAATAATAATAATAATAATTGGAAGGGACCTTGGAGGTCATCTAGTCCAACCCCCTGCTCAAGCAGGAAACCCTATACCAGGTGTCCCCAATCCCTGGCCGCAGCATGAAAGCAACTAGTCTGCACAAACAAGCAAAGCCCACCCACAAGATGCAGGAGCACACAAAACCACACACCTTCCGGTCCGTGGAAAAACCTCTTTCCATAGAATCGGTCCTTGGTGCCCAAAAGATTGGGGACCTCTGCCCTATACCATTTCAGACAAATGGCCATCCAGTCTCTTCTTAAAAGCTTTCAGTGTTGGAGCATTCACAGCTTCTGGAGGCAGGTTGTCCCACTGGTTAAATCCCACTCCTTACAAGCAGTGATGATATTACCTAGTTTGGGTAATGAAATGTCAGCAAGAAAACAACTAAGGTTCAAGAGCACCAAGGACCCCTCAAGATGGTTTCTTTTGCACCTCATGTGACAATATTGTGGCCACATCCATGGAAGGAAGATAAAGTGACAGGCATTGGATTCTGTTTTCTGTAAAATGCAACTGATTTAAAAATCAAATATTACACTGCTGCTCAGTTATAGTTGTTTTCTAGCCATGCATTTGATTTGAATGCCAGGTAAGCTTCTTTTTTAAAAGAACAATTCCATTTTTATTCTATCAGATGGATAGACAGAAATGAAAAGTTAATTCATGTGACAATATTAAGTGGAGATGTTAACCTATATAGTTAATCAGGAGAGGGAAAACTCTTTGAATCCTTTTCAAATGAAACAAACTTTTATTATCACTTCTGGAAAATGCAATACATTTGGTACTGGCTATTTGGGTTGGCTGGTTGTTTTGCAGTAAGGGAGGAATCAATACAGTTGTCTGCTTTCCAGAGCTGATGTTAAGATTGCTCTGATTCTACCATCTCCCTTGATAAAGGAAGCATTCATATTATATTCATACAGGTATAAAAGAAATACTGGATACTCAGCAGGAGCAGAGGTTCGTAATGTGTTAAAATGCTTTTTGATGGAAAAGAGCAGAGCTTCCTCTCACCAGAAATTTTGGGAAGTTGGCAGCACCTTATCTGTTTGACTCATCTTCAAAAAACTGAGCTGCATTAGATCTAATTAGTATCTGGATCAGAAGTGCCAGAAAGGTAGGTTAAGCTGGCAAGTTTTAAAACTCTTAGTAAACATTTCTGCACTGCTGCCAAGAAAGCTAGCCAGATGTCTCCATGATGCTACAAAGAGCTGAACTTGGATCAAGGTGTTATGTGCTCCTGGCTACTTTCCTTCGTGACCAGAGGCAAGCTCGCCTGACCAATAACCAGCCAAGACACAGTGAAGGCCTTTTGTTTGGTTTATTGCAATAAACGGGGAGAGAAGCTCTCAAAGCTTGGTTCTCTCCAAAGTTTTAACCCAAAATATCTCCTTCTTTTATTCATCCCTCTCACCGGCCGCTACAGCCCTCCTCTTTCCCCATTGGCTGAGGTAGTATGAGGTTACACTCTTTCCGTCCGCCTATACACATTTCCTGATAACACACTAAATCATATTCACTTATACAATAAGAATAAGAAAAATTAGTTTCTTATGGTTATTTTTAAACTCAAATATATTTATGTCCCCATTAAACAATAAGTTCTTTTCCTGCTTTTCAATTCAATTCATCATTTCAATTCATCATTCTCTTCTTATCTTATTTGGCCTGGTTTCCTACTTTCCTATACTTCCTGGCTAGCCATTTCCTATAAAAAAACTATTTATCTAATTTATGACTTCCCTCTTCCTTTCTCAGACCCAACTATTTTTACCTTATCTTACTTCCTTAATCCCTTCCTGACTCTCACCATCTGTATTTTTTTCTATCAGTTTCCATTGTCTCTGAAGATTTATCATATTGATGTATATTTATCAAAGGAAATCTGTTTACCCCTTAAAGCCGTTTAAGATTATGGAAGCATACTTTGTTTTTTCCCCACCAATTTACCGTCTCTAGTTTTTCAATAACTAGAGAATGTTCTTCATCTGAGAATTAAAGGTTCCCTCGGCATTCTTTCCAGGTTCTCCTCCCTTTTTCAGACTGATGTGCCTCATAACCAACACCTTCTTTTCTTCTGTCCTACTCCCATTTTTCTCTCTTCCGTCTTCTTCCTCTCCATCTTCCTCTCCTCCTGTGGAGTCCTTATTGGTCTCTGAGCTTGGTTGTTTTCTTGCAGATGTTTCATTACCCAAATAGCTAAAATCTTCAGTGCTAAAAGGGAGAGGGGTTTGCATTCTGTTTATATACAGTACCTTGCCATGTAAGGGTTAATGGGGGTATTGTTTTTTCCTTAATAGCCCCAAAGGTGCTTTTTCAAAAGGCAGCTGGATTTTGTTTTGACTTGAAGATATTTTGCTCCTCATCCAAGAAGCTTCTTCAGGGTTGACTGAATGGTGGAGTATGGAAGGATACAACACATCTATCTCCTTTTTTTAAAACAATCTTTTTTATTATTTTTTTTTCCATCAACATATGTTAATTTTTCCAATCAACAAGTTGTCTGGAGTTTGCTAAGCTAATACATGTTCATTTCCTAATCCTTCATTCTTTTCTCTAACCAAGAATAAAATAAATTCCAAATTTTATAATAGTCCGTATCCTCTTTGTCTTTCAGCCTCATAGTTAGTCTGTCCATCTCTGCACATTCCAATATTTTCGTGATTATTTCTTGCTGCTGTGGTAATAAACACATCTGTCTCCTGTATACAACACAGTCCTTTCAGCAATTACAAGAAGGTTCCACACCCATTTGCACTATTCAGGTGACCCTGAGGGCACAGATAAACCTCCAAGTGGCCTCAACGGCTCTCAGAAAGAGTACTGAGGATAAGATGACTGCAAGGAATATAAATTCTTTCATCCTCCACCATTCAGTCAGAACTGAAGAAGCTTCTTGGATGAGAAGCAAAACGTCTTCAAGGAAAAACAAAGAAAGTCCAGTTGCCTCCTGAAAAAAAGCACCTTTGGGACAACCATGAGCTGGATGACTGAGAATCTCCATAGACATTGTTCTCCCAACACTTACCACTCAATTTTTCAGTTTTGGCATCACACCAAGCTTTTAGAAGCTGAATTGCTGTAGAAGGTTTTTTTTAAAATGGGATTACATTGTTATTTTCTCCCCAGGCAGTGATCTCATTAAAAATGCACATCAATAAGGATTTATGAGCACTCAATTGCTACCAGGAGACACTTGTAGAAAAACCTTAATATAATACTGGAAAGGAATTTTCAAGAAAAGAGTATATCATAGAAGGAGAAGCGATAATATTTTTCCTCCATCAGTAATGTCTTCCCAAACAATTATCTCTAAACAGGCATCCATAAAGGAGATTAAAAATGTCAAAATTATGGCTGTAGCTAAGGGACTGAAGCCCTGCCCCTTTTAATATGTACATGTAAAAAGGGACATGGATTGGATTGTCTAGTTGCAACTGCCTCTTGACTTTTTGTACTCTCCTTCCCCTTGCACACTCTGGCTATAAACCAAGCCTTCGTGGAATGAGAAAGTTCCCAAATATTAAATTCAAATTAAGCATGGATTGTGGGAATTGTAATTTCATTGCCCTGCCCAATGCATTAGGTGCTGAATATAAGGACCTGCATGAAAAGAGCCAAGGATTCTACTGATACAATCTTTATACCTTGATTTTGCATTATACACCTCACACATTTAGAGGACAGAGAGAGGGAGGGAGGGAGGGAGGGAGGGAGAGAGAGAGAGGGAGGGAGGGAGGGAGGGAGGGAGGGAGAGAGAGAAAGAGAGAGGGAGAGAGAGAGGGAGGGAGGGAGGGAGGGAGGGAGAGAGAGTCTTCGTGACCCCTTGCCTGATCTATTATTAACTTTGATATGCAAATGTACCCGATATATACCCAAAACATTCATAGTTTTGGGTATATATTGGGTACATTTGTATAACAACAGCTTTTTTTGTGGCTTACGTTTACTCTACATGGGATTGTTTTTAGGATGTGCTGCATGGGTAAGAAAAAATAAATTAAAATAAAAGATTTATAGGCAGAAGGGATCTTGGAAGAGGGGCAGAAGATCTATAAGACGGTGCCAGTACACAAAGGCTGAGGCATCTAAATCTATCTTTGACAAAGTGATCTTCCCTTGATAGTATTTTTTGATGGATGAGAAAGAACTTCTGAGATGAAGCATTTACTGTTCTGATCAATCATTGGAGCAAATAATCGATCTGTTGGGTAAGTGGGTAGGCCAAGAAATCCTTAAATTCTTTAGGGTTTAGAAGAAAATAAGAGTTTTGTTTTTCTATCAGTGAAGATAGGATGAAGTTTTGCTCTTGAATGGTTTCATACTATAATTAGACCAGGTGTGTCCAACTTTGGCAACTTTAAGACTTGTGCACTCAACTCCCAGAATGCTGGCTGGGGAATTCTGGGAGTTGAAGTCCACTAGTCTTAAAGTTGCCAAAGTTGGACACACCTGTATTAGATATTAAAAAGTAAGTATGTTGAAGATTGACTTTAAGCTAAACCTCTATCTTTTATACTAAAGGGATGACATCTAGAATTGCAACCTGCACATCAGTCTTCATATCTGCTGCAAAGGTCTGCTTTACGATTAGAAAACAAAAGCTTTGCAATAAGCCAAAAAGTAGACTTAGGTATTAGACTTAGGTAAATCTTTTAAAGACTATTGTTCCCTGTTTCTGCCAGTCCTTCACTCTCAGTCATCTTACAGCCTGAAATGATGTTCAACCACAAATAAAAGTTCCTTTTGAACAATGCTGACCCATTTTTTCCTGTGCAAATAGAGTTGGAGGTAGATGGATTGTCTTCTGAAAATATCCACAACAAAAGCCATTTTGTAAGACTGTTTCCTGGTTGATAGCTTTTGTTTCCTGTTCTAGCAATTGTGATCTTAGCCATTAGAGGTAACAATGGAATGGTGTCTCGATACCACTTTGACTAGATGTGGGGAGGGGAAAGGTGGGGGGGAGAAGAGCCAGTTTTAATTTTTTGACCTTTTAATAGCATTTTGGAAAGAGATACATTCTCAAAGGGTGGGCTGGGCCAGAATAAAGTACTAGAAGCAAGAACAAGAATGTGTTGTGATTTTGTGATGGATTGTAGAAGTCAGGATTCCCAGGAGGGAGGGGGCATTCCAGAGGAATAAGAGGTAACTTAATCCAGATATTTTGTGTGAGAGAAAGAGAGTGAAGACAGCCCCTGCCTAATAGGTCTCAGAGTATATTGTAGATGCAGATAGTAGAGTGCTTAAGTTTGGCAAGATTCCATCTATAGGTATGGAACAATAAAGAACTTAGCTTGAAAGTATCACTGTGTATCTCTTTTGGTTTTGAGGCCTGGCAGGTTTAATTTTAACCCAATTGGAGTTTAATGCAATGAAATGTGAATAAAATTGCCCATTGTGCTTTTAACCCATTTTCTCCCAGTAGAGTAAAAATTAGAATTTGACAACACATCTTCAAGGACTGTTCCGGCTATACGCAATGCAGTCTTGGGGCGACAGACTGAGCAGCTTTAATGCAAACAATCCTATTGGGCTATGTGACTATGCTGGTGCTTCCTGCCTGTCAATGGATTGAGTGCCAAGCCAACAAAGATGGCAGCAGAACTGATAAGAGACCTGTACTATGGAGGATTTTTTCCAAGTGTGAAGCCCTTTCCCACACAAGTGTTACTAAAATAGGGAAGGTATTTGCGGGTGGAAGACTGGGAAGATGTTCAAGATGCCAATTCTTGATAGTAAATCAGTCACCTGGTAAATTAAATAAGGCAATAAGATATCTTTTGCATCTCCCATTCTTCTACTGCAATATACAGAAAGCAACAACAATGGACATTTTTAGTTGCACAGTTCACACTTCCTAAGAAATCTTTCTTCTTGGTTTTCTGAAAGGTTATACGGCAAGTGCAGGGTCAGGTTGCTTACAACACTGACATTTCAGAAGTAAATAAATTAAATGTCAAGTTTACCTTGGAGTAAACTGTTACGTCTGCTGCTGTTGAAGGATGTGGTTGCTATTATTGCTCAGGAAAAAAATATAGCCAGTGCAGTCAAAGTAGATGCAGATGTTTTTGCAACATTGAGTTTCACTGTACACAAACTTCTGAAAAGTAAAAATCATGGAACAGAAAGTACAGGTTGTCCTCACTTAAGAACCACAACTGGCTCTGGCGACTCTGTTACTAAGTGTTGCTGTCATTAAGTGAGGCATCACGTGACTGCAACTTTTGATTTTACTGTTGGCTTTGCCATTGACTTTGCTTGTCAGAAACCAGCTGTGAGGCTCACAAATGGCAGTTACCAGGTTGTGGGGCACTGCAACTATTGTAAATGCACCCTGGTTGCGAAGCACCTGAACGATGATCCTGACTGCAGGGACACTGGATAGCCATATGTTTGGCCATTAAATGACTTTTTCAGTACTATCCTGACTTCAAACAGTCACTAAACAGAGTAGTCCATGGAGATTCTCAGTCATCCAGATCTTGGTTATCCCAAAGGTGCTTTTCCAAAAGGCAACTGGACTTTGTTTTGGGCTTTCTTTCAGAGAAGCCAGGAATAGTATTGAAGCTCCAAGGATGGATACCTAAACCAGCACTGTCACTTCTTCAACCTCTCTCCTCAGCTTTTCCTGTTAAAACATAGCCACAGTACAAAGAAGCCTAAATTTACTCTTCTTAGGCTTGAGGGATGTATTACTAGATGTAGAAGAAAGGGCAGTATCGCTAGGGACCAAATTTAAAAGGAACAATACATATTTACAGGGCTTTTTTTCACATAGAACGCCCAGAACGGAGTTCCGGCACCTTTTTTGGATGGAACCTTGTAGGGTAGGCAAGGCGGGTTGTATGACGTGTGTGAGTTCTGGCACTTTTTTTTTTTTTTTTACAAAAAAAGCACTGCATATTTATGGTATAATAAAGTTTACCAGCAAAATCAGATAACACATGCAGGGATATAGTTAGTTCATTTCACATGAACTTGGAAAAGTTGATGAAGAGTTTCTCTGGTTGGAAGTGAAAACTACTCGTTTGATGAGCACATCAATTTTCTCTGCTCCAAACTGCAGCTCTGGAATTCTTCCCCCAAGTTAAATTATCTTTTTCCCCACCAGTTAAGTTCACAAATGAGGAGGAGAAGAAGATTAGAATAGAATAGAATAGAATAGAATAGAATAGAATAGAATAGAATAGAATAGAATAGAAGCAGGGACTGGCTGTCCAATTTTTTCTTAAAAGCCTCCAATGATGGAGCATCCACAACTTCTGAAGGCAAGCCAGTCCACTGATTAATTGTCCTCGCTGTCAGGAAATCTCCTCTTATTTCTAGGTTGGATTTCTTCTTCATATGTTTCCTTCCATTGCTTTTTGTCCAGTCTCCAGGAGCTTTGAAGAATATATTTTCTTCTTCACCACATTACAAAAAAGATGTTGAGACTTGGGAAAAAGTGCAAAGAAGAGCAACTAAGATGATTAAGGGCCTGGAGACAAAAACATATGAAGAACGGTTGCAGGAATTGGGTATGGCCACTTTAGGTAAAAGAAGAATTAGGGGTGACATGATAGCAATGTTCCAATATTTGAGGGGCTGCCACAAAGAAGAGGGGGTCAACTTATTTTCCAAAGTACAGTACCAGAAGGTAAGACAAGAACCAATTGATGGAAAATAATCAAGGAAAGAAGCAATCTATAATTAAGGAAAAACTTCCTAACAGTGAGGTCTATTAAACCATGGAACAGCTTGCCTTCAGAAGTTGTGGGTGCTTCATCACTGGCGATTTTAAAGAAAAGACTGGACAGTCACTTGTCTGAAATGGCACAGGCTCTCCTGCTTGAGCAGTGGGTTGGACTAGAAGACCTCCAAGGTCCCTTACAACTCTATTCTGATTGATTCTTTCTGACAGACTCTCAAATCTTGGAAGACTGCTATAATGTCACCTCTAGTGCTTCTCCTCATTAGGCTAGATATACCCAGTTCATCATCTGTTTTATCCCCCATCCCCTAATCATCTGAGTTGCTCTTCTTGCACCCTTTCTAGAGTCTCAACAGATGGATTTCTTGTTGAGAAGGGGAGCTTCTTCACAGCAACAGTAATACAGTTGTGCCAGGACTGGTCCCTCTTCTCTTTGCCAACTCACCAAAGATGCCCCTGTGCCATCTCCTTAGAACCTGAGTTCAAACTCAGGTATCCCTTCATCCTAAACCACTCTGCTTCCCAGTAGTGCTTTGATATCAGCTGCACCCTTAAGCTCTTTTTCTCTTCTGCTTGTTCATCTTTTTCGTGCTGTGATGGCCCCCCATCGTGTCTCAGCTGCTGCTACTTCCTTTTATTCATTTTCCCCTCTGAACTTTATTTATTTCATCCATCCATCTGAGTGTTTGCAACTCTGGGTGGCTTACGGAGGATTAAAAGATCAATGAAAAGATTGTATTAGAAAGACAACCATGATGGAAAGAAAAACTAAAATCAGTTATCACAATGTAGCAAGTAGAGCTCCATCAACTGCACAGGCTGATTAGTGGAGACACACACCATCCTAGCCCAGAGACTGTGGGAAGAGTCTTAAGTTTCTTTTTAAGACCTAGCCAAGATCTGGGGGGGGGGGGTAGAGAAACTGTTCAAAGGACAGACACGACAACTGAGAAGGCATTCTTTTGGATCTCATCAGGTTTGCTTGCACTCAGGTCAGAAGCCACTGAGCACTGAGGCACTTCCAGATTGAGAGGGTTAACTGGTGACATCACCGTTGCAAGGGGACAGCCAGTTGGGGGAGCAAGAGCAAAGGACGGGAACTCAACCCTGCCCCATGACAGCACTTGGGTCTTGAACGTAGGCTTGCTCACCTCCAGCATCCTAACCATACAAGCAACCATGCTCCTTATCTCATCGGATGATGTTATTTCAGTGACATGCTGGCCAGGCAGATATTACAAGGCAAGCAGAGACAATTAGAGATGGTGTGACAAATATCCTGACTTTGGGCCATGCATGGTTTTATAGCTGACCACCAACATGCTTTCTGAACCAGCAGCAACTTACAAGTGGTCTACAAGTAAAGCTGCATTGCAATATCTCAGCTGGTTGGTAGCATTGAATTTAACTTTTTGCTAGCTTTTAGCGTGCTCATTTCATTGGCCTCTTTGCTCGCTAAGAGATATTTGATTGAAAAATATTTTTGCCTTTCAATCACCTTAATTTGCATTTTAAGTGAGTGCACAAAAGATCTAAATTGATTCATTTTATTCATAGCACATTTTCTCCCTCTTATAAATGGCCTTTAAAAGGAAACAGAATACTGTGGTTTTCAGTTGCAGTGATGTAGTTCAGTAAATGTATAAAGAAGGCAGCATTCTTACTAATAAAACACACCAGTCTTAAAATCCTGAATTGGCTAAAACCAATGATGGAGAACCTTTTAGAGACCGAGTGCCCAAACTGCAACCCCAAACCCACTTATGCATCGTCAGGTGCCGGGTGGGTGTGGACTTTGGGTGGATGTGGCCCATTGGGTGGGTGTGGCTGCAGTGTAATGGCAGACTAGGTGGGACTAAAAAGTTCAATCAATCAATTCCAACTTTGCAAGATCTTTTTTTTCTCCCGCAAGAAGTTGAAATTGACTGATTGAACCTTTTTCGTTTTTGCACACGACGGCAGAGGCCTAAAGCGAAAAGGTTTTATAAAACCCAGCTGAAGGCCTAGGACTGGGGCGATGGTGCGCATGCTCACAGAGAGGGCTCTGAGTGCCACCTCTGGCACCCGTGCCATAGGTTCGCCATCACTGGCTAAAACTGTAGAATGGCAGAATTCTCAAAATACTTTTAATCTTTGCAATTCGTCCAGATATATTAGCACCATCTAAAACTCCTGATCTTTTTTTTTTCCATTCTTATTTTTATTAATTTTTTTTTCTCATCAACAATCGACAAGTTGTCTGGAGTTTGCTAAACTAATACATGTTCAATTCCTAATCCTTCATTCTTTTCTCTAACCAAAAATAAAATAAATTCCAAATTTAATAGTAATCTGTATCTTCTTTATCTTTCAACCTCATAGTTAATCTTTCCATCTCTGCACATTCCAGTATTTTCCTGATTATTT
Source organism: Crotalus tigris (assembly GCF_016545835.1). Lineage (NCBI taxonomy): Eukaryota > Metazoa > Chordata > Lepidosauria > Squamata > Viperidae > Crotalus > Crotalus tigris. Next base: position 74,133 of record NW_024100476.1, read on the forward strand.
CTTCCTCTGATGGCAATCCTTCATTCTTCCAGTATTGTGCAAAAATTATTCTCGCTGCTGTGGTGATGTGTAAAATTAAATATAATTTCTGCTTATTAGTCTTTTCAGGCATAATGCCTAGTAGAAAAAGTTCAGGTTTAAAATCCATTTGTTCGCCCAATATTTTTTCTAACCACATATGTATATTTTTCCAATAAGCCTTTGCCTTCCCATATGTCCACCAAATATGATAATACGTGCCTATGTTATGTTTACATTTCCAACATCTATCTGACATATTTTTAAACATTTTTGCTAGTCTTGCTGGTGGAAGGTGCCATCTATAAAACATTTTATACAAATTTTCTTTGTATGAAGTTGACATTGTTAATTTATAGTTTCTTTCCTATAACATTTGTCATTTTTCTAATTCTATATTATAACCAAAAATTTTTGCCCATCTTGTCATTGTTTCTTTCACTTGTTCACTTTCCATATCTAAAATTAACAAAAGGTTATACATTTTCTTGATTAATTTCTCATCTGAGGATAACAAAACACAGATTGGTCCTTGTAAAATCCATACATTTTTACATTTTTTTCCTATCTACTTTGTATCTGTAAATGTGCACACCAAGACAGATTAATTCCCTGATTTTCCAGTTCTTGTTTAGATTTTAATTTCCTATCCATATCTAAAATATCTTTATATGTCCATGTTTTTTCAAAGTCTACCAGGTTCAGATGAATAAATGCCTCCATCGTTGATAACCACCCTGGAATTTTTGAATATATTTTAGCTTTAATTTTTTTCCCATACTATTAACAAAGCATTTCTTATAAAATGATTTTGAAAGTACTTATGGACTCTATTTTTCCCATACCATAAAAAAGCATGCCACCCCAATTGTAAATCATGTCCCTCTAGATACAATAACCTTTTATTTCTGAGTGTTATCCACTCTTTCACCCATGTTAACACAGATGCTTGATAATACAATGTCCATTCCGGCAACCCAAAACCTCCATTTTCCTTAGCATCTTTTAATGTTTTCATCTTAATTCTAGCTTTTTTCCCCTGCCAAATAAAGTTCAAAACCAATGAATTTAAATTTTGAAAGAATTTTCTCTCAAGTTTTATCGGAATCGTTTGAAATAGAAATAAAATCTTCAGCAACACATTCATTTTTACTGTAGCAATTCTTCCTAATATTGACAGCTGCAGATTTTTCCATCTTTTCATGTCTAGCTTTATTTGCTTCAATAATTTTATATAATTGTCTTCTTTTATTGACGAACACTTAGGTGAAAGATGAATACCTAAATATTTAACTTTTTTCACTATTTATACCTCTGTTTTCACTAATATTTGCCTCTTTTGTTTATCCGTAAGGTTCTTTACTATTACTTTAGTTTTATCTTTATTTATTTTTAGTCCTGCCACTTCTCCATATTCTTCTATCTTTCCCCATAGTTTAGGAATCATCTCTAAAGGTTCTTCCAAGATAAACACTAAATCATCAGCAAATGCTTGTAACTTATATGTTTCATCTTTTATTTTCAATCCTTTAATTTCTGTATCCTTTCTTAGCCTTCTATTTAGTACTTCCAAAGTAAAGATAAATAATAATGGAAATAGTGGACATCCTTGTCTCATGCCTTTTCTTATCTCAAAGCTCTCAGTATAATCTCCATTCACTATCACTTTTGCTGTCTGTTTACTATATATTGTTTTTATCGTATTTGTAAAGTTCTTTCCAAAATCCATTATTTGTAATTGTTGGACCATAAATTGCCAAGAAACATTATCAAACGCTTTTTGGGCATCTAAAAACACTAATGCTAATTGTTTCCCTGGGTGTAATTCATAATATTCTAATATGTCCATTATCACCCTTAAATTATTTTTAATTTGTCTCTTCGGTAAAAAGCCGTTTTGATCTGGATGTATAAACTCAACTAAGTATCTTTTCAGTCTCTCTGCCGTTATTGAAGTAAAAATTTTGTAATCCACATTGAGTAATGAAATCGGTCTATAGTTCTTAATATACATCAAGTCTGAATCTTCTTTTGGTATCAAAGTAATATTTGCTTCTATCCATATATTTGGAAGCTTGGCCTCTAATAATAATCCATTACACACATCTTTCAATGCTTCGCTTAATATATCTTGTAGATTTTTATAAAGTTCCACCGGTAGCCCATCTGGGCCAGGTGTTTTTCTGTTCTTTTGTCGTTTTATAGCCTCTAATATCTCCATCATTGTTATTCTTTCTTCTAACATAGTTTTGAATGTCTCTGGAATCTTTGGCAATTTACTTTCTTCTAAATATTGAGCAATTCTCTCTTTTGCAGCCTCCTCTTTGCCATACAATTCCTTATAATATTTCTTGATTATCTTTTTTATTTCTTCCTTTTTAAATTGTAAACAACCTTTCTCATCTACTAAGTTATGTATTATTTTCTTCTCTTTCTGTTTTTTATAGGCTAGCCATCTTCCTGGCTTATTGGCATTTTCGAAGAAATTTTGTTTTGCTCTCTTTATTTGTTCCGCCAGTTTTTCTGAGTCCAACAAATTCAGCTTATGTTTTATTATTTCCATTTCTCTTTTCAAAGTCTTTTCCTGTGGGTTTTGTTGTAATTCTGTCTCTAATTTTCTAAATTCTTCTTTTAATAATAAATATTGCTGTCTTCTCTGTTTGTTTTTCTTTGCCATATACATTATAGCTATGCCTCTAAAATACGCTTTGGCTGTATCCCATACGTTTGTGTCTTCTTCTTTATTTTCTTTAAAGAAGAATTCCATTTCTTTTTTGGCCAAATCTATGAATTCTTTATCTTTTAGTATAGATTGATTTAAAATCCATCTTGGTTTTTTTTTTGTATTCCTTTCCATATCGCTTTTAAAGGATTATGATCTGCCCAAGTGCCTATTTCTATCTCAATTTCCTGTATATCCATCTTTAATTCAGGAGTCATCCAAATCATGTCAATTCTTGACCAAGATTTATGACTATTTGAGTAAAAGGTATATTGTTGATTTTGAGGATTGATTTCTCTCCAGACATCTTGAATTCCAACTTCTTCTGCCATATCAAAAAATGTCTTAGGTAATCTTCTTCTTACGTAAAACTCCTGATCTTTTATTACCATATAGATGTTTTGGACAATTTTAAATCTATCATACTTTTCTATGCACAGTTAAAGTGTATTGCTAAACTATATATTCACTTTTTCTAAGAATTTTGGAATAAAAAGTTGGATTATTACAATTTACTAGTTAAGGATTTTACAGATTAAGTATGTTTCCTGTGAATTTAAGATGGTTTTAATTCAAGGAGAGATCTACTTTCATGTTTACTAGAACAGGGGTCCCCAACTCCCAGTCTGTGGACCGGTACTGGGCTGCGGCATGCCAACAACCAGTCCACACAAACAAGCAAAGGCCCACCTGTGGGATGCAGGCAGCACACAAAACCACGCACTCTCTGATCTGTGGAAAAATCTTTCACCGTGGAATCGGTTCTTGGTGCCCAAAAGGTTGGGGATCTCTGTACTAGAACACCGCACAGAATGAACGCTAAAAAGGATTAGTTGTTGACTTCAGTATGCTGGGATTGTAAAATACTAGAAGAGAAATTACATCCATTAATTTACTAATATAGTTAAGGATATGAATATGAACTTGAAATTTATCACTATATTAAAACTTATGAATTCACTGAGCATGAGGTGTAGTAAAGAGAAAAAAATATTATTATTTTATCACAGAAAGATGACACTACCTTAGATTTGTAATCTTGGACTGATATGTGTTTGCACTGTAATGAGCTGACTAGTATCCCTGACATGGAATCATTGACCAATGTTACACTCTGTGGTCATTGTTCTGTTTAAAATCATTGTTAATTACTGAGAGTCCTACAGGATTGACAGCTTCTTTCTTCTACCGTCTATATCAGAGGTGGGGAATTATTTATAACTTGTGGACTTCAATTTCCAAAATTCATAAACCAGCTTTGAAGCCTACAGGTCATAACAGGACCATAGTTCCCCACCCCTGGCCTATATGCTAAAGCAATACAAATTTTAATCATTTCAAAAATCTTCACGTATAGAAAGGAAGAACACAAAAAAAGGAGAACATTTCTAAAAGAAAGCATTGTTGGTAAGAACAGGAGCAAAAAATTGGGGGGGGGGAGGAATCAATCAAAGATTAGTCCTAACAAACATCAAAGCAATTTTTAGTTGTAGCTCAGTGGTTATTTTCTGTTGAAGAATGGATGGGATGTGAATTTCCTAATGCTTTATCTGCTGAAACATTTTTTTTCCAATTTAATGAGTTGCAAATGTATTGCACTATAATTGACTAGGAAGTGTGGCAGTTATAGCCCAGTGCATCTGGAAAAATGACCCCTCAATCCAAGTGTAATATCTTTTTACCACACTGACTCTATCAATACAGCCTTCTGTTGACATTTTTCTATTTGCTTTTAATAGGCAATGCCCCCTCAGCATTCTTTCAGCAGCAGAGGTGGGGAAAAGTGTTTGTGATCAATGTGTTGACAGACTGAAATTTCATCTGCGCCTATTTTCACCTTTAGCTTTCTTATATTCACCTCCTTTTTTTTCTTTATTATTTGCAGACAGTTCTCTTTCCTATCAGACCACTGCTTAGCAAAACTGATCATAATACTTTCCAGTTGAGGTCATGTCTATGTTGAGCCTGTACTGGAGAACTGGTACTTGGCCTTCTGTCTTCTACTGTCTCCCAGAGCTTGCCCAAATTCATGTTCATTAGTGACACTATTACATATATGTGTGTGTTTGTGTGTGTATGTGCATAGATACACACATAGATAGATAGATAGATAGATAGATAGATAGATAGATAGATAGATAGACAGATAGATAGATATGCACATACAGAGAATTTTATACATACTCAGAGAAAGAATTCTCAGTATGTATATTCGTGTGTGTTTGTGTGTGTATATATATATGTATATCTTTGCATACAAATTTTAATTTTTCTCTATGCTACCCTGACCCTTGCTGCCTTTCTGCCACTCTGATCACCAAATGACAATTCCCCCTTAGATTCCCACATGGAGGTGTAACTGTTCATTAGAGCTTTTCCACTTTGCAGCAGCTGCATCTAATTTCAAGCAGTATCTTTTTACCCTCTTCGGCAATTAGGCTTGCCCAAACCACCAGATAATGGAATTGTAAAAAAAAATAATAAAAAAAAATCCCTAGAAGCTCAATTGGCAGAAACAGATACTTTTTGACCTGAAGAGAGAGCTGGCAAGTTGCCCTTCACCTTTTCCCTCCCGGGGAAGCAAGAACAAAGCATAAAAGAAATGAGCAGATGAGGTGTATTTTGTCAGAAATGCTAATTAAGGAGGAGTTATTGCTCTACTCTTTCATAGCAATCTTAATATGTCAAAATCTGCAGTCAGTTCTGCCAGGGATAAGCTTTTGTTTTAGGTGGTAAGGCATCAAGAAAATTCTTTTATTTTCTTTTCATGTTAATTCTTTTCATGTTAACACAAAGATCTTTCCTCATATGAGACAAGCAATTTCCAGAGAATTTAAGTGACTAGTGAAGATTAAAGATAACTGCAATTTGCCCCTCACCCATTAATTAGATGCCCCTAAAACAGGGGTCTTCAAACTTGACCCTTTTATGACTTGTGGACTTCACCTCCCAGAATTCCTCAGCACAGCTGGCTGAGAAATTCTGGGAGTTGAAGTCCACAAGTCATAAAAGGGCCAAGTTTGAAGACCACTACCCTAAAGTATCCACTTCCTTATGTTCAAGACAGGCATTCTCAGATAAATATGTATACTATTATAGTTCTAAGTGGACCTTAGGAGAAGATGTGTTGTGGTCATCTAGATATTCTTTAGTTTGTTCTCCAGCTGGTTTTTAAATAAGACATAAAATGGAAGGTTAGGGTCAGATGGGAGAAATGGAAATCGCTGCAAAGGAAATCTATTCATTTTTATCCTAATCCTTGATCAACAGCGGTGGACTGAACAGCTGGGTCTTCAAGTATCATATAGTGATGGTGCCGTTTACAGCAATTTATTCAAGCGTGGGAAGTTGCAATATGTTCTGTGTGATAGTGGTCATGTCCTTTGGGACCATCGGCACTATCATGAGCATAGAAAGTATTCAGTGCAAGGACTGTCTGAAAGATATTTTGACATGTTTTCAATGGGAACAATGTATGTGACAGAAAAATAATGTGGCATGAATTGAGCGCCTCTGAATTTTTTAATGATCTCATGGAATTTGTGGCCTTCAATAATTAAATAGGCTTGGGTCCAAGAGATGGCATTTCTTGTGGTTTTCCTTTCCCATTAAAACAAAAGAGAAGGATATTATAGGGCAGTGATGCCGAACCTTTTAGAGACCGAGTGCCCAAATCGCAACCCAAAGCCACTTATTTATATAACGCAAAATGCCAGGGCCGCATCAGCATTGTGGTGCCCTGGGGGTGGAGGGCAGGGAGGCGCCTCTGAGTGCCACCTCTGGCACACAAAAACCAGGGGCGCAAAAATGGGCGCTGCCACACTGCAGGGTACAGATGCAGGGTGCTGCACCACGCAAGAACGGGGCAGGGCTAGTGAGTATCACACGGGCACTAACCCCACCCCATTTGCAGTGCGTGCATGCTCACGGCCCCGTGTGCGCATGCTACACATGTAAAATGCTTCCCCCTCTCTTTTCTTCCAGTCCACCAATCGACAATGGTTGATATGAGCCGAGGTGGCGCAGCAGTTAGAGTGCAGTACTGCAGGCCACTTTAGCTGACTGTTCAGCAGGTCAGCGGTTCAAATCTCACCGGCTCAAGGTTGACTCAGCCTTCCATCCTTCCGGGGTAGGTAAAATGAGGACCCATATTGTTGGGGGCAATGTAAATATATATATACATTGCTTACTGGTGTACACCGCTTAGAGAGTGCTTGCACTTAAAGCGGTATATAAGTCTCATAAATAAATAAATAACCTCTGCTCTTCCACCTCTACTCGAGCTTGCCAGTCGGCTGCTTCGCCTCCTTTGTGCTGGATGGATGTCCTGCTCCGGGCGACGGTGACAGCCTGATGGACCTGCTGCTGGCGGTGGTGGCGCACGTGCCAACAGAGAGGGCTCTGAGTGCCACCTCCGGCACGCATGCCATAAGTTTGCCACCACTGTTATAGGGACAGTGCTATAGGGCCAGGAAGAGCTCAGTGTGTAAGATTTTTTTCCTGATAACCTATAGAAGTATTATTCATACATGACAGGTCTAAGGAACCAAGAACAACATGAGGAGTTACTTCAGAATACAGGTAGTCCTCAACATAGGATCACAATTGAGCCCAAAATTTATGTTGCCAAACGAAAGAGTTGTTAAGTGAATTTTGCCCCATTTTGCGACTTTTCATAAAATTCAGTTGTTAAGTTACTAACATGGTTGTTAAGTGAATCTGTCTTTCCCATTGACTTTGCTTGTCAGAAGGTCACCAAAGGTGATCACGTGACCCCTGGGCACTACAGCTGTCATAAATATGAATCAGTTGCCAAGTATCTGAATTTTGATCACGTGGCCATGGGGAATGCTGCAATGGTTGTAAGTGTGAAAAACGATCATGTCATTTTGTTCAGACTCGTCGTAACTTCGGTCACTAAATGAACTGTTATAAGTCAAGGACTACCTGTAGTTTCTTTACTGTTGTTCATCTATAGACTCACAATATTTGCATGGTGATCATCACCACGTTAGGCCCATCCTAGAAAACATCTACAAACACCCTTAATTATAGTCTGCCTCTACCTTATCCTCAAATGAACTGAATTACTGAGAATTTACCAGCAAACCATCTTTTGACTGCCAGAGATGCTGAAAAGACATGAATTTGCTGCAACAACTAAAAGACACAATGGCAGGCTTTCCCCCAATCTCTTTAAGTCATTCTTTCAGTATTTTACTTTGTGAATAAAGTTCCAATGAAAAGGGAAAACTCCTTCTTCTTTCAACTTCCCTGCTGTTTAAAATGGAATCTGCAATTAAATTTAAGAAATGATTATACTGCTCCCAGCCCAGCTGGATATAACATTAAATGATGTAGAATCTTGGTATGACTTAGCTAGAATCTAAAAGAAACAGAATAATATGGTTTCCATATTAGAATTCAGAGTTTGTGATTGCTGTCTCAATTATTTCCCAACTATGCATGCATAAATACATACCAAAATTTCTATTGCCACATTCTAGCTACAAGTCTATGCATTTGCCTGTTTGTACAACCTTAGGAGTGGTGGAAAGGTCAATGACCGCTTTAGAATAGTTTCTTGAATGGGGTACGGGTATGGTTAGGTTTTATTGTAACATTTTAGACCCATGAATAAAATGGAACTCAAAGTATTTTTTTTAATGAACACAGAAGATAGTTCAATTGACTAGGACCTTGGAGTCCTACTGGACAATCAGCTAAATATGAGCTGTGCTGCAGCTGCCAAAAAGGCCAACACGGTGCTAGGCTGCATTAACAGAGGGATAGAATCAAAATCACGTGAAGTGTTAATACCACTTTACAATGCCTTGGTAAGGCCACACTTGGAATACTGCATCCAGTTTTGGTCACCGCGATGTAAAAAAGATGTTGAAACTCTAGAAAGAGTACAGAGAAGAGCAACAAAGATGATTAGGGGACTGGAGGCTAAAGCATATAAGGAACGGCTGCTGGAACTGGGTATGTCTAGTTTAATGAAGAGAAGGACGAGGGGGGACATGATAGCAGTGTTCCAATACCTCAGGGGCTGCCCCAAAGCAGAGGGAGTCAAGCTATTCTCCAAAGCGCCTGAAAGCTGGACAAGAAGCAACGGGTGGAAACTAATCAACGAGAGAAGCAACTTAGAACTAAGGAGAAACTTCCTGACAGTTAGAACAATTAACCAGTGGAACAACCTGCCTCCAGAAGCGGTGAATGCTCCAACACTGGGAGTCTTTAAGAAGAGACTGGACAGCCATTTGTCCAAAATGGTATAGGGTTTCCTGCCTGAGCAGGAGGTTGGACTAGATGACCTCCAAGGTCCCTTCCAACTTTACTACTATTACTATTATTACTAGACTGCAGTCACCGCTATGAATTAAGAGCTCGCATACAAAAGTCCTTGGACCAAGAGGGACCTCATGTGAAATGGAGATGTGGATTGTCTCTCATGAGGAATCCTTCTCTCTCTCTCTTACCAGGGGTGGGGATGATCTTAACAGAATATAAGAATAACAAACTTGGAAGGGACTTTAGAGAGTTCCTTCCAGTCCCTTGTTCATGCTGGTTGTCCCATCTCTTCTTAAAAACGTCCAGTGTTGGAGGTTTTTACAATTTCTGAAGGCAAGTTGTTCCTCTGATTAATTGTTCTAACTGTCAGGAAATTTCTCCTTAATTCTAGTGATGAGAGGAAGACACCCCCTCTTCACCCCAAAGAGAAAAATACCTTGGCAAATACAGGAAGAACCCAATACAAACTAGTCTGACTCAGCAGCAGCCTGAGGCTAAATTAGGGGGTAGGCAAATTTGGCTCTTTTATGACTCGTGGACTTCAACTCCCAGAATTCCTGAGCCAGCTGTGCTGAGGGGGAAAGAAGAGGTTTCCAAGCTGAGCCATGCTGGCTCAGGAATTCTGGGAGTTGAAGTCCATGAGTCATAAAAGAGCCAAGGTTGCCTACCCCTGGTAAATAAACAAACACTTAACACACACTGGCTGCAAAGTATGAAGTCTAAACCACAGGAATGCAGAACTGGCTAACAGCAATTAGGATTGACAGGATTAGAATAGAAACACTAAAAAGTACACAACAATAAAATAATCACACCGGATCCCTCCTGGAGCAAAAATTAACACTTTTTAGACAGAATTGACAAAGGAATTAACCCAACAATAGACACTGACCAACAAATCAGAAAAGACACATTTTAAACTCATGAATCAGAAATGACAATTTTGGAAACCATGAAAGGGTATAAGAATTCACGTTTCAGGACCATTCCGTCTAGTTAGCCGGAGATTCATGCTGAATTGTCACTCAACTTTAATCTCCCTGATTAAACCTCTCTTTCCAGTAGCTGGCTTCACGTTCTATTTGTTCTCCTCTGCGCTGCTTGTGAGAATCCCGGCTGGAAGAGCCTGAACGGGGGAATTCCTCCCAACACTAGGTTGTTTCCCTCCTTGATTAGTTTCCATCCATTGCTTCTTGTCCTGCCTTCTGGTGCTTTGGATAATAGGTTGACCCCCCTTTTCTTTGTGGCAGCCCCTTAGATCTCTTGATTGAAAACTCCTCCATACCAAAGTATTCTCTGTGCTGGAGAACCAGAACAATCAGAGAATAGCCTCAAGCTTGGAGGCCTAAAAACTCTTACTTGTGAATGATTGCTAACACTTCTGACCTAGACTGAACTGGTTTTCTGAAACCTGCTGGTCAATGAGACAGGGCCTGTGACCTGGCTCTCTGTTATAATACAGACGTTAGAAATAATAACCCTGCTGGCCTTTAAGGATAATTTACTTTGATTCTGAAGTCTTTTTCCTTACAGTCAAGCAATGCTGCATGAAATCCTTGCTATTTGTTGTATAGGAGGGCTTTGTAAAGGCTGCCAATGTAAGGGAAGCATGAAAGCAGCCGTGTCTTCTGGATGGTTCATGAGACTGCTTCAAAATCTGTCCCCTACATTCACACATTTGTGTTCTTGCACAACTTTGCTTCCTAGCAGTTTGCAGCAACTGCATTGGCTCATGCCGGTAAAGTTATTGAATCCATTTATTCAGTTTTACAAGAGCACTCAATCAAAATACAACTCAAGGAGACATGTACAGTTAAAAACAGTATGATGCATTAAATATATGAAAACCTATTATGCCAGAGCTCCATTCAATTTATTTTTTTGAGCTGGGGGCATGAATGGAGCACTCCCAAGAAGCACAAAGCTTTCCAGTGCAACTCTATAGAAGCACATCTTGTTCAGTCTGTGGTTGTGAAAATCTTGGGGAAAATAGACTGCCAATCAGGGATATCCAGAAGGGTGGGTGTTGAAAGAGTCAAGATAAAGAGCTCAAAATCTACCCTTTTAAAAATAAGTTGCAAATGCAACTCATGTAGAAAAGGGGTGGGGCTTAATTTGTACTGTCACCATCTTGATGTGTGTCTCTCCCAGGGCTTTCCAGGCTGCCGATCATACAGAAACCCAACTAACTCCATTACCTGAAGCCAATATATATGATAGCATCGTACTGACCCAATAAATCTTTCTAGAAAGTCACAAATGACCTTACAATTCTATTCAGGAAAGAAAAGGTCTGCTCACCATTAGCGGAGATGGCAAAATTGACTGCTTTAATTAGTCCTGGTGGTGCAGTGGTTAGAATGAAATATTGCAGGCAAACTCTGTCCATAGCCTGGAGTTCGATCCTGATGGAGTTCAAGGTTGATTCAGCCTTCCATCTCTCCAAGATTGGTAAAGTGTGGACCCAGATTGTTGGGGGCAAAGTGCAAATAAAGCTGGTATTGTAAACCACCTAGAGAATGCTGTAAAGTGCTATGGGACACTATATAAGTCTAAAATGCGGATGCTATTGCTAATTAAAGAAAATGATGTATCTTGTTTTATTTCTACCTTGGAAACTGCATCTGGACTGTTTACTCAAAACTGAAAAAATGACAATTTTGATCTTAGGTTTTGATGATTAGATTGATTTAGTAATTATAGAAATGGCTTGAAATGTTGTGAACTGTAAAGCAAAAGGTTGATTTATTAATTTTGCAATCCACAGCACTGAAGAGAGTTGGAAGTTATTACTTTTCCTCTCTTCTTTTTTATTTTTCTAACTTTTGTTTCTTCTATATTTTTACCTTAAGTCATTAAAAGATCAGTGTGTTTTATTAGAATTAAGGAGAAGCTTCCTAACAGTGAGGACAATTAACCAGTGGAACAGCTTGCCTTCAGAAGTCGTGGGCGCTCCATCACTGGAGATTTTTTAACTAGACAGTCAGTTGTCTGAAATGGTATAGTTTCTCCCGCTCAAGGAGGGGGCTGGACTAGAAGACCTCCAAGGTCCCTTCCAGCTTCTATTCTATTCTATTCTATTCTATTCTATTCTATTCTATTCTATTCTATTCTATTGTAAATATGCAAGTCATTGTAGACTTTAAATCAGATTTTCTTCTCAATCTTTACCAGCCCCAATTTGTACATGAAAATTAAATAATTCTATTAATTAATTGCATTCTTCTTGTAGATATAATTTAAGATTAAAATTAAATAATGATAAAAGTTAATGGGAAGTTAGAGTTATTGGGGGGGCACTTTGAGGCATAGCATTAGTAATTTTAGTTTAAGTAAGTAAAATTAATTGAACAGAATCTGCTGTATGAAAGATTCAAGAGAACATTTTAAAAACAGGGTTTTTGTTTTTAAGTTACCACAATCTACTCCAGCAAATTGGATTAGACTGCAGTATTAATAATCCCAATCAGCATTATGGGTTTTGTAATCCAGCCTACCAGGGAAGCAACAGAGCTGCACTAATACATTTTTTAATTTCCAGACACATCTGGGTATTATAAAGACCCCATCATTTCAAGGGATTGAATTAGGTGACCCCTGTGATTTCTTCCAGCTGTGCAACTCCACACTTCTGGATTTATGTTCCTCAAACCGCTGACAACCTGCTTATCTGATTTGCACACACTTCCTATGGATCCACTTCTTCTGAGTTCACTGAAACAAGAGGCACCTGCCAAAAGAAACTACAGTAGCAAAATTAATGAGCCGATCAGTTTGAACTCTTGTCGATCCAACTGGATAGAAATAGGGAATCAATGGAACATGAGAAGTTTTTTTTGCTACTTGTATCATAAAGATCTTTGCTATAGATAACAGCAAGGGAAAAACACTTCCTAGCAGCTGTGCTTTCTAATTTTTTGAAGGGTTTATGTAGGACAGTGATGGCGAAACTTTTAGAGACCGAGTGCCCAAACCGCAACCCAAAACCCACTTATTTATCGCAAAGTGCCAGGGCCGCATCAGCATTGTGGTGCCCTCTGGGAGGGAGGAAAGGAAGGCACCCCTGAGCGCCACCTCTGGCACACAAAAACCAGGGGCACAAAAATGGGCCACCATGTTGCAAGGCGCAAAAATGGCTGCCGCTGCACCACAGGGTGTAGATACAGGGTGCCGCATCACGCAAAAATGGAGCAAGGCTAGTGAGTATCACGCAGGCACTAACCCAGCCCCATTTGCAGTGTGTGCATGCTCATGGCCCCGTGCGCACATGTACACATGTAAAATGCTTCCCCCTCCTTTTTCTTCCAGTCCACCAATCGACAATGGTTGGTGACCTCTGCTCTACCACCTCTACTCGAGCTTGCCAGTCGGCCGCTTCGCCTCCTTTGTACTGGGCGGGGGTCCTGCTCCGGGTGATGGTAGTGGCTTGATGGACCTGCTGCTGGCGGTGGTGGTGCGCGTGCCAACAGAGAGGGCTCTGAGTGCCACCTCTGGCATATGTGCCATAGGTTCGCCACCACTGGTGTAGGAGATCACCAGGCTGAGCCCGAGGGAGGGGTCAAATGTGTCATCAGTCATGAGTCTGTGTGTGTCCATAAGAGATCTAAGTCTAGTCCATCCTGTACTCCATTGACTCATCTCCCCTAATTTCCATTAATAATCCAGATTCTTGTAGAATGCTTAAGCTTACAATAAACTTTTATGTCCATTTGAACTGTCTGGATCTCCTGATTTTCCTGACCCTTGACAGGTTTCATCAATTTCCATGCCAATTGGAAATTGATCAGACTTGAGCTGCAAAAATTATGACTACCTCTAGATGACCCTAAGAATGAGCTTTTCTTTATCTTTTTGCTACTATCTAGTGCTTATCACATTTTTTACAGCCCATATCTGGTAGCTCTAAGTAAGGCAGTCAGCAGCATTATCAGATCCATTACAGTAGTCCTCAACAAGTATAATTGCGACTGGAATATCCATCATAAGTTGGTGCAGTTTTAAAACAAGTCAACACATGACCGGACTGGATTTTATGACAGTTTAACTATAGACAATAAGCAAATCACTATGGTCATTACGTGAATAATGGGATCATTAAGTGAATCACATGGTTGATTTTGCTTGTCAGAAGATTGCAAATGACAATCACATGACTGCGAAGACACTGAAATTGTCATAAGTGCATCAAGTATGATCACCTGACTGTGGAGTATCTTCTTAAAAACCTCCACTGTTGGAGCACCCACAACTTTTGGAGCAAGCCTTTCCATTGGTTTATTGTTCTCACTGTCAGGAAATTTCTCCTTAGTCCTAGGTTGGGTCTCTCCTTGATTGGTTTCTATCCATTGCTTCTTGTTCTGTCTTCAGGTGCTTTGGAGAATAGGTTGACCCCCCCCCTCTTTGTGGCAGCCCTTCAAATATTGGAACACAGCTATCATGTTGCCCCTAGTTCTTGTTTTCATTAAACTAGACATACCCAATTCCTGCAACCGTTCTTCATAGGATTTAGCAGTTGAAAAAGATATATAAGAAGATATAAGATATATAAGAAGAGCCACCGCCAAGACAATGGTCAGATAAGAGAAATCTGAGTTCAAAAGCCAAAGCTACATGAGAAAATATCTCAGACTTGACTCTTCCTAGTTCTGTTTAGTTTAAAGACAGGGAGGGGGGAGGCACATCCAGACTTGCAAGATTCTGTTACAAAAACCTATAATAAAAGTAGTATTAGCTTATTAATATTCATAACTTTCTTTGGTCTATCCTGAAGGGCTGATGCTGGGGAGGATACAATTTAATCTAATAGGCTATACTGCATCAGTCAATATTTCATCATTCTGATGTTGGGATGGACTTCAGTTGCTATCATGGCTGGTGATGATAACCAAGGACAGTTAATGACTCCCACGAAGTGATTGCATTATTCAGATTTGCACTACTTGAAATGATATTTCTATGGAAAATAGAGCCATTGGTTACATCTTGACAGATAAAAAAAATTAAACATTCATTTTTATATGCATGGTAATGAAACATTACAGTCAAGGACAAAAAGAATGCACTTATAATTTGAACATATGGTCAATAGTTTTATAGAAATAGTAGCTTTGTAGAAAGTAAAAAAAGCAAAAAAAAAATCTACTGTACATTCAGGCATTCCAAAAATCCTGTCCTATTCTAGTGATACTAAGGTAAACACTTCTGTTATTCAATTATATTAAACTTTTGGTCTAATGTAGTCTTTTAAAAAAATCTTATGCTGTTTTTCCTCTGGCAGAATCATTCTTTTCTCCATTTCTCTCACACACACAAAGATGAGCAGGGTCTAAAATCCCAATTGCAACTGCGCATGGACTAGCGCATATCATCAGCTAGTCTCACATTTAATGAATTTTGGGTCACATTAAACTGCACCTGGTATCAATTTACAAATTGCTCTAAATTGAACATCATGACCTACCTGTGCTTACTTCTACATCTTTCCACACAACCTGCTATCATTCTAGGCATGAAAAAATAAAATAAAAACATGCACAGCATGATATATTAACATAAATAAACCACAGATGTGGCATTAGATGAAACAGTACTTCCTTAGTAGAGTGGATTAAATTATTTTGCACCTGCTGGCCTGTTGAAAACACATGACCTTCATACTTTTTGAAATGCTAGCAGAGTACAGTCCAAACCAAAATATTAAATTGAGTGAATATGCCCTGGATCAGATTTTGTTTTGCACAGTTTGTTGCATCTTATGGAAACCTTTCCCAGTTTCTACATATTGGACTTCAGCTCCCAGAATTCTCAGCAGACAGCCTGGAATTCTGGGAGTTATACTGCACTAGATACCTGTGGAGAGTTCCCTGGTTGGGAAAGGCTATCTTGCATGCACGACTCTGTGACCCTGTGGCTGAATTTATGGATTCATAATGAAACTACAATGAGTTAATTTGATTTGAGCTTATTCTATTGTGGACATTTTTTTAAAAAAAGGTTGTGGTCCATCATTTTGCATTATCTATGAATCAGGGATTGTCTGAGCTTCAAGTTTATCTAACTATGATTTTGATTAAGCCACAACTAGCCAAGTCATACACTGCATGAATCATGGTTTATTAAAAAGTGGCTAGATTTCCAATATCAAAAAAACATTATGATTTATTGTATTTATTTCCTCTCCCTTTGTTTTCCTGCCATGAATGCTAGATAAGATCTTAGAGCTGTGACTTCTGACCATACTTCCCTTTTTACCCACATCAAGAACACGTTTCAAATGGCAGGTGCCCCGAATGAGTCTATAAGTGTCTATGGAGATTCTCAACCATCCAGGTCCTAGTTGTCCCAAAGGTGATTTTTTCCAAAAGGCATTGGACTTTCTTAATTTTTTTTCCCCTTTGAAAACTTTTTGCGTCTCATCCATCTTCATTCTGAAGAACTGAAGAAGCTTCTTGGATGAGAAATGAAACGTTTTCAAAGCAAAAAAAAACAAAAAACAAAACCCAAATAAAGTCCAGTTGCCTTTTGGAAAAAGCACATTTGGGACAATGAGTCTATAGCAGGGGTCTTCAAACTTGGCCCTTTTATGACTTTTATGACTCTGGTCTATAACTAACTTCTAACCTCAAGACAAGCAACAGTAGACATCCCCTATGTCACCCCCAGCCAGTCTATTCAGTGTCCCCAACGAGCTCCATGATGTTTGTTCTATTAAAAGGTCTGGCTGGTAGAGGAGAAAAATAAGCAGATAAGCAAGCTGGATTTAGACAAAGCAGTTCAACAAGGCACTAGTGTGCCATCTAGCAATTCTTAATTAAAAAAGAATGAACAGCAATACCATTATATATTGCTTTTATCAGTGTAAAATTGATATCGATTTCATCCCAAGAGATAAACTCTGATGGGCCCTCCAGCTTAGATTTATCAGTTGATGGCTACTTTTGCTAATGAGGAGGCAGCATGAAAACACGGTCATTCGAGTGAAGCACAATAAACTGGTTATTTTCTTGCATGGGTTCCAATAGAGATGAAACAGAAATCCATGTTAGCTCCCCTCCTGTTTAATATCTCTCTACATATTTAACTCAATGGTTGCTGTAAACTGAAGGACAGCTGTTTGGCAACACTGCTGTATGTTGAAAACACAGCAATTCATTGCTTCACAGGTGGCCTTAGGAGATGCTTGCAAGCAGAATTCTGCAGGAAGAGGGACTTACAAGTAATTACTCCAGGAATAAAATTAAGTTTTTCTCAGAAAGATCTAGTCATAATCATGAACTACAAATAGGAAATAACAAAACAGAACAAGTTTCAGCTTCCAAATATCTTGAAATAATTTTTCAGGCTTCTGGAAGGAACAATCCAGAGCAGTGATGACGAACCTTTTAGAGACCGAGTACCCCAAAACCACCCCCCCATCCCTGCTCGACTCTGCCCGCTGGGCCACCCACCACCTCCACAGCCTGCCATAGATCACAGCAGTGCCATGGCGACCACACCCTCCGCCCGTGTACTGCAGCATCATCTGCGCACGATGGGGCACAAGGGCGGAATATTGTCCCCACTGCCCGGCTACCATGTCCTTGGCTGGGCTGCTTCACGTGGGCCGTGCCCGGGGGGTGACTCTCCTCCCGGGGGGGGCTGCTGGTGAGGAGGGGGCCATGGGAGGAGGCAGGGCTGGGGTAACAGTGCATGTACCCACAGAGAGGGCTCTGAGTGCTGCCTCTGGCACGCGTGCCAGAGGTTCGCCACCACTGATCTAGAGTCATCTTTGCCCAAACCATTAATAGTACCAAGACAATAATGAGCGTCATTTACTCTAAGGTTGATAGATACCTACAGAGAGTCCCCAACTTAGGACTGGAATTTTGATCACCAAGTAATTGGGTTTTTAAGTGCGTCAACATGTGACTAGACTTAATTTTACAATCATTTTTACTGTGGTTGTTAAATGAATCATATGGTCCTTAGGCAAATTCAGTTTCCCCAATTTACTTTGCTTGTTGGAAGCCAGCTGGGAAGATTGCAAATAGCAATAAACTTAGACCAGGGATCTTCAAACTTGGCCCTTTTATGACCTGTGGACTTCAACTCCCAGAATTCCTCAGCCAGCGTGCCTGGCTGAGGAATTCTGGGAGTTGAAGTCCACAAGTCATAAAAGGCCAAGTTTGAGGACCCCTGCTTTAAGCAGTTTACTGCATCAGTATCTTGCCTCCAACAATCTGGGTCCTCGTTTTAATCATGATCATATGATTGCCACACACTGCAACTGTCATAAATGCTAGCAAGTTACCAAACACCTGAATTGTGATCACCCGACTATGGAGAGGGCACAATGGTTATATCTGCAAGGATAGGTCACTTTTTCTAATGCTATTGCAACTTTGAACCATCATGAAACAAATGATCATAAGAATATCTGTAACTGGATGTAATGGGCTATGAGAATAACCTCAGGAAGAAGAGCCACAACAAAGACAATGGTCGGATAAGAGACATCTGAGTCCAAAGTTAAAATATAAATTGATAAAATAGACTTGATTCTCTCTAGTTCTGTTTAACAGTGTTTCTCAACCTTGACAATTTTAAGGCATGTGGACTTCAACTCCCAGAATTCCACAGCCAGCATTGCTGGCTGTGGAATTCTGGGAGTTGAAGTCCACATGCCTTAAAATTGTCAAGATTGAGAAACACTGGTAGGATAAAGGCAGGGAGAGGGGATATCACATCCAGACTTGCAAGATTCTGTTACATGATCCTGTAATAAAAGTAGTGTTAGCATTCATTGCTGGCTGAGGAATTCTGGGAGTTGAAGTCCACAAGTCTTCAAGTTGCCAAGGTTGAGAACCCCTGTCTTAGAAAAACAAAAAGAAGGGATGATGTTTGTGGCTGGTTTAACCAAACATTTAACTCTATTGTTTTCCAAGTTGAAACTCTCGGATCTGGCACAATAAGCCCATTGATGATTATTTCTTTCCAGAGTAATAACATTTCTGTGCTTCTGCTGCAGATAAGGGCTATTGTCAGGGTATTAAAGCCATCTGTGGCAACAAGTGGCTTACTTCTCATCTATCATGCAGGGAGTTTTTTTCTTTCTTTCTTTCTGGAACATCATGGTGCTATTTTCTTTTTCAAAGCATGAATGATCACCTGCTACAGGTGCCAAGAGAACCAGTAGACGGTGCTTTGCCAAGTCAATGGAATGAAAATTAAGCTTTTGGATTTACTGTGGTTTCAACTTGGCATTGAGGGAGAAAAGAAGAAAAGAAAAGAAAAGGAAGGAAGACAGAAAGTGTTATGTTTGCTGTTCAATGCGGCATTGGAGAGGCAGCAGGTGAAAAACAACTCTCTTTATTGAAGATCAAAACAAAAACTAATGGCCAATGCTCCACCCCTATTTGTACACTCAGCCTAAAGGCGGCAGCCAATAAAAATACAACATTCTCCCGCTTAAATGCACAATAAGTAGTCTGCAGACAGAAAGTCTGGCTTGTTGGCAAAGGCTTATTGGAAAAATATACATATGTGGTTGGAAAAAATATTGGGCGAACAAATGGATTTTAAACCTGAACTTTTTCTACTAGGCATTATGCCTGAAAAGACTAATAAGCAGAAATTATATTTAATTTTACACATCACCACAGCAGCGAGAATAATTTTTGCACAATACTGGAAGAATGAAGGATTGCCATCAGAAGAAGAAATAATCAGGAAAATACTGGAATGTGCACAGATGGACAGATTAACTATGAGGTTGAAAGACAAAGAAGATACAGACTACTATCAAATTTGGAATTTATTTTATTCTTGGTTAGAGAAAAGAATGAAGGATTAGGAATTGAACATGTATTAGCTTAACAAACTCTAGACAACTTTGTTGATTGGAAAAATTAACATATGTTGATAAAAAAATTAATAAAAAATAAATTAAAAAAAAAAGAAATACAGCATTCTCCCACTTAAATGCATAATAAGTAGTCTGCAGACAGAAAGTCTGGCTTGTTGGCCACTGGCCTGCTAACCATTTTTTTCACAGTTCTCAGCATCTCAATTCTCAGAATTTAACTCAATACATTACAGAAAGAATGTCTGGTGACTGGTCATTTCCAACTGATTGTTAATGAGGTTCCCTTTACATATGAGCAATGGAAAAGATATCTTTTTAAGGGGCAGATGGGGGGATCTGGCCAGTTTCCCTATGAGAAGAAATGGTAGCTTCCAGGACTGTTTAACGTAAGGCAAAGCCAATACTTAATATTATATATATATCGCCCAGAATTACTGTGTGGCAGCTAATAAATCTTATAAACAGATAGACAGGCAAACCAATAAATAAATAAAGCCAGGCATGACCAGGTATATAAAATCTTCTAAATATCATTTCACTCAACAGTCCCTAAGGGGGGGGGGATAATTCTCAATCCACAAACAAGAAGAAAGTCATGCCAAGAAGGGTTGGACTTTCTCAGTTTGGACAGGACCACCAGCTCATCAAAGAGGCCCCTCAGGACTCACCTCCTGCCCACCTGCTAGATCAGCTTTCTAGCCCAGATGACTTTCAGTGCCAGAATCCAAAAAGGGAATAGGGGAACTGGCAACGGTGGGGTGGCCTCTCCCCATTTATAGTCTCTGGGCAGGAGGAGAGATGGGAAGAGGGAATCAGGCTGCCTTTCTTGAGTCTTTCCATCTAAAGGATGAAAGGAGCATCTGCCTGGTTGAATGTAGTGTAAGGCTGGTGGGCAGACTGAAACTCAGCACCTGAAGTTGTTCCTGATGTGGTTGGTAACAGCAATCAGGCCACCCAGTGGAGAAATGGCCCAGGTTCAATGGTGTGTGTGTGTGTATGTGTGTGTGTGTGTGTAGGAGAGGGAGAAGAGGAGAGGGAGAGAGGGGGAGAGGGAGAGGGAAAGGGAGAGAGAGAGAGAAAGGGAGAAGGGGAGAGGAAGAGGGAAAGGGAGAAAAGGAGGAGAGAGAAGGTATGGTAAAACACTGTGAAGCAATTACAAAAAAAATACGGTATCACAGAGCTGGGAAAGTCAAAAGTGTGAGAAAGAAACTAAAAACAACCCCACCTAGATCCAGTTAGGTATCATTTGAAATAGAGGTTTTGCAAATAATAATAATAATAATAATAATAATAATAATAATAATAATAATAATAATAGTCTGAACATCTGGCTGACTGTGCGATGATCCAAAATAATAATAATAATGAGGAGGAGGAGAAATTGAAAAGTGGCTAACAACTGGGAAAACCTACCTAATAATGAAAAATCCATCAAAAGGGGCAACACCAGGCAACTACAGGCCAATTACCTGCTTACCAACAACTTTCAAATTATTAACTGGTGTGTACAACAGCATCTAGTTGAAAACAATCTCTTTCCACCTGAGCAGAAAGGAAACCACCCCAATAGCAGAGGAACAAAAGATCAAATCCTAACAGACAAAATGATCTTGGAAAAATGCAAGAAAAGGAAGACCCCAACCTGAATGTGGCATGGATTGACTACAAAAAAGCATTTGACTCTCTGCCACATGACTGGATAATCAAGTGCCTAGAAATAACAGGAATCAGTAGAAACATCAGAAAATTTGTGCAAAGATCATGGCACAATGGAAGACACAGTTGCAGGTCAATGGTGAGAGACTGGGAGAGGTTAATATCAAGAGAGGAATATTTCAGGGAGATTCATTATCACCACTACTATTTGTTATTGCACTGTTTCCTCTGTCAACAATACTGAATAACTCAGGACATGGCTATCAAACATAAAAACATCTGCCAGATTATCCCACCTCCTTTACGTGGATGATCTGAAGCTGTATGGAAAAACATCATCTGAAATAGAATTGCTGCTCAACACTGTCTGTATATAGAGCCAAGATATTGCAATGGAGTTTGGCTTGGATAAATGTGCCACACTTACTATCAAACAAGGAAAAATAGTGAAAACTGAAGGAATCAAGATGCCCCACGAAAATAACATTAAGAATCTGGATGAGGAAGAGTACTACAAATACTTGGGTATCCTTCAAGCTGACAACATCAAGCACACTGAAGTCAAGAAAAAGATTAGAGGTGAATACATCAAGAGAGTGAAGAAGATCTTAAAGTCCAAACTCAATGGAGGAAATACCATGAAGGCAATCAACACCTGGGCAATTCCAGTCATTAGATACACAGCTGGAATAGTGGACTGGACTCAAGCAGAACTAAAAGCAATGGATAGGAAGACCAGAAAAATAATGACAATGAATCATGCCCTTCATCCACGCAGTGACATTGATAGACTTTATCTACCAAGGCAAATAGGTGGGCGTGGAATGCTACAAGTACATCAGATGGTTGAAGAAGAAAAACTGGCTTTGGAAGAACACCTGAAGGACAATGATGAAGATGCACTGAAATTACTATATCAGGAAGGCTTACTGACTACTGGAGAGACCAAACTGGCCTACAAGAAAGACCAAATGAAGAACAGAATAGAGGCATGGGAAGGCAAAGCACTGCTTGGCCAGTATATTAAAAAAATAGCTGGGAAAGCAGACCTTTCTTGCCACAGCTGTTAAATGAATTACTGCAGTTGTTAGTAACACAGTTGTTAAGTGAATCTGGCTTCCCCATTGACTTTTTTGGGTGATGACATGACACCAGGACATTGCAATCATCATAAATACATGGCAGTTACCAAGCACCCAAATGTTAATCACGTGACCATGGGGATGCTGCAAGAGTTGTAAGTGTGAAAAACAGTCATACTTCACTTTTTTCAGTGCCTTTGTAACTCCAAACAGTCACAAAATAAACTGTTATAAGTCGAGGACTACCTGTAGTACTTTTGAACTCTATCCTGGCTCCAAAATTCTTGCACCTGACAGCTGATGCTGATTTTGTGCACATCTCCCAAAAGATACATTCCTTCAGTGCAATGTTGCCCTCATCAATCTGATGAAAGCAGAAAAGAAATGTAAATACATTTTTCACACTTACGACCCTTGCAGCATCCCCATGACCCTGTGATCAAAATTCAGATGCTTGACAACTGGTTCATATTTATGACGGTTGCAATGTCCCGGGGGTCATGTGATCACCTTTTGCAACCTTCTGACAAACGAAGTCAATGGGGAAGCCAGAGTCACTTAACAACCAAGTTACTAACTTAACAATTGCAGTGATTCATTTCAGAACTGCGGGAAGAAAGGTCGTAAAATGGGCCAAAATTTACTTTGTCTCGCTTAGCAACAGAAATTTTGGGCTCAGTTGTGGTCGTAACTGGAGGACTACTCAGTATAAAAATAAAATTAAGGCAATTATGAGAACCCTTTCCTTTTCCTTCTCCTCCATATGTTGTATGGTCATTCGCTGAAAATCTGAACGGTTGATATGATGAGATGGATGCTGTCCATCATGCCACTGAATATGAAACCTACTGTGAACTGTAATATGAAATAGCAGCATATTTGCTCTTTCCACAACCAGGTAATTTTCTTAATAATTGGAACCCAGGGCTCCAGTCACTACACTGGGGGAGGGGGAATAAACTACAAACACCCAGAAGCACTAAAATTCTACCTCAAACTGTCATAATCTGATCTCTGAGTAATTCCAGTAGGTCAGGAAGAATGTTTGTTGAAGGAGATTATGGAAAAAAGTATGGGCTGGCAGGATGTCAGAGTTGCCTCAGAATAACAGATTTTGAAGTGTGCCCTTGGAGATTTTCTAATCCAGTGATTCTCAACCTTTTTAATGCCGCGACCCCCAACCGGTCGTAAATCGAGGACTATCCAACCGGTCGTAAGTCGAGGACTTTCCCTGCCCGGGAGCGCTGCGCATGCGTGGTGCCGCCCCCTGCGCCGGCTGAGGCATAGCTGGCAAGCGGCAGAGATGGTGCAGGCCGACCACCGGCTAGGCCACCAGCTGGCCCAGCCCAAGGGAGGTAAGGCACCCGCCGGGCCCCACGCGCACCAGCAACCCTCCCTGCACCCGCCGGCCTCCCACCTCCCACCCCTGGCCCTCTTTTACTTACATTTTTAGTAGTTGCTCAGCAGGGAGGGGTGGAAACTTCCAGACAGTTCGCCTTCGCTGCAGACAACTTGTAGCACCGTTTGCAGAATGGGACTTTTGGCGGGCTCAGCAGGGCAGAGACAGCCTGGACAATTCCTATTGGCTTTTGAAAACCAATAGAATTAGACTCTATTCAAGAGAGTCTATTCTATTGGCTTTCAAAAGCCAATAGAATAAAAGGGAGTAGCACAGCTAAGAAAAAGGGGAAAAAATGGCGGACTGTGTTGTTTGGCGACCCCCGTGAAATGGTCGTTCGACCCCAAGTGGGGTCCCGACCCACAGGTTGAGAACCGCTGTTCTAATCCAATCCCTGCTCAAGCAGGTGACTATATAATTTCAGACAAATGACTGCCCAGTCTCTTCTTAAAAGCTTTCAGTGATGGAGCACCCACAACTACTGAAGGCAAGCTGTTCCACTGGTTACTTGTTCTCACCATTCAGAAATTTCTCTTTAGTGCTAGGTTGGTCTTCTCCTTGATCAGTTTCCATCCATTGCTTCTTGTCCTGCCTTCAGATGCTTTGGAGATTAGGTTGAGCTTCTCTTCTTTGTGTCAGCCCCTTAGATATTGGAAGACTGCTATCGTGTCAGCCCTAATCCTTATTTTCATTAATCTAGACATACCCAATTCCTGTAACCATTCTTCATATGTTTTAGCCTCCAGTCTCCTAATCATCTTTGTTGCTCTTCTCTGCACTGTTTCTAGAATCTCCTCCTTCTTCTCATAGCAAGTCCTTCTTCTTCTTTTTTTAATTAAAAGTTTTACAAATTTATTACAATATAAGCCCCCCACCCCTCCCCCCCACTTCCCAGAGCTGATTACAGGGTAACAAATAAACAAACATAATCTAACTAACATAAACCAACTATACTATCAATCAAAATCATAACACACTTTAATTCCTTCTCAAAACAAATATTAACCAATTAAAACAAAAATAATAATATAATTAAAACTATTAATAATTATCTAAAATCTACTCAAAAGCAAGGTAATACTTTTCAGTTTCATATTTCTTTTGAATATAATCAATCCATCTTCTCCAAACCATAATGTATCTTTCTTGTGAATGGTCCTTCAAGTAGGCGGAGATTTTCGCCATTTCTGCTAAATTAGACACCTTAAGTATCCATTCTTCCATAGTAGGCAAAGAGTTTTTCTTCCAATATTGCCCCACCAATAATCTTGCAGCTGTTATAGATTCAACATCAAATTGATTTCTTTAACCTCAAAATCTACAATAATGCCCAACAAAAATAATTATAATTGCAGGTCCTTCTTCTACAACAGGTCTTCCTGGGTTGGCATTGTCCTCTGTCCTAAGGGCAAAGAAGAAGAAGAAGAAGAAGAAGAAGAAGAAGAAGAAGAAGAAGAAGAAGAAGAAGAAGAAGAAGAAGAAGAAGAAGAAGAAGAAGAAGAAGAATAAGAAGAAGAAGAAGACGAAGAAGAAGAAGAAGAAGAAGAAGAAGAAGAAGAAGAAGAAGAAGAAGAAGAAGAAGAAGAAGAAGAAGAAGAAGCAGCAAGAGTGAATTTTTGTGAAGCCTCTAATTCTGTTAAATGTTTCAATGCTGTCCTAAATCTATGAAGGCCTGGTTGGGGGCTCTCGATATTCTAATAATCAGATGTGCCTTTGAGCATGGACCGTGGGCAGAAATTTAGGGGGACCATCCGGCTTCGCTGGTAGCAGCACTCAATTTCTCATCCAGCAGTAATACAAATACCGCAAATCCTGCATCTGATAATTGCCTACATCTCTCCCAAGCCATCTCTGGGAATGACCATAGGTCAGCATTTCCCAACCTTGCCAACTTTAAGATAAGTGGACTTCAACTCCCAGAATTCCCCAGCCAGCCATGTTAGGGAATGCAATCCCCAAGGGTTTAGTCAGTGTGGCCAATGTTAAGGGATGCTGGGGACTGTGGTTCAGTAGTATCTAGAGTGCTACTCTCTCCCCACTCTAGGTGATAGGAGAGAACAAAAGTTCTCAGATCATATTATAAATCTAATTAGAAAGAATTACACAGTATATGAATCAGTGGATAATAAGTCTGGGTCATCCAAACCTTCAGGAGCAAGGGTTAACAGTGTTTCTCAACCTTGACCATTTTAAGGCATGTGGACTTCAACTCCCAGAATTCCACAGCCAGCATTGAAGTCCACATGCCTTAAAATGGTCAAGGTTGAGAAACACTGGGACTTTCTTGTGATACTATACACTCCGCCTTGAAAATTCTTTACTCGGCCCATTTGATAAATAAACATTCCTAGCAAATGTGGGGGAGGATTATTTATCTGTAATTTGCCTGATAAGTCACCAACTGTTGTAATCATGGTAGTGGGAAGAGGTGTACCCCCCTCCTCCTTTTCAGACCATCCTGTCTTCCCCTTTTCCTACGTACAAACTGACTCAGGCTGACACCAGCAGCTTCCACAGGTTTGCCTCCTGGCTGAGCAAAAAGCCAGAGGAGAGAGATTCAGAGGCTCAGGAGGGGGAGATAGCATAATTGAGCAAAGGTAGTTTAGCTGTCTGTGCTTCAGTCACCAGGGAGCTGAGATTTCTGCCTGCTGCTTTGCTGTGGATAAATACCAGCAACTTGGAGTTGTTCCTCAGAAGGAGATGGGAGATATAGAAGGGACCCAGCTTTGACCCATTGCCCTGAAGTTGGGGGCTGACAAGGATTTCAACAGGACCCTGTCCAAAAAGCATCCCTGAGTATGCAAGGATATTTCCCACCTCCTTTTAAATAGGGGAGGGAAAACATTGAAAATCTCTTTATCTCTTTCCCTGCAGTTCTGAGGACTTCAGCTTTTCTTAACCAAGTGCTGTTTGCCAACACTTGCTCTTGAAACAGAAAGACAAGATGCATGCCGTTTTTATTCATTCTGGAACCCGAAGACAATTTAGGGAAAAATAAAAGTGTAGAAAGAAACAGTATCTCAACAAACCATCAACAGCTCTCAGAAGAACTGTAGGGATAGTCTCAGGCTAATTTCCCCAGAAATAAATAATCCAATTTTCTTGCCTCTGTGTAAATAAAGAGTAAGCCTCTAAAAGGAAACCTTATGGAGCAGATCTCAACTCACTGCTGAATACCATTGGAGAAGAAGCTGAGAATTAACAACAACATGGAAAATGAGGAAGGTAAGGGACTCAGATTCTTCTTCTTTTCTTGGAAAACCTGGTTTGTTTATAGTTTGATTGAAAACCTGTTAAAATTCTGGTACTTTGTTTTCTGAAATGACTAATTCAAAATCTGTAAAATCAAGGAGTTACCTGGGATCAGGTAGCAATCCCAAATAACTTCTTTCTTAATTTTTTTCCCCATGTGGAAAATATGATTAATTGTTAGAGAGACGGAGAGAGTATAAATGAAAAGGACCCACCAGTGTTTGTTTTCTTGCTTTTATAGCCCATAGACTCTGAATGCTTGAGAAATCTACATGTATCTCACCAATTTAATTTACTGTAACTTATTTAATTTCTAATTCATACACTTTCCAGGGTAGATTAGGTTCCCATTCCAGGATAGACTTGGAGTATTGTATTGTACTAACCCATTGAATTTCCAGGAAATAGGATAGATTATTTGGGATATACGGCTTGAAGCATTCCCTTTGGAACATCTGCTAAGTATAGTCCCTGACGCCTCTATCACTCTTCCAACACCTGTTGCAGGAAATGGAAGAGGGGGAAAGAAAATCCATCCCATGTACCTTTTCTTAATTAGAGTATAAGTATAAAAATCAGAGAAGTTCCAAAATATAAAACTCTGGCAATCCATTCCTGTTATCCATTCATAGGGAAATAGTTGTCCCACAACTGAGCCAGTGCAAGATCTAAGTCATTTTGAAATTAATGGAGATGACAGGGACCAAACATTACCCTTTTCCAGAGGTTTAATGATTGAATGGCTAGAGGCAATAAAATGGTTTGCTCCTATCTCAGCCATGTTTTGGGGTAACTCCATAAAAGTAAATACCTTGGATTCTGTTTTTGCTTTTATCTATGTGTATGAGTGTGTATGTGTGTGTGTGTGTGTGTGCACGCACGTGCGCGCACACGCATGGCATCCCTATCCCTATCTGCATGATGATCTCTATGTTCATCGCCATCTTTTGAGCAATAAATCTTGACTATTTAGATTCTTAATTTCATACTTGGGAATTTGCAACTTTATCAGATACGACTTTATTAAAGACCAGGTACAATGTCTCTCTCCCTACAGAACATACAAAAAAAATCAAGCCCTATGTGTATCTCTGCTCTAGAGTGTAAATTCAAGGCATTTTCTTCAATGGAATTTTGGCTATTTTTTCCCAATCTTGAGATTGGGAAACATCTGCTCACTGTTTATATAATGGCTCTGTCAAGACTGAAAACTGATATTCTTGCCTCATCAGCTTCAGCTCCTAATCTTTCCACCTTCATGAAGAACATGTATCCTTCATTAGGTTCATTTTTCTCTTAAAATAACTCTTTGATCTCATTTGGGATATCCAAATGTCTTCTAAATCCACTGCTTATAGCGTTCCTGTAGCTTTTTTCCAAGTTGAGAAAGTTGAGAAAGAGGTGCCAGCTCATATTTGGATTTTGGTTTTCTGAGAAGGATATGAAGACTTAAAATACTTGTTAAGTAAGAGATGGCAATCTATTTGCTATGGCTGTGTTTGAAATTGCACTTGTTGGCAAAATCAAATTTTCAGCAAATCCCCAAATCAGTCCCAAATCATGCTGCCGAAATATGCCCATTTTGTCACCACTGATCCAATTTGTGTGTATTTTAGACTTTCATTGCCATCCTAAAAATGGCACACTCTTTTTTCACCCTCCCAGTAATTTCTCCATCTTTCTGATGGCATCCTCTGTGGTCAGTGGGAGCAATTTTCAGCCCACAATCCAAGGAACATTTCCACCTTTACATTAATTCCTTTGTTCACACAACTAGTTATGTCCAAGAAATAAACCTTTTTTAAGGTTGGAAATGAAGTCCTCCTTAACATAGCATGCTGACAAAATAATCAAATTCCCACAATATACTCAATTATAAATTACCCAAACACCTTGTAGTTAAGTCTAGTGTACTGAATCTCCTTTTACTCTGCTCTAGTGTACTGAGCAACCCACAACCCATGACCCAGGGCTCTGTTCTAGGCTCAGTGCTCTTCAATATCTTCAATGATTTGGACGAGGGGATAGATGGAATTTGCAGACAACACCAAGCTGGCAGGAATAGCCAACATTCCAGAAGACAGACTTAAGATATAGAAGGATCTGGACAGACTTGAATACTGGGCACTATCCAACAAAATGAAATTCAGTTGTGAAAAAACCAAGGTTCTACATTTAGTCAAGAAAAACCAAATGCACAGGTATAGTATAGGTGGTACCTTGCTCAATAGTAGTAACTGTGAGAGGGATCTCCGAGTCCTAGTGGACAATCACTTAAATATGAGCCAGCAGCGTGCTGCAGCTGCCAAAAAAGCCAACACAGTGCTAGGCTGCATTAACAGAGGGATAGCATCAAGATCACGTAAAGTATTAATACCACTTTACAATGCCTTGGTAAGGCCATACTTGGAATACTGCATCCAGTTTTGGTCACCACGATGTAAAAAAGATGTTGAGACTCTAGAAAGAATACAGAGAAGAGCAACAAAGATGATTAGGGGACTGGAGGCTAAAACATATAAGGAACAGTTGCTGCTGGAATTGAATATATCTAGTTTAATGAAGAGAAGGATGGGGGGGGGACATGATAGCAGACTTCCAATATCTCAGGGCTGCCACAAAGAAGAGGGAGTCAAGCTATTCTCCAAAGCACCTGAGGGCAGAACAAGAAGCAACGGGTGGAAACTAATCAAGGAGAGAAGCAACCTAGAACTAAGGAGAAATTTCCTGACAGTTAGAACAATTAACCAGTGGAACAACCTGCCTCCAGAAATGGTGAATGCTCCAACAGTGGAAGTTTTTAAGAAGAGACTGGGCAGCCATTTGTCTGAAATGGTTGGAGTAGATGACCTCTAAGATCCCTTCCAACTTTTATTATTATTATTATTATTATTATTATTATTATTATTATTATTATTATTATTATTATTGTTGTTGTTGTTATTTTGTTTTCTGCAGTAGTAGGCTATTCATGCAGGCCAAAGATAAGATGAGGGATTTGCAGGAAAGCCCTACAACTAGCTTGGAGTTTCTAGACTAGAGGACCTCAATGCTTTCATAGGATTTCTTGCAGAGAAGCTCACTCTGTTCCTGCTTTTAGCTCAGCACAGATTTTCTGTTCTAGCGGGATGCATTTCACACGTCTTGGTTTTCGGGACAAAAAGGTGACTCATCTTTCTCTCTGGTAATGCCTCTGTAGAAAGCTGTTGCTTTCTTTGTTCCTACTCCAGGCTCAATTAATATATATTCCTTGACTGGAAAAAACTCTCAAAGTCCCATCTCTAAATGTGATCTGGCTGATCATGGCTGAGGTCTCTTAAAAATCTCTTTGTGCAACTTTAGAGTCAAAGCATCATACATGAGAGATGCATTCAAATCTTATTACAGAATCTTCAAGGGTTGATCAAATATAGTAGAAAAAGAAGCAACAAGGTAATCCTTCTTGATTTATTTATCCTCAGGAAAGTATTGGAAAAAATGTCAGAATTACATTGCTTAAGTCTGCCACTAAGTTTAATTTTCCAAGCCGATGGAGCAGAAGTCAGAGAATATCAGCATTTTCAATTCCATGTGGAGTGCATGGAGCTGGCAGATGAATGGTTACATAACATCTGAGATGATAGACCAGGACTGCCTTGGCATGAGCAACAAAGGATCAAGTGCCATCTAATAGACTAACATATTTATTAGGATATAAATCAGTGTTCTCAATTTGCTGCCCTTCAAATATTCTGTAGCATTGAGGAGATAACAAGAAAGACCTGATTGGAGGAGGCAGTCATAGAGCTGTGCAGACTAAAATCTGTTTTCAGACACAATAGTCCTACACAGGTTTCCATAGAAGTAAGTCCCGTTTCTTATACACTTAAGTCCCAATCAGTTACTCCAAGTGGCACAATTACAGCCTTTAGTGTTTTCTTTAGGTTAAATATTTCTTTAGGAAGAAAGTTCTGAACACGAAGGTTATGTGTTGGTCCTTCCTAAAACACTGCTTAGTTCAATTAATTTTCAAGCATTTTAAAATGTTCCCATAGGAGAAGATATACGTAGGCTCAAGGTTGAACTGTAGAGTTCTTCGTGGTCTCTGAGCTTGGTTGTTTGCTTGCAAATGTTGCATTACCCAAATAGGTAACATCAGCAGTGCACGGGAGTATGGGTTGCTGCCTATTTACATGCAGCAGTGGGGTTTTTTTGGAGGGGGGTGGTGGTTCTTCCTTGGTGGTTTGTTTCCTTGTTAGGTTTTCTTATTGTCTCCTACGAATGGTGGGAAAATGTGGTTTATCTCTACCTGTCTATTAATGGCTGATTTGTCTGAATGACAAGCTGCCATGAAGTAATTCTCTAGTATTTTTAAATTTGACTTAGTCTAAGCTACTAATAGGTTCCTAGTTGAAACTGTGGCTGAGTCTGTCCTTCTGTTGTGAAATTAAGGAGTTTTTGTCATGTCTTCTGAAAGCAGTTGGTGTTTATGCATGTGTTCTGTAGTCTTCTGCCTGTGTCTATTGCAGACCTTCTACTGTATATTTTACATGGACCCTGTTTTTTCTTCTTCTTGGGCTACTGAGTCATTTCGTTTGCTTAAAATGTTTTGGAGAGCTTTAGTTGGTTTGCATGCTACAATGATACTTTGTGGTTCTAGCAGTCAATTGGTTGTTTCTGAGATGTTTTTGAAGTATGGAAGTGTTATCCTTTTCACACATTGTGCTGGTTGTGTTATGAAGTACTTTTTGATAAAATTGTGTTGCTATCCATTTTGTCGGAAGATGTTGCATAAATGGTCTGCTTCCGCTTTCTGCTGGTTCCAGTTTGCTGCAGCGTGTTTGTGCTTGTTTGAGTAACATTCTTACATAGTTCCTCTTATAAGAGGTTGGGGCAGTAGGATACTGCAGGTTACTGACTTTGGGTTTTGCTGATTAGATAGGTGTGATGTTATAGAAATTGCTAGTATATATTATTAAATAAAAGTAAAAAGTTGAGATTTTATGTTATTACCTTATTCTACTGCACCAAAAGGCGTCGGAAGTCAGCATTTTTTTCCCCTTTTCCCCTCTGCCCTGCACTTTTTTCTCTTCTCCTTTTCTCTCCTTATCTTTATTTTCTTTTGTAGGTTTTGTATTTTATATTTTGATAAACCAATGAAATGTGTTACCTAGGATACAATAGGTTACTTTCTGATAGACTTGGGTTCCCGTTTGTCACTGTTTCTTGTGCTGATGAGGATATCCAGGGGTCAATACAAGGCATGCAGCCAGCGTTGTTGTTTTCTTCTTCCCTTGTGATTATTATTTCTCCAAAGATGATGGTTTCATGTGTTTTTTTTTCTGGTTGTTTCTTATCATTATGAAGTGGTTTTCCACATAATGCAGGGGTCTTCAAACTTGTCCCTTTTATGACTTGTAGACTTCAACTCCCAGAATTCCTCAGCCAGCGTGCCTTTTTTTGTCACTACATTACAGCGTCTGTTATGAGTCCTATGAGTGGCGATCCCATCTGATTTGTTGGTATATTTGTCCATCAAACTGAAACTAGGTAGTGCAACAAACGATGAAGGGATTCATTATTCTTGGTATTTCAATCTTAGTGTATTTGGCTAAGTTGGGTGTGTTGTGTAGTATTGATGCAACAAATTATTTCACTAATTCTGAATCTGTGGACGTGAAATGTGTTGTGACATTCAATGAGAAAATAATATCACATTCTTCTGTTTCTAGATCTCTGATTTTTTTGAAGACACTGTAGTGAAGAATTGATAAAATATTTATTTATTTAATTAATTTCTATGGCTTCTCATCTCAGTCAAACATCTCTGAGGAGCTTACAATCCTACTTGCATAAAACAGATAAAACAACTTTAAAACAATCCAAAATAAATAAATTCAGGTAAGAGATGGTGTAAATAAATGCTGATCCTTCATAGGAGAACCCCGCTATCTTGCACTAATAGTCTTTTATTAAGGGGGTGTTTCCAAGTGCCTTGAACAGCCTGATGAAAATAACAAAGATTGAAAATCATTCTGCTTACACAAAGGCCTCTGCAGTGGCTGAGTTCCAGATCTGATACCGTGCTCTCTTCCTGTGGATATTCCCAACACGGTTAACTGAATCAAAAGTGGTGGTTCTGGCAGTTTCTATTCACAATAACTGGATAAAAAAAATAAAATCACCATTCTGTGAACTGAGTTGTACCCACAGTTTCTCCAGAACTTGCATAATATCCCATGAGAAACCTTAAATTTTGGACCTTCATTCAATGGATGCAGGAGGCCAAATTGTCAAATAATAGAGCAAATAACAAATGTTCTAAATTGTTCCATTGTTCTAAAATCTGGGCAATTGTCATAATTTATGTCCTTTATGTTACTCACTCTGTGGGGTGATTACAGATGGAACATAAACAGATGTGCACAATATAAAACCACCAATGATATTATTACGCAATTGATGCAAATTGATGCAAAGGATGAAAACTCATCAATTATGTAGACATTCAAATGGATCAAATGTTTCAATTATGTAAATTTGGATTAATGGAATTGGGGGATACTGCTCAATCTTCAGGAAAAACTATATTTGGCAGGCATATTCTGTGCTTACAGGCCTTGGAGCCTGCATAAATTTATTTTTTCAGCTTTTTTTCCTACAAGACTAACTATGCAAAATCAATTGATTGACTGGTTCTAGAGGTTTCCCACACCATAACTGAGTGAAATTAATTTAACCTCTGTGCATGACAGGGTCTGCTTCTTTGGGTCAACTGCCTATTTGGGGGGATATTTTATTTGTTTAGCTATCTATCTATCTATCCAATTTATATAAGCCATCTATCTCATAAACATGTCATTCTTCTATTTACAACACATTAACCCAAGTGTCTGAGTTACGTATGTTATGGCAACATTATTTTTCCTTCTTTCAATCATGTGGCATAATGTTTAATCCTTTTCACTTCAGGGTAGCTTAGCTATTGAGAGTCTAGATGCAGAACTGATAATTTCAGGATTTCAGCAACTACAAACCATCTCTGAATTGGCAAAATCAACCTTGACATTCATTATTAAATGAGAATATCACATACTATGAACTGACATTTTCTTCAGTGCTTATAATAAGGGGACAGAAAATCCTCATGCTTGGAATATAATTGCTTTATTTTCCATAGTCTATCTGGTTGCCTTGAAAAAGAATCCATGGCCCTGAGATGATCAAGGGTGTCCCCCAGGGTATAGTAAAGCCAAGATGGTGACCTTGGATCTACATATTATGAAAAAACTGTTGTCATGACCTTTAACTAAGGGAGAGAGGGAGGGAGGAAGGAAGGAAGTGTGGGAAATCAGCCTCCTCCCCAGAGAAAGAAATATTCTTGGAAATATTTAAAAGACAGTTCTGTCTTTCCCCAAAGGATTTTAAAAGCAGAAACCAACCCTGCCCCCAAGTCTCTCTGTCCCAAACAGAAACCAAGTCTGCAGAACAGCAGATGTGATAATCTTGTCAGAAAGACTGGAATCAGGAAACTGGGATTAGGAAGAAAAATCCCTAGAATCAACACACCAAAAATCTAAGAGTCGTCAGCCACAGCCCTTGGGAAGCAGGATTGACCTTTGGGACATAATAGGATTAACCCACCACCATCAGAATACCAGAAAGGCACACTCAGGTCAAAGTTCATGCCACAGGAACAACTCGAAACAAAAGGCTCAAGAAGGTATAAAAACCCACTCCCTACATGTGTTCGCTCTCTTTTCTTCCAGAGTCATCTTTCTGTCTCCTCTTCAATAAATGGCAACCTTCTTTCTAAAGCAGTCGCCATGTTGTTTATTCCCAGCTTGGACTGAACCATGATGAAGACTTGTCCTTCAAAGGAAGGAAGGAAGGAAGGAAAGGAGGGAGGGAGGGAGGGAGGGAGGAAGGTAGGAAGGAAGGAAGGAAGGAAGGAAGGAAGGAAGGAAGGAAGGAAGGAAGGAAGGAAGGGGGAAAGGAAGATTTTTGATGCTTCCCACCAGCTTCCCACAAGGAATCTGAATGGAAAAGCCAGAAGGAAGTCAGAAATTGCTCCCATTTACCACTCCTTTTTTCCCACCTAAGATCATTTGGCTTCTCAGTTTAGATAAAGAAATATCTCTGAAATGATGACTCAATGGGACACAGGTTCTCTAGGTTCTACTAAAACAGTGGTGGCGAACCTATGGCACGCATGCCAGAGGGGGCACTCAGAGCTCTCTCTGTGGGTACGTGCTGTTGCCGCAGCCCCCTGGAGGAGAGTCACCTCCAGGTGCAGCCCGCACAAAGCAGCCCAGCCAAGGAAATGGCAGCCGGGCAGCAGGGACAACCCTCATGCCCCGTCGCATGCAGATGATGCGGGGCACGGGTGAGGGCATGGTCGCCATGGCGCTGCTGGGCCACCTGGGCAATTGATGGGCTGTGGAGCCGGTGGGTGGCCCTTTGGGGGGGCGGGGTGGGGGGCAGAGTGGGGCCGGGGCAGTATTTGGCCACCCGGTCTCTAAAAGGTTCGCCATCACTGTACTAAATATAAATGTAGTAAACTAAGCCAGATTGTCTAACAGTGAGGGATGATGGGAAACAGAACCCCACAAGTGTAATGGTGTGAGAGAATGACCTTGAGAGAACAGAGGGAAGAGTCCCCGAGAAGGGAAACGTTGGATAAGAGGCACTGAGCCCACAGACAGAATGTGGGCATGGCAAAGTCTCTTGGATATAAAGATAACGGGGGAGAAATCTACTTTCTGGCCATGGTTCCTATCTGGACTACACTGCAAAGCTGACAGCAGAAGAATATCAAAGAAACTAGGGAGGGCGCCTTCTAAGATGTACCCACATTGCTTCTGATTTAGTTGATTTGGCAGGCTGGCCTTTTTATTACATATATATATATATATATATATATATATATATATATATATATATATATATGTAGGTCTTTGGTTGTTCGGGTTTTCTCCCGCGTAAAATTGGAAGTGTCTTGGCGACGTTTCGACGAAGTCCCATTCGTCATCTTCAGGCTGGTGTTTCAGCTTCGTGCTTTGAGCAGCAATGTGTGGTCTTAGCTGTTTCTTCCTTTTAACTTAAAAGGAAGAAACAGCTAAGACCACACATTGCTGCTCAAAGCACGAAGCTGAAAACACCAGCCTGAAGATGACGAATGGGACTTCGTCGAAACGTCGCCAAGACACTTCCAATTTTACGCGGGAGAAAACCCGAACAACCAAAGACCTACATACAAATACCCGCGAAAACCTCAGAAAACATATATATATATATATATATATATATATATATATATATATATATATATATATATATATGTTTGTTTTCTGAGGTTTTCGCGGGTATTTGTATATAGGTCTTTGGTTGTTCGGGTTTTCTCCCGCGTAAAATTGGAAGTGTCTTGGCAACGTTTCGACGAAGTCACATTCGTCATCTTCAGGCTGGTGTTTTTAGCTTCTTCATTGCTGCTCAAAGCAAGAAGCTAAAAACACCAGCCTGAAGATGACGAATGTGACTTCGTCGAAACGTTGCCAAGACACTTCCAATTTTACGCGGGAGAAAACCCGAACAACCAAAGACCCATATATATATATATATATACCCCCCAGCCAATCAGAGCACAGCCAAGCCCCTAACCAATCAAAACACACCTCCACCCAATCAGAACACAGCCAAGCTCCCACCCAATCAGTTCATACCTCCACTGGCAGTTAAAAGGAAGAAACAGCCAAGACCACACACTGCTGCTCGAGGCACGAAGCTGAAAGCACCAGCCTGAAGATGACGAATGGGACTTCGTCGAAACGTCGCCAAGACACTTCCAATTTTACGTGGGAAAAAACCCGAACAACCAAAGACCTACATATATATATATATATATATATATATATATATATATATATATATATATATATGAAATAATGGATGGAAACTAATCAAAAAGAGAAGCAACATAGAACTAAGGATAAATTTCCTAATAGTGAGAATTAATCAGTGGAATGGCTTGCTTTCAGAAGTTGTAGTTGCTCCAACACTGGAGTCTTTTAAGAAGAGACTGGACAGCCACATGCCTGAAATGGTATAGGGTCTTCTGCTTGAGTAGAGGGTTTGACTAGAAGACCTCCAAGGTCCCTTTCAATTCTGTTATTCTGTTATTTTCTTCCTTCTCCATCACAGGTATCATTCTGCGCCCTACCAAGAGCAGCCCACCATTCTCTAAGAACACAAGCCATGGCGAGACCTACAAGGGGAATTCCACCTTCTCCCCCTACTATCAACATTCTTCTCCAGTAGCGTCCATGTTCATTGTTGCCTATGCCTTTATCTTTTTCATGTGCATGATTGGCAACATGTTGGTGTGCTTCATTGTGCTAAAGAATCGGCAGATGCGAACAGTCACCAACTTCTTTATCCTCAACCTAGCGATCAGCGATGTCTTGGTGGGGATTTTTTGCATGCCAACCACACTGGTGGACAACCTGATTACAGGTAAATGAAAACCAAGAATATTGAAAAAGGGAGAAACGAAAAGAAATGCTAAGATTCCCCAACATATTTAGGATTGCTAATTAATTTACAAGACATTGGACTTTAGGGTTTTATGATTTTGGAGAACATAACTAGCTCTGATATGAAGATCTTACAATAAAAATCCATGAAAATCATTATTGCTCTAATAGCATTTTATTTTATTTGGAAGTGTAGTCTTAATTTTGTAGTTCAGATGTCCATTGAATAAATACTAGTTTGAGATTTTATACAATGTTTATAGTTGTGAGACAGCAAAGGTGCAGGGCTTTTTTTTTTGTCATAGAACACACCGGAACAGAGTTCTGGCACCTTTTTTTGACGGATTTTCCAGAGTTGCATTCTTTTCCTATTGTTTCCCTTCCTATCCTTGTTTGTTTTTAAAAATGCCCCACTGGTGGTACAGTGTAAGCGGGGTTGCCTCCAGCGCTGATTGCCTCCTCTAGGAGGAGCCATGAGGCGCTGGAGCACCACAGTCAGAGTGTGGCTTGATTGGCTGGGTTGGACCATGTGGTGTGAGGCCAATAGTGGCGGTAGGAGACACATAAACATGGAGGCCATCTTTCACAGAAGGTGGGGTGTGAGATTAAAAAGAGGAGAAGCAAGAGGAAAGAAAGGTGGCTGGCATGGAAGCTTGCCCGACAGCAAAAGTTTGCTGTTTCAGTTCCTTGGATAGTCCAAAGACTGAGATGTCTATGAAAAGCTCTTTTTAATCTTTTATACATTATATTCAAACTGCAGAGGGGAAGAATAAGAATAAAGCCAATGTCTTGTGATTTGGAGGTATTATTATTAATAATAATATATATTAATTCTGTATTGGTCAGATGTAAAGGTAGACTACAGTATAAGGTTTAATCAAATCTATTCATTAAATTGGGTTTAACTTAAAGGTAAATTAAAAGTAATCTGTTCACTGACAAAGTTTCAACTTTAATTTGTCTCAAGTCAATATCCATATTAAACTCCAAATGTAAATTTTTCCACCTTGTTTGACAACTTCTTAAAAATAATTCAGTCTTTTACAAAGCAATCACATTTTGTTTTATTGGGCCAATTTCATTCCACACAGAAAGCTGACATTTCCATCATTAAACTATATGGGTATGCCAGTGGTAAATGTCCCAAAAGATTAATAAAATACCTTCTTGTAATTTAAAGCCACACAGTGCATGGTAACATTAATAGTATTAACTTACCTTGAATGAAATCCTAGTCTTTTAGATACACTAAAAATTGAAGGTTTTTTTTTTTCAACTACAAAGGTAAACCTTGTAGGGTAGGCAAGGTGGGTTGTATGATGTATGTGAGTTCCGGCACTTTTTTTTTTTTTTTAACAAAAAAAGCACTGAACAGGTGTATTACTTGCCTGCATTTTCTCAGGGAAAAAAAAGTAAAACTTTTTACTTTTGTGATTAAATGGTATGAAGACTTTTCCTGAAGAGAGCATTATTATGAAAGGTAATGGAACATGTGGTTTGGACATTGAGTGGAGACTGGTACTTTTAAGTTCTTTCTGAGATATTTATTTATTTATCTAATTTATATAGCTGCCCATCTCACAAGCAAGTGACTCTGGGCAGCGTACAGCACAACTATATTACTGAAAGTGAGTCTTTCAGTCCTAAACAATATTTTATATGCCGCACTGTGAATGATAT
Organism: Crotalus tigris; assembly: GCF_016545835.1. NCBI lineage: Eukaryota > Metazoa > Chordata > Lepidosauria > Squamata > Viperidae > Crotalus > Crotalus tigris. The sequence goes on from NW_024100476.1 coordinate 113,590, forward strand.
TTATTAGATTCAGGTTTAAGGGAAATACAAGAAAAGATAATGGGATGACAGACAATTCATTTGCTTTCAATCCTTTTGATCTAAAATAAATGATAAGGAAAGGTTAAAAGGCAAGCATTGCAAATAAGATATGGAAATGAATTAGATCTTTTTCCAGAGACTTCAGATACCTTCTCCTTTAATAACATAATCCCCATTCCAACAGAATCTCTTATTTTATCTCTTCTCAGAAATTCTTCAGGGCACAGTTTATTGACAGCTTTTTACTGATTATCTTGCTATAGATAACTCTTAGATCTTTCCTTGGGTAAGACAGCCTATGAATTTTGCCTGTTTCAAAAAGGGAAGCTGTTTGGTGGGGCTTAGGTTTATAATATAGGTCCAGGCTGTTGGATACGCATTATCTGGAAAACAGCAAAGACAAAGCCAGATAATATCACAAAGTGAACATCTCTATGGGGACATCTTCAAATGTCCTGGCTACAAAGACAGAAGTCCAGTCAGTCCCCGCTCAGTTGCCTGTGATCTGTGTGGCAGAATATTTGGCCTTTGAAGATCCTAGCATGGTTATTGGTGACACATCAGAAAATCATCTGTCAGATCACTAAACCCTGAAACCCAAACCTGACCTGCAGATACAGGTATTCCTCAACATATGACTACCATTAAGGCCAAAATTTATGTTGCTAAATGAGAAATTTCTTAAGTGAGTTTTGCCCCATTTTATGACTTTTCTCACCACATTTGTTAAGTGAATCACTGTAATTTTTAAGGTTGTAACACAGTTGTTAAGTGAATCTGGTTTCCCCATTGACTTTGCTTGTCAGAAGTTTGCAAAAGGGGATCTCATGACTCTGAGACACTGCAACCATCATGTGAGTCAGTTGTCAAGCATCCAAACATATATCACGTGACCATGGTGATGCTGCAATGGTCATAATGGTTGTAAGTCACTTTTTTCACTGCTGTTGAACTTCGAATGGTCATTAAATGAAGTCCTTGTAAGTCAAGGACTTCCTATATTGAGCATGAAAATCCACACCTGTATACTGAACACCTCTTGTTTTTCTCTCTGCCTGTTAGATAAATGATAAAAATATATATATTAAATTAGAATTCCATATTTTTGTGTGAGTAATTTGCAGAGCTGAGAATACACTTACAGTATTTTCCTCACAGTACACCTACACATGAGCAAAACTGAAGATACGTTTATTTTCTTTATAGTAGAACTACAAGAATTCTGAGGTGCACCAATCAATATAGAAAGGTGGAAAACGTTTTTGAAAATGCTTTTTCCCTAGTAGCTATTAATCTTGCTTGTTTGTAACAAGTAACTAGGAACTTGCACTTATGCTGCCCGCTGGCACTTTAAAATAGATCAGATTTTTCAGGCAAATTTTGAGTGAGTGAAAATATTCACTGTCTTGTTGTGGAAAGAGTTGGACATCTTAAAAACATATTTATGCTTCTGAATGTTGATTAGCTCTTTAGTGCTAAGTTTGAGAATCCCTCCAGCACCATCTAATTTTAATCATACTGCATATTTAAATGTTAAGAATTATTTTATATTTTTATAATGATTGCATTTTAATTGTTGTTTTTGATACCGTACACAACCTAGAGTCACTTCTTGTAAGGAAGTGGCTATACAAATTAAATAATTAAATAATTAAATAAATAAAATACACTAAGAACCCACGACAATATTATTTTTGCCATATATTCCCATCAAATAGTGTCATTTTCTGTCTTCATTTTAAACATTTGGTTTTCTTTTATTTATGTGTTGTCAAAGCAGGTGGTCTCATCTTGCTGACCTTTGCTGATCTGGAATGATGCTCAGGAGGGTCAGGCTTGGTGTGAATAAATCACCTCAGGGAATCTGACTTTAGACTTGTCTAAGAAATGGGGGGGGGGGATCCCAGAAGAAGTCAATGATGAATGTATTTTTCCTCTGCATATGATTTCCAAGTACATGCACCCAGGAATCAAGGTCAAATCATTACATGTTGAAATAGATGTGATCTTTTTTCACACTGCGTTGAGAGATGGCAGGGCGCAAAAGGAATTCATAAGAAGGGAAAATTCAGAATATATTTTTGGACAGACTCGGGTTTCATTTGCCAGCAGCACTCGTGTGGAAAAAAATCCCTCGATTTTCTCTACAAAACAGTATCCTTATAATTTAATAGGCAAACCACTTTGTCTATCAAGAAACAAGGTATATTTACTTCTTTTATGAACAAAACAGAAAAAAAGTGTTATGACTGAAAGGAGATGAGAATTTATTTCCAGGATATTTCCCCCACACTTGCTAAAATGACAGTGACAGGGTTCAGTTCCTGTCAGCCCTAAAAAGTAGACTAGACTAAGAAACCCAATGTTATATAGGTCAGTACTTTTATTTTAAGGTTGTAGTAACAGAATTTTGCGAATCTTAATGTACCTTCTTTTCCTGCCCTTTATTTTTGAGTGCCTGCTTGAGATCAATTTTGATCACGTGACCATGGGGGATGTTGCAACAGTTGTAAGTGTGAAAAACAGTCATAAGTCACTTTTTCCAGTGCTGTTGTGTTTTTGAACGGTCACTAAACAAATAGTTGCAAATCAAGGACTACCTGTTTCTTCACTGTAACAGAGGTAGAACGAAACTGACTAGTAGCAAAGATCCAGCCTTCTGAAACTGAGTAAAACAAAATAATAAGGAAATTGCACAAAGTAACTGGGGGATAGGCAGTATAAATATTTCTCCATTTGCTAACAAGGAACAAGAAAGCCAGTTTGGTCTAGTGGTGAAAGCACCAGGCTATAAATCACAGGACTCTGTAGGTTCAAGTCTGTCTTAGGCACATTTAAATATTTAAATAAAAATAGCGGGTGACTTTAGGCCAGTCTCTTTCTCAATCTAACTCACTTCAAAGCATTGTTGAGGTGGAGAGGAGGAAAGAGTATGAGGTATGCTCGCCACTTTGAGTTATTTATAAAAATAATACAGGCAGTCCTAAAAAAAAAGTCTTTAAGAACCAGAAAACAATGCCTATTTCCAGCAATTCTGTCAACTCTAAAAAGCAGTGTTTCTTATCAATAAAACAGCTTCTCTTTACATAATCAAATGTAACCAGTTTTCCTTATGTGGTCCCAAGATTCTAATAGCAAATTAGAGCCCTAAAAAGTTCTGACCCACAATTCAAATTCCACATAAGGTATCTTTCTATTGTCTTGTTGCTCCTTTTTTGCAAGTTGAAACAGAAAGATTTGTGTTTTAATAAAGTGTGATCTTTATTATAGTTCCATCTGAGCTCCATCTCTCATATCCAGGGCTAAAAGTTTTCTGCCCAGAATCGCTTTGAAATGGGAGAAGTGGCAACTAACTAAATAAATAAATAAATAAATAAATAAATACGCCCAACATTTTTAAACAGGGGTCAAAAAGAATAGTGCGATCTCATACAGTGAGCTGACCGTGATCATGGAGACCCCTGGTGGAGACTGCAAATATAAACTGAGCATTTGCTGCATATTGCTGTAATTTTGCAATAGAATGAGCTTTCTAGTCAGTGCCATAATATAGGTTTGTGCTGCTTTGCTTTGGTATTTAAATTTGCAAACCCAAATCTTTGTCCATAACAAAATAATAATAACCTGTCTGGAGTGTCCATGAGGGGGTGGAGTAGTGATGTCAGAATCCAATTATATTTCATCTTTAATTATCAAACATAGAAAATCCCAATTCTGCCTTCTCTGGATTCTGCCATAAGAGGGAGAGAAGGGGGAGAACAAAGGGGCTTTATGGCCCTCACTTCCTTCAGTATACTTCTAAGGAATTGAATGTGTTTATTGCAACCTCAAAGAGTTTGAATGTAGTTAGCACCAAAGAACCTTACCATAACAAAGGGGGCTATTTACCTTTCATGTAGTTTATCTGAAGTCTCCATCCAGACGGAAGAAAGGAACAAAGGGGTGGAATTGTGATGCCTGAAACTATCACTGGAAGGGGGGGTGATTGGGTGGGACTGCTGGGGAACCCCTTAAAACCTTGAATGGGAGAGCTTGGACCCCAAGTCCTGTCTAGCACGCCTGCAACCACTTCTTCTTAATAAAGGATTCCTGTTGGAAGAATTATTCCAAGAGTTCTGTCTTCTTAAGATGCAAAGTGGGGTGGGTCCTTACAAGTGATCAGAAAAGTAAAGATGGCAGCTTCTTCACCATCCCTGCAAATATCCCTGTAATCAGAATTGCCAATCTAATAAAAATGTTTTTAACTGATTAAAGATTTTTAAAGATGTTTATGCATTCCTTAATCTGATGCCTCCCAGATGAGATCAGTCCCAAATTTCTCATTCTGGGAATTTGAGAAATTGAAGTCTGACTTTTGTGGAATATACCTATTTGTTTGTTTGTTTTATTGAAAACATTCATAAAGCCACCCATTTTATGTCAAACTCTGGCAGCTTTCAATCAACAATGAAAACACCATTACTAAAAACAACATAATGCAGTGGTGGCCAACTTATGGCATGCGTGCCAGAGGCGGCACTCAGAGCTCTCTCTGTGGGCACGCATGCCTTCACCCCAGCCCTGCTTCCCACCACGGCCCCCTCTTCACCAGCAACCCTCCTGGAGGAGAGTTGCCCCCGAGTGCGGCCCATGCGGAGTAGTGCAGCCAAGGACATGGCAACCAGGACAAGACTCCACCCTCGCGCCCTGTTGCATGTAGTTGATGCTGCGGGGCGCGGGCGGAGGGTGTGGCTGCCATGGCATTGCTGGGCCACCTGGGTGATTTGCAGCAGGCTGTGGAGGCGGTGGGTGGCCCTGTGGGCAGATGGAGTGGGGCAGAGTGGGTGGGGCAGGGTGGAGCAGGCGGGGGTGGGCAGGGCAGTTTTGGGGCACTCTAAAAGTTTTGCCATCACTGGCATAATTCATACATTTACTGAAACCATAAACATTCAAAATTTGGCATTGAAGTTAAACTTCCCATATCCTTGCTTGACAGCAATACAATTTTACTTCAATGAAATAAATGATAGCCCTCTGCAATGCCCCCTTCAACTTTTGATTAAGATGAAAGTTCCATTTGGCACGGCAAATAGGCAAGAAGATGAAAAGGAAAATAGCAATTCAGCCCTACTATATGGGTAAATGTCCTTAGGCAAAGACAGGGCTGTGGGAATTATATGTTTAGCAGCGTGATAGGGGGGAAAAACTGTCTCTGTGTCTAGTTCAGTGGTGGCGAACCTATGGCACGGGTGCCAGAGGCGGCACTCAGAGCCCTCTCTGTGGGCATGCGCACCATTGCCCCAGTCCTAGGCCTTCAGCTGGGTTTTATAAAACCTTTTCGCTTTAGGCCTCCGCCACCGTGTACAAAAAAAAAAGGTTCAATCAATCAGTCAATTTCAATTTCTTGCGGGAAAAAAAGATCTTGCAAAGTTGGAATTGATTGATTGAACTGTTTAGTCCCACCCAAGCTGCCGTTAACAGCGCAGCCACATCCACCCAATGGGCCACACCCACCCGGCACCCAACAATGCATAAGTGGGTTTTGGGTTGCAGTTTGGGCACTCACTCTCTAAAAGGTTTGCCATCACTGGTCTAGTTGTTTTGGCATGCAATAGCCTATAGCAGCATCTTGAGGGGAGGAGTTTCTTGAATCAGAAGCTAATTCTGTCTATTGCTGTCTAATTCTGTCTTATTCTTCTAGAAAGGATTCAAATCACTATTGATTTTCTGAATTCAGTTTTGCAAAGTACTTTATTTCCCTCCTATCACATCAAGGATATGTATAATTCTCTGCAGTGCTTTTTTTCTTAAAAAAAAAAAAAAAAAGGTGCCGGAACTCACACACATACAACCTGCCTTGCCTACCCTACAAGGTTCCATTCAAAAAAGGTGCCGGAACTCCGTTCTGGGTGTTCTATGAGAAAAAAAGCCCTGATTCTCTGTATGCCAGGATGCATTGCCCCAGGCTGCATTGCAGCTTGCTCCAATTAAAAAGATACTCTTCAAAAACGTTTTGGAAGATAGTAAGTTAGCACCATCTACAGTTTTTGATCAATCATTTTACTGTTTCCATTCTCTCTCTCTATATATATTTCTATGCTGTTTGCATGGTTTTACACTGTTAGCTGACAAGAATTTATAGCTGATGTACAAAAATTATAAGCGCAAATAAATAAATCAGAGACATTTAATGGATTTTTTTTCCAACCGTGTTGTAGATTATTCTATTCTATTAAATTCAGAATTCAACCAATTTTAGAAGGAATAATGGCATTTACTATTTTTTTACTCATTATTGTCATAAATGAAAACCATCTTCCAAATTCATACATTTTGGGCCTTATCCATTGGACTCACCAATTGTACAACTGACATCTTAGATCTGGGCATGCTCAGATCCAATTGAAGCAATGGATTTCAATATATCTAAAGTGCATTTCAAAGTAATGAATCATCAATCAGTCAAAATATATTTACAGTCTGAGACCATACACAATAAGAGATGAGCACACAACAACTTCTATTTTTTAAAAATCTTAAAATTGTGAGAAAATCCTAAAATAATTTTTCAATTATGTCCCATCTCATAATTCTAGCATTCACATAAATAGATTTTCTCCAGGACAATCTATCCCTAACCCAGGGGTAGGCAACCTTGGCTCTTTTATGACTTGTGGACTTCAACTCCCAGAATTCCTTGGCCAGCTGTGCTGGCTCAGGAATTCTGGGAGTTGAAGTCCATGAGTCATAAAAGAGCCAAGGTTGCCTACCCCTGCCCTAACCTGATCTTTCAGGTCTTCCAAACATTCCATTGTCACAGCAACTAATTCTATCTACCTTGCTGTTAGCTGTCCTCTTTTTCTCTTTCCTTCCATCTTTACCAGCATTAGAACCTTTTCCAGAGAGCTGGTTCTTTGCATAACATGGCCAAAGTAGGATAATTTGAATCTGGTCATTTGTGCTTCAAATGAGAATTCAGTGTCGATTTGTTCAATGATCCACTTGCTTGTTGGTTGGTTGGGTTGTCCACAGTATTCTCAAAAGTCTTCTCCAACACCACCTAAAACAGTGGTTCTCAACCTGTGGGTCGAGACCCCATTTGGGGTCGAACGACCATTTCACGGGGGTCGCCAAACAACGCAGTCCGCCATTTTCCCCCCCTTTTCCTTAGCTGTGCTACTCCCTTTTATTCTATTGGCTTTTGAAAGCCAATAGAATAGACTCTCTTGAATAGAGTCTAATTCTATTGGCTTTCAAAAGCCAATAGGAATTGTCCAGGCTGTCTCTGCCCTGCTGAGCCTGCTAAAAGTCCCATTCTGCAAACGGTGCTGCACCAGTTGAGTAGTCCTCGACTTACGACTGGTTGAGTAGTCCTCGACTTACGACTGGTTGGGGGTCACAGCATTAAAAAGGTTGAGAACCACTGACCTAAAACAATTAGCTACTAAGGATTAGTAGCATGAGGGAGGAACCAGACAGGTTGGGGTCACTGGTTTGATTACAATAAAGCAGCAGTTCCCAACCTTTTCTATACCCCGCACCCCTAGAACACTTCTGATATATTCTCGCACCCCTTAGAAAAGTGCGAAATAACAGCAACGAATTATGTATATACATATAATTTTGAAATTTCTAAAACCAAGTTTTTGCACCCTGTGGAATATTGTCTCGCACCCTCAGTTGGGAACCCCTGCAATAAAGCATTCAAAGCTTACAGCTTCAATCATAAAATACTTTAAATACCCGAGAGTTGGCTATTCTCCAAAGGAGCCAACCATGTGCTTAGATGAGGATGTCAGTTATTCTAGCTTTGTACTTAAGCTCCCCGAGATCAGTCCGCAGAATTTGGTAATACCTCTTCGACCACAGTCATGTGCAGGTAAATACAAGTGTCCATGTGCATCAGTCTAATAAACATGGAGTAGATGGATAACATGTAGAGTCCATTAGATAACAAAACTTTGATTTTTTTAAAAAATACCTTATTAAAATGTGATTCAGCAATTCTTAAACAAGGCAAAATCTTGAAAGGTGGAGTCAAACTAGGATGTAAGTATATTATTAGGATGCTCTGCTTATCATTCCAGGCTGGCCATTTGATACTTTTATGTGTAAGATGAGTGGGTTGGTCCAAGGTATGTCTGTCTCAGCTTCCGTGTTCACCCTGGTGGCCATCGCAGTAGAGAGGTAAGCTTGCCTCACTAATTTTCTGTTCTTTCCCTTCAATCTCAAAATGAAGCTATAGAGTCACCTGACATTCTACTGATCTGAAATGTGTTCTCTTGGTTAATCTTTCTCTTCAGGCTTCTGTTCTCCCAACTTGCTCCAAAAAACCTGAAACCTGCTGCCTGAAGCAAAGAACAGAATAGCCTCTTGATTTAAAAAAGCTGGGTTAATACATTTTAAAAGATGATTTAGTCAATACTAAGTATTATTCATGCATGCCTTTTTATAACTGTAGATTCTGTTAAAGCAGTGGTTCTCAACCTTTTTAATGCCGCGACCCCCAACTTGTCATAAGTCGAGGACTACTCAACTGGTGCAGCACCGTTTGCAGAATGGGACTTTTGGCGGGCTCAGCAGGGCAGAGACAGCCTGGACAATTCCTATTGGCTTTTGAAAGCCAATAGAATTAGACTCTATTCAAGAGAGTCTATTCTATTGGCTTTCAAAAGCCAATAGAATAAAAGGGAGTAGCACAGCTAAGGAAAAGGGGGGGGGGAAATGGCAGACTGCGTTGTTTGGCGACCCCTGTAAAATGGTCGTTCGACCCCAAATGGGGTCCCGACCCACAGGTTGAGAACCACTGTGTTAAAGTAAACTCTAGATCCTAGCCCTTATGACACCCCCCCCCCCACTTTATTGATGACTTTGGTTAAAAATATATATTTTGTTATTCTTATAAAATTTCTATCATGAATTTTTATATTAATATATAGGATGGACCTCCTAGGTGGTGGGATGTTGCTTTATATATAAACTTAAAATCAGGAGCACCTTTTCTGACAAATTTTATTATATTGTTAATTTTTTTATATTAGGATTATCCAATCACAGCAATTCCTGCAAAGTTGGTTGGGCTGAGTAATAAAAATTGACTGCTTTACCACAGAAGAATCTGAGCCCAGGTCTCTCTAATAATTTTTTTCTTCTTTCCTTAATACACCTATGCTTTGCTGATGACACCTTGTAGTCAAGTTGAAACAAATATTCCTTTTAATGGTTGCATGTTATAATTAGCACGCCAGGCAGAAGAACTCCCAAGGGAATTAAAAGATGCCCCTTCCCAATAGATTGCTAAGTAGACATTTTTCTGCTCCACGTTACAGCAAACCACAAAAGAAGGCTTGTTTCAAACAGCAGTTCCAATATTTGAGGAGAGTGCTTTTTCTTTTTCTTCCAGGTTCCGCTGCATTGTGTATCCTTTCAGACAAAAACTAACTCTACAGGTAGCTCTGATCATCATAACCATCATTTGGGTCTCAGCCTTAATCATAATGTGCCCCTCCGCAGTTACCTTGACTGTCACCCGAGATGAAAACCACTTCATGCTGGATGCTTATAACAACTCCTACCCTTTTTACTCCTGCTGGGAAGCATGGCCAGACCCAAAAATGCGCAAGATTTATACCACTGTCCTTTTCTCACACATTTATCTTGCTCCTCTCATTGCAATTGTGATCATGTATGCTCGGATTGCCTTCAAACTCTTCAAGTCCTCTGTGCCTATAAGAGGCTCCCAGTTAGAGGACAGCGAAGGAAGAAGGATCTCTAAGAGGAAAATAAAAGTTATCAATATGCTGTTTATTGTGGCATTGTTCTTCAGTCTCTCTTGGCTGCCCCTTTGGACTTTAATGCTGCTGACCGATTATGGGAACCTGACTGACCATCAGCTCAGCCTCATCACGGTTTATTTTTTCCCATTTGCCCACTGGCTGGCTTTCTTTAACAGTAGTATCAATCCAATCATCTATGGTTACTTCAATGAAAACTTCCGGAGAGGATTCCAAGCTGCCTTCAAAATCCAGTTTTGCTCGGCAGAAAAGGAACATCAAGAAACATATTCTGATCGTAACCACAGTCGATTTCATTTTAGAGCACGCAATCGGATATTCGTTGAAGTTCAAGGCTCTGATTTGGTGGAGCCCTCTGATTCTGGAGAAAGCAGTGTTTTGAAAGCAGGATTGTTTCTTGCCAAAAATGGGCAGGCAGTTCACCGTGGGCTGAAGGTAGAGGATTTGGACAGTAAAAGCTGCTCTCCCAAAACTGTTAGCATCGCTGCTTGTGACATCTGAGCATATTTCAAACTTCTTTGAAATGATGAGTTGACTTTACTAGATGTGAGATATTTTCAGAATACTGTGGTATCTCTGTACTCATAGTTAATAGGTTCTGGCAGGCACAATGAGTACCAAAAATGATGAGAACGAAATAAAATTTTCACATAAGGAATAATAATAAGTGTGTTACAAGGCAGCCAACACCAACAAGTTCTGGCTTGTGTGTTGAGTATCAAACAAATAATGAGTATCAGGGAAAAAAATTTTGCGTCAAAATACATTGAGTACCAAATTTGATGAGTTTCAAAGCAGTTGAAGTACCAAGATACCACTGTATGTTCATAGCTGTTTCAGAAACATGCTTTAAGCAAACTATGAAGATCAAATACTTTACCATTGTTGATACTAAGGAAAGGATGTGAGGTGTGGGAGATGTTCCCATCTTCAAATCCCCACTTTTGGTTGCATAATATGGGACAGATGAATGCTTCTAATGTGTTCCAGTCTACCGTAACATCTTTCCCCTTCCTGCCTCTGTTTTAAGGAAAATCAGGTATAGTTGGAGGAGGAAGGTTGTGGTGAATATACATTGATAATGCAAATACCTCATCCAATGGATTCCACTGGCTGTGCTACTTCAATGCAAATAATAAACTTTGCATCATACACATCAAAAAGCATAAATCGTTTAGTTGTTGCTCAAAATCTGCACCGCAATGATTCCACTAATTTTTCTGAGATTATATCAGGTGATTAAGGCAACAGGCTAGAAAGCAGGAGACTGTGAGTTCTAGTGCCACCCTAAGCACCTTGGGTGGTTCACTCTCTGACAGCCTTAGGAAGAAGGCAATGGCAAGCCATTTCTGGAAGAAAACGGTAGGTACTAGTCTAGGCAGTGCCCAGGAGTCAACACTAATTGAAAGGTACCATGACAACAACAGTACTATGGGTGCTTCTAAATGATAGCTGCATATTATGCAATTGTCCGGCGAGGAATTCTGGGAGTTGAAGTCCACAAGTCTTAAAGTTCCCAAGTTTGAAGACCCCTCTGAACTAGGCAGATAATAGGAGTCCTTTGTTTTACTTTGACCTTAATCTTCATTCTCTGTTTAAGGGATATTTTGGTAATGTTAAGATTAAGGATACAGTGCCATATATATGACACTTAGCCAGATTTCCTTGGCTCTACTACAGTTTAACCACAACGGCACACTAACTTTCTAGATTGGTTGTTGGATTGCGATTTACAAAACATCCAGCCACCATTATGATCTAAAATTAAAGCCCATGCTAAATGGGCCCAACAAAACCAAAATGTGAATGACAGTAAAATGATGTAAACATATCTCAACTACACATGCGTCAACCGATTCTATTGGGCCCATTTAGGAAATAGGAATTGAGACCAATCTGTTTTCATTGCAGCAACCCAGGTCCTACCCTCCTCTTCTCTCTCATGCTGTGTGTTGATGTGTATCTGTATGTCTCTGTGTTAAAAATGGTAGAGCAGCTGTGATTGAATCCTTGAAGCCCTACTCCAAGGGTCTTCAAACTTAGCCCTTTTATGACTTGTGGACTTCAACTCCCAGAATTCCTCAGCCAGGCATGCTGGCTGAAGAATTCTGGGAGTTGAAGTCCACAAGTCATAAAAGGGCCAAGTTTGAAGACCCCTGCCCTACTCTATTCTTTTACAGGTAGTCCTTGACTTACGACCAAATTGAGCCAAAATTTTTGTTGCTAAGTGAGACATTTATTAAGTGAATTTTGCTCCATTTTACAATCTTTCTTGCCACGGTTGTTAAGTGAATCCCTGCAGTTATTAAATTAGTAACATGGTTGTTAAGTGAATCTGGCTTCCCCATCGACTTTGCTTGTCAAAAGATCGCAAAACATGACCACACGGCTCCAGGACAATACAATGGTCATAAATGTGAGTCAGTTCCCAAGAATCTCTGTTTTGATCACATGACCATGGAGATGCTGCGAAGGTTGTAAGTATGAAAAATGATCATGTCACTTTTTTCAGTGCCATTGTAACTTCAAATGTTCACTAAATGAACTGTTGTAAGTCAAGGACTACCTGTATGGTTAAGTCAGGAAAAAAAGGCAAAACATTTTATAAATTACACAAGAATTAACAAGATGTTAAAACAAAAGAAAATGAATACCTTATTCTTTCAAGTAAGATTGCATGGGAACAGATATACAGAAATCATGTTAGCAGTTTAAATTTAAGAACTGAACAAAGATAATGAGAATCATTAGCCAAATCAATACAGTGTTGAAGGAAAAGTTTTCATCATGGTTCAGTCCAAGCCAGGAATAAACAACATGGCAACTGCTTTAGAAAAAAGGTTGCAGTTTATTGAAGAGGAGAGCCAGACAGAATGATGGCTCTGGAAGGAAAGAGGAGAAAGAGCACATGTACGGAGTGGGTTTTTATACCCTCTGGGGCTCTCCTGTTCCTGTTTGAGGCTTTGTATTTCCTGTATCATGTATTTTGACCTAAGTCTGAATGTACCCTTCTGGTATGCTGATGGTGGTGGGTTAATCCTATTATGTCCCAAGGGTCATATCCTGCTTCTCTGTGGCTGTGGCTGATGACTCTTAGATTTTTGGTGTTGATTCTAGGGCAGGGGTAGGCAACTTTGGATCTTTATGACTCATGGACTTCAACTCCCAGAATTCCTAAGCCAGCATGGCTCAGCTTGGAAACCTTTCCCTTTCCCCTCAGCATGGCTGGCTCAGGAATTCTGGGAATTGAAGCCCACGAGTCATAAAAGAGCCAAGGTTGCCTACCTCTGTCCTAGGGATCTTTCTTCCTAATCCCAGTTTCCTGCTTCCAGTCTTTCTGAAAAAGATTATCTGCAGTTCTGCAGAGCTGGTTTCTGCTTGGGAGAGGGAGGGAGGGCATATTTTTCTGCCTCCTTAAGATCCTTTGAGAAAATATATTTTTCTGCCCTTTTAATGTTTCCTTCTCTGGGGGGCTGACTTCCCACAACAGTAAGAACCTAGTAAGAATTAATAACAATTTCTAACTAATCAGAAGCAGTACCATTATGGCCAATTAGAAAATAAGTGTTTTATCGTCCTGGTGTTAAAAGTAGCTCAAACTTTAAATAAGACACAGAGCCGCATGTGATTTAATTAATAAACCAGTATTTCTCAACTTCTGGAACTTTAAGATGTATAGACTTCAACTTTCAGAATTCCCTTGACAGCACGCTAATAAGTGAATTCTGGGAGTTGAAGTCCAAACATTTTAAAGTTCCCGAGACTGAGAAACACTGTCATAAACCGATGAAGAAAGTGTCTCATGCCCATCTTGCAGGTACGACTATGTCTATGATAATTTACTATGTCTACATTTTGTTGCGGGGAAGGAAAGATATAAGATCCACATGTAACTATCTCTTCAAAATATATCACAACATACCCAGTCAATGCTGGATGATAATTGCCCTGTCCCTCTTCGTCCGTGTATTGAAATCGGACCAAAGGGTGATCTCAGCCTTCCATAAACGGGAGTCGGAAGCGAACGGAGGATGAGGAAGTCTCCCTTTTCCTACGTCTATAGGCGAACGGGAGGCGGCGGAGGAGCAGCTGAGAAAAGAGAGCCTGCGCACTCTGGCACCGGATGATGAAACACTCCGGCGGCATGTTTGCTCCATGCCGCGAGGGGCGGGGCCGAAAAGGAGGAGGAGGAGCCAGTCGGACAAATCAGGGCTCGCCCTGGGCGGCTGCGCGGTGCGTTTGCCTTTCTCTTGTGGCTCACTTCAAGAGCCGGTCAGCCTGAGCACCATGGCTGCTTACCGAGTGGAGGAGCGGGGAACCCTCAATAGCGTCGATTATAGGCTCTTCTTCAGTGAGTCCTTGGCGGGAGGACGGGCGGGCCGCTCCCTTCCCCGGGGGCGGCCTGTGGGGCGCGTTATTGGGGCGCAGCCAACCTTGGGGATCCTTCCGGAGCCAGCCGTTCTTTGACACGATCAATGAATGTATGCTGCGCGAGATAAGGCGGTATTAGGGATCGGTTTGCGTGGCGCCCGCGGCTATAAGGGCGTGAACCGGGCTTCAGACGAGAGATAAATGTAAAGTTTCACTTTCCTCTGGGACGCCTGCAACCGTTGCGAACCTGGCGGGTCTCCTGGGGGGTCGGGAAGAGCGTGTTTCCAAGGAACTGAGTAAACCTGGATGTGCCTCCTGAACGTTATATTTTGAGTCATCCCAAACTAGTCATCCTCGGAAGCAAGCCAGGTCGAGTCCATTGGCGCTTAGTTGTAGTTTATGTAGGGAGTATGGATGGGAAACGCGTTCATGTCCTCTGGTGGGTTTGGGCTGTCTTACGTTATCTCGTAAATTCAGCTTCTTCCGTGTAGAAAGGGATGATGATAGAAATCTTTCCTCAAAGGACCATTCTGTCCTTTCAATTTTGTTAATGTATCCAAAGCATAGGTGGGACTGGGTAAAAGTTTTCTTGCCTGTGCCTGCGTGTCGTACTGGTACGGTTTATTTAAAAAAAAAGAAGTCAATACAGTGGATGAAAAAAAAAAAAAAGAACGATGTATGTTCTCTAGGACGGGTTCTCAACCTTGGCAACTTTAAGACTTGTGGACTTCAACTCCCAGAATTCCTCAGCCAGCTTTGCCAAGGTTGAGAACCCCTGTCTAGGACCAGAACAGGCTGGGGCGAAAGTGAAGGGAGGAGATTGGATTTATGTCGTTAACAGTATATATATGTTGCAATTGCAATGCTACTTTCAGTTCTTTAAGTTTCTTAAGGCTACCGTTTTTTTTTCTCTCTCTCTCTTTTTTTTTTTATCTTAAATGACTATTTGAAAATTGTTTCTTGGGATTAAAAAAAAAAATTCCAGTGACCTCTTACTATCTATGGAAAGAGATTATATAAATTTTGTCAAAAAGTAGTCTCTTTTGAAACAAGCTCCACTCCCCACTTATTATGGGTTTTTTTTCTCACCACTAGAGAATTGGTTTGCCCTTTACTGTTCCGTATAGCCCACAGCCCTGATTATCTCTCAGCCAAGTCTGATCCTGATTATTTTTTTGAGATCAGCCAAAGTTTGGCTTAAAAGCAGCTACCTGCTGTGCTTGCTCTTCTTATAAATTGTTTTATGATGGGCTTAAATTCCAAGATGGTATTACACAATATATTTGTACTGCAGTGCTTTCTATTTGCAAAAAGAATTGAAACAGGGTAGGCATCTGGCTATTTTGAAAAATTATAGCGGTAACATTGAACTTTACCACTCAGCAACAGGAGACTGGAAACTATAGAATTATTTTGCCCATAATCACTGGAGGGAATTTTGGATATAGAAAAGGGGAAATCACTTCAGTGAAGTACTGGTCTAATGCTTGCATGAGATATCTGTTGTGAAATATTGATTTTGGATTATGTAAACTGTACTTGTAATCTTCTTGGGTTAAGTAAATTGGTTATGTTTGCAAATATTAAATTGGGTAGGGGGATATAAACTAAAGCAGTGGTTCTCAACCTGTGGGTCGGGACCCCATTTGGGGTCGAACGACCATTTTACAGGGGTCGCCAAACAACGCAGTCCTCCATTTTCCCCCCTTTTCCTTAGCTGTGCTACTCCCTTTTATTCTATTGGCTTTTGAAAGCCAATAGAATAGACTCTCTTGAATAGAGTCTAATTCTATTGGCTTTCAAAAGCCAATAGGAATTGTCCAGGCTGTCTCTGCCCTGCTGAGCCCGCCAAAAGTCCCATTCTGCAAACGGTGCTGCACCAGCTGAATAGTCCTCTATTTACGACCGGTTGAGTAGTCCTCGACTTACGACCGGTTGGGGTCACAGCATTAAAAAGTTTGAGAATCCCTGAACTAAAGAGATAATGAAGAGCTCCAAAACAGGTCTCTCGAGTCAACGAATAGAAAATGGTCTAATACAGCAACTGTATTTTAAATTAGTTTATAAATTGCTGTTGTCCAATTAATAGAATATTTATTGTTTGTTTGACAGCTAACAACTCCATCTTTCTGGTTATTTCAAACCAGAAAATTTAACCCTCCAGTGGAAAAAATATATGTAATAGTGGCGAATATCTATAGCTCGGGCATAGGTTGAGGGTGAAAGTTCGTTCTCCAAGCTAAAAAATCCACAAGCTTGGAGAACGAAACTTCACTCTCCCCCCAAAAATATTCCATTGTAATGCTCTTTAGATTTGATCCCAAGAGCAAAGGCTTGGTCTTTGCACTTAGCCAAGATTAAGCAACATGATTTAGCAAGATTTTAAATAGCACACAAATGATCTGAGTGATACTTTTCTAAAATTGACATCCCCACATCCTTAAGCAATTTTTAAAATCTTGCTAAACTCTGTTGCTCAATTATGGCTTTTCTCCTTGACTAGCACTGTACAGTATTACAGTGGAGTAATTCTTATATCATCTGTAGGGCTGAGGGCAGATAGATCCCCCCCCTTTGTTTGGTATGATAAAATGAATCACCTGTGGTTTAGTTGGAAAGGGCATGATTTTGGGCCATAAAAAATGAAATAGAGATTAGGTGAATGGAGTCTGCACCTGGGGAGGTTTAGGAAAAGCACCCTGGAAGAAGGCATCAGCCAAATACTGCTATATTACTGCCAAGAAACTATGTGGGGGCATCTATGAAGTCACCAGAGATTGCTCAGCTTGAGAAAAAAGTATAAGTTGGTCCACGTATCTGTAGTATAATGGCTTGAGTTTTGCCTTTCTCATAGTTTTTTAAGGCATTCTCTAGTTTCCTTCCAGTTTGCAGGTGATTTTTATCCTCATCCATTTCCTCTTCCATTCTACAAAGAGAAGTTGAGGTTAAAGTCTGACTGTATTAGCTGATATGGTTAGTGAAGGTGGTTGTAAAATTAAACCCACCTTCTGTATAATCCTTTAAGGCAATTTTCGTCTTAGCAGTGATCTACCCCAAGAATTTCCGTATTCACCATACAGAAAATGTCTAATGAGATTATCCAAAGGTTACCTGCAGCAATTGGTGTGGTATGATAGACAACTCTGTAATAGGGCCCAGAATTGCTATTCTGAATGGACTTTGACTTTTGGCAAACAGCTAGAAAATTAGAACCAAAATAAATCACACAGGAGTACCAAACATCTTAAATGACTTATAAATGTCCCCAGCATCACATGAAGTTGGCTTCTGTCAATGGGGAACCCAGTAGGGAAGGTTGCAAGTCACAGTAATGTGATGTCTCATTTAATGACTGGGTGATTTGGTTAACAATTACAGCAAAAAGGTTGTAAAATCAAGTCTGGTCATGTTATGCCCTCTTAATCGCTTACCTCGCACACATGAAAAAAATCTAATAGTAACTTGGGGGCATGTAATGGTTTATGAAGGTATGGTTTGAAAGCTTTATTATGTTCTCAATACAAGGTAGGAATGTAGTCTTTTGTAAAAAGTATTATATTTCCTGCATGAAGCCTAGGTCCGGTTCTTTATACTAAGGTAAGAAATTTCCAAAAGGACTTGTGCTGAATTAAATCAATGTGACCCCCATGGAAAGGAACTTGTAGCGAGTTCTGGATTGAATTTTTGGTTTCCTTAAGCAGATTGCTGAAATGAGACCTATTCCAATAAGTCTTTGAAGAAGGGAACACGGCAAATCCACTTGTACTATATGAGTAAAGATGTGGTATCTTTCATCATAGCTATTTTTAAAGTTAATAAAAATGGCAAGGAACTTAAATATTTGTATGGAGGGACCACCATTGGATCAGGATATTCCATCTCCTCACTTTTTGAAGTATCTCAGCACTTCAAAGACTACCTAGTGATACTATATAGCAAACATGTCAAACTCATGATGTCATGTGATGTTGCGTAATGTATTGGGACTGTTTTGCCATTGCCGGCAATGGGGTGGGTGCGGCTTCTATATGATGCGTCCGGCCTGTGGCCTGGCAGTTTGACACCCCTGCTATATAGAAAGGGTGTGCAGCTTTTTTCAAAGTTTTTAAGTAGGTTTTAAAGGTAAAGGTGTGTGTGAGAGAGATCCCCAGAAGGGTATTGTTTCCATCCCTAATATTAAAATTATTTTTTAAAAAAACCCTGAAATCACATCATTGAAATGCTGTTGAATCTCAGCTGATCATGATGTTCTCTAGGATTTGTGCCAGGTTGCTAGCTATTTTATATAATTACTGCATTAAGATATAGTGCATGGATTATATTTAGATTAATACATTTTTCTATCCAGACTTAGCATTTCGTGACTAATTTGAATCTCACAATTGTCTTTTACATCTACGTGTTCTCTATCATTCAGCTATTGCTGTCAGTGTAAATACAACAGGGGCTTTCATGTTGATACAAACTCATGACTTAACTTCTGAAAACTTCACGTTTTAATTTGTGATTAAATAGAACTATGAGTGTGTCACTAATTCTTTTGTCTTCTCCATTAAATCAGAAATTGGTTGAATGGGCAGAATAGTGATTAGCTAAAAGAAGACACAAACAAATTTGTTCATTTTTACTGGTCTGTGTCTACACGTATCAGTACATAATTTTTTTAGAATTTTATAATTTATTTCTCTTCTTGGAGTAGAAGAACTGAATTACCCCAGAAAATAGTGGCAAAAGAGAAAGTGTTTTCCCAGGTTCTGTGTCATTTCAGGGTTGCATTAAATTCCAGAGGGTCAGTTTATTGGTATTGGTGAGGAGAATTTAAATCAACATTATCACTGGGAGTCGCCTGAGCAGAACATCTGGCAGTCAAGTGTTAAGGACATCCTTAAGGATTTTTACAGACTTGATCACAAGTGCCATTTTCCTCTTATTACATTGACTAATTTGAGATGAAGCAGATGGGAATTCTGTTAAGACTTTTGTTTTGACTTAATTGGAATGCAAACTAACTGCAGAGACGGTCAAACTTCTGTAAATTTGTCTTCTTAGAGACACACCCATCATATTAATTCAAATCCATTGTGTCTGTAATGGAGTGTTCCCATCCTCTCCCTCTTTTGCCTTCTTTCTACAGATGTGCAGAATCCTCCAGATGAGATTTTACTAATCAGGCGCAGATTACCAAGGGGAGGGGAGATGACGCTACTGATAGTACAGAAATGGTCTCTTGTCATAAATGTCCTACTAAGGCAGCGGTTCTCAACCTGTGGGTCGGGACCCCATTTGGGGTGGAACGACCATTTCACGGGGGTCGCCAAACAACGCAGTCCACCATTTTTCCCCCCTTTTCCTTAGCTGTGCTACTCCCTTCTATTGGCTTTCAAAAGCCAATCGGAATTGTCCAGGCTGTCTCTGCCCTGCTAAGCCCGCCAAAAGTCCCATTCTGCAAACGGTGCTGCACCAGTTGAGTAGTCCTCGACTTACGAACGGTTGGGGGTCGCGGCATTAAAAAGGTTGAGAACCACTGTACTAAGGTACTTTTATCCTTAGTGTTGAATTTATTTAATAAAAATCATAGGCCTCTTCTTTCATTTCCAGAAAATGATAAAGGACAGTACATCTCTCCTTTCCATGACATTCCAATATATGCAGACACTGACAAGGTAATTTAACAGGTTCCTTTTCTCCTTTCACCGGTTTCTCTGAACTATATGATTAAGTGCTAGATAGGTAATTAGTTCATCTTAAAGGAAAGAAATTGTATTGTATTGTATATATTTTAATAACAAGGCAACCATTACTTAACAGTTCACTTAGTGACCTTTCAGAGTTACAACATTGCTGAAAAAAGTGACTTATGACAGTTTTTCACACTTACGATCATTGCAGCATCCCCATGTCACATGATCAAAATTTGGATGCTGGACAATTGGTTCATACTTATGCAGTGTCCTGGGGTCATGTCATCATTTTTTGTAATTTTTTTTTTGACAAGCAAAATCAGTGGGAAAGCCAGATTCACTTAACAACTGTGGCAAGAAAAGTCTTAAAATGGGAGCAAAACTCACTTAACGTGTCTCACTTAGCAACAGAAATTTTGGAGTCAATTCTCATAAATCAAAAACTACCTGTAGTTTTATTGATCTTCATTGCTTAAGTAGGAGGAGTCTGAATTAAGTATTCTGGTGTAGAGTAAAAGAAATTCTGAAGCAGAATTGCAGCAGGAAATCTTAATTTAACTTATTCTGCTGGTTATAAATAATTATTTTAGTCATAGACTGAAGTTTGCTTGTTTTGCTGTAGAAACTGCTTCCAAGGGAAGAAAAATCTGAAATAATTCTATCTTCCCGCACTCAATGAAATATAGACTAAAGGGAGTGTTTCCTTGCTTTTAGACCAACTTCTATTGCATAATACAGAGAAAGTGAAAGCTTTGTTGCTAATTTTTTTGAAAGCTGATTTGATTTCCAAAATTAGTGTTGGGAATTTGGCTTCCACATTTTGAGAAATTGTTGGTATATAAGAGACATTTCCCTACTATTTATTTGGAATTTTCTCATCCTAATAACCAGTTTATTTTATATGATTTATGTGGATGTCTGTCTTATACTCTGGGTGGGTGTACAAGGATTGAAAACACACACTCAAAATCCCACAACATGTAACTGTAGAACCCAGGACAAATAATAACACTGATTAATTGAATATATACCATCAAATCGTTAACTCTTATAACTCCTTTTCCTGAAGGGAAAAAACATATTGGCAGCAGAGCTTGTCTAATCTTCACATCTGAGAAGGCCAACCAGATCCTCAATGAAAGGGCAACAAGGTTGGGGCCATCGGTTCTTAAACTATGGATTCGCATCCATAGTTTAAAAACTTGTGTAAAATTAGCTGCTTCAGCTGTAATAATATCCAATAAGCTGCATCATATAGAACTCAATTTTCATCTTTTCTGTCTCTGGTTTGCCATATATTGTGCTTTTTTAAATCCACATTTTAACACAACTGAACTGGGAAATTATTATAATTAGCTTACAAAAACAGAATAGTGTTTGAATATAATGTCTTTGTCCATCAGACTAAGAATATTTAGTTTGGAATGAACTGGTCTCAAGCTTGTAGCTAGGAGAGCTTTGGGTGGGAGGAATCCCTTAATTTCTTTCATCCTCCCAATTTTTATTAAATGGCGTCCTTGGCTGGCTTAAAACACTGCTATGCCAGACATCTGGATTAGCTACAGGCCTGATTTATGCTTCATTGGAATTTTATATACCTTTTATTCCAGCTGCTATAGGAACTCGGCAAATAATAACATTATGTTTTAGTGGTTCAGTGAAAGTGTCAAATTAAATATAATATTCAGGCTTCAAACAGAACAGAAATGTTCTTATGAACACATGGCCTCCAGGTTAGGCATCAATACTGCATGAACAGACAGTTGAGTTAATCAGAATTTGTTTATACTTCAAAAATGTAAGTGCCTCAAATGTACTTACTGCCACATTCTTTGTCAGCAGCCAGTTTCAATTTATAAAATAAATAGGAAAAAAGATGTGAGAAAAGAAGGCAAATGTTTGGAAGACTGAAAATCTGCATGCACTGACAGAGGCTTAAAGGAGTTCTGAGGATAAACAAGAATAGCCAGCTTTCAAGTTAGAATTGCAAGGTCATAACCCCAATACAGCTTATAATAGCTTTGTAGTAACATTTTGATTGCATGTCAGAGTTAGGTGAAATGCTGAAATAGGAAGCAGAATTCAAAATTCTACCTAGAACAAAAGCATACATTATTATCTCTAATCTCTAGCACTTTCCAATATTCATGTTGTCTTTATAAACTTAATAGAATTGTAATTCATTCTGGTTTTGGAAACATTTTAAATTTATTCCTACCTGGGTTGTTTCCATCATTATATTCCAAGTACATATTGCTTCACTGAACCATGTAAAAATGATCTGAAATTTTATAAAACAATGTTCAATATCTTCTGTTTCTTTTGAAATTTTGCTAAAATTATTGATCTTTCCTGACTTGCAGAATTTGATGATGATTCTTCTCAATGGTTTCTTGAAGCATTTCTGCCAAATAGTTGCTTAACAGCATAAATGGACAGACCTAGACAGTTGAAAGGTCTTTTAAATAACTTAATCTTTGAAGGAGAAAAATTAGCCTAAACTGTGTTGTGTTATAATGTAATCTAATCTGCACTCTTGTCTTTAAGCTTATGGAAAAACAAGATTAGGCTTCAGGACTGCTTAAATCCTTTTAATGGGCAGTGAATAATCCAAGAATAAACTGATAAGTAGGAACTGGCTCCAGATGTGCATAGCCCATATATTCTGTTTTCCAGTAATTATTCTGTTATTGCCTTCTCAAGTGTATGAAAGATACTTGCTGTTGCATTACCAAATGGGAAGATTTTGGGGCTGTCCCCAGTGCTGTGGTGTCAATAAAGTTTTGTGTCTGAATATCCAGAGAGCCATCTCCCTTAATTAATAAAACAAACTCCAAGCTTCTTTTTCTTAAAAGTCAAGGGTTTCTTTTCATGCTAGGTAAGGAAAAATGAGCATCTCCTCCCAATTGAAAGTTATATTTGGATAATAGCTAACACTCTGGGCAAAATTTGTGGGCAGGAAGGAAAAAAATGCATAGTTATAAAATTCATGGGAATGGAAATATTTCAGGGAGTTCCATGGGATGATGATTGCTGGATGACAATTCAGGAAGGATGACATTTCTCTGTGTTATATTTTATATGTACTTTGCTGAATTTATGTTCTTTTCAGCATGTCTTCAACATGGTTGTGGAAATACCTCGATGGACCAATGCAAAGATGGAGGTAATACAACTAGAGCACTGTAATTGATGGCTTCATTAATTACTTCATCAAAAAATAGTTTATAGCTAGTCCTCGACTTATAACAGTTTGTTTAGTGACCGTTCAAAGTTACAGTGACACTGAAAAATGTACTTATGACCACATTTCATACTTATGACCATGGTAGCATCCCCATAGTCACGTGATCAAAATTCAGACACTTGGCAACTGATTCATATTTATGACGGTTGCAGTGTCCCAGGGTCACGTGATCCCCTTTTACAGCCTTCTGACAAGCAGTGTCAATGGGGAAGCCAGATTCACTTAACAACCGTGTTACTAACTTAACAGCGGCAGTGTTTCACTTAACAACTGTGGTAAGAAATGTTGTAAAATGGGGCAAAATTCAGTTAACAACTGTCTTGCTTAGCAACAGAAATTTTGGGCTCAGTTGGTCGAAGTTGAGGACTAAGTATATTAAATTTCAATATCCCTGCTATTAATAATATATAATCTAGTACAGGGGTCTTCAAACTTGGCCCTTTTATGACTTGTGGACTTCAACTCCGAGAATTCCTCAGCCAGGTGTGCCGGGCTGAGGAATTCTGGGAGTTGAAGTCCACAAGTCATAAAAGGGTCAAGTTTGAAGACCCCTGATCTAGTAAGTTTTTTTAAAGCTAAAGTCCTATGTATATGTATGTGGAACTTTTTCCAATAAAACACATTCTCTCTGTTTTTGTATGTATTTATGGTTCCTATCATTCTGGCTATTTATCTTGCTAGAAATATTAAGTAAAACATCTACAAAGAAAGTTACCTTTTTTCTTAAAGGCTTTTTTAAAAATTGAGTACTAAACTAAGTAAATTCTGTTTTAGATTGCAACTAAGGATCCTCTAAATCCAATTAAACAAGATGTGAAGAAAGGAAAGCTACGTTACGTTGCTAATGTATTTCCCCACAAGGGATATATCTGGAACTATGGCGCTATTCCACAGGTACTCTAATATTACCCTATCTTTTTTATGAATTTCAATAACAAACAACTCTAATGAAGGGGAACTTTGTACCACTGCATAGACAACTGTGGGCAAGCTCTCTGGAGGAAGAAGAAAACATTTTAGGTTGTAAACAAGTAAGCTGCCTATGTTAGAACAGAAAGAACAGCTTTATTAAAGTATAAGAAGCCTTAAAAATACAGCGAGCTCTCATAAAGCCAGCATAGATTGACTGAATTAAACCAATTTGATAGTAATAATAGGAATGCTCCATGGATCAATTTTGGTTTAATATTTATTCAATCGATGCTGTCTTTTAAATTTGTCCATGGAAACTATATCAAATTCTTAACATTTATTCCTATAGCATAATTGTTGTATTTTAATAATAATAACTCATTAAATGTATTTATTATTAAATAAATAAATAATAACCCATTTAATGTATTTATTATTAAAATTTTAATAATAATAAATCCATTTCACAGACTAGTAGAGCGAAATGGGTGTCCATCAGAGCAGAACGTCAGGATTTTTACACATGCATATTTTAGGTATTTTATGCACAATCTTGTGGGTGCACAAGGTAATACTGTGGATAGATTTTGTTTCCATTGTATCCAAACCCGAGATATATTGAAATGGAGTGCTTTTATTATTGTTTTTTTCTGTCAATTTCCTTCTGCCTGATCTTTCTCTTCTTCTGTTACTTATGGAAAAGATAATGTTCCTTCCCTTTTCCTTTGGACTTGTTGGCTTTGTGATATTTTATTGTTAACCTCTTTCTTAGGTTTCAAAGCTGTCTTGATCATAAGTTCACTTTTCAATAGAAAATGGCCCATAACTTGCTTTGTATTATCTCATTAAGAATTTATTCTGAAATCCCTTTTATTCCACAAGCTGGTATCCCTGATGCTCCGGATGGGCTAGCATGTGTTCTTATATGAAATACAAAGCGTTCCAGAACTGTCTCTGCTAGATTTTCACAACACTGTTTCTTCAACTGGAAGGAAGTTAGGTCAACTTCTATTAAAGCAGTCCTGAACTATAGTTTCCTGTTAGCAAGCGTTGCCCCTGCAATCACCTTGGATGTGAGATAACCTCTTTACTTTGAAGTAACTCAGATTTCATGTGAAGTCCTTTGGATTCTGTATTGAATCCAATTAAACAAGATGTGAAGAAAGGAAAGCTACATTACGTTGCTAATGTATTTCCCCATAAGGGATATATCCGGAACTACGGCGCTCAGATTGTATAGTGCTTTGGATTCTATATTGAATTTTTTTTGCATTTTATATGTTCATAAACAATACTTGCATTGCCCTAGCGAGAAAATGCATCTTTTCCTATATTCTTAAAAACATGAGTTTCTCGAAATATCGACAAGTAGTCCTTGTCTTACGAGCATAATTGAGCTTGGCAATAACAGTCGTAAGTCATGATAGTCATAAAATGGGTTACCACATGACTGGACCCATTTTTATTTCCTGTTTTATAGTGTTTGTGAAGCAAATGCGGTGGTCATAAACTTGTTCACTATGCACTGTTTTTGTTGGAAACCGATGCAAATACCAGTTTCTGGCAAAACGGTCATAAATCGCAGTCATATGGTCACAAGGCAATGCAAATGGTCATAAATGCAGGCCAGTTGCCAAGTGCTCAAAATGTGGTGATATCACTGTGGAGTGGTGGCATCAGAACTTTGAATCCGGGTCTTAAGTCCCTTTGGGGGGGGGGTCCATTATATTTATTTATTTATTTATGAGACTTATATACCGCTTATATCTTTGAAAGGTGGTTACAAATTCCTTGTTTTCTTGTTCTTCTAGCCAAAGAAATCACAACTATCGGCTACACAATTCTGTATAGCTGTCGGTGGATAAAGAACAGTTTTCAATTCCTTTATAGAATATCTAAAGTGCAAAATACTTTAACATGGTACAGTTTTAAATTTGAATTGAGCAGCCCTGTGCTGAGATGAAAGGAAGGTTGTGCAGCAAGTAGTTAAAGGAAACAGTATTTATTTTGTAGACGTGGGAAGATCCAGTGCATAAAGATGAAAATACCAACTGTGGTGGAGACAATGATCCAATCGACGTTTGTGAAATTGGAGACAAGGTAACAAAATACTTTTCATGTGGAAATTTGGAATTTGCTAACCATCTTTGAAATATTGCCCGTATGTTACTGTGAAGATATTTGCAATCGGGCTGTTCATCTAGCTGTCACTATAAATATACAGAAAAGTGACTGATCTTTACATGTAGAATTCTTGATTAACAACCACTTGTTCACCAACCATTCAAAGTTATGTTGGCACTGAACAAGTGATTGTTACAACTGACCCTTGAAGTTCCAGCTGTCCAAGCATGATCATGTGATCACGATCTGGGCTCTCAGCAACTGTCTCAGACTTATGATGATTGCAGCATCCCGTGATTACATGATCATAATTTATGACTTTCCTTGCCAGTTTCCCACAAGCAAAGTCAGTGGGAAAGGCAGTGGGGAAAGTTGCAAGTTGCTCAGGTAAATCTCATCCATCCGCATAATTCCCATAGCCTTGTGCCTCTCCAGCCACTCATACACTCTCCCCACCCCCTGGTAGGAAGCACACCAAGCTTGCTTTCTTCTACCCAGCAGTAGCCATTTGCCTGCCAGCTAGTCTGCCTATGAACCACCTGGAACTTGCAACTTCCTGCCAACTTCCCCACTGATTTTGATTGTTGGAAGCCAGCAAAAAATTGCAAGGCGTGCTCCCTTAACAGCTCACAATCCTTGGATCCTCACTTAATGAGGGCAATAGAGGCTGCTAAGTGTTGCAGTCACATAACATTGTGCTTTCCGACTACATTGCTTAACAGTGAAAATTCCAATCCCGATTGCCATCGTAACTTGAGGATTACCTGTATAGAAAATGTTTAAAGAACTTTAAAGTTTATGATAGGAAGCATATTAGCTCAATGCAATTTTAACATTTCATAAATTCTACTGGTGGGGGAGAGGGATTATATTTCAAAATGGCAAGAATAGTCTTTGAAACAATAAGGGCTTATCCATCCTGTGTCCCATTAATTTAGTGGTTCTTAAACTGTTTAACCCAATTGTATCCCTTCTCTCAAATAATGTCATTACTTTCCCACAAAACAAAAGGAGAACACCACAAATTGTTGATAAATCCCCAGATTCTGTTGTTTTAATGCAGTGTCTTGGCAGTTGCAGTCCCAAACTGGATTTTTGGCTCACAAACAAGCAGTTACAAATTGCTCCATTGCTCAAGTTATTGCGTTTTAAGAAGTTAGCAAAGAGCCTGCCAGATGCAGAAAGTACTAATCTTTCAATACATCATTATATATTTTGGTGCAACTACAGCATTAGAGCTAAAATGTCATGGAATGCAAACATATGCCCATTTCTATATATTTCTAAATATTTAAATACTACATGGAAAGCAAAACAAGCCCAGTGCTTATACAGTATCGTATCGGTTTGAAGATATTACTGTGAAGGCATTTCTTGGAAGAATGTAGTATGCAATGAAAATTACAATCCTAGTTGGAAATAATCAAGTAAGACTTTCCTCTTCACCTGAGAAAAGCTCGTCTACAGAAATTGTTGTCCAAAATCAGCCTCTGAATAGACTGCTGATTTGGTTGAAATATGAACACTGGAATTTTTCCCACAAAGTTCAGGTTGCCGAGCAGTTAGGCAGAAGAGGAAATATTGTTACTTCACCTGTTCTGGCTTAGTAGGACCAGCTGTGTGATTCATGCCTAACGAGTAAATTTATTCAAACAGGTGTGCAACAGAGGTGAAATAATTCAAGTGAAAGTTTTGGGTACGCTGGCATTGATCGATGAGGGTGAAACCGATTGGAAGATCATTGCAATCAACGTTAATGACCCTGAAGCTGCTAATATGAATAGTAAGTAGCTTTGAAGTGAGAATGCAGACACATTTGTGCCTTACCTTTTCCAGCTTTGAAATTCCACATGTGGAAAGTGGGTAACTGATACCAAGTAAGACTGGTGTTCTACTCTTTGGGCCATTCCATTGTGAAAGACTACAGGTAGTCCTTGACTTAACAACGCGACCATGGGGATGTTGCAATGGTGGTAAGTCTGAAAAATGGTCACAAATCACTTTTTTCAGCGCTGTTGTAACTTTGAACGGTCTAAGTCAGGGGTAGGCAACCTTGGTTCTTTTATGACTCGTGGACTTCAGCTCCCAGAATTCCTGAGCCAGCATTGCTCAGCTTGGAAACCTCTCCTTTCCCCTCAGCATGGCTGGCTCAGGAATTCTGGGAGTTGAAGTCCACGAGTCATAAAAGAGCCAAGGTCGCCTACCCCTGACTTAGACCGTTCAAAGTTACAACAGTGCTGAAAAAAGGGATTTGTGACCATTTTTCAGACTTACCACCATTGCAACATCCCCATGGTCACGTGATTTACATGTGGATGCTTGACAACTGACTCACATTTATGATAGTTACAGTGTCCCGGGCTCATGGGATCTCCTTTTGCGACCTTCTGACAAGCCAAGTCGACGAGGAAACCAGATTCACTTAACAACCATGTTACTAATTTAACAGCTGCCATGATTCACTTAACAAATGTGGCAAGAAAAGCCATAAAATGGGGCAAAACTCATTTAACAAATTTCTCACTTAGCAACATAAATTTTGGCCTCAATTGTGGCTGTACGTTGAGGACTACCTGCACCTGTATATAAATAGCTTTCATGCAAAGTTGAACTTCATTTTTTTTTATTATTATTATTGAAAATTTTTATAAATTTTTACAAAAAAAACAAAATAACAATACAGAAACGAAAAACAACCTATACAGAAAAAAAAACTAAACATAACATAACAAAACTCCCCTTCCCCACCCCCCCAAAACGCCCACCCCCTTCCCCCCCCCGAGCTTCCCAGAGCAGAATATAGGCTTAATTTAAAAAGAATTAGAAAAGTTATATATATATATATATAAAAAAAAGAAAATATAACACTGAGATATATGTATATATATATAAAAATAAAAATAAAAGTTATGAAAAAGCTATGTGATATTTTTTTATATCCAATTTAAATTGTATAAATTTTATCCATTTATCCCAAACAGCAAGAAATTTCTCTTGCGTTTGTTCCTTTAAGAAAGCCGAAATCTTTGCCATTTCCGCCAAATAAGACACTTTAAGGAACCATTCCTGCATTGTAGGCAAAGATTCCTTCTTCCAGTATTGTCCTACTAACAGCCTTGCGGCTGTAATCAAATTTAACATCAATATAACCTCCTTTGTATCACAATCAATAACTATACCTAACAAAAATAATTGTGGAGTAAATTTTATCCTCCTTCTAAAAATTCTCTGAATATTCCACCATATCTTAATCCAAAAGGCTTTTATCTCTCTGCACGACCACCAAATGTGATAATAGGTAGCATCCAAACAACCACATCTCCAACATTTAGGCTGTAAGTCAGGGTACATGAAAGACACTTTTTGTGGATCAAGGTGCCATCTATAAAACATTTTATAAAAATTCTCCCTTAAATTCTGTGCTTGTGTAAATTTGACATTTCTCACCCAAATGGTTTCCCAGGTATCCAATGGAACTGGTTCACTAAAGTTCTGCGCCCATCTAATCATACAATCTTTAATTAATTCCGTTTCTGAGTCCAATTCAACTAGAACCCCATAAATTCTCTTAATATGAGTTTGTCTTTGATCCTTCACTTGCTTAATAAAATTTTCATCTTCTCTAAGAAAACCCACCTTACAATCCACCTTCCATCTATCTGCTAATTGTCTGTATTGAAACCAAGAATAAATATTATTTTCTTGTGCTAACTCTTCCCGTGATTTTAACTGCCAATTTTGTCCGTCCCATCTGAGTAGCTGTCTGTAAGACACCATATCCATTTTAACACCCCTTTTTATTCCTTCTATCCCATGCCAAGGTATAGCCCATAATGGTACTTTAAAATCTCTTTTATAATATTTTCTCCAAATCCTAAGTAAGGAAATTCTTATAATGTGAGATTTGAAAGCCCAGTCCACTTTTTTATTGAATATTAAATAGGTATGCCACCCAAAGAGTAAGTCCCATCCCTCTAGATGGAGTATCTCAAGATTTGTCAAATTTACCCAGTCACTAATTAATGTTAAAACCACCGCATCATAGTATAATTTCAAATTCGGTACCTTGAGTCCACCTCTCTCACGGAAGTCTTGCATGATTTTAAACTTAACCCTTGGCTTTTTCCCTGCCCAAATGAATTTATTGAGGCCTTTCTGCCATTCACTTAAATTAATCTCATTCTTCAAAATCGGTAACATTTGGAACAAAAAAAGGAACTTGGGTAGAACATTCATTTTTATCACTGCAATTCTTCCCATGAGAGATAATTGCAACTTCTCCCAATTCTTCAAGTCCTTCTGTACACTAGCCCACAACCTTTCATAGTTATTTTTAAATAATTTTGCATTAGAAACAGATAACATCACCCCCAAATATTTTACCTTATTGACAATTTCAAAACCCGTCAAGTTAGCCAGAGTTTGCTTCTCCTGAGTAGTCATATTTTTGGATAAGATTTTAGTCTTATTAACATTAATCTTAAAACCCGAAACCAAACCATAATAATGGATCACCTGTAGTAACTTTACTGCAGAATGGGTAGGTTGCGACAAAGTAACCACCAAGTCGTCCGCAAAAGCTCTTAACTTATATTCTTTTTTGTTAACTTGTATTCCTTTAATTTCCTGCGACTCTCGAATTTTGATCAACAGTATTTCCAGTGTTAAAACAAACAACAACGGTGATAATGGACATCCCTGCCTAGTACCTTTCTCTATTGTAAAAACCTCTGACAAACCTCCATTGACAATAAGTTGTGCCGTTTGTTTTTGATATATTACCGTAAGAGCTTGTAATATCTTTTCACCAAAGTTCATCTCTTCAATTACTCTTAGCATAAAATGCCAATTCAGTTGATCAAAAGCTTTTTCAGCATCTAAAAATATCAGCCCTGTGGGGACTTGGTTGTTCTTGTCTAGATATTCTAATAAATTAATAATTTGTCTAACATTGTTTTTCATGTACCTACCAGTTATAAACCCAGATTGGTCTTTATGCACAAGATGATGCACAACCCTCATAAGCCTATTTACTAGGATTTTAACAAATATCTTATAGTCAACATTTAAAAGAGATATAGGTCTATAATTCTTTGGTAAAGTAAGATCTTGATCCTCCTTTGGAATCAAAGATATAAAAACACTACGCCATGAGGGAGGAATCTCTGAGCCCTGTAAGATATCATTAAAAAGATCACCTAATGGTTGGATCATCTCCTCCATTAAAGCTTTATAATAAACAGCTGTCAGTCCATCCGTACCCGGTGCTTTCCCTGGTTTCAATTGCTTAATTGTTATCACAATTTCCTCTTTAGTAATTAAGCCATTAATTTCATGTTTCTGATCCTCTGTCAATTTGGGAAAGCTAGCCTCGCTTAAGTATTTATTTATATCTAAGATTTGCACATTAGTAGATTTGTATAGTTTTTGGTAATAGTCTAAAAAAGATCTCTTGATCAATTCCTTCTGAAAAACTAATTTACCCTTATAATTTATTTTATCTATTATTCTCTGTCTCTGTTTCTTTCTTAATTGATAGGCCAGCCATCTCCCTGGTTTATTGGCATTACAAAATGTACTTTGTTTCATAAACAATAAGTTAGTTGCAGCTTGGTCCGCCAACAACATATTAAATTGTGTTCTTAACAACTTTATAGATTCTTTAATGCTTTCATCTGAAGGATTTAAAATCAAAGACTTTTCTTTTAATTTAATTTCATCTTCCAATTCTTTACGTTTCTGAGTCTGCTTTTGCTTGTGAAAATTATTCATTTTTATCAAGATCCCACGCATAAATGCTTTATCTGCATCCCATACCATTGACATTGAAGTCCCCTTATACATATTTAAAGCAAAATAATCCTTTAAACACTCCTTTAACTTTTGAACATTCTTTTCTTGTCTGAATAAGTTTTCATTCACCCTCCGGGATCTTCTCTCCTCTTTTTCTTGAATCAGCTCCATCCAAACTGGACTATGATCCGTCAACGATCTAGGAAAAATCTTTACATTCTTTACTCTATTATATAAGTCCGTTGTAATAAAAAAAAAGTCAATTCTTGAAAAGGATTGGTGTCTGTCCGAAAAAAAAGTAAAGTCTCTCTCCTCTTGATTACATTCCCGCCAATAATCCCTTAATTCCCAATCCTCCTTCATATCAAAAAAAGCTTTAGGTAATTTTGCCTGTTTAAAAAGAGGGGAAGAACCTTTCTTATCCCTTTGTATATCTAAGACACCATTCCAATCACCCATTAATACCACGGATCTATAGTCCAGCAAAGTTATTTTTTGATGTAACAATCTATAAAATTGTTCCTGTTGGTGATTTGGTGCATATAGTCCCACTATAAGTATTTTCTTACCATATAAACCAAGTTCAATCATCACATATCTTCCTTGGGGATCTGATTCTACCAGACAAGCTGGTAAATTTTGCTTCACATAAATAACCACTCCCCCCTTTTTCCCAGGAGCAGAAGATACAAAATGAGATCCCAGACGGGTGTTAACTAAATACTTCTGATCCTTAAGTAAAATATGAGTTTCCTGTAAGCAAATAACATCATTGTTATGTTGCTTTAAATAGTAAAAAATTTTCCTTCTTTTCTGTGGGGAATTCAAACCGTTAACATTCCAGGTCAGAAACTTTGCCATCTCCCTCATCCAGGAGCCTGGAGAAGACTCCCTGGAGATCTGCCATTGCTGCAAGTGTTGCAGAACTCTTGGGTCTTGCTCCTCCCACCGGCAATGAAACACTTTCAGAAGAAGATTCTTTAGTCTCTCTCTTGCGTTGCTCCTTCTCCTTACGTCTATATGCTGCACGGGTCATCCTCTGCTCTTTAACCTCTGTTTGACGTTGCCATTCAGCTTGCAACATCCCAGCAGAGACCAGACCCAGTGCTTCAGATTGCTGTTTCAACTCTTTACCACTCAGAGGTTTCTGAACAGATGAAGCTGAGCCTGCTCCCAGGACCGTGTTGTAGAACTCTTTGGCTTTATCAACCGTATTCAACCTATAACGCATCCCCGCATGGCTCAGAACAATACCCGTCGGGATCTCCCATCTAAATGGCATCAATCTGGCTTTAAGCTCATTAACTAGGAAAGCAAAATCTTTCCTGTTTCTTAAAATTTTTGATGGGATTTCCTTTAAAATGATGATATCTTGGGCTGCAATCTGGAATCTCTTATTATAAAAAGCTTGTATAATTTCATTACGCAGAGACTTCTTTGTAAAATAAATCACAACATCTCTAGGCAAATTCTTCTGCTTCGCAATCCAGGAGTTAACTCTGTAGATTTTTTCCACTTCTCTGCGTAATTCTCCTTTATCCATATTCATAGCAACAGCTAAATCAGTAAGCACCATCTCCATCAGGTCTTGATTCATGTCTTCCTTAAGACCCCTGATCCTCAGGGCATGCTCCAGCTCTCTGTACTGAGACATAAGGATATCTTCTTGTGAAATCTCCATCTTCCTTTCCATATCTTGGAATTTATCCTCAAAAGAGTCAACTTTGTCTGCCACTTCCTCCACTCTCGGGTCCAGCTTCACCACCACCGTAGCCAAGCCTGATACAGCTGCAACTATATCTTGCCACAAGATGGTATTATTGTCTTCTAATGAGACCTTCATCCCACTTAACTCTTCTTTAATTTCAGATTTAATCTGTGTAACAAGTTGCTTCATTTCATCTCTCATTTGGGATACAACATCTCCCATTATACCTTTAATCTCTTGTGCTGAGAGACCTGGCAAAGGAGGGGAGGGTGGTCACTGGGTCGGTGGTGCATGTTTGGGTTGTTGTTGTGGTTGTTGTGCAATTAAAGTTGTGGGAGAGGAAACCACCTTAGGTGTTATAGAAGGCGGCTGTCTCTTTGAAGCCATTTTATGAAACACAGTTCTCTCTTCCCTTCTCCTCCAGAAAAAAAAAGGGGAGGAGGGAAACAGAATTTTAAAAAAAGGCAAAAATACTATAATCCTTAAAAGTCCGAAAAAGAAAAGGGAAAAAATCAAAAGAGAAATCCAAAACCAAGAACAAAGAGATCAAAAACAGTCATTTAAGTCCAGTACTTTAAGAACAAAGAGACAAAAAAAAAAACTCCGACACTTTCAAAACGCCATCTTATTTTCTCTCTCCATGCCAGCAAGAAAGAACAAAGGAAAGGTAGCCAAAACTAACTAAAAGAAAGAAATAAAACACTAAACTAAAAAAGAATCCTTTAGACCGCTCTGTCCGCTTCAAAAGTTACTCACCAAGACACTGTAATTGCGGAGATAGAGGCGGCGGTTTCTTTTGCTTCCAAAGAAGCAAAAACAGCTGGGAGGCGGAGATCAGCAGGAGCTCCGAGGGAACACTCCTTCCACCCCCTCTAGGAATAAATCCAGAGGGGGTTCAGGGATTCTACCTCTACTCCTGCATTCTCTATCCCTTCCCTTTGCCCGGGAAGGGGATTCCGAGCCGCGGGCCAGCTGATACGCGCTGTGCTCCGTGGTTCTGACACCTTCCCAGCTGGACGGCTACTAAGTAGCCGCCATCGCCGTCGCCCCGTACCGGAAGCTCACGGTTGAACTTCATTTTTGAGTACTATATTGATCTGATCCCCTTTTGGCTTCCTACTCTTACATTTGAAATATCCCTAGTTAATGCCATCGATGTAGAGTAGAATTCTTGATGGAATATAGGCTGATTTTTATGGGAATGGTCACATTTCTTCTGTAAGACATTCCCCAGGGAAATCTAAGAATAAAATATATTGGGACACTCAAGCAAAACCTAGCAGATTCTGAATATATGCCTTTTAAAAATTTAAGATATTGATGATGTCAGAAGAATTAAGCCTGGATACCTGGAAGCAACTGTGGACTGGTTTAGACGATACAAAGTACCTGATGGGAAGCCAGAAAACCAGTTTGCATTCAATGGAGAATTGAAAGATAGGGTATGTATATATTTTGTCTACTACTGGCCACTGTTGGAAACTGCTTGCACTTTTCCCGCAAATAATGCCAAAAGTTACGAAAGTATGTGTCAGAATCCAATTATACTTCATCTCCAGTTATCAATTATAGAAAACCCCATTTCTGCCCTCTCTGGATTCTGTCATAAAGAAAGAGAAGGGGGTGAACAAAGAGGCTTTATTGCCCTCACTTCCTTCGGTACAACTTCAAAGGGATTGAATGTGGTTAGCACCAAAAGGCCTTATCATAACAAAGGAGGCTATTTACCTTTCATGTAGTTTATCTGAAGTCTCCATCCAGTCGGCAGAAAGGAAAAAAGGGGTGGGATTGTGATGCCTGAAACTGTCACTGGAAGAGGGGGGTGATTGGGTGGGACTACTGGGGAACCCCTTAAAACCTCGAATGGGAGAGCTTGAACCCCAAGTCCTGTCTAGAACGCCTGCAACCATTTTCTCTTAATAAAGGATTCCTGTTGGAAGAATTATTCCAAGAGTTCTGTCTTCTTAAGATGCAAAGTGGGGTGGGTCCTTACATTAGACAGGACTTGCAAAATTAATCCACCTGGAAGGGAGACCCTTGCCGGGGGATTTTGCAAAAAATTACCATGTCAGACAATGGAGCAAGAAAGGGGGAAAACTCCCTGGAAAGAGAGCCGCTGACCCAATTGGAACCTTGCCAGATGTTGGGATCCAAGAGGTCAGATTCCTCAGGAGAAGAAGTGGTGGAGACACGGGACCACAAGCCTCGCTGGTCAATGGGCGTTGGAAAGAAAAGTGAGTGGGGAAAGGAATCAAGAAAGGTGACCCTGAGACGGGGGACCAAGCAACCAGAATGGAAGCAGGAGATGGAGAAATCCCGGCACGCAAGTGAAGAGGGAGAAAGCTGGGCACCATACTCAGACTGGATCCTAGAGAAAGCTATTGACCTGATGAAGAGAACTCTCAGCTCCCTAAGAGAGGAGAATCCTGAGCCCTACGGCCGCCCCAGCTCCTGGAGCTGCAAAGGGAGAGACATCGAGGGGGACGTGGAACCTGCAACCCCGGGGACATCTACTGATCCAGTAGTCCCCACCCCCGACTGGACCACAGATGGCAATCTGGACAGAAGACACTACCACCAACAACGGAGGCACCGATCCATTCCAAGACGTCCGCCGTTGGAGGTGAAATTCAAAGGGGAGCCAACATGCTTGGGGTTTTTCCTAACCCAAGTCCTCAGCTACATGAAGGAATATGGGCAGGACATCCCCAGCGACAAAGCCCGCATCCGGATCGTGCAATCTGCCCTGGATGGACCGGCTGCAGATTGGGTGGTGAACTTGCATGACTCCAGTGCCCCAGAACTCAGTAACTTCAACCGTTTCATGTCCTCTCTGAGAAGATGATTTGAAGACCCCCTGGCTGATCGCAAAGCCCGTGAAAGGATAAAGACGATGAGGCAAGGCAAACGCCCGGTGGCTGAATATACACAAGAATTCCGGGCCATTGCCAGCAAACTGAATTGGCCAGAAGATATCCTCCTTAGCCATTTCAAAGACGGACTAAATTATGACCTATATGACGCTTGCCTGCCCCGAGGGGACCCACACGAACTTGAGAAATGGTACATCTTGGCAGAGGAAGCAGAGATCGACATATTGAAGAGACACCGCCGAGGAAAACAATGGAGCCGCCCCCCGCCTGAGCTGACACACGAACCGGTGAAATCATCGGCTACAGCCAAGAAGCAAATGGGGTGTTTCAAGTGCGGAAGAGAAGGGCATCGAGCTGTAGAATGCTGCTCCAAAGCCCCCCAGCACAACCCAGACAGATCCCCAATCAACAAATCCGGAAAGTCTTCAGCTAAGCCAAAAGAAACTGCCATGAGAATGATGGAAATTGCAGAACCCCCCCCCCACTTCTGCTCACCAAGGGGAAAGAACTCCAGCCTCCACCACAGGGCCAGTGGATGCCTCAGAAGACAGCTCGGAGGGCGAACCCCTGGTAAGTGGACACATCACACCCATCCTCAAGACAGTGACTATATTAATCCCCCCCATGCCCGAAGCTGTGAAGGTGAAAGCCTTAATAGACTCTGGCTGCACCCGCTGCCTCATTAGCCCAACACTAGTGGGTAATCTGGGCATCCCATCGAGGAGACTGGAACAAACCAATCTCATTTGGCCAGTAAGATAGATCCATAGCAGGGGGGGGCAGCTACCCTAGCCCCTCTCCCTGGGCAAACATGAAGAGGACATAACGTTTGTGGTGACCCCAGGCATGGAATGCCCAATGATTCTAGGGATGGAATGGTTGAAAAAATGGAAACCCTGGGTAAATTGGAGGACGACAGAAATCAAATTCCCGAAGGGGGACCCTATGGACTTAAAACCCCAAGGGAGGCTACCAGAATCAAGAATAGAAAAAGCATCCATAGGAGAGGAAAAAAGATTAACAGAAATACCAGAGGAATATAGAGACCTTGCTGAAGTTTTCAGTGAGGAGAGGGCGAATGAGCTCCCCCCCCACCGACCCACAGACTGTACCATTGAATTCAAGCCTGGGGCAAAACTCCCGAAGCCCAGATTATACTCCATGAGCCCAAAGGAGAAGGAGGAAATGGAAAGATTCATAAAAAAAAACCTAGAGAGAGGTTTCATTGAGCCAGCCAAGCCTAAAGTGGCTGCCCCGGTCCTTTTTAGAGAGAAGAAGGATGGCTCTTTATGTTTATGCGTGGATTATAGGGCCCTGAATACAATCAGTGAAAGCAACCTATACCCTCTGCCCCTCATGAAAGACATGCTGTCACACCTATTGAAAGGGAAATTTTTTTCTAAACTAGACCTAAGGGAAGCTTACTATCGCATGAGAATTAAGGAAGGGGACGAATGGAAGACTGCATTTAACTGCCCCATGGGGTGCTATCAATTCAAAGTCTTGCCATTTGGATTACAAGGGGGCCCTGCAGTCTTTATGCAATTAATCAATGACGTTCTAAGGGAGCACCTATTTAAGGGGGTCCTTGTTTACTTGGACGACATTCTTATCTTCACCGAAACAAAAGAGGAACATGTCAACCTTGTCAGAGCGGTTTTAAAGAAGCTGCGAGCCGCCCACCTATATGCCAAACTCTCAAAATGCAAATTCCACCAGGAAAGGATAGACTACCTAGGTTATCGCATATCCCCCCAGGGCATTGAAATGGACCCAGAGAAGGTCAGAGCAGTATTAGATTGGGCACCACCCTGCACAAGAAAGCAACTACAAAGTTTCCTGGGCTTTGCAAACTTTTACCGCCAATTCATCCCCTCATTTGCCCAGATAGCCTTGCCCCTCACTAACTTACTAAAAACGAAGGGAGCATCCTCAGTAAAACCTAGCCAGCCACTAACATGGACAATGGAGTGCCAAGCAGCGTTTGAGAGACTAAAGAGACTTTTTTCTGCCGAACCAGTACTAAGGCACCCAGACATGGACAAGCCCTTCGTAATACAGGCAGATGCAAGTGATGTGGCAGTGGGGGCTGTTCTATTACAAGAAAACAATGAAGGGGTATTGCAACCCTGTGCATATACATCCAAGAAATTCACGGAAACAGAACAGCGCTGGCCCGTATGGGAGAAGGAGGCTTATGGGATATGTTGGGCATCACTCACGTGGCGACAGTTCCTGGATGGCAACAAAATCCCCTTCCAGGTGTGGACTGATCACAAAAATTTGGAAGCCCTGAAAACGTCCAGGAAACTCAATCCAAAACAAGCCCGCTCGTCCCAGCATTTTCACCAGTTCCAATTTAAGCTCAAACATGTACCAGGGAGAAAGAACTTCCTGGCAGATGCACTATCTCGCATGCCCCAATATAACAGCGCACGAACCACAGACTCTAGACCAATAATGGCAGAGTCACAACTGGCAGCACCAGTAACCACAAGAATCCAAGCCAAATTAAAACCACAGCTGGACAGCCAAACTGGAATTGAATTCAGAAAAAGTTTGGAAACAGATGAATGGTTCCAGAAAAACAAAAATGTGTGCACAATGAGAGACGGGTTGCCTTGGGTAGGGGAAAAATTATATATACCAACAACCCAAAGAGTCACTTTCATGCAGCTTTGCCATGACACAAAATCAGCAGGGCATTTTGGATTTGTAAAAACTTTACATTTAATTAAACGGCAATTTTGGTGGCCATCCATGAAAAAGGACATAGAAAGTTATGTGGCCAGTTGTCCAAAATGTGCCACTGCAAAGAGGTTGCAAGGGAAATCGCCAGGACTATTGCAAACAGTGGCAAGTCCCTCAGCCCCCTGGAGAGAAATAGCCATGGATTTTATAGTGGAATTGCCAGAAAGCAATGGGAATACTGTGGTCTGGACAGTCACGGACTTGTTTTCCAAACAGGTGCACTTTATCCCTTGCCAAAAGATTCCCACTGCAAAAGCCTTAGCAAAACTTTTCATCCAGCACATTTACAGATTGCATGGGGCACCCCAACACATCATCTCTGACAGGGGGTGCAATTTACGTCTGCATTTTGGAAGGAATTTTTATCCCTCTTAGGAACCACTCAGGGACTGACATCTAGCCACCACCCACAAGGAAATGGGGGGGCTGAAAAAATGAACTCCGTACTTAAGCAATATTTAAGATGTTTTCTTAGTTTCCAGCAGACCGAGTGGGCGGACTTACTCCCTTTTGCAGAAGTTGCCTACAATAATGCAGTCCACTCCAGCACAGGTTACACTCCTTTT
The DNA here is from genome assembly GCF_016545835.1 of Crotalus tigris. Taxonomy (NCBI): domain Eukaryota; kingdom Metazoa; phylum Chordata; class Lepidosauria; order Squamata; family Viperidae; genus Crotalus; species Crotalus tigris. The sequence goes on from NW_024100476.1 coordinate 153,410, forward strand.
CAAATAGCCACCGGTCAAAGTTTCAACCCCATGCCAGAGTTAACCCCAAACGAACCAACAATCCCTTCACTGAAAGAATGGATGGAAAAACTACAAAACACCTGGCCAATAGTTAGAAAAGCACTAGATGAAGCTAGGCAGGCATACAAAGCACAAGCCGATAAAAAAAGGGTTGAGCCTACACCATTCATTATAGGAGAAATGGTGTACTTATCTACAAAATACCTAAAGTCCCTACAGCCCTGTAAAAAACTTGGACCAAAATATATAGGACCTTTTCCAATTAAAAGAATCATAAATCCAGTAACAGTAGAATTAGAATTACCCAAAAATCTCAGGCAAATACACCCAATTTTTCATTGCAGCTTGCTGAAAAGAGAGCATCAGTCACCTCTACGGCCAAAAATCCCCCCCCCCACCACTTCCAATCATGGTGGAGGGCGAACAACACTTCGAAATAAAGGAAATCCTTGACTCTAGGAGATATCATGGAGCAACTCAGTACCTAGTTGCCTGGAAACACCTCCCTCCCTCACAAAACGAGTGGGTCCATAAACGTCATGTCAGAGCCCCGAAGCTATTGAAGAAGTTTCACACAGAGTATCCTAACAATCCTTACTAACTTTTATACCTGTTTTGTTTTCTTTCAGGTGGATCTCTCTTATTTTTAAGGGGGGGCGGATGTCAGAATCCAATTATACTTCATCTCCAGTTATCAATTATAGAAAACCCCATTTCTGCCCTCTCTGGATTCTGTCATAAAGAAAGAGAAGGGGGTGAACAAAGGGGCTTTATGGCCCTCACTTCCTTCGGTACAACCTCAAAGGGATTGAATGTGGTTAGCACCAAAAGGCCTTATCATAACAAAGAAAGCTATTTACCTTTCATGTAGTTTATCTGAAGTCTCCATCCAGCCGGCAGAAAGGAAAAAAGGGGTGGGATTGTGATGCCTGAAACTGTCACTGGAAGAGGGGGGTGATTGGGTGGGACTACTGGGGAACCCCTTAAAACCTCGAATGGGAGAGCTTGGACCCCAAGTCCTGTCTAGAACGCCTGCAACCATTTTCTCTTAATAAAGGATTCCTGTTGGAAGAATTATTCCAAGAATTCTGTCTTCTTAAGATGCAAAGTGGGGTGGGTCCTTACAGTATGTCTGCGGCTGTTTTTGTTCAGAACGGCATTTGGAAATTGTTCTTAACTACAGAAGATGTGATGACTACACAAGAAAAAAAATGACTTTTTTTCTTTTTAAATTAACTAGCCAGTGATGCTTCACTACACTGTTAAATATCCCAGTCCAAAACTTTATGGTGCAGTGTAACAATATGGTAAATAAAATATATGTTTGTGCATGTATGTAGTTATGTATGTTGTGGTAATCACAGCATATTATATATTAGGCTGCTGAGGAGAGACTGAACTTGTTTCCCATTTTAAATCCTAGGACTTTGCAATTGATACTATCAAAAGCACTCATAACTACTGGAGGGCTCTAATAATTAAAAAAACAAATGCAGGAGAGATTGCTTGGTAAGTTGCTATCCTGTTTCTTTCAGGAGTGCCTTGCAAAGATGAATCAAATGAGTCTTAACTTGTGTGTAAAATTAATGCTTTAATATTTTTTATGGAATTTATATCTTACTTTATCCCTAAATATGTTTCATTTTAAAGGTATATTTCAAGATATTCATATTACTTAAATGCATTGGAGAAAAACCTGTCTATTTTTTTCTTTCTTTTCCAGCACAAATACAACTTTGAAAGATAGTCCTTTCTGTTGTAGTCAAAATGCCGCAGCAGCCACTGTGTCAGCGGTAAGCAGTTCTGATAAACATTTATTCCCTTCATGACTTGGGACATTTACTGGGAAAAGCTGTGTGTATTCTGGGCAAACTAAGAAAGGAAAATTCCCAGATCAGATTCAAGGTCTAGTTCAGGGGTAGGCAACCTTGGCTCTTTTATGACTCGTGGACTTCAAGTCTCAGAATTCAGCTGGCTCAGGAATTCTGGGACTTGAAGTCCACGAGTCATAAAAGAGCCAAGGTTGCCTACCCCTGGTTTAGTTACAACGCATTCTGCTCCCAGAGACTTCACGATGGCTGGAGAACGCCCACAAGCTGGGCCTGAAGACAGTAGTGCTCCTCCCACTTATCATAGTAGCAGTCACAATGCCATTTCTGAAGCTGAAGATCAGCTATTCTTTTTGTGATTAATTAACATTGATAAGCCTTACTTTCTACCCCTATACTATCGGTTGCAAAATTTAGCCCCGAGAATCGAATGTGTATCTTACTAACTCCACTTTACAGATAGTTCTTGCTTAATTACCACAGTTGGAATTAGTATCTCCATTGCCATGCGAAAGATCACGTAACTGTGATGGATATATGACATCAGTTCCCATTTGGTCATTAAGCAAGTCAACTCACCATCCTTAAGTGAGACATCACATGACCGCAACTTGAAATTTTACTGCCAGCTTCTCCTTTGACTGCTTTTCAGACTATAAAGCATGCAAACGGTGATCACGTAGCCATGGACTTTGTGCCAGTTGTAAATATCTACCATTGGCAAAGTGCCAGAATCTTGATCACCTGCCCATAGTGATTGGCACTGGACAGTTGTAAGTGCAAGGACTAGTCATAAAGTTATTTTTCAGTGCAGTCATAATTTAAGATGTTTGCCAAACAGGGCGTTTATTAAGCAAGGACTGACACAACAGGAGAAAGTATGCTTTATCTTTGCTGTGAGTTTTTCTTTCTCCCAAAACTCATTTAAAGTAAATTTAAATTATTTTCTTTTATTTATTCATTCAGTTTCTATACCTGTCCAACTCAATCAAGTGACTCTAGGTGGTTTACAATTTAGTTGTCTGTCTGATCTTTTCTACAGGCTGACTATGCTAAAATTTTCTTCTGTTCATCTTGTACATCTGTTTAAAATAAAATCTCAGAACTGTGTTAGAAGAAATGCAAAATAATGTTTAATTGATTTCACTGAGAATTGATTTGCAACAATCCCAAGATTCCTTTTTCTCCCTAACATTGGAAACACAGGCAGAAGAAAAATCACAGCCTAATAAACCAGTTTTTCAGACATAAAAGTTAAGTTTTAGAGACACTTTCATTCTCCACAGTCAGCTTCTTCCAGCTAGCATAGTCAGTAAAGATAATTCCCAAACTATCAAAATGTGATTTTTTAAATATTTATTATAAAGAATTTGCTACTGATTTATAGGCAGTTCTGAATTAAGTAATAATTCTGAATAAAATATCTATTTCAGCTACCTACTTGTGGGACCTGTAATCCAATGCCAGCTGAAGGTAAATTATCTTAATTTGGACTGAAATATGAATATATGTATTTTTGTGTGGGGAATGACAAGATTGACCATTTTATCATATTAACCTAAATATGCAGAATAAATTTGTACCTTATAATTTGCTGTGTTTTGCAAGACAGATTTAAGGTCAGAAACAGCCAGTCATTTGATTAGGATATTAAACTTGGCTAAATGTAAGCCAGAGTAAGACATCTATTCATTAGTTTTATGGCTTTGCCAAACAGTAGGTAGAACACAATTTAGGTTGCAGTATTGGTATTGATGTCTAGTAAGGCATCTTGTTTTCTGTTAAGAAAGATTATGGTATTTTAAAGCTAATAAAAAATTTAAGATCATAAGTTTATAAGGTTTAGAATCTGATTTATCCTATATGTAACTTTGATTGTACTGCAGCAATTTAGCATGATTGCTGTTCTGGAAACTTTACATTTAAAGCTGAATGTAGATTCTGTTGCTTGATAGTGCTATAGTATTAAGCATTTAGAAAACTGTAATTATTAAACCTTCCACATCTAAATCCCTATAAACCTCACAGAAGCTCAATCAATATATTTACCATCTCTATTTGTGATCACTTCTCTTAAAGAAGCTTTCCCATCATGTTCTCAATATGCATGGAAAGAGTTTCCCCATACATTGTCAAAGGAATGACAATGCAGATTGTCAGATGTCCAGATCAAAGGCTGTTCAGCTAAAAGTCATGCCCGCTTCAATAAACAAAGTGTATTCAATGAAAGTATTTTTGCTCAGGTTTTCCCTGCTTCTGTCATTTTTCAGAGAAAATTTACTTCTGTGAATAATTTACTTCTGTGAAGCCACTTACAATAGTTACTATAGCTTGAAACAGATGATGCTGACATTTTTTATTCTTTCCCCTATTTCTTTTCTCTCCAACCAGTGGACCGGTGGTTCTTTTGCCAGTGAAATTTGACCAAATGACAAAAGTTACAGAAGCAGCTGCCTACTCATCAAGATATTTGTGCAGGACACTTATGAAGAATTAGCCGAGAATCCAAAACAATATGTTTATAAATAAGTAAATTATGACTCGTAGTCCACTGTATGCATTCAAAAAATATGAGATTAGATGATGTAAAATATCAGCTAAAGTCTTCAAATATACATCATGAAACTCATTGCTGTTTGCTAGGTTTATCTCAGTGTTTTCCAGTATAAAAATTTAGGTTGTTTTTTTCCTCTCCTATCAGACAGGTTTATTTTAACAGATGGAGGGGGAAAACCCCACACATTGATTCCTTGACATGCGTATGCCATTTTAAAACTTAAGGTTCCTTACAAAATCAACAAACCACGGAACTGAGATTAAAGTACAACGTAGAGCCAGAGAACACAACAGTGCTGCTGATGATGACTGCTTCCATTCATTGATGCAGTTAGTAGATAAATAATAAATTAACAGTATGCTTATATGACAAACTAATATAAAATAACATAGGTACCAGTTATTATGTAAAACAGTTCACAAGCTAAAATAATAGCCCGAGATTGCCCATTTGTTCTCGAAGCAGTGTTTCTTTATTGAGGGGACCTTGGTGCAAACGTTGTTTTGTTGCAGACGTTTCATTACCCAAACTAGGTAACATCATTAGTGTATTTATGTTTCTTTAGTCTCAGTGCTGTGTTGGCTTTTTCTAATGATGTCTGTGGGTGGGCTGAGACCAATGCAGGGATGAGCAACTGTTGCCCCCAAGATGCCTTTATGTGGCTCTGGGGCCTGTCGCATCTCCCAGCATAAATGTTGAAAACTGAAAAGAGATTTTTAAGTGAAAAAACCAAAAAAATAAAATGTTGCCCCTAAAATGGGCATATAAGAGCTCCCAAGCTCTGATTGTTTAAATCCAAAACATCTGCTTGCATAAGCATACTCTTTCCCATAGCTTGCATAGGCATACTTTCCCCTACAGCAGTGGTTCTCAACCTGTGGGTCAGGACCCCATTTGGGGTCGAACGACCATTTTATGGGGGTCGCCAAACAACGCAGTCTGCCATTTTCTTTTCCCTTCCTTTTCCTTAGCTGTGCTACTCCCTTTTATTCTATTGGCTTTTGAAAGCCAATAGAATAGACCAGCGGTTCTCAACCTATGGGTCGCGACCCCATTTGGGGTCGAACGACCATTTTACGGGGGTCGCCAAACAATGCGATCTGCAATTTTCCCCCCTCGGGGTGGCGCCGCACATGCGCGCTGCGCATGGGGGCGGCGCCGCGCATGCGTGGCACGTTCGTGTGGCGGGGGTCGCCGTCACACAAACATTGAGGAACGCTGGAATAGACTCTCTTGAATGGAGTCTAATTTTATTGCCTTTCAAAAGCCAATAGGAATTGTCCAGGCTGTCTCTGCCCTGCTGAGCCCGCCAAAAGTCCCATTCTGCAAACGGTGCTGCACCAGTTGAGTAGTCCTCAACTTATGACCGGTTGAGTAGTCCTCGATTTACGACCGGTTGGGGGTCGCGGCATTAAAAAGGTTGAGAACCACTGCCCTACAGCCTCCCACATCCTTGGGACTTCTTGGCCTTTTCTGCCTTTTTCAAAGCTTATCAGAGCAGGAAAAAAAATCACTTCTGCAGGCTTTACTCAGCAGCTGTTCTGCTAACTAGGAATACACATTCCAGAGAGAACAAAATAGTACTTGATGCAGAGGAACGTTTCAGTTTAATCCCTAAAATAATTCAATCAAGGGAACTTAATCCACATCTATTTTCTTTTAATTCTCCCAACCTTTTGTAATTAAGGCAGTAATCTTACCTGATTTAATTCTGACTCAGGCTTCAGAAATTGATTTTCCCTAGCTCTGATGGTCTCTAAACATTACCTCAGCTGACAGGTGTCGCACTGATGAACTATTACCTATGAAAAACACTCTAATTCTGCTGCCTATTTGTGATAGCCCCTGAATTTTAAGATTCTACATCTTACATCAGAGGAGGCATTTTCAAACTCATGCTGAGTTTGCCTAAAAATAATAAAATGAATTTGTGCAACTCCTGCATGATTTCATTGGGATTAAGGTTTGTTTATTTATTGAAACCATGGGTGAGAAAGAAAGATGGTACTAAATTTCATAATTTTAATCTATCAAACAAAATTCAAAGGATCTTAAAGACTATAAAATAATGCTATTTCTTTAGAAATTAAAGATGGCAATAAAAATTAAAACCATATTTTAATGGATCAGTGAGCTGGATTTCTTATGTACAATTTTTTAATTTCTGTATTTTATTTTGAAGACAACCATTCTCATTCACTAAAGGAAGTGGGGAAAGAGATGGCTTTTAAAATGGCTCCTGAAATGCAGCTTGCTCAGTATGTACAAAAATCTGAATCGTGCAGGCCATGATATTCCCTGTGACACTCCATGGAAGTGGAAGTTTAAAGACTTTAAAGAAGCAGGGTAGGAAAACCACTGACACCTTTGAACGTTATTGTTGGAGAAGACTTCTGAGAATACTGTGGACAACCAAGAAAACAAATAGATGGATCACCTAACAAAACAATAAAAAAAACAGACACAAGCAGAGAGGATGTTAGTTGTTGTAAGGGAGCTACCACAGGATCTCTGGTCCCCTGGGATTCCTGGCTTTATGATTTTGAAGGTTTTGTGGAATGTTGAAAGAGACCGAACCTCACTTCTGGGGTGGGGAGAAGATTCTGTAATAACAAGATTCCTGGTAGCCACCAAGTGTAATTTCCTTCTCTGCCATTTCCGGTGGGACAAGCAAATATAATCTGGGAGAGGTGATCCCTCAGATAACTTGGTTCCATGTTATGAGAGACTTTAATAGTCAAAACCAGCAGCTTGAATTGGACCCAGAAGAACACTGGCAATTAATGCCGCTCACAGAGTAGAGATTTAATGTTGGCTTTCTAGGGAAACACGTAACTGCCCATGGTGCTGCATTTTGCATTAGGTGAAATTCCCAGATACTCGTTTTAATGACAGCTTCATGTTGATTCTAGGGATCTTTCTTTCTAATCCAAGCTTCCTGGCTCCAATCTTTCTGACAAGATTATTACATCTGCATTTCTGCAGACCTGGTTTCTGTTTGGGGCAGAGAGACTTGGGGAGGTTTCTGCCTTTAAAATCCTTTGGGGAAATATATTCTGCCTTTTTAATATTTCCCCCCCCAAAAATTTCTCTGGATTCTTTCCACACTTAGAAAGGTAGAAAATCACTTTATATACAGTTTAAACATATTGGGTTTCAAATGAGTTCTTTCATTGATTAACATCATTTGACACATCTCTGATGCAGCACGCATACTTAGTAACTTTAGTATTCCATAGTTTCCCGTAATATCCTTAATATGATTGATTTATGCTCATTTTCATATTCAGGACCTGTGTCCCACATTATAATGAGTTTGCAAATAACTAAAGTTCAAATCAGTGTCCTTGACAGGTTTAAACCAGTTCTCTTATGAAGCTATACAATTTTCTTTGTATAGATAACATTAGATAAGATAACCTTTATTGTCATTTTTTTTACTGTGAGCACAACGGCACACATCAAAAATGAAATTTAGTTGCCCACTCTCAAAGTGAAACATACATGACACACACCTAAACATACTACGTACAACATATGTATAGACCCACACCTCTACATATACATAACAAATATTAAATACTGTCCATCTTGAATATATAACGGAAGGAGGAAGCTTGAGAGTTCACAAGGTTAATGCTGTATGGAATGAAACTATGGCTGAATCTGGATGTTCTGCTACAGATACCATGGAGCCTCCTCCTTCCAGAAGATAACAAGGAAAACAGGTTGTGAAGAGGATGTGTAGTGTCCCAGATAATCTTACAGACCCTGCTCAAGCAATGCTTCTGGATGGGAGGGAGGGAGCTGCCAATGATCTTTTCGGCCATACTCACCACTCTCTGCACCGCCTTCCTGTCTGAAGCAGTGATGCTTCCAAACCAGACTGTGATGCTGTATGACAGGATGCTCTCGATCATCCCCCTGTAGAAAGTGGTCAGGACAGGGGATACATATTAGTGCCTGTTGGTAAGAATATCAAGACTCCAGTCGCACAAAGGAGTGTTTAAGCCTGAAAGGCCCAGTTTGTCTACTAGATGCTGGGGAATGATTGTGTAAAACACCAAACTGAAGTCGACAAACACGTGAGTATTTTTTTGCTGTAAGAGTGCTTCAAGCTCAGATGGAGAACAGAAGAAATAGCATCCTCCGTAGAGCAATTTGGCCGGTAGGCAAATAAGTGGGTCAAATGCTAGTGGGAGGCTAGATATAATAATGTCCTTTATCAGCTTCTCAAAGTATTTCATAATGGCAGATGTCAGTGCAACCGGACGGTAATCATTGAGCCTGTAATAGTGGACTTTTTTTTTACACTAGCAAAATGACGGCCGTCTTAAAACATGATGGAACCACTGCCTGCTGCAATGAGAGATTGAAACTATCTGTGAGAACACAAGCCAGCTCCTCTGTGCATTCCCTGAGGACATGTCCAGGGAAGTTATCTGGGCCTGCTGCTTTCCGAATGTTAACCTTCCACAGTGTTTTTCCAGAGGTGACATCAAATCTCAGCATTTGTTCATCAGGATGGGGCACAGCTTTCCTAGCAGGGGTGCTATTTGATGCCTCAAATCTACCAAACCATGCATTCAGTTTCTTGTTTCCAAAAATATTAATCAAAGAGCCCCCCCCACCTCCCTCTGCTGCTGCCATCAGTTGGTCTCCTAAACCAGAGTTTCCCAACTTTTCCAGCTTTGTGGCCCAACGTGGGGGGGGGGAGAGCCGATGTTTCCGTGCATGTCCACGTGCAAATGGAGCATGCGCCCACAAGCTCGGCCGCTGCTTGCGCAAGAAAATCCCGCCCGTTTCGAAACCTGCCAACCAAAAATTATAAATTGCTCAGCTCAGAGCTCCCTCCAAAGGAAGAGTTTTCCCCTCTGACGTCAAAAGAGCCAACCAATCACGCCCATCCAGCCCCGGAAAGCAAAGGAGCCCTCCCGAGCCAGGTGAGTCAGAGGGGCGTGGCTTGCGCCCACGGTCACGTGCCTGGAGGCGGAAACCTAGCGCGTGGCAAGAGCCCCTCGCCCGCCCTCTCTTTCCACCGGAAGCTGCCGCCGACGCCGTCACCGCCGAAGGAGGAGATGCTACGTAGTTCCGGCGGGGAGGTGGCGGCTGGGGAGTGAGTGAGTGCGTGTGAGAGACAGCACAACGGGAGGTTTCGCCGGGAAGAGAGAGAATCGTTGCTGCCGCTGGCGCCACTGCCACTGTCGTGAAAGGCTTTATCTACCTGGCGAAAGGAGCCGCTGCTGTCTGCGAGGAAGGTGAGGCAGAGGTGGCGGCGATGGATTTCGGCCTGAGCCGGCCGGTGGGCGGGTAAAAACGAGCGGCCGGCGGGGGGGGGGGGGAAGTCGAGCAAGTGACACGCAGGCGAAATGAGGGTGGGGAGGCCTAGCCGAGGGCGCCCCCCTTTCTCTTCGCGGATGGTTTCTCCCGTTCTTGAGACTCTGCGGACCAGAAACGGATCGATCTGTTTGAGCTCGGTCTTCTTGGGACCCGCCAGTGATTCCCGGGCTCCTTTGTAGTCTTGCCTCCCCCGAGCCTGGCGCCCCTTGAGAGGCGGATTGCATTCCGGCTCCCGTCGCCCTTCGCCCTCTTGGGCTGATGGGTGCTGATCCGATCCCCTCTTAAGAGGTGGGAAACTGGAGTCTTTTCTGAGCCTGCTTTGGGTGCCGCTTTCCACTCTCGGGCGCCCGAGTTCTTGCGTTGATCGGTTTTCCTTTCGGAGATGCTTTGCTTTTTGAAATTGGCAAGATCGAGGGTGAAACCCTCCTGTACGCTGGGACCTAAGGCATCCTTCTCCCCGTTTCTAAGAATTGCTGTTCCCAAAATAAAATTTGGGCGGGGGAGAAGGGCCTGGTTTGCCATTATAATGGCTGTTTTCAGTCCGGGCTGTTTTCGTTTGTCTTTTATGTTTTTAATTTTTTTAAGCTTGGGATTTGATTTTGTGAGCCACCCGGATTCTGCTGGAGTGGACGGCTCTAATACATCTAATGAAATAATTAGAATGAAAGATGCTGATGATTGAATAGTATTGCAAACTAGGGGAGATGGGGGTTCCAAAAGCAAATAGCCCAATAAGGCCTGTCTCATCCCTTCCTTGTTTTGGAACCAGCAATTATTGGGTAGGTAGAGTTGGAAGTGTCTATACACTTTGTGCCACCTTCTGGGTTACGCAACTACCGGTAGTTAGTTGATGACCAGGTTATGTGCTTTACAAGATAATGTAACTGAAGTAGGTTGATTGCTTTTTTTAATCCTTAATTTTGGTTTTACCCTTATCCTGTCCCCATGCTGTACGGTTGCAATGTATTCTTCTCCTTTATCTCCTTTAGCAGCTCTTATCTTTAGCTGTGAGTGATTGGAAACACTGTATTTGTTGTGTGCCTGTTCTATATTCAGTTGATCTTCGGCAGAATAAAAGCCCCAATCTGGTGAAAAGCGGAGAATGCAGTGTCTTTCATTAGTGCAAATTAAGAACGGAGCATTGAGACATTTGTTAGAAGTGTGCAATATCATTTCTAAAAACAAAATTTGATTTCTCTAGGGCTAGGCCCTCTAATCAAGCAGAGTTAACTCCTTAGAGTTATTTAGAAATGTGTTTGTTTAGCAGTGCCAGCTTCTTAATTGAAAACAAAAATTCCCTGCTAAGAACTACTTACTATTTAGCGTCTTTCAAAATTGTGTTTTAGCTGTAAAAATAATTTTGGGACCTGGATTAAACCTAGAATTGATTTGGACAATTATATTTAAAAAAATGACATGCCTTTCAATATGTTTAATTCTTTTAAAAAGACAGAAAAAAGCTGGTGAAAATTTTATTTAGGATTCAAAATGTAGAGAATATAATAGGCGAGTAATAATGAAACCTCTAGGCTTTATCCTAGTGTTCCCAACACCCTTAATTTCAATCAGATCTGCTGTCACAGCTTTAAGAAGCTCCTGGAGATTTTTTTTCATTTTTCTATATTGCTTTTCATTCCAGAGAAGCCTAGCATAGTCTATGAAAGAACAGTAAACCAACCTTTAAAAAATAAAGCAAAACTGCGTAGAAATAATGCATTAAAAATATTAAAAACCATTTTAAAAAATTGGCATTTTAAGCCACTGCATCACATTGGGCAGTTTGTTATCCTACTAATGTCTATGGGAGCAATGATTTATTTTCAAATGTATTTATTTTTTTAAAGAAAACTCTGCGAGAGCTACCCAAACATGACATGGGAAACAGGTTCGTAAATATGAACTGCCACTAAGAAGATCTTGCTTGACTACCATGTTGTCAGCCAAGTGCACTGATGGCAGCACAAATAGTGAGACCGTGATCTTCTATTAAAAGGTCATAGCTAAGATCATCACTCTTGTCTTTTGCCAATTCTGTCCTTTCTCTGCTCAGAATAGAACTCAGTTTCTGAGGTTAGGTATCACAATCCTGTTGATACTGCATAGAATGACACTGAAGCTATTTTGTAAGTGTGATTTGTTCCTGCTAACTTCAGAAGTGAGTATGAGTTGCAATACTTTTCTTATTGTCAGTACTTGAATATAGAATTTCTATTGGCTCCTAGTTCACAGGTAAATGTTTTGGTGTTTCTTTATGGCATTAAGACCTTTAATTAAATATTTCTATTTTTTTCCAGGTACATAATTCTTCCATTATGTCATTCTTATTTGAATGGATCTATAATGGCTTCAGCAGTGTGCTGCAGTTCCTAGGTAAGACTTTAAATGAATAATTTTCAGGGGCTTATTTATTAAATTAAAAATGAGGGATTTGTAGATTGCTATAGTAAGGCACTGATGTCTCCAGATAAAATGTTAATTTTGTGTGGTCACGTGCCAGTTTTGTCTTTTCATTTTTAAATATAATATCATTCTATAAATGATAGAATAATAAAGTCATTCTGTAAGTGATTGAGATGCAAATTATACTTGTTTGTGATGTATTTTGCCTTATTTTATTATACTAAATGAATGGCGTGGACAGAAAAATAGTGAAGTTAAAACTTTAAAATCAGCCTTCGTTTTTATATCTGCAACTTTCTAGAAATATATGGAACTTTAGCTCAGTGTTACACACAATATGGAAATATTTCAATCCCAGAAAAAAAAAATAGCCATTTCATAAATTTTGCTAAACCATTTTGAGTCAGACATGGAGGAGCAGAAATGAAGCCTGAAACTTTTGTTATTTCAAGGTTAGGGATGATAGAAAATCCATTTGGTGTGTAACCTAGTATATGTTAACACCAACACCACTCACTGACTGACTTGTTCCCTTGATCTTCCCTGTGCCTTCTCTCTCGCCCCTCCTGATGCCAAAGAATCACGGCATATCCTTTGGGCCCACTGGGTTCTTCCCAATACATTTCCTTCATTGCAAGTGTCCAGTGCAGCACACATCTTCCCATGCACAATTTTCCCACATTTTCCCTTCTGAATAGCTGCTGTAGAAGTCACGATGCAGACTGCATGCTCCATTCACTTTGGGGAATAAGAATGCTCAATAGGCTTAATCCAATAAATAATTCATTTTATTTCATACATGCTCTTTTTCCACAGGATTGTACAAGAAGTCTGGAAAATTAGTTTTTTTGGGTTTGGATAATGCAGGCAAAACTACCCTTCTTCACATGCTAAAAGATGACCGATTGGGTCAACATGTTCCCACATTGCATCCAAGTAAGCACCATGTAGATATAGTTGGAATTGTGTATTGATGTAATTTTAGAACGTTATTATATAATAATGTTGAAGCTTAGTATACTTAAAAATAAAGTTGCTTCATCTTTGCACTTAATTGTTTTGAAAATGACATTTAAACTTATTCCTAATCCCAATATCTTTTCTGAAGCTCATTACCTGGAAAGGATAAGAGAGATTAGGCTCAAGATTATGATTCAGTGTGTTATATTAAATGCAAATTTTACCTGTTACAGTTTATGAATTACATTTGAGTTAGCAGGAATTCGAAGATTTAAGATATGATTTTCAGTATTGGTGACCTTTTAGAGTAGCTGAAGGCAGCATGTGCCTTCCAGATGTTGGTGAACTTCGGTTTCCACCTGTCCCAAAAAAGTGATTGAATTATGGAGATTACACTCCAACATCCGACATGTCAAATTAACCTATATCTATTTTAAGGTCTTATGCAGCTTTCCTCCTCCGTTTTGTTTATGGAAGTGTTGGGTTTTAATTCCCAATCAGCATCATCTTTATCCAGGAAGCTTGAAATTTGGGGGCTTCCCCAAAAAATATTCAATATTTATATAGAGTCAGTCACCAAAGTAAGCTATGAAATCCTTTAAACTGGGTGTATTCAAATCTAAGAGATTAGATAGACAATTATTGAAGATGCTTTAACTTTATTCTTGTACTATCCAGATGTTGGATTCACTGGTTCTATAAATCCTTCCAGTTCTTTAATTCTATGAATATTTCTGAAGGGCATTAGGTTGGGGAAGACTGATCTTACATATCTTGAATACTTTATGCCTTCTGGTAATTGGCATTGTAAAGAACATATCCACTGTTAAAGGCTATAAAACATTCTTCTCTTCTCTAGCATCAGAAGAATTAACAATTGCAGGAATGACTTTCACCACTTTTGATCTTGGTGGCCATGAGCAAGGTAATCAATATTAATGCTTGTTATTTTGTTATTCTCTTATTCCTGGCTAATCTGAGAGAAAGTGTCCTTTATGCAGATAAAATGTTCTACTAATGGGGATGGCATTCAATCACCTTAAGAGATCATTGTATGATTTATGTTGCCCATATTTATTTTCGCATTCATGAAGGTCACAAATAGGTTTTCTTCCTTTTACAGCAGGGACACAATATTGGCTTTAAGGTACAAAAAAAGTGCGCAGAAGTACAGGTAATCCCTGACTTACAACAGTTTATTTAGTGACTGTTCAAAGTTACAGTGGCACTGGAAAAAGCAACTTATGACCATTTTTCACACTTATGACCGTTGCAGCATCCCCGTGGTCACGTGGTTTACATTCGGATGCTTGGCATCTGACTCATATTTATGATGGTTGCATTGTCCCGGGGTCATATGATCCCCTTTTGCAATCTTCTGACAAGCAAAGTCAATGGGGAAGCCAGATTGACTGAACAACCATGTTACTAATTTAAGTGATTCACTTAACAAATGTGGCAAAAAAAAAATCATAAAATGGAACACTTTCTCACTTAGCAACATAAATTTTGGGTTCAGTTGTGATCCTAAGTCGGGGTAGGCAACCTTGGCTCTTTTATGACTCGTGGACTTCAACATGCTGGCTCAGGAATTCTGGGAGTTGAAGTCCATGAGTCATAAAAGAGCCAAGGTTGCTTACCCCTGAGGACTATCTGTATGCAAAATCCTCAAGTTCTATGTTAAGCACGCACTTCAAACCACCTAGCTTAATTAGTAGATGACAAAGTGCAATATAGGTTTAATTCTGATATCAAGCTGGCACGTGAACATAGCTAAATATGCTCAAAATATGATTTTCATCCCTTTCCTACTGTTGGTGGTATGCTGTTGCTATATTTTCACACATGTTTTTCTTTCTCTGGAAGCTCGGCGTGTCTGGAAGAATTATTTCCCAGCAATTAATGGGATTGTCTTTTTAGTGGACTGCGCAGACCACTCTCGTCTTATGGAATCTAAAGTGGAGCTCAATGTGGGTAACTTTTTCCTTTGAATGCACTAGTACTAGTTGTAGCATTTATATATTCCTTTTCTGTCTTGGACAACAAGTTAACTTAAAATGTGCATCTATGAGCAAAAAGGAAACTAAATAGGAATATGAATTTAACACGAAAGCCAGCTAGGTGACTTTGGAGCAGTCATACTCTCAGCCCAACTCATCTCACAGGGATGTTATGATGGGGAAAATAGGAGGACAGTGTGTTAGTTATGTTTGTCACCTTGAGTTATTTGTAAAAATAATAAAGGTGGTATTAAAAAAAATATTTTAAAACCAGGCAAATATAAAGCAGTACTTACCTCTTACACATAATTTGGAATATGCTTCATAAATTTGAACTGTAAGTTACATGCCACCATTATGATATTTACATTTACGAGGTCATGTGACTCTTATTCCAAATATAGTCAAAATGAAATGTATGTATCTATTTTCTGTTAATAGCATTTTCTGAAGTAGTTAGCTTTGGAATTCCTAATTAAAATTATTACTTGCTTTCTATAGTTACATAGTTGCACATTTTTTTTCGTTAGGCACTAATGACTGATGAGACAATATCCAATGTGCCAATTCTTATCTTGGGTAACAAGATTGACCGACCAGAAGCTATCAGTGAGGAGAAACTGCGAGAGATTTTCGGTCTTTATGGACAGACAACAGGAAAGGTAAGGAATCAAAGCTTGGTTGTAAAATTAATGTATCTTATTTTTCAAAATATATTTTTCTGAGTACTATCAGATATCAAGGTTTTAACTTTGGCTGTTAAAATACCACAGGAACACAAGTAGCAATTTATAATAGATCCAAGTATGGTGCAAATGAATTTTTTATATTAATGTAGAATAGCCTAATTTTATACTTTTCTTCTGTTTGCAAATGAATGACTGTTTTGTATGGTTAGTTAATAAACAACATATTTAGTTTTTATATATCAGAGTATATCTCCTTGGAAGCCCGAATTGTTAACTTTGTGATTGCAGTAAGGGGTGACAAATATATTGGTGTTTAAATGGATACAAGACAACTAAACTTCTTGTGGACATCAGCAGCAACAATAACAATAATCAAGATCACGTGAAGTATTAATAGCACTTTACAATGCCTTGGTAAGGCCACACTTGGAATACTGCATCCAGTTTTGGTCACCACGATGTAAAAAAGATGCTGAGACTCTAGAAAGAGTACAGAGAAGAGCAACAAAGATGATTAGGGGACTGGAGGCTAAAGCATATAAGGAACGGCTGCTGGAACTGGATATGTCTAGTTTAATGAAGAGAAGGACGAGGGGGGACATGATAGCAGTGTTCCAATACCTCAGGGGCTGCCCCAAAGAAGAGGGAGTCAAGCTATTCTCCAAAGCGCCTGAAAGCAGGACAAGAAGCAACGGGTGGAAACCAACCAAGGAGAAAAGCAACCTAGAACTAAGGAGAGACTTCCTGACAGTTAGAACAATTAACCAGTGGAACAACCTGCCTCCAGAAGCGGTGAATGCTCCAACACTGGAGGTTTTTAAGAAGAGACTGGACAGCCATTTGTCCGAAATGATATGGGGTTTCCTGCCTGAGCAGGGGGTTGGACTAGATGACCTCCAAGGTCCCTTCCAACTTTATTATTATTACTATTATTATTACTATTATTAACAACAACATTAGGAAGGATATACTGATCAATACCCATTGGGGCATAATCAGTTTTATACTTGTACTTTCTTTTGGAAAGACTTCAATTAATTTAGCCTCCAGTGATATCCTGGGAACTAAAATATTCTCACACTGTTTTTTGAATATCACCACTTTGGGTGTCTAATTAGTATTTTTTTCATTCTGTTGTCTTGTGAAGCATAAGAATATTGTTAGATGACAGAAAAAATGTAGCATATGCCCTTTACTGTAGGCTTAAATAGCTTACTTGTGATATCTCCTTTCTGGCAAAATAATCCAGTATGATTTGCCATTCAAAAATAATTAAAACAAACTGTACAAAGGTTTCTTTTTTCTTTGAAGCACACTTTATTCTTAAAGTGTCCAGAGGCTGCATAACCTAAGGGAACACAAGGGAAAGGTTGCCCAACAAGTTTCTTAGCTCACTGACGGAGCCTATGGCTTGAGCTCCATGAATGGGTTTTTTTTTTTTTTCCCCTACCTTTCCTTCAGGTGCACAGTTCTGAAAGTTTTCCAGCAATCTTTTTTTGTTAATTTCATTGTAGCTCTTGGATCAATATCAAAAACAATGCCACGTGATATAATCAAGAATGATCTTCCAGTGTTTGTATTTTATATCTGTAACTGCAGCAATGAAAAAAGAGGTTACTCTTTGTCCCCTTTTCCCCTTTATCTCTTTTCCCCCTAATTTTTTCTGTCTTTTTTAATATTTTAATTTTGGGGGGGGGGGGTAAAAATTTAATTAACTAAATTATCTTATGGCTGTAAAAATCAGATATGACCATTTGTTCATAAGGAAGCTTGCTGTATTTGTCCTAGTCTCTGGGATTGAAGTTCTGCCTGTGCAGTTAAGGTTCAGCAGTGGAGTGTTTTTGAATGAATTTTTGTCTAATTCTCTAGGGGAATGTGTCATTGAAGGACCTGAACACGCGTCCTATGGAAGTGTTCATGTGCAGTGTGCTGAAGAGGCAAGGCTACGGTGAAGGTTTTCGTTGGCTGTCACAGTACATTGACTGATACTGGAGAGACACATCTATTCCTGAACTGATCCTGTTCACAAATTCCTTATGGACTTTTCTATTAGAACATGGAAGACTCTCCATCTGCATACTGGCAACGACCAAGAGACTCCTTTCTTCAGTTACCCTACCTCACAGTGGTGACACAATTCTTTTCCCTGTGTCTGGGAGATAACATTCTGTACACTGGTGCAGGTTGTCACTTCCAGCGGCCATTGATTCCTATGGAAACCATGGCTTTCAGTTACAATAGGATGAGCGAGCCAGAATGCCAACCTCTGTGTGCGGCGCTCTTGGGCTGGAAAAGAGGACATGTCTCACCACTGTGGCCAATTGATTTCAAAGAAAGCAACTATATTTTTTAAAGGAAGTGTTTGATGTGAATGGCATCCCTTTAGATTTTCTTAAGTTAGCATTCATCCTGTTCAGGCCAGAGTCTGTTAGGATTTTTTTTTAAAAAAAAAAAAAATCTATTTAATGGTATTTAGGCGGTTCCCAAATGACTGAACCAGCTATCATGATATTCAAAATCTTTAGAGAACGAGAAAGATGGCTTTCAAAGCCCTGTAAGGTGGTTGCGCAGTCGCACTGCTCGATCATGAAGATGGTGCTATTGGGACTGACTTGTGCAATGATTTTCTTTAACTTACAGGGAATTTAGTTGGGGGGGGGAATGGAGTACACACAGAGGCACACCTATTTAGCCTTCCTTGTCATGTGCAGGAGTCTGAAATGTGGTTGATCCCTTTTGCCCACCTCTAAAAGTTACGATCACTTTCCTTATTGGCAGTCTTTTTTTATTTCTTCTTTGCAGCACCAGCAAAAAGTTTGTCTTGGACCTACAATACAGGATGTTCTACATTGCAGCAACTGCAAAAAAAAAAAAGGCAGTAGAAATCATGAATTTATTTTTTGGGTTATTGTAGCATTAAATTGTTCCAACAAGTGTGTATCAAATGCTGTTACTGTAAACTAACCCTTTTTCTTTTACGTTCAACAGAGCTTGTGTTTGAATTTTCATTACTTGCCTAGACATCTTCATTTTCATTTAAAACAGGCATTCTTCTCCTTTGCTGGAGCATGAAGATGCTTTAATTAAAACTATTTAGTGCTTATGGACAGACTTGCTTTGGTGAATGCAAGGGAACCCATGTCTGAAGACACTGGCTTTCTGATTTCCATTACAAAATATGAAATGCAAAACGGCAGTACACTATTGGCACTTAACGCCATTGAATTCTAACACTATGGGTACGTTCACTTAAATCAGGTGGGAATTATGGTCCTGTTATGACTTGTGGACTTCAAATCCCAGAATTCCTGAGCCTGCCATAAAAGTCACAAGTCATAAAGGAGCCACCTCTGACATAAATGCTAGTTGTGGTTTAGTGTCTGTTATCATAGCATCAACTTCATTGAGAGGGAAGGAAGGGAATCATTAACAGTTGCTCATCCCAGAAATCTTCCTGTGATTTTGGATAGCAGTTTTAATAACTTCTAAATTGTTAGTTTCACCCAGTGCATTGGCAGGTCAGAATGCATTGATCTTTACCTAAAATTACATTTCAGGTAAAAACTCGTGGAGCCTTCTGAAGTATGTAATGCAGGTATCAGGATAAATATTCTACTTTTCTGCCTGCAAAAAAGAGCTGACTATTTTACAAATATGAAGCATCTTAAAACCGTACAGGTTGAAAGAATCCAGCCTGCAAATCCAGAGCTAATTTCAGTCATAATTCCATTGGAAGAGCTATGACAGAGTAGCCAGTTCCTGAAAGGGATAACTGGGGAAGAGTCCATTATAATTAACCGGGCTCTTTTCTGATGTGGTTATTCTTGAACTGTTTGCAGTATTTCCATCAAAATGATTACTTATAGCATCATTGTTGAGTTCATTTGTGGTTTGTAAAACCTTTGGGTTTTATGTAAGAGGCTTTTCAATGACTTGTGAATATTTCCTAGGCCAAAGTGCCTGTGCAATGGTATCAAGGAGACGTGGAAAACTATTAAGTGTACAGGAGTCCACGAAAAGACTCGACTGGGTGCAAATAATGTAGCATCTGCTCCATTGAACACCTGGAATTTTCTTAATGGTGGTTCGATCAAGGGGTATGGATGGATGGCTCACCATGGATCAACATGAGACATGATAACCCTTATCTCCAACTCCATGCTTAAAAAGAAGGCCGTGGTAAGCAGAGCTATAAGATGGTGCCCAAAGAAGCAATTTCTATGAAAGTGGTATCCCAGCCACTAGAGAAACTGGTTGCGTATGGCTCTGATCTGTTTTCTGCCTGCCATGTTCTGCCTTTGGACAAATCTCCTTGCAATGTCTGGATATAAAGTTTAATATATTCCTTAGGGGCTGGGTTACAGATTGGAAAATAGAATAAGCATCATTCTGTTAGCAAAATGTTTTAACTTCCAATTTCTGGAAATGTGAAACATGTTGGCAGAGACAGTTTGTCTGTATCCAAAACATTTTAATAAAGTTTTTTTTTTAAAAAAAAAGAATTATATACATATACTTGGGTTGAATCTGGCCCTTATAGAAGGTATCCATGTCCTGGGCCACAAAGATACTCTCGACAATGTCAAATTGGGAATGAACCATTTCATATTTTTATCCATAAGAAAAAGTACAAGTTCTCGTATGTGAACACATGGAAGATCACAGTGAGAAGCTTGCTGCTTATGGAAAAATTACATGAGGGAGAAGAGAATGAATACGGATGCCTGTGGAAAAATAACTGCTAGATACTATAGTTTTGACAGCATAAAAGATAGTAAAAATATATGAAAATAATGTTGCTATACTCGCCATCTTTGCTGTAAGACCCCTTGCTTTTATGGGAGTACCACTAAGTATTGCCCTCTGCTAGTTTGAGTACTGTACTTCAGTTAACGAGAACTGGTGGTATCTGTTTTATGCAAGTCATCTGTGAATGCACCCATCAGGAAGGCTTCCTACCCAATTCTTGAAAAGGTGGGACCTAGGGCAGTGATGGTGAACCTTTTAGAGACCAAGTGCCCAAACCGTAACCCAAAACCCACTTATTTATCGCAAAGTGCCAGGGCCGCTTCAGCATTGTGGTGTCCTGGGGGGGGGGCAGTTGGAGGGGCATGGCCCACTGGGTGAGTGTGGCTGCTGTGGTCATGGCAGATTAGGTGGGCATGACCAGGGTGCTCTGGAGGTCTTTAAAATGTGAGTTTAATTTCCTTTTGTATTCTTACCGTTTAGCATCTGTGAGCACAGTTTGGCATTTTAATAAATGCTGTGGATGAAAGCAAAGGTGTGAGAAACAGGAAGGACAGGAGAAACTAAATAGAAAAATGAGGAACAATGGAGAAGAAGAGAAAAGGATGGTTTTTTTCAATAGAAAAGGGCTTTACTCTTCTTCAAGCAAGGACATACTTTCACATGTTCAGGAGAACCCCTCCTGGTCAAGAAACAGCTGCAGGAGAGCCCTCCATCCCCCATTGCAATGTAATGAAGGAAATGTCTCCATTCTTTTGCTTCAAAAGTACAATGGTAGTTCCAGGAATTAAAGTTCTCAAGAATTAAAGATTGAACTCATGTTGGTAAACCTCTTTAACTTTTTTGGGAAACAGATTGGATGACTTCAGGTCACTTGAATTGATCTTCAAGGCCTGGAAGTATTCCAGGTCCTCACTGAAAATGCAAGAGCCCAAGTTATTTCTATTTATTAGATTTGTGTGCTGACCATCTCATCTAGAGGTGGTATAGGCATTTCAGCTGGCATACTCCCAGCATAGCTTTGATTTGGACACACTTTAATTTTTTTAAAGGGACAAGACCAGTCCAGCTGAATGTTACCATCAGAGAATGAGGAATGCCTTTTAAACAAGAGATGAGCAGAACTTCAACAGCCCTACTCCTTCCTAACAACAACATCCATAAGGTCTATTCAAGATTTTCTATATTTCTGGTTATTTGCTTACTAGCTGGATAGTGAGTTCTTGAAGGGAAGTAGACAGGATTTAGCTGTGCCACCAATTATCTCTCCCAATGCACAGAGAGATCGGATAGAAATTTTGGGACTCAGGCCCAACCATTGATTATTACACCTTGCCAGGCACGAAAGACCAAGACTATAGTTTAATTAAACTGATTTATTACTACTCATGAAGAGGACTAACAGCACTATTTTAATATTAGATAAGGTTCAAAAGAATTCAGGAGGGGTTGAACTTAGTCCATTTGTGGCTATATAGTGATTTTAGGCTGATTCCTCTTTTGACTCCCCCCCCCCCAAGGTCTTGCCACTCCTTCTCCTACAAACCTGCTCTAACAGAACTTCCTTTTTATTCCTTTCTGAACTGATCATCCTTAGAACAGACACAATGTAAAGCCAGTGGATCTCAAGCCTGTCAAAAAACAAAAATACATGTATTACTCTCTAAGCTAAAAAAGTAAAGATGCCTTGAGTCACAGACAAATCTATAATTTTCTTGACAACAATTCAGGACTAGTTTGTCCTTGCCTTCCAGGTTTTATTTTGTTTGGTTTTTACTTTTCATTCTAGTCTACAGCCCCTTCTGGGTCTCCCTTGCAAGTAGCAATAAAGCCCAGTTTCAAGATCACTCAAGGTTGTTTAATGCTGCTACCTGATGATGAAAATGCTAAATTGGGTTGGACTTGTTTGGGACCAGATGTACATTAATTAAACAAATATTAGCCAAGAAAAAGCACAGAGTTTGCCTTTATTTTAGAGTCAGTGGGAGCAGGTTCAAGCATTTCCCACAAACACACTACAGTAGAAGGTATTATCTGTCCTGCTCACTCCACATGAGGGAAACTCAGGCTGTAACTACTGTGAAAAAAGATACTTCTGATTTGGAGCAAAAAATCAAATTGCCACACTCCTAATATCATACTTGGGATGATATCTAAAACCAGAATATTGTAGACCTCCAGAACATGAAGAATGTGCCACTCTATATGTAACTATGTTAAAACACTGCCCCTGCCGAGAAACATAACTCTTGGCTTTTTTAGCTTCGAAAAGATGGACATGATAGAGGCGTGTGACAGTTATGGCAAGACAGATGTTTTCCTCTCATATTTTTGGAACAAGGGATCTTAAAATGGAACTAAACAACAGGAAATGAAACAACTAGAACAGTGATGGCGAACCTTTTAGAGATTGAGTGCCCAAACTGCAACCCAAAACCCATTTATTTATCGCCGGGTACCAGCCCACTGGGTGGTCATGGCTGTGATCATGGCAAACTGAGTGGGTGTGGCCAAGGTGGGCATGGTCACCTCGATGTTGCTCACGGGGAGGGACATCTATGGGGACTGGGCAGGGTTAGGGGAGATCCAGGGGGTCTCTGGCAGGTGGGCAGGAGGCTCATCCTGCAGGGTGAGGCAAGGCAAGGCGAGGCAGAGCGGGGATGCCATTGCCGCAGGGCAAGGCGAGGCAGGGGCCGGGGCAGCTGCTGCCTGACACCATTGGCCCCTGCACACAGAGGCCAGCGATTGCATGGGGTTCAACAATGTCCGTCAGCAGCTACAGCTGGCCCCTCAACAGCACATTCTGGGGCTCCGCAGCCCACCACCAGCAGTTCAGAGAAGCCGCCTCTGAGCTGGACAGCCGGCCAACAGCTGAGGAGGCAATGTAGTGGGTTGTGCCCAGGAAAAGGAGAGCATGCGAGGCCAGGAGGGATGGGATGGGGGGGGAGGAAACCAGCCATGCTGGGATGCATCTGGCCACATGGGAGCTCAGTTAGTTAGCGGGCGGCTGGTTGAAAAGGGACGGTTGCCATCTCCAGGGCATGGTGCGCGTGCCCACAGAGAGGGCTCTGAGTGCTACCTCTGGCACGCGTGCCATAGGTTTGCCACCATTGAACTAGAATATATAATGCATACTTGGTTCATTTGGACTTCTGGAATTCAGAAATACATTCTTGTTTAATGGATTGACAGACTACGTTGATTTGGAGTTTTCCCAAAAGAACACTGGAAATTTTTTGTTTATCTTAAAAGAACATGGATTGCCAACTAGTCGTACAAGCTAACAAAATTATTAACTGTTGGAGGTAGAAAGGAGCAAACAGTCCAATGCTCACTCCTTGCAAGAATCCAGCTCTAAGCATCCCCAAGAAATTTCTTTGTGTCCTTTGCCAACAGCAAAGCAAGGCTCATTCCCTTCCTAGTGAGTTGGTTTCACAATCAGACCACTCTAGATAGCACTCTAGCAAGCTGTCTCAAATGTGCAACAGTATTTTGACTTGCATGCACCTTAAGATGTAAGAAACCTGACAACAGGTCACCTTTTCCATAAGACACTCCTTCATATACCTAATGAGGGCTCTTCTAATAAGGTGAGGCCTAATCACTGTTGCTCTTGCTAAGCCTGTTTCATAATCTGCATTGGCGCCTTTATTTGAACCTGTTTGCTTGCACTCTTAACATAGTAATTTGTGTATTTGTCAAACTGTGTGCAATGGTGCACACAGGAAAAGGATTACAATGGGCAAGATGTCAAATCCCTGCCGATCTAGCACATTCATGATGTTATATATAGCTTTCCTCCCATTTTGCTCCCAACAAGAACCATGTAAGGCAGGTTGGGCTGAAAGAGAGTGGCCAATAGAAGAGAATATTTGTAGCTCAAGGTTGAACTGTGAAGTCCTTGGTGGTTTCTGAGCTTGGTTGTTTTCTTGCAAATATTTCATTACCCATCCAGATTAAACTGAAGATATTACCCAGTTGAGTAATAAAACATCTGCAAGAAACCAAGGTCAAAGAGCACCAAGGACTCCAGAGAGTGAATGACCTGAAGTCAAGAGAGTGAGTTTCCCTGGCTGAGATGGGATTAGAATCTGGGTTATCCTGTTGCAGTTTAGCACCTTAACCACTATCCCACACAAACTGGACACAGTATATGTAGTGGGTTCTGAGGGGTGCAGAATAGACCAAAACAATTACATCCCCCATTTTAGGAATGCTATCAATGCATCCTAACACTGCTTTCTTCTTTTCTCTATGGCAGCTTCAAGACATTGCTGACTCATGTTCTGCATGTGATCAGCTAGAATTCTAAGATTCTGATGATACATACTATTATTAAACAGGTATCGCCCTATAGACTGATGTTTAAGATATTTCAATATGAGAACTGGGGAGTAATGTGACAGGGCTTAGCAAAATAAACTCAAGAGACTTTTTTCAGAGCAGAAGTGCTGACACTTTCTACTTAAATATAACAAGCTCTAGAACAGAATATTAAAATGATCTTCAAGATTTACTTCAAGATTTATAGTTTAGCCCCAGGGAATGAGGAAGATAAATTATTGCTCTCTGTGATGAGGTAAGGTTTTTTTTTAATTAGTAGTAGTTTGTATAATAACTCATTCACAGGATTATCCACACTGCATTTCTGCTCACTGTCTGTGATTGAAATGGATGAAAATACATTGCTGAATTTTCCTAATTCAGTGGTACTTCCTGCTCTCAGGTAACTGTGCCAATACCCTATAATGTATACGTATTTTTGTGGATATTTTTTTTGTCTTGCTTGTCTCTTAATATGGTTTTAGTCATTCAGATCTAAGAAATTAGGTGGGACAGGTTCCTATATAGAAGAAAAGTCACACAACTTCAAATATGATTATTAAAGCTGAGCTACAGAATCTGAATGGCAAAGTTAAGTTGCAGGAAAGTTTTAAGATCTTGCTATGTATCTTTACTGACATAGTAATTGTACAGATTTTAGCAGCCCAGGTCTGCTAACTCTACCTGCATTTGCTCAGCCAATGTTTTGTCATGTTTGTTTATTTAAACTGTTATTTTTAACACTCTGATTGGAGGATTTCCCAGGCTTGAAGCTAAAGCCGGTATCTACAGAAGCATAATTATTTCTGAACGAGGCTGTAAAGGGAATGACGGATGTTATCCACCACAAATGATAATGTGCAGAATACAGACCAGGATCGAGTGTCTTATCAAATTTGTTAAGTCGGGATACAAACTTTGCCAGAAGTGTGCCCTTACATAGCAATCGATAGGCACGGTCAGGGGCTGGAAAGTTATTCGGGTTGGAATTAACTTGGCATTTATTCAACGGCTTCCCTATTTCGAGTTAAATAAGAAATCCCAAAGGCAAAAAAAAAAAAAATCTGTGCAGCACTCAGAACTTTTTTCAACCCGTCTGCACTTATCACTGTAATATTTATGCCGAATGACTCTGACACTTGATGCAAAGAAGGATCCCTTTCAGCCAAAAGGATTGGATTAGAGTCGCAGTTCTTCAAAGCGACAGCCCCACCTTTGTAATCAAACAGATTCCTAAAGCTCTCTTGCTATGTAACCAAACGTCTAAAAACAGCCAATGGGAGAGGACGTTCCTTGCACGAGTCCCCTCCACCAATCGTAGCGCTGTAATTGACCGATCAGCCAATGAGAGCGAGCTTAGCTCTTTTTCCCTTCGCTGCTTATTCCGGGTTTGTCCGATGCTTCCTTTCCGTTTCGCTGGGGTTTCGCGGCTGGTCCGGTGCGTCCCGGGACTTGGTGGGACTTTGCAGCGGAGCACCGCCGGGCAGGGGCGCCTGATGTGAAGCGCAGAGGCGAGGGGGCTCCGATCTTCCCGGTTCAAGGAAGGAGCAGGGCAGGACTGAATAGGCGACTCTTGAAGTTGACGGACTTTCTTTGCATTAAACTCCCCGCATTTTGCAGAACTGGGCTTTCCCTTTCGCGCTCTCACGCTTTCCTCTCCGGACTATCGGTAGAGAGATTCGCCGGTGAGGGACCTCGATTTATTTTCCCTATGTCCGAAACTCTGGGATCGAAAGCAGCCCGAGCTGGCTGCGTGGTCTCCGTGTCTCACTCCCAGGTCTCCAGCGGACCTTGCAGCGGCAGTGGCGTCCTCTTGAGTCAAGACCCGGGGATTGTTCTTTGCCACGGGATCCTCTTTTCCCCTTTCCTTCTGGAAGCCGAGCATCCTGATTGGTCTCGGGGCAAAGTCCTCCTCGCCGATCACTTCTCGCCGGGCCTCCAGATCCAGGTGCTTAGGGCAAGTGGATGCAGCAGCAAAGCGAACCGGAATGGTCTGGCTGGCGACCTGGGGGAAGATAACCCAGTGTTAAGGTTCAATCCACTTTCGAATCGGCTTCAATCCCCCCACGGTTGGAGGGACTGTGAAGCCGAACTCCTGATGGTAGTCGCTTGTCCGCAGTTCCACCAGGCCTTCTCCAAAATCTTCAGTGCTTCAGATCAGTGGCATTTTGGAGGGAATGACTTTGAGCAGAAAGTCAACTCTTTGGAGCATGATTTGCATTGCTTGCACTGGTTTGCTCTGCTGAGGATCCTGGAGCCTGATTCCTATGGAGCAAGTTGGGTGAACTGTGTTCCAGCCAGATCCCTCAGGAAGGGTGATACCGTCTTTGCATGTGGCTCTCCTTTCGGCTCATTTTGCCCGGACATTTTCATGAACACCCTTAGTAAAGGGATAGTCAGCAACCTGGCAGGAGCAAACAATGCCCTCCTCTTGATTGACGCTCGTTGCTTGCCTGGCACTGAAGGAGGAGGCGTCTTTGTCATGTCAGGAATCGGTCCTCATCTAGTTGGAATCATCGTAGCACCACTTTGCTGGAAATCCACAGAGTGGGTTGGCTTGACTCTGGTTTGTGCCATTGACTCCATTCTGGAGAGTGTTGCAGAGGTGCTTTCTGGGTCTGGTGGCTTCCTGAAGCCTTGGTTGCTCCCCATGGAACTTGTGACTAGATCGCGTAGGATGATGGTACTCGGAAATGGACTGGACAGGCACCTGTTGGATGCTGTGGTTCTGATAGAATGTGGGTGAGCCTGGGGGTCTGGGGTGATGATAAATTCAAGGCTGTTGTTAACCTGTCGGCATGTGGTCGGTCGAGCACCAAATGTCCGTATCAGGTTTTTAACTAATCCTAATAGGTGAGTCTGAATTTTAATATTTGCTTATGTATTTCTTTGTTCTCCTGAGTGTCTCTGATGCAATTTGTGCTCATCTGAGCAGCGTGGGTGAGGTTTGGGAGAGTGTATGTGTGGCAGTCTTGATGTGACCATGCACATTCTCATTCTCAGACTGAGGGAGATTCAGCCTCCCCAGCAATTTTCTTTTTATAGGTTGCTAAGGTTAAAGATTTAGGCAAATCTAAGAGCAACTTTAAAGATTCTGGGTGGGTTCTAAGAATGAAGAAACTACAAGGATAGAATAATAAATTAAAATGATAAAAACAACAGTGATAATAAATCAACCCTCTCTTCGTACATGAACATCAATAAAATTTAGCAAGGTTTGAAGGACCAATGAAACAAAACTTTAAAAAAGTTTTTAAAAATGTTTTTATTTTATTTTTGCTAAAAAAAAAATTTAAAAATGAGAAAGGAAGCTTTATGCACCTTTGCAGGTAAGAAGTTCCAAAGTGTAAGTCTCTTCACAGAAAAATATTGTTACCTTGCCACTTCAGAAGGAAGAAAGTTTATTCATAGGACTTTCTATGGTGTCCTTACCAGATAGACAGACAGGTGTCATAGCAGGGCGGTGCCTGTTGTAATCCATAGCTCTGTGTATAATTATCAATCTGAATCAATCTACTGCAGGATGAAGTCTCCTCATGGAAGGTTATGGGCCATTACAGGTAGTCCTTGACTTGTGATCACAATTGGGTTTCCATTGCTTAGCAAGGCAGTTGTTAAGTCATGCCTAATTTCATGATCTTCTTTGCCATGTGTTATTAAGCAGATCGCTGTAATTGTGAATCATGCAGTTGAATGAATCCAGCTTCCCAAAGACTTTGCTTGTCAGAAACTAGTTAGGAAGGTCACAAATGGTGATCACATGGCTGCAGGAGGCTGCAAATGTTGTAAATTCATTCAAGTTATCAAGCGTATAACCATAAGGATGCTGTGATGGTTGGTAGTCCGAGGGCTGATTGTAACTCACTTTTTTCAATGTCATTCTAACTTTGAATGATTGCTAAACAGATGGTTATGAAGTCAAGGATTAACTCTTGACTTGAATGATGAAAGATGTTTTTCCCAATGAAGGGTGGAGGGAAAATGATTGGCCCACAATCACTTAGCTGACTGCTTTTCTTAAGGGAGGGCCAGAATCTGGTCTTCCTGTTCCTAGTCCAGCAATTTAATCATTGAACTGGATGGAGAATTTGAGTTACATTTATTATTTCATTTGTGCTAATTTGTTTGCCTGCAAGGCCTAGAACTGTATGCTCTTTTGTCAGCTAAAGTATGGTATTTTGGATTGCGGTCAAATATGAACTCTTGGAGAAGCAGCGATTTGTGTGGAGCTACAGTGGCTTTAGATTCCACCATATCTGAAGGGAGTCAAGTAGGAGGATAACTTGTGTAACTTGAGTAATATACTGCAGTTCCCGTCTTATACATTCAGTCATAAATTCAGAGAGTGCCACCTATAGAAACGAAAACAGATACGTGAAAGTGAAAATCCATTCCAGACTAAAATTCTTGGTAGTTACATTTGAATTTAAGTTCTGGTTTGTGTCTTTTTTTAAGGAACAAATAGATTATAGTGCTTTTTAACCTACATGTTAAAATTAGTGCCATGTTAAATGTTAAATCAGTGCCATGTTGGGAGATTTGGTGATAAGAACAACAGTGTAAATACTAATAACTAATTGTGATGTAACAGGAAACAGGGAGAAAAAACAAAGCACAGATTTTGTTTTTTGTAGGATGGATACGTATTTATGCAGCTTGATCTTAGAAGTCATCTATACTGATCCCCCTGACTCCTTCCATTCTCCCCACTCCAAAATGCTCCCTAAAACAGAACCAGCTAATGGCTTGGGAATAAAAGAGGAAAACATTTCAGCATCAGCCCTTCGTTTTTTTCAATAAGGCTCTTCAGGCCTTGCTCTCTTGTTTGTCTTTGTATCATCATCTCCCTCTCTGGAAATGTGTTAAAAAAAGCAATAGAGAAACAATTGTAATCCAGAAAAGCCCATTAAGAGTAATTTGGACGAGATCCTCATCCTTTGATCTTAGACCATCTGAGCAGCACAGGTAAAGTTTGGGAGAGTGCGTGTGTGGCAGTCTTGATGGTGCGAGTATGCACAATCTCATTCTCAGACTGGAGTTTGAGCCGTCCCAATTTTTCCCAGGCAACATTGCCAAGATTGGCTGTAGCCCAGTTCAGTTAAGGAAGGAACCCAATTCAGTTGAGGAAGGAGACTGGTCTCTGGCCTAGAGATGCAGAAAAATCAAATGGATTCGAATCCTGGTTCTAGTGGCTTCAACACCCCTCAGTTTTACATCCCAGGAAGGCATGATCCAGCTCTCTTATAGAAAGCATCTGAGGGCTTCCAGTTTGCGTCGTGGCGAGACAGGATGCAGGAAGGCAGGGCTCTAAATTCTGTGCCTGATTTCACCCTGCTGGTGTTCCTAAAAAGGGCCTAAAATTGCCCCAAAGGGACGATGAAGAGGAGGGGTGTCTTGTTAATCATGGAGAGATGGCAGTCTTTCTGTTTGATCCAAGGAAAGCTCTCCAAACCAGCAGGGGAAAGACTGGCTACATTCTTGTGGCCGGCCATTAGCTGCTGACAACTGAAAGAGAAAGAAAAAAAAAACAATACGTAAACAGCATGTTTGGAACTGGCTGAGAGTATTGATCCTTCCTTTACTATTTTACAACTGAATTTCCTGGGAAAGGCTCCCAAGAAGCTAAAAATCTCCGAATGTAAACAGAAGCGGCGTTTTAATTTTATGGGGGACAGAAACATACAATATTGAAGTGGAAGTAACATAAAGCTACAGCTTTGATAAATTTGAGAACTGAGATAACTGTTAAGATTTTCTCTTTGAAAAAAAAATATTGAGGCAAAATATAAGAAATCAATCCTTTATTTTAAGAGTGGAAAATGGACTTTGAATGACATCTAGTGGTGGATTTATGTATAGCACTACAATTTGCTTCTTGGCTGCTTGCTGATTCCTAGCTTGGAAGAACAGCTGGCAATAAAGGAAAATATTTTGGCATACCTATCACCCTGACCTTCTTGGATTATAAATACCTACTGAACTTGGACTTTAACTTCAAGAGCTAGTGGGAGAAAAGAAAAATTTGACCTTGGACTATGCCTGGCGGGGAGAGACTTTTGAGCTGTTTTCAGAGAAGCTGAACATTTTGAACACTTCGAACATTGTGGATTACAACCTTGCCTGACTGATAACTTTTTGAATATTTGAGACAAAGGATTACTATAAAATATTGCTTTCAGAACTGAACCTATATTTTGGAATCTATTGGATTATAAAGGATACATATAAAGACCAGAAAACTAGAGGAAACTTTAATATGCTCTTATTGAATCTGGTGATAGTAGAGGATTTCTAGCAATGATGACTCAAGAAAAAACAAACAACTTTCAGAAATAAATATATTCTATGCTACAACTAATTCACCAATTGTTGACTGCAAAGAGGACATACAAAGAAATCATAATGAGACTAAAAACAATTTAGACAATATAAACGAGCAAATCCCCAAATTAAATCTACAACTAGAAAGTTCCCAGATAACAACTACCAAGTATGAACAAATAATCCAGAAATCAAAAGACGAAACAGCAAGGGATTAGAGATGGAAGAGATAAAAGAAGGGAAACATAAATGACTATATACAAACAAAATACTGCAAGAATTAGCTATAACAATGAAAATGCAAAAGATCTTTTATCCCTTAGACCTGCAAAATATATCTGATGGCAAGGAAGAAAATTTTTAAAAAGGGAATATAGAGGGAAATGTCACAACTTGGGAGACAGGGATTGAAAAGAGAAATGGAGGGAGAAAGGAACTGGGAATTGTTTAAGGAATATAAATGGGCAGAATCCCCCCCCCCCAAAAAAATACCCTAGCTAAATTGTCTTCCTCATGCCAAGCAATTTTTACAAAAAGAAAAAGAAAATTCCGGGGCGATCTAATTGCCCTTGGCAAAGAAAGAAAGCAAGAGTCAGATTTAAAAAAACAGAAGATTTGACCTTTTAGAGGGGGCATTATATGTTTAAATACTTGTCTGAATAAGATTAAAAGAATGGATGACCCTGACTTCTGGTTTTGCACGTGGCTGTGTAAGAGTGGACTTCTGCTCCTCATAGCTAGTTTCATCCTGCCAGGGGGACCCTAGATGGGTCCGAAGTCACTCCAAAGAGGTGACCCTGAAGGAGGGGCGCCCTATTGATCATGAAGCAACGGTAATCGCTTCATTTGTTCGGGGGAAGCCGTCTGAACCCGACAGGAGTTCACATGCCAGGATCTAGCCCAGTGGTGGCGAACCTATGGCACGCATGCCAGAGGCAACACTCAGAGCCCTCTCTGTTGGCACGGGCACCGTCACCGCTAGCAGCAGGTCCATCAGGCCACCACTGCCGCCTGGAGCAGGAGCCTCACCAACCATTGTTGATTGGTGGACTGGAAGAAAAGGGAGGGGGAAGCATTTTACATGTGCGCATGCACGCATGGGGCTGCAAGCATGTACACGCTGCAAATGGGGCAGGGCTAGTGCCTGCGTGATACTCACTAGCCCTGCCCCTTCTTGCGTGGTACAGCACCTTGTATCTGCATCCTGCGGTATGGCAGCAGCCATTTTTGTGCCTTGCAACACGGTGGCCCATTTTTGCGACCCCGGTTTTTGCGTGCCAGAGGCGGCACTCAGAGGTGCCTCCCTGCCCCCCCCCTGAGGGCACCACAATGCTGATGACGCCCTGGCACTTTGCAATAAATAAGTGGGTTTTGGGTTGTGGTTTGGGCACTTGGTCTCTAAAAGATTTGCCATCACTGATCTAGCCCAAGCTACCTGCAGCCAAAGTCCAAGAGCACTAAAAAAGAACAACGGTGAACAGCATGCCTGGAATTGGTGAGAATATTAGATCTTCTCTCCCTTTTTTTGCAACTAAGTCCCTGGGAAAGATCCCAAAGCAAAAATCCTCCAAAAGTGAGGGGAGGGGACTATATTCCCATTCCCCCATAGATGGAAGCGGCGAACTAACCTTTAAGGAGGAAAGAAACATATTGAAATTAAATTTAAAATACTACAACCTGATCAAATTTAGAAACTAAAACAAACTGCTAAGATTATATTCTAAAGGATTTTGATGAAATTATAAAAAAGAAAAATAAGAACTTCTTGTCTGAAAGAGCTGGAAAATAAATATTTGCTGACATCTAGTGAACAATTAGAATATAGCACATTAATGACAATGCCCAGAAACAAAGAAAAAATCTGTTCCCATGAACTCTAATAACCTTTGTCAGGGAACAAAAAAGAGATTGTGTACTGGGCCAGCTATAAGATTGAAAAGTTTGAAGGAAAAGAAATACTTTGATTGTAGTCTAAATTTATGAACTGTTTAAAAACTTTGATCTATGACTAATTTTTGAGAGGGAAAGTTACAGGAAGGATTTAAGGTGGCTAAATGTATTGAATTGCAGTTCTGACTGGTTGACAATTGATTCCTGAAAGGAAGAATTGTTATAAAATACTGATTTTACTGAAACCTTGACAATTGAAAATTACAGTAGATTATAAAAATTATGTATAAAAACAAGAACTATACAAAATTGGACTGTTTGGATTTTAAGTTTTGGCCAGCTTGATAAGGCTAATACAGAGATTACGGCACTCGAAAGGGGGAGATAACATGGATATGACATATTCATCAAAAAATGATAAAAAACCATACTTAATATCTACTCTTGAAGGATTTCGTTGGAAAGATCAAAGACCTCTAGAAGCAACATTTCAAGATAAGACAAATACTTTCCAAGAAGAAATTTATGCAATGCTATGACAGAAACAAATCACAATAGCTCTAAACCACGAGGAGATTAAACATAACTTTGACAACATAAATGAATACACTTCTAACTTAAATTTACAATAAAAGAACATTCAAAGAATGATGGCAAAGAATGAACAAACAAATCAGATAACAGAATGTGAACTAGAAAAAAATGACTTAACTGGCGAAGTCATAAATGAAGGGAAATATAACTTAATACAAACAAGAAAAAACTCACAAGATTTGGATACAACAATAAATATGGAAAAGATACCTTATGCATTAGAACATCCAAATAAACCTGAGAAGAAAGAAGATTTAACAAATGGACGGTTAGGAGAATCACTGTTTGGGAGACAAAAAGTATACATTTTATATATTATGTATCCTCTACGCCTAACAACAACTACAAAAATACAAGAACTGTTTGAAAGTTGAAAATATTAACTTGGAAAACAATTTGGCAAAGGAAGAAGATTAGAGACGGGCTTAAGAAACTTGACTCGCCCTACCAGATGGAATATTATACGAGCAAACACTTGTTTGAATATGGCTAAATAAACAAATAACTTTGGCTATAAAGGGGCTTTAGAATAAGTGGGACAAGAGATATAAGTAGTATAGTATTTTTTGATAAGATACAAAATGTAAAAATATTGGGATGATGAAAGTAAAGAAAAAGTTTGAACTTTAAAGACAAATTAAGTTTGAAAAGATTTAGGATTAAGGAATGATTGAAATATTGAGGGGAAATTAGGCTTAATAAGAACTTTGAAAAAAGGATATATAGTGATTCAATCAATTTTTATAAATAGTGAAATATAAATTGATTAGAAAAGATGTTATAGGTAGATGTTATGATAGATAATTTCTATAATATATGAAATATGAAAATACTGGGATGATATATTTAAGTGGAAAATTTGGATGTTTAGATGTTAATTATTGAGAAAATTATGATTGATAATTTGAATATTATGGAGAAATTGAGCTTAAACAAGATTTATGAAAATAAGATATATGGTGAATCAATAAGATGACTTATGAAAATAACATAAGCTGATAAGAAAATATATATATATATGGACACTTGTTCGTATAAATATAGAAGAAAATGTTTTTATTTAATCATTTATATATGGAAAATATCAAATATCAAAAATTATATTTGTTTAATGCTGAAAAAGAATACTATTGGGAGAAGAGAGGATCAAGGAAATATATTATCAATCGATATACTAATTATGGAAATATAAAAATTTATTATTGACTGTTAATTAACTATTATTGATTGTATATTTTTTAAAAAAAATCATGAACCAAGACAACACGCTGTACACCAGGCACCAAGGTTGTTATTGTAAAAAATCAATAAAACTCTTACAAAAAAAAACCCCTTAGATATAATTAGACTTTTATAGTGAAAGATATAATTTAGAATTAAGATAACATTTTTTTCTTTTTCTTTGATATGGGAAACATGAAGATAAGAGGATTGATCTGAATAAATGTAATTAATATTGAGAAAATCATAAATGATAAAAATGTTTCAAATACTGATGGGAAATCAAACCTTAACAAGAGCACGAAAAACAGGATATTGATTAATGAATTGACATTATTGATTTATGAATTGATATTATTATTTGTATGATATTAGTAAAATTCAATGAAGATGCTTATCTCTAATGCTATATACATTAACAGTACCAAAAATTGTAATGGTGTATTGAAGGGAAAATGGAAAAAATATCGAGAAAAAAGGAGGATCAGGGAAAAAATACTGGATTGTGTAGTATTAAATAGATTTACATTAAAGAAGTTAATGTTAAATATCTGAACCCAGACAACGTGTTGTTTACTAAGCACTAAAGACTGTAATTTTTAAAAATTAATAAAACTTTTTGTAAAAAAAAGAAAGTATCTGGCACATATATAATATTTTGATTTACTTTGATGGCAGTTATGTGCAAAACCTTCTGGTGGATTTTATTTGTTGTGTCCTCATTTTGACCAGCTGAACAGTGCCAAATCATATTTTGTTTTCGGTCTCTCTCAAATATTGATTTTTTTTTTCCTCCTAGGGATTCTGCAGTGAAAGGAAATGTAATGTTTGCAACAAAGGACTCTTCTCCTTACGATATCGCATTGGTGGAGTTGGAAGAAAGTTTATCCAGATTGCCAGAGCTTGTTCTAGCATCAACGTTTCATCCAGGTGAGAGCAAAGTAATGCATCCAGGTTGGTGCATCTTCTTTTATTTTTAGTTCACATAGGGCTGTGAAGAAGAGAACAGAATAACTAACAGAGTTGGAAGGGACCTTGGAGGTCTTCTATCCAACCCCCTGCTCAGGCAGGAAACCCTATACCATTTCAGACAAATGGCCATCCAGTCTCTTCTTAAAAACTTCCAGTGTTGGAGTATTCACCATTTCTGGAGGCAGGTTGTTCCACTGGTTAATTGTTCTAATTGTCAGGAAGTTTCTCCTTAGTTCTAGGTTGCTTCAGGTGCTTTGGAGAATAGGTTGACCCATTCTTCTTTGTGGCGACTCCTCAAATATTGATGTATTAAATATTGATGTCCATCACTTAATATTAAAAAAAATGAAGCTGGCACTTATAAATAATGCATCAAACATTTCATGGGAATGCATGAAGCCTTACATATTGAAACCATCTTTGCAGTGATAGGCAAATATCTTTTAAATTTGTCCTGGAATTGAGTTCCAGACAATTCCTTTCAGTGAAGCAGGGTGAATCCATTGCTTTTCCTTCCGAGCAGATTATTTTAATCATTTTGGAAATATTTGGACTTGCAATTATTTAGAGCTTGAAATACTTCTAAAGCATTCAAAAGAGCTCTTGGGAAATAAGTGTTTTGCCCACACAATAATTAATTCATCCTCGGAGTTAATGCCTTAAGTGGTTTACAGCTGCAATATTTTTCACAGCACAGCTATTTATGGATATCTGCATGAGCAGGTGGAAGAGCGGGTTTCGGATGAAAAAAGTGACTTGTGAGTGGTCCTCGCACCTTATGGCCATTACAGTGACCCTGTGGTCACATGATCAAGCTTCCTCTTTCCGCTATGTATTCAAGATGGACAGTGATTAATATTTATATGTATTTATAGGTAAGGCTGTAGGTATATACGTATGTAGGTATATAGCATGTTTATATGTGTGTTATGTATGTGTATACTTTGGAGAGCAGCCAACAGAATTTCATTTTTAATGTGTGCCACTGTGCCTACAGTAAAAATGACAATAAAGATCTATCTACGATTCAGCTGCTGGGCAACTGGCATATATTTAGAATAGTTGCAAAATTCCGGGGTCAGAAAGTCTACAAAGACAACAATAAAGTGGCTTCCAACCTTTGTCACACTGAACATAAGCTAACATACAAACTTTTCACCCTCTTTTAAAGTTACAAATAAAAAAACTCTTCTCCCCATATAGCAATAACAACAGCACTTACACTTATATAACACTTCATAATGCTTTGTAGCCCTCTCTAAGTGGTGTACTGAGTCAGCATATTGCCCCTTCCCAACAATCTGAGTCCCCATTTTACTGACCTCGGAACAAATGAAAGGCTGAGTCAACCTTGAGCTGGTCAGGATCGAACTCCTAGCAATAGGCAAAGTTAGCCTGCAATACAGCATTCTAACCACTGTGCCATCTCAGCTCCTAACTTTTATTTATACACAATCTAGAAATCATACTTTCAGTCCTACTTCAATACTTCCATTAGGAGTTACCGGAGATATCAAACAAATCGTTTATCCCTGGTCAAATAATCCAATTTCATATTCCCTCTTTTTGCTCTGCGGAATCTTGATCTTTAAATGGTTTGTATTATATCACAGGATTTGACTTTTCATCACTCTTTAAAAGCTTTCAGTGGCCAATTTTGTAAATCCCATAGAGAGGCATCATCCAGGATTTCTTATTGCAGCTGTTCCATGTCCAGATTCTTTTCTTCCCATAAAGAGGCATCGTTCAGTACATGATGAGAAGGTTCTTGATGACTGTTGTCTGGTTTGATTTTTCAGGAGAAGATGTGAGTATGGTGAGCTTTGGTGTCTTCGGTCAGGCCTGTGGACCGTCTGTGACATCGGGAATCCTCTCGGCTGTGATCACTGTGGAAGATAAGCCGGTGATGCTCCAGGCAACCAGTGCGGTTCACAGCGGCTCAAGTGGAGGCGCCCTTTTTGGCACTCACAGTGGGAAACTTCTAGGTAAGACGGGTAGATAGTAATAGTAATAGTAGTAAAGTTGGAAGGGACCTTGGAGGTCATCTAGTCCAACCCCCTGCTCGGGCAGGAAACCCTAAACCATTTCGGACAAATGGCTGTCCAGTCTCTTCTGAAAAACTTCCAGTGTTGGAGCATTTACTGCTTCTGGAGGCAAGCTGTTCCACTGATTAATTGTTCTAACTGTCAGGAAGTTTCTCCTTAGTTCTAGGTTGCTTCTCTCCTTGAGTAGTTTCCACCCGTTGCTTCTTGTCCTGCCTTCAGGTGCTTTGGAAAATAGCTTAATTCCCTCTTCTTTATGGCAGCCCCTGAGATATTGGAATACTGCTATCATGTCCCCCTTCGTCCTTCTCTTCGTTAAACTAGACATACCCAATTCTAGCAACCGTTCCTTATATGTTTTAGCCTCCAGTCCCCTAATCATCTTTGTTGCTCTTCTCTGTACTCTTTCTAGAGTCTCAACATCTTTTTTACATCGTGGTGACCAAAACTGGATGCAGTATTCCAAGTGTGGCCTTACCAAGGCATTGTAGAGTGGCATTAATACTTCACGTGATCTTGATTCTCTCCCTCTGTTAATGCAGCCTAGCACTGTGTTGGCCTTTTTGGCAGCTGCAGCACACTGCTGGCTCATATTTAGGTGATTGTCTACTAGGACTCCGAGGTCCCGCTCACAGTTACTACTATTGAGCATGGTGCCACCTATGCTGTACTTGTGCATTTGGTTTTTCTTGCCTAAATGTAGAACCTTGCTTTTTTCACCATTGAATTTCATTTTGTTAGTTAGTGCCCAGTGTTCAAGTCTGTCCAGATCCTTCTGTATCTTAAGCCTGTCTTCTGTAGTGTTGGCTATTCCTGCCAGCTTGGTGTCGTCTGCAAATTTGATGAGTTCCCCATCTATCCCTTCATCCAAATCGTTGATGAAGATGTTGAAGAGTACTGGGCCCAGAACAGAGCCCTGGGGCACCCCACTACACACTTCCCTCCATATAGATGCAGTACCAAATTCTCAACAGTTAACCCAAAATAGAAACATCTAGAATAGTGTTTCCCAATCTTGACAATTTTAAGGCATGTGGACTTCAACTCCCAGAATTCCACAGCCAGCAAAGCTGGCTGTGAAATTCTGGGAGTTGAAGTCCACATGCCTTAAAATTGTCAAGATTGGGAAACACTGATCTAGAACAGTAATATAAAGAAAAATATATGGTATAGAATTATGCTATAGAATAGACTATAGAATTCCCAGGAGAATTATTAGAGTTTGGGAGACAGAAAGTATATATCCTACCTATTCTATCTTCTGTATTCTCAACAATACTTGCAAAAACACAGAAACTGCTGGGTAAGTGGAATATATCAACTTGGAAAGCTATTCGGCAAGAAAAGAAGGCTAGAGACAGAATCAAGAGATTTGACTTGCCCTACCAGATGGAGTATTACATGAGTAATACGTTTGAATATGGTTAAAAGAATAGAGAACTTTGAACATAAAGGGGCCCTATATCAAGAGAGATAAGAGATTTAAGTAATATAGTATGTTTTACAATATATGAAGTGTAAAAATATTGGGAAGATGTAACTTTTATAAATATAAGTGAAATATAAGCTGATCAGAAAGTATGTTATACCCAGATGCTATAAGATAGACAAGAAGCACAGTATTTTTATAATACATGAAATATGAACATATTGGGATGGTATACCTAAATAGGAAAATTTGTATATTTAGATGATTAACATTGAGAAAATCATGACTGATAAGACAAATATATGGTAATGATTACACTTTCTTTGTCCTTGATTTTACTTCCTGAGAATATTCAGTTTAAAGAAAACAAATTTCTAGCTTTCAGTTTAAGAAAGGCAAAGCTGTTGTGCTTTATGCGTCACTGAACTACAAATCTCAGCAGACCCAACCAGATGCCTCTAGCACAAAAAAAATTCTCACTTTAGTTCCTACAATTTATTCAGCTCTTTGAAAATTCATTTTAACAGTGTGAATCTCCCTAAAGCCTGTCCTCAGTCTCATCTCCTTTGATGTTGCATTTTTGCCCCTTTGTGTGTATGTTGGGATATTGAATTCCGTCCTTTTGTCCTCTGTGTTCCATTTGCAGGAATTGTTGCCAGCAACACAAAGGATAACAGCGTCGGTGTGACCTACCCTCACCTAAACTTCAGCATTCCCATTACAGTCCTGCAGTCAGCCATCTCGGAATATATCCACACCGGAAGCCTGCATGGCTTTCAAGAACTGGACAGAGTAGGAGAAAGAATTCAGGTGGTCTGGAGGCTTCAAAGGGAACCCTTGGAGATCCCACTCAGCAAACTATGAGAATTTCCATTGAAGAAGAGCAGAAGAGTATTGGCTTCATAGGTCATAGGTCCAGACTACCCGTTGAATAGTCTCATCCTGCTAGACAAGCCCCGCCCCACGTGTGCTGGCAGAGAGGGCCTACCGCGGATCCTGTCAGTCAAAGAACTCTATTGGGATCTAGAAGAAAAGTCTTCTCTGCTGCAGTGCTCGCCCTTTGGAATATCTTATGCTCCAAAGTGAGGTCTACCTCCACCCTCCTATGCTTCCCTAAGAGCTTGAAGACCTGGCTCTGCCATTTGGCCTGGTGACCAGATGGGGAAGTTCCACAATCTAGCAGATGGCTGCTAGATTAATGGCAAATCCCACCTCCCAGCTTGCTCCCTGCTTCCCCAACTACCCACTTTTATTCTCACATCGCTGTGTCATTGTTTCCCTTTTCATTCTTTATTCTAATGTTCCACTACTTTGCTTATTGTTGTTTGCACTTCTTTTCATTTCTCTGTTTTTATTGTTGTAAGCCATTCTAGAACAGTCCCTCGGCAAGATAGGCAACATGTAAATCTAACAAATAATAAAATACAGTACATACTGGGCTAAAGTGCTTCTAGTTCTACTGTAAACAACTCAATTTATGGAACTGACCCCAAATTAAGAGGTTGTACAAACAAAAAGGAGTTTCATTTGTTTCAGTAGCTTTATTGGCCAGGCATTTCATTTGATTTCACTTAGCATTCTTGTCCTAATTTGCCATTATAGTTGGTCCTTAACTTACAACCAAAATAGGAATCAAACATCTATCTCTAAGCAAGATGGCCATTAAGTGAGTCGCACACAGTTTTACAACTGTTTTTGCCATGGTTAAGTAAATCACTGTGGTTATTAAGTGGATCACAGAGTTGTTAAGCAAATCTAGCTTCCCCTGTTGAGTTTGGAGCCAAGCAGCTGAATTTTGATCACTTGACCGCAGAAAGGCCGCAATGGTTATAAATGCAAGATTGGTTGTAAGTCACTTTTTTCAGCACCATTGTAACTTTGAATGATTGCTAAATGAATAGTCATACGTCAAGGATTACCTGTATTTCCCTGACAGTGTCTATCTTGGTCAAGCACCCTGCTTATACTTGTTATGTACTGCGTTTTTCCATTACGCCTGGAAGTCTGTTTTAGAATGTCTTCCTTCAATTCTTTGCAAAAGCTCATTTTTCTGTTATCCCATTCCATATATAGCTTATGCTTTACCTTTGGCTTCCCATTGTCTTCCTGAATAGTTGAAATGTGGGTTAATTCTTGGAAGAACAGATCTTTCTTCTTCTTCGTTATGGTGCTGTATAAATAAATAACAGAGAGTGCTTTATCTTTTGTACTGAATAATGCACTTAGTACCTTTCTTTGGCCACTGGATATTTAACTAATCACCATTTTAAATACTGACCAATTTCTCTTTTGCTTGGTTTGTTGAGCATTTTCTGAAAAATAAAAAACTTCAAATATCTTCAGAGAGTTATAAAACAGGCCGTTTGTCTGACAAATGGAAATGCCCATTTGTTTCATATAATATAAAGCAGTGTTTCTCAACCTTAGCAACTTAAGAGACCCGGACTTCAACTGGCTGGGGAATTCTGAGAGTTGAAATCCCGACCTTTTAAAGGGGCCACGGTTGAGAAACACTGATATAAAGCATCTTGGTTTGTTTTGATCATAATGCATAAATCAGGGTCCTGTGGTTTGTTCCACAATCTTTGAGTTTAGAATTCCTGCTTTAGAATTATGCATGAATGCAGTTAGAATTCAGCTTCAGATATGATCTTCTGTTAAATAATGATGCTGTTTTTCTCCTTCACCCCCTTATACTCTCTTAATGTAGATAGACACTGCAGTGTTTAGGAATCTTGAGTTTTTCAAATAATTGACTTTCTTTCCTTTGCATTTGCATTTTAGCACAGTTCAGCAGGACCCAACTAAGTATGACTTCTTTGCCAAATTTAACTTCATTAGCTGAATCAGAATAATCAAAGTAATTATCATAATTATGAAAAATAAATGAGCTGTGTGGTGGCCTAGAGGTGAAGACGCTTGACTCCCACGTGGAAGGTTGAGAGTTCAATCCTAGGCAGCGGCAGATGTTTCTCTATCAGGACACAAAGAGAAAATATTTGCTGTGAACTCCACATAGGCATCAGGAAGGGTATTCGGCCAGTAGATGCTCAGCTCCATTCAATCAGGTTGATATCACCCTGAAGCAAGGGATTTCAGGGTTGTAAAAAGAAAAAAAATATGATAAATAAATTGGGAATTGCTTGGCTTGAAGAATTTATGCAAACAAACATATTTACATTTACCTTGTGTTGTATGGCAGTTTGGGGAATCCAGATTTCTAGATTCACTTTAACTATACATACCATGATTTTTATTGGGAACCGAGTATGGAATGGATATGGATGTAGGTTGTACAACTAATCCTCGACTTACAATCACAACTATGATGAGAATTTCCATTGCTAAACAAGACAGTTGACATGTGTTAAAGCAGATGTGTCAAACACAAGGCCCGGGGGCCGGATGTGGCCTGCGACGT
The DNA here is from genome assembly GCF_016545835.1 of Crotalus tigris. Taxonomy (NCBI): domain Eukaryota; kingdom Metazoa; phylum Chordata; class Lepidosauria; order Squamata; family Viperidae; genus Crotalus; species Crotalus tigris. The sequence continues at coordinate 196,165 of NW_024100476.1, forward strand.
TTCATGTGGCCCGCAAAGCCATCCTGGAAACAGTGAGGGAATGGCCCCTGCTGCCTTGGCCCCAGCCCAGACCTCCCAGGAGCCAATGTACAATTTTGTGGTGACCATCTATGCTGAAACGCATTCAATCTTCGCTCCACAAGGCTGTCTGGAAACAGCAAGGGACTGACCCCTGCCGCGTTGGCTCTGTCCCCTGGGTGCATGCTGGGGAGGTATCACCCTTTGTGAGGAATGAAGAAATGCACCATCGCTTGGAAGTGGCCAGCAAATGGCCCTCACCTACTTCACATATCCGGCTTGATGGGCTCCAAGGAAGGGGTTTCTACAGACAGTGGGGCGCTGTCCTCACAGCACCAAGAGCTGAGCTGGGTGGCGCAAATCTGATGAGAAGTGCAATGTTGTCTAGCCCCCAGCCTGCCCGATTACAGCAGGCAGCAAGATGCAAAGCTGGCAAGCTTCGCACTGCCTGGCTCAGCCTCTTGGCGCTGTGAGGAAAGCGCCCCGCTGCTTGTTGAAACCAGGCAGGCTGGAGGCTGGATGGCATTGCGCAGGTAAGGTCGACTCTCACGTTGCTCATGGCATTCCCTCCCCCAAAGCCCACCAAGCCAGATATGTGAAGTAGGCAAGGGCCATGTGCTGGCCACTTCCAGGCAATGGTGCATTTCTTCATTCCTCCTCAAGGGTGACACCTACCCAGCTGCGTTTCTTGCCTGTTTTTCTCCCTCATCTCAAATATTTTCCCACCACTCTGTTCTTAGGAAGGAAGAAAGGAAGGTAGGAAACAGGGAGGGTCTGAGGGAACTCCTGCCTTAGTCCTGCCCCGCTGCCCTTTCACCGTCCCCTTGCCCCCTCCTCCTGGCCTATCCTGGGGGTCTCCCATCCTATTGCTGAGGAAGCTTTGGATACAAAGCCGGGTCTCCTCCCAAGGAGAGGGAATGGGCCTCCCTCTGACTTTGCCCTCATACCCATCATGAGCAACTTGGCTAAGGAGAGCAAGCACAGCAGCAGCAGTCTTGAGGAGGAGGTAAGTGCAGCTGGGGTAGTGGGGCTGGGCTTGGCGCCGCGGGTGCTTGAGGGCCGGGCTGCGCATTTGATCTCTGCTGCCCAGGGCTCTGGGAAGCCCACGGCACCATCCAGCCCCCCCCTCGCATGGCCTGAGAGGAACAGTGAGGCTGTTCCAGTGGATCATGCCTTGGGGCTTGCCCCGGTCCCACTCCCTTCTGCCAGAGACTCTCAGATCTGTCCCACTCCTGCCCAGGCCCCCACGGGTACCCTTGATGCAAACGATGAGCTGGCCATGCCCACCCAGTAGGCCACACCCACTCCAGCCATGCCCACCCAGTAAGCCATGCCCATCCTGGTCACACCTATCTGGCCCCCCAAGGACAATCGCAATGCTGATGTGGCCCTCAATGAAATTGAGTTTGATACCCCTGTGTTAAAGCAAAGAGGTACTGGACAAAACTACATACTTGACTAGAAAAGATGTTGGGAAAATATGTAGATTTTAAATCTGAACTTTTTTATTAGGTATTATGGCAGAAAAGATTGATAAACAAAGTATATATTTGATTTTACATGTGATAACAGCAGCAAGAATTATATTTGCACAATATTGGAAAAAGGAAGAAATGTTATCAGAGGAAGAAATAATTAAAAAAATACTAGAATGTGCGGAAATGGACAAACTTACTATGAGGTTGAAAGTAAAAGAAGAAACAGAATACTATCAGACTTGGGACTTACTTTATCAATGGCTGGAGAAAAGAATAAAGGATTAGGAATTAAAATTGTATTAGTGAATGATAAACTCAGACAACACATTGTTGAATAACTACTATTGAATTGTATGGAAAAAGTTAATAAAAAATTTACCCCCCCCCCGCTCCAAAAAAGTAATTTACCTTCAGGTGGGGCATGCCTGAAATAGAATTTGAAACAAAAATAACAATAAAAAAAACCTTCCTGAAAAAAAACCAATTGCTAAATGAGGCATGCCTGATTTTACAACCTTTTTTGCCATGGGTGTAAGCAAATCACTGCAGTTGTTAAGTGAGTCATATGGTCTCTAAGCAAATCCAGTTTCTCTATTTTTTTTTATTGAAAAGTTTTATACAAATTTTCCATTTTATTACAATACAATATCCCTCCCTCCCCCCCACCCTAACTCTAACCCCCCCTCACTTCCCAGAGCTGATTACAGAGTTACAAATAAGCAAACAAATTCTAACTAAGCTTATCCAACTATACCAATAACCAAATCTGTAAAATACTTTAACTCAAATACAAAAAGATTTCAAAAAAATTAAAAACAAAAATAACAATATAAACAATTCCCACTTTAAACTATAAGTTATTCAAAAACTAAATGATACTTTCTAATCCCATATTTATTCTGTACATAATTTATCCATCTTCTCCACACCGAGTACTCCTCTGGTACTTTAAATCATGGAGATGGTGGTGAGCCTGCTCCCAGGACAGAAATATAAAAATCTTTCGCCTTTGAAATTGTGTTAAGTCTATAACGTGTCCCCGCATAGCTCACCACTATTCCGACCGGTATCTCCCATCTGAACTGAAGCTGTCGTTTTTTAAGCTCATCAGCCAAGAAGGCAAAATCCTTTCTTCTTCTTAAAATTTTTGGAGGAATTTCTTTTAAAATTATAACATCTTGAGCCGCAATTTTAAATCTCTGCTTGTAAAAAGCTTGTATAATTTCATTACAAAGCGATCTCCTTGCGAAATAAATAACCACAGCTCTTGGTAAATTTCTCTGCCTCGCAATCCATGAATTAACTCTAAATATTTTTTCTATATCTCTCAATATTTCTTCAGGTTCACACCCCAAAATCAAAGCTATATCCTTCACCACCAGCTCTCTTAGATTTTCTTGCATGTTTTCCTTCAAGCCTCTACTTCTTAAAGCAAATTCCATATCTCTATATTGAGACATGATAATTTCATCCTGTGACATTTCCACCTTATTTTCCACTTTACCAACCCGATCTTCCAGACCTTCAACCTTTTCCACAACATCATCAATACGATCGTCTAGCCTCTCAACATGGGCAGCAAGTCCTTGCAAAGCAAGTACTATATCCCCCCTCATTTCCCTATTTCTGTCCTCTAAAAGTTCCTCCATTTCTCCTCTAATCTGTCGGACTGCATTTTCCAAGGCGTAAGTCTTTTAACGTGAATGCTGGTGGTGGAGAAGATAGTGGTGACCTGGGTTTAGCTTGCTGAACCATCTGTATAACCAGAGAAGAGATCGAAGCTTTAGGCACGACAGAAGTTGCGAGACACTTTGAAGCCATTTTAATTTGTAAAACTACTTCTTAAGAAATCAACTAGTGTCTCAAAAAAAGGGGGGGAAAGAAAAGAAAAACAAAAAGCCCCCTATACAAAAACAAAAAGTAAAACTATTGTCTTTTGTATCAATAACCAAAATCCATTACATTATTCAAACTTTGTAGCCAAATGTAGCCAAGTGAAAGTTCTTTCTTTCCTTTCACTCACAGAAAAAATATCCCAGTGCCATTTTAACTTCTTTTATAATTGTAAGAAAAGGAGAAGATTAATTCTTTTCCGGAGTTAAAGTTCCAAGATAATCACAATTATAAATACTCCTGGTCAGCTCTGTCTGCTTTAAATTTTACTCACTAGTTCACTTTAAGCGCAGATGTGGAAGCAGCGTCTTGCTTTGTCCAAAAAAAAAGAACAAAGGCACCTGAGATGTGGAGAAGCCTCGGACTCCGTGGGAGCTCTCACCCTCCGACACCCCCTCAAAATGTTAGGGTCTTGGGGAGCTGTACCACTATCCAAGGAAAACTCACCTCCTCTGCTTCGCCCGGGGAGAGAAGTTCCAAACCGCAGGTCAGCTGTTGTCTGCTGTCTCCGCAGTTTTGACACTTTCTCAGGCGGATGGTTGAAAGATAGCCGCCATTGGCGCGGCCAGCGCCACCGGAAGCCAAATCCAGTTTCTCTATTGACTTTGCTTGTGAGAAGCTGGCTAGGAAAGTTGCAAATGGTGATCGCATGACCCCCGGGATTGTGCAACTGTCATAAGTACCTGCTGATTGCCAGGTGCCTGAATTTTGATCATTTGATCTTGTGAGGATGCTTTATTGTTGTTGCAAAGTTGTGTCCCACCCATCATGACCCCATGGACAACGTTCCTCCAGGCCTTCCTGTCCTCTACCATCTTCTGGAGTCCATTTAAGTTCACACCTACTGCTTCAGTGACTCCATCCAGCCATCTCATTCTCTGTCATCCCCTTCTTCTATTGCCCTCAATCTTTCCCAGCATTAGGCCCTTCTCCAGTGAGTCCTTCCTTCTCATTAGGTGGCCAAAGTATTTGAGTTTCAACTTCAGGATCTGGCCTTCTAAAGAGCAGTCGGGGTTGATCTCTTCTAGGACTGACCGGTTTGAACGCCTTGCAGTCCAAGGGACTCGCAGGAGTCTTCTCCAGCACCACAGTTCAAAGGCCTCAATTCTTTGGCGCTCTGCCTTTCTTATGGTCCAACTTTCACAGCCATACATTGCAACTGGGAAAACCATGGCCTGGACTATACGCACTTTTGTTGGCAGGGTGATGTCTCTGCTTTTTAGTATGCTGTCTAGATTTGCCATAGCTTTCCTCCCCAGGAGCAAGCGTCTTTTAATTTCTTGGCTGCAGTCCCCATCTGAGGTGATCTTGGAGCCCAGAAAAATAAAATCTGTCACTACCTCCATTTCTTCCCCATCTATTTGCCAGGAATTGAGAGGGCCGGATGCCATGATTTTGGTTTTCTTAATGTTGAGTTTCAAGCCAACTTTTGCACTCTCCTTCTTCACCTGCATCAAGAGGCTCTTTAGTTCCTCTTCACTTTCTGCCATTAGAGTGGCATTATCTGCATATCTTAGGTTGTTGTTACTGTATTTCTCCCGGCAATCTTAATTCCAACTTTTGATTCATCTAGCCCTGCCTTTCTCATGATGTGCTCTGCATATAAGTTAAATAGGCAGGGCGACAGTATACAGCCTTGCCGGACTCCTTTTCCAATTTTGAACCAATCAGTGGTTCCGTGTTTGGTTCTCACTGTTGCTTCTTGACCCGCATATAGGTTTCTCAAGAGACAAATGAGATGGTCTGGTACTCCCATCTCTTTAAGAACTTGCCACAATTTGTTGTGATCCACACAATCAAAGGCATTAGCATAGTCAATGAAGCAGAAGTAGATGTTTTTCTGGAACGATGTAATTGCGAGGACCAGTTGTAAGTCATTTTTTTTGTGTGTGCCTTTGCAAGTTTGAATGTTCATGAAATGAACGGTTGTAAGTTGGAGATTTGTATTTAAAACTTATGGCTCCATTATGTTTCTTGGAAAGAGTTACACATTTTAAAGTGCACTTGAGTGCAAATTAGCAATCTCTGTCATGGATAAATAAAAATTAATCTAAGTTAGGATGAGATCAACCTAATAATTCGTTATTGCACTCTGTAATAGAAAGACACCTACGCATGAAGATTTGAACGCAGATGGAATGAGCTTTGCACCGAGCAATGAATAAATAATGTTTGAGCGGGTTTAAAATGAGGAGTATTTATTTAGCAATCCTATTTAATGCTGTCTTGCTGTTAGGAAGCCAAAGTGCTATAAACCAAATCAAAGATATAGAATATAAAAAGGTGTGTTCTAAATTCTATAAACTAACAATGAAGTAATATAAGATGACACAGATTAAAAGGACAACTAGGAGCACTTTTTCTTTAACTGATCATGCCCGTGTATTCTGGGTTACTTTTAGCTGATGTCATTTAGCAGGCATGAAAAGCACTTCCCTTATTTCAGGGAAATCCATTAGGGTGGATTTTATTTTCATAAACTCATGTGGCCTCCCTCTTATATACCATATTTCTGCATAACTCACAACAACAACAGTACAAATACATAAGAGACAATAAAAAACAACATTAAAAAAAAGAAAAACAGCACCTCAAGCAGCATTGTTTAGTAATAACGACAATCATGATTGGGCTTCAGCTTTACCCAAATCTCAATGTTTAGGAGAAAACCAACTTTTTAAGGTTTCCAAAAGTCTAGTGGTGCAGAGGCTTGCTGGATTGTGAAGGAAGGGTATTTACTAGCCTTGCAAGGTAGTTCAGACAAGAAGCACCACCCAGATGGACTAATCCTACTTTATTGTAAGGTTACAGTAAGAGAATCTTGCAAGTATGAAAATGCATTTCTCTCCCTTTATACTTCAAGAATGGGGAGGGTTCATTTTGCGGTGTTTGCCATGTCCCCATTCTTTTTGTGGACTAAGCAGCTTCAGATCTGACCCGATCGTCTGGCTGTGACTCTTCTCCCCGGTTCCCAAGTTCATTCTCACATACCATAAAGATGTTTTACAGGTCAGGACAGCTCTTGGTAAGGTGGCCGAACAGTGCCCTTCAGAAGTGAGGCTCCATCTTCAGTTCTAAGCAGTACAGGTAGTTCTCGAGTTCATTTAGTGAGCGAAGTTAGCACAGCACTGAAAAAAGAGACCTATAATCATTTTCACACAACAACAACAACAATAATAATAACAATAATAAAGTTGAAGGGACCTTGGAGGTCATCAAGTCCAACCCCCTGCTCAGGCAGGAAACCCTACACCATTTCGGACAAATGGCTGTCCAGTCTCTTCTTCAAAACTTCCAGTGTTGGAGCATTCACCGCTTCTGGAGGCAGGTTGTTCCACTGGTTAATTGTTCTAACTGTCAGGAAGTTTCTCCTTAGTTCTAGGTTGCTTCTCTCCTTGATGAGTTTCCATCTGTTGCTTCTTGTCCTGCCTTCAGGGGCTTTGAAGCATAGCTTGACTCCCTCTTCTTTGTGGCAGCCCCAGAGATATTGGAACACTGCTATCATGTCCCCCCTCATCCTTCTCTTCATTAAACTAGAAATACCCAATTCCAGCAACCATTCCTTATATGTTCTAGCCTCCAGTCCCTTAACAACCTTTGCAGCATCCCCATGGTCATGCGACCAAAATTCAAATGCTTGGCAACTGACTCATATGTATGACGGTTGCAGTGTCCCAGGATCATGTGACTTTCTGACCAGCAAAGTCAATGGGGAAGCCAGATTCACTTAACGGCCATGTTGCTAATTTAACAACTGCGGTGGTTCACTGAACAACTGTAGCAAGAAAGATCATAAAAGGGGGGAAATGGTTTAACAACTGTCTCGCTTAGCAACAGAAAGTTTGGGCTCAATTGTGGTTTTAAGACATGGATTACCCACAGTCACATCCTGTTTGGAAAAGGCCATTTTGCATTCCTTCTTCAGTCCCTAGTAATGACCTAATTCCTAAACAATCCATAGCCCAAATGTGGTTTGTTTAATTTTTGTGAGAAGCCAGCCAATTGTGAACTATCCAGTAGAACAACAAAAAAGTATAATGTGTGAACAAGAATAATCGGAAATATACAACTCCTAATCCCAGCAGAAGAGAAGGTTGTTATTACTGCTGGCCTTTGCAAGTTTCTGCTCCTTTAATTTTTTACATTTCTTTTTATAAAGCCATTCCCGTTAGTGGTCATCCCCAGACTGGGTTATAGCAAATTCTATAGCTTAACTCTGAACTGGATTTCATCTCTTCTGCACCTGCTTTACAAGAGATAAATCCTAACCTAGCATAATATAAATGATGTTAGGAAGATGGGACCTGGGAAAGAAAATTCTCCAGTGACAGGAAAATATTGCGTTGCTCAGAAATGAAAAGCTCAAATTTTTCATTTTAATACTTTTTTTTTTCTCCTTGGTGCCTGAATAACTCTGATTATTGAAGGTTTGCAGGAATGATTTAGTAGAGACCAGGATACAGTTTGGATAAAGCTAATGAATAATCAGATCTTAAGGCCAAAGACTTCCTAATTCTTGCACACAGGTTAAGGTTCTAGTGCTGATCATGTAATGTATGAAAAGACCTTTTAAAAATATTTTAATCGTGAGATTTTAAAAAAATACCCTAAACATGCACTAGAGGGCAGCCTGACTCTGTTTAGCTATTGCTATTCTAATGTCCAAGTTGGATTTCAAGTGCACAGCAAGGACACTAGAACTCTTTGAGAAGTTCTGGATAAAAGGATTCATTTTGTGCAATTACTTTCACCAAAGCAACACCAGATTTTCTCTTAGTAACCATGGGAAAGGCACATGTTCTCTTCCCAAACCAGCCTTGACATGAAAAAATCTTGAGGGATGGATTTCAGAATCCTCTCCTTTAGTGTTTCTCAACCTTGGCAACTTGGAAGAAATGTGGACATCAGCTCCCAGAATTCCCCAGCCAGCATCTTCAAAAGACCAGAAACCATATTTTATTTTTAAAATGAATTAAGCTACAATAGGGCCCAATAAGTCAAAGAATGATTGCATTAATGTGCAGCAAGGGGAAAAACAGGATACAGATGTGACAAATACCTCTGTTGCTCTACTCTAAAATTGACAGGGAGGGGTAAAGCCCTGGTGGACTCCAAAACACTGTGGATGGTATTGGGTGACTTCTTCAGATGGCAGATGTCTGAGAAAAGGGCGGGATTGTTGTCATTGTTGAACTTTCAATCCAGCCACTTGTGTTTATGAAATAAGGTGTCCACCTTAAAACATCTTGAGATGCTCTGTTTGGAACACATACACTTCTTCTGCTTGCTTGGTCTGGTTGAGCAAGGAGTGATACCTCTCTTAACCCTGGCCTATAAGCTTCAGAAGTGGAAAGATTTTGCTTAGCTTTGAAGAGTTTTTCAAGATATGGGAATAAACAGCAGTCTAAATCAACAATAAAGGGAAAAGACCTAAATTCCAGCTTTTGACATTCTGGAGGAATTGACAGAACGCCTGTCCACCTTGCTTTGCCCTTCTTTATTAAGAGTCCCCTCATGTCTGCCATCTAATTGGTCATTTTGAGAATGGATGCTTAGTACGGCCATTTTATTTTGTGAATGAGCCAAATATATGCTCTCCAGGTTTTCCTTTATTGAAGGTCAATGATGCTCAAGGAGAAGTCCTAGCCCACAGCTGGTGTCCTGCAGATGTTTTGGGCTGTAACTCTCATCATTTCATGCTGTTAGTTACATACTGGTAAGGTGACCAACTTTTTTACAATGAAAAGGAGGACACAAATAAATTGAAGAAAAAAATATCATAAAAGCTGGCCCGGCCCATGGAAGGTCAACTGCCCGCCGCGCCTCTGCCCACAGCCGCCCCGCCAGCACTGCTGCCCCGTGTAGAGTGGGCCCCGCGGCTCCCAAAGCAACAGCTGCGCCAGCTCCGTGGGGCAGCCTGCCAACACACCCCGCCTGCAGTCACCCCGCTAGCACCACCGCCCACCCTGCGCAGCCTCATGTAGAGAGGTCCCCGCGGCTCCCAAAGCACGGGGGGGGCAGCCGGCCGCTGCCGCCCCTCACACCCCGCCCGCAGCACCCCCACCATCCCTGCCTCTTGTGCCCGCAGCCATTATTGCCCTAGCAAAGCCGAAGATCAAGAGAAACTTACCGCTCCAGTCTCCTCCAGGTATCTTCGGAACTAACTAGGAGATGCCATAGTTGGGTAGCAGGGAGGGGTGCAAAGTTCCTGCCAATTCACCTTCGCTGCAGACAACTTGCATGTATAAAGTTTGTCGGCCGGGTGTTTTGGCGCGCTCAGCAGCAATTCCTATTGGCTTTCAAAAGCCAATAGGGGGAGTAGCACAGCTCATGCAAAAGTTGAAAAAAAAACATTCAAAAAAAGGTGCAGGAACGCCGTTCTGAGCGTTCTATGAGAAAAAAAAGCCCTGCAGATTAGTCTTCAAATATCGAAAAGGAGGACATGTAGGAGGACACTTCGAGGGAGGACAGAACTCACAAAAGGAGGACTGTCCTCCCTAAAGGAGGACGGTTGGTCACCTTAGTACTGGTAATAACTGTAGTTGAGATCCAAAGGATCTGGTGTGTACCAGGTTGCCCCTGAGCTGAATGCTGGAGAAGCACATTCAACTTTCCCAGTTTCTTCTCTAAAATAAAATGTCAAGTTGCCTGCTTGTTAACCTCCACTGGTGCCTTTGACTGCTACTTAATCCACTTCCATTATTTCTTTGATGGAACTGAATTACATCCCAGCTTTTCACCAGGATTTGCTGTCCAACATAGCTAACACTATTTTAAAACACATACACACACACACACACAGCTTTGAATCCATATTAAACAAACAGCTCCCACCAAAACATCTTTAGTAGGTACCTACCTATCAATTGCAGGCACACAATGGTGATATAAGTGAGATCAAAAGTGATCACTGTTAATCTCTGCAGATCACAGTGTGGCTAAAAGCTTAGGTGCAACCTTTATTGTTTTTCTGGTCAGTTGGCAGTCCTGCTCAAAGGGAAGGACCGGTCTCCAGTGGGGAGAAGGCCTGCTTCCCCCACTTTGTAAGAAAGGCGTTTCCAAGGAAACTGACATTAAACTTGTAGCATTGAATGGCCTTTCCTTTAGCAGATGCATGAAATCACCTCCCAAAAATGAGCAGGAAGGCAGTGCTATTAAGCTTGTGAAGTGGCTTTTGGCCCCAAGTACCATGTTCTCCCACAATTGTGTTACTTCAGCCTGTCAAAATTGATTTCCGCTTTTCTCTGCTGTTGCCAAGAATCTGACATGGGGATCAATTCTGAGACCTCACGTGCTCATTTCTTTCTCCCTCAGTTGATGGGATCCTCAGCTTCATTAATTTCTTCTGCATCATAATATTTTCCATATATCACATAGCAAAGGACCAGGCAGAATAACATTCACACTCAAAAAAGCACACTAGCATATTCTTCTGCCAGAGAGATATTTTAAATTTGAGTTTAAGGGTGAATTTACTACTTGTTATTGTGGCTAGAAGCACATCTCATGTATTTTGAACAGAATTTTTAACCAAGAAGATATTTAGCTGCCATCCACCTTCAGGGTAAAGCAACCCAGTCTTGATTTTCCCTCGGTGCCATGTACTCAATAAACATATTGTGCCATAATCCAGCAGGGAGCGAACGGAACCAAGCAGACTTCTCAAGGAAGAATGAAGGAAGAAGTCTCCACCTGAGTGCATTTGAATGCTCAGTGTTGATGCTCTGTCTATTTGGGTGAAATTACTTCTCAATGTACCTTAGCATTGCTTAGAACAGGGGTCCTCAAACTTGGCCCTTTGATGACTTCTGGACTTCAACTCCCAGAATTCCTCAACCAGCGTGCCTGGCTGAGGAATTCTGGGAGTTGAAGTCCACAAGTCATCAAAGGGCCAAGTTTGAAGACCCCTGGCTTAGAAGGATGCATCAAAATAGTGGCTCGAAAAATAACCGAGAATGAAAGGAAGCCAAATCCTGGATGAAATTGATCAGAATTATTTCTAGCATAACCTTGGCTTTGGCCTTGTCTAGATAGTTTGGGGCATTGGAGGAGTTAGTCATGTCAGCCAAATGGTGTTTTCAGAAGATGACAGCCCATCCTTGCTCAAGGGAGATGGAAGCTGCTACCAGCCAACATCACTTCCAGTCTGCTGGTTTTGCTGTATATTCTACATCTTGTGTTACAGTCACATACTGGAAGGTTATGACTGCACATTTAGCCCTGAATCAAAGGTGGACCTAACATTTTATTTCTGAGCAGCTGGCTAAATTTGTTTTTCCCTCCAGCTGGGCATTTTCAGAAGGATCACAGCTTATCTTTGTGTGTAGAATTTCATGGCTATTATTTCTGAAAACCTGATGTGTTAAAAATTAGGATTTGGGGAGCTTTTGTCTGGCAGCATCCCACAGAGAAGGGGCTTTAAAGAGTCAGGAGGGTCACATTGAGATCAAGTTGTGGTCACCCTCTTGAATTTTTCACAGCACCAGATCCAGTGTTGCCTTGTCAAGTCTTTGTAAATGACTAAAACAGCATAACTTTAAAATAAAATAAAAATAAAATAAAAAAGCAAATGGAGAGATAAAATCATAAAAATAGGAGGAAAACAAAAATAATTTTACAAGTGCTTAATAATCAAATATTTAACAGGTTTACTGACATCTCAGGAAGCTTACAAGAAGAGAAGTGAAGTAGGTTTGGCTAGAATATCAAAAACTAGTTATGGCCACTGTCTATATTGATGACCATTTTAATCCTATCCTCCCTTGCTCTACGCTTTGAATTGTATCTTTTCTTTTTTTTAAAAAAAGTTTTTTATTTGTAATACAATTAAAACAAAAATGGACAAGCGTAACATTCCAGAGTAAGTATTTCAAATAGTTTGTTTCTCGTAGTACAAAAAGATAATACACCATTCCTAAGCTCTATATAAGCCTCATTGTATCTTTTCAAGAGTCCAGTGGGGTAGAAAAAGTTTGCCATAGAATTCTTGGCTCAGAACTACATCCTTCTTCCCAACAGAGTGTGGTCAACTATGTCAAGATGGCTGCTATGACAATATAATTAAAGCTTCAGTCATAAAAAAAATGGGCAGAATTTTGATTATACTATCATGGTGACCGTCTTTATTTTTATTTTAAAATTAACAGGCATTAGAGATACTTTGACCGATCGCAAAATCATAAAGAGTTGAGTTTTAATTGGAAGAAAATTTTATACCACTTATCTCCAGGAGCTCAAGAATTTGCAATGAATTCTAACAATGGCTAAGATAATTAATTAATGAGCTTGGTGATGTTCGATAAAGTCTTGATCCATGCAACCATGCTGTAACTTTTTATTCTATGGGGATTCCCAGCATTTATTCATAACATCTCTTCTATGCAAAAACCGAGGTAGAAAGAATATTGTTTATGTCAACTTTGGGGTCCTTGTTGCTCTCTGAACTTGGCTGTTTTCCTGCAGACGTTTCATAGGTAACGTCATCAGAGCTATAAGGAAACAGGGTTTGTTCTCATTTTATGTATTGTACAAGTACAGGCTTGCCCTGTCAGTATTGGTGGGAATGGACTTGGTGGTTCCTTGATTGGGTTGTTGTTTATTGTTAGCTTGTTTGCCTGCATTGGTAGCTTCTTGCCTGTTGGTCTAGTCTTAATCTTGGTGTTAATTTTTGCTCATCTGGGTGTGGATTGCTGCTGGGGAAGTGTTTAGAGGTTTTTTTTTTTCCTTTTTGACTTTTTGATTGTCTTTTGAATGATCTGTAGATACTGTTTATCTTTATGTGCCTATTGATGGCTGATTTGTCTGAGTGCCAAGCTTCCAGGAATTTTGTAATGTTTTCAGACTTGACTTGTCAACTTCTCTTTATCAGATTTAAACTATCCACAAGATGGCAAAGAAGGTGAAGTGGTGAAGACACTCACCTCTCAATCAAAACGTTGAGAGTTCAGTCATGGGTCATGGCAGACGTTTCTCTCCTAGGGTACAAAGATCTACTATGAACTCTGCATAGGCTTCAGGAAGGGCATCTGGTCAATAAACACTTAGCTCAATTCAGTTTCCCCCACTCCGATGCAAGGGATTATAGGGTTGTTAAAAGAAAAACAAATATCGATCCAGGATCGATCCAGTTACCCTGACCCCCACCCCTGAATTAAGGGACTACAGGGTTATAAAAAGGAAGTTAAGGTGATAAGAAATCAGTAACAAATGACTTCATAGATGCTATAAAAGTGGACCCATACGCTTTCCCTCTATTCCAGGGGTGTCAAACTCAGTTTCATTGAGGGCTGCATCAGCATTGCGGTTGCCCACGGGAGGGGGGGTGGCCTATTGGATGGGTGTGGATGGAGTAGGTGTGGCCTACTGGGTGGGCGTGGCCAGCTCTAGATCATTCGCGTCAAGGGTGCCTTGGGGACCTGGGCAGGAGTGGGACAGATCTGAGTGTCTCTGGCAGAAGGGGGTGGGACCAGGGCAGAGCCCATCAAGCTGGATATGTGAAGTAGGCGAGGGCCATTTGCCGGCCACTTCCAGGCGATGGTACATTTCTTCATTCCTCATAAAGGGTGACACCTCCCCAGCATGCAGCCAGAGGGTGGGGCCAATGCGGCAGGGGCTGGTTCCTCGCTGTTTCTAGACGGCCTTGTGGAGCTAAGACTGAAGGCATTTCAGCATAGATGGCCACCACAAAATTGTACATTGGCTCCCGGCCGGCCTGGGCCAGGGCCAAGGCAGTGGGGGCCGTTCGCTTGCTGTTTCCAGGATGGCTTCGCGGACCACATGAAACCACTTTGCGGGCTGCATCCGGCCCCCAGGCCTTGTGTTTGACATGTCTGCCCTGTTCTAACCTTGGATTTCCCTTGTTCAATTACAGTGGCTATTCTTTTTGCCTTATACCTTTTTTCTCTCCTTTACATCTTTGATCTTGGCCTGAATAATCAAACTGAATCTCCTGCTTAATGTTAGTAATGTAAAATGTTAGTTTATTACACCTCGTAATTTAGAATGCTTGATCTGCTGACCATTTTTATTCTCTTTTGATTTCGTTTCATTTATGTTATGCTGCTTTGTTTTATTGTCTACATTCATATACATACCATACCACATCATAATGCTTCATAATTTCAATATCAGTAGCAAGTCCAATGATTATGATGAGTTCTGAATGTTGAGAAGGTTTACAATTTTGTTTTAGTAATCCTTATAACTTTGTTATTCATTCATTACACTATATCTAAATAGGTATTCCTAGAGTGCCTGTTATTTCATATAGTTTATAATGATCTAGGATCAGGAAGGGCAGCCGTCCAAATAATGCTCAGCTCCATTCAGTTGCCCTGGCTCCACCCTGATGCAAGGGATTATAGGATTGTTAAAAGAAAAAAAAAATCAAAATAGATGTGGACAATAATACCCAATGAAGAGAGTATAGTGTTTGTCTTTTTTCAGAAGCCATTGCAAATGTAATCAGTGCTGTTTGAGTTGTCTTGGATTGTTTAATTCTGTATAAGAAGATTGTGGTTCTATTACTCACTTACTTGTAAATAAGTTTCATTTAATTCAGTTGGACTAATTTGATATAGGTATGCTTAAGATAATGCAGAACAAATAACAATTTAGCCAAACACCTTCAAAAGACACCAAAAACCTCTGATTGCATAGATGGTTTGTATTGTATTAAAGTTTTTTTTTTTTTAAAGGTACTAAATTGTCAAGTCCCACAAACTTGTGCAAGATCAAGAAAGCAGAAGCATCTGCTCCCAGAGGGCGGGGTATAAAAAATCAAAATGGCAGATGAAACTAAAGCCCTTTTACACGTGTTTTGTAAAAGGGAAAAAGTTTGGTGGCTTCAACTGAGTCGCTGTAGCTGCCAGCGTGACTTTAGATTTAACTCTAAGGACCTCCTAATGTAACTTTAATTCTGGTCTTGGGATAAATACAGAATCTTGGAAACATTCAGGCAGAGTTTTTTTTTTAATTATATGAAATGTTACTTCCCAGATTTCTTGTCACATGGGCTGAGGTGTCTTTTACAAGATAAGCCATTAATGGACTCTCCTTGCCACTTGATTGTTTATGGCCAATCTTCTTTTCATTATTTTTTCATTATTTTTATAGTCTCTCCACATTCTCTCAGGTAGTTGATATTACATTAGGTTTCTACTTTCCCCCCAGAATTATGGAGTGAGAACATTGAGAATATTATCATTTGCCTTCATTTTTAGATAAGGTTAATTCTGTGACCTCCATATATTATATCAGTTAGGCAAGGCTCCATGATTTCCTTTATATTTGTATAATATGTTCAGGGAATTCTACTGATTTGCATAATGCATTGAGATTCTGCTGAAGTTAAAGCCCGAGAGAGGTGCTTTTAGTGGGACTATACATATCCACTCAGAAGTAAGAAGCCTTTAGTGAGTGATATGGGGTTGATCTTCCTAATTATTGCAAATCTTGTTCAACCTGGTTCCTGAGCTTTAATTAGGCATTACCCTGAATACATTTGTGGCAATAAGGCCTGGAAACTGCTCTCAGAAAACAAAACCAACAAGAAAGTTGAAAACCTCAGGATAGCAATAGCACTAAGACTTATATACTGCTTCACAGTGCTTTACAGCCCTCTCTAAGTGGTTTACACTACAGAGCCAGCATATTGCCTCCAACAATCTGGGTCCTCATTTTACCAACCTTGGAAGGATGGAAGGCTGAGTAAACTTTGAGCTGCTGAGAATTGAACTGCTGAACTGCAGGTTGCCGGCAGTCAGCTGAAGTAGCCTGCAGTACTGCACTCTAACCACTGTGCCACCATGGTTCAAAATGAATAATCTAATACCATCCTTCCAGGTTTCTGGTATCAACAGATTCAGCTTCAAATAGGATGTTACCTCTTTTGAATGGAATACTTAGTGATGTTCATTTCTGATGAGTAGCAATATTTATCCAGATAGTTACCTGATTGGAACTGGGAAACTAAAGAGAGATTGGATAGATTAGGATGAGATTTTAACAGAATACCAGGGAAATCAAAAACAGGATCCAATCTGTGATGGTCATCGGGACCAGAGATTTAGTCTTCCAAGCTTTTAGACTCATGTTGGAGTCCATCCTCAGGGAACTTCTCTCTATCAGAGTGTATACTTTGGGCTGTTCTGTGTGTGGTATTTTTATGGTGCCTGTTGTGTGTGGCTTTTTGCAGTAGATGTTGATTGAGGTGTTGATGGCTGGCTATGAAGTCGTTGGCTGTTGTTTTCTTGTGCAGTCAAGCCCTTGCCTCCTAAGTCCTTGATAAGCTAGTGGTAAATCAGCACTCCTATTGACTGACGAAGGGCTCATTTCCCACGCTTCAATCACTTCCCTGGCTGTTTTTGTGCCTGCTCGTCCAACAATCTTAGTAGCTGCAAAATTGAATGTATGACTTTGTTTATTGCAATATGAGGCTACCAAGTTTGGGTCTCCTCGTCTGACTGCTCGCTTGTATGTCAACCGTCCTGTAAATGGGATATTATTTTACCAAGAGTATAATTTTACTGATAATTCCACATAGGCCCAGAAGTAGCAAAGCCAGTTCCAAAATTTTCGCCTGAAAACCAGGATAGGTAAAAATCCCCTTTTCCCCCTGGACCTCTCCACGGCTCATTGTCCACCAATCAGTTGTATGCATTTTGTTTTGAGAACATTCTGAGCAGCTCGGAGTTTCCCCAGCATTTGACCTTGGGGTGTTGGGACTGTCTTGGACTGGGTTGGCTCACTTGAATTCCTCAATTTCCCCACCACCACCAAGCCTCCCTTCCAATACTTTCCCTCCCCCATCCCTGTTTCTGTTGTCTGGTTGCGAGCAGGGGTGTGTGGAGAGTCAGCCATGACAGTGTTCTTGCAATCTGGTGGTTAGTTTCCTCCCCGTTTGTCTATGTCAGAGGTCTGCAACCTTGACAACTTTAAGATTTGTGGACTTCAGCTCCCAGAATTCTTGGAGCTGAAGTCCACAAGTCTTAAAGTTGTCAAGGTTGCAAACCCCTGGTCTATGTAATCACAGGGGCAATCCATGCAGGGGATCTGGTCAAATCAAAAACATTTCAGAAGGCAACTGAAACTTGCCCGGAAAATCAAGAGAACCTTCATCAAAGGAGATTTACTTTTTCATATGCTTACATTAGCTTGTTTGGCTGCTTCTAAATCAGATGCAAATTTCTAAACGCTCAAATAGCTCTTCTCTTCTTGGCCTGCAGGGATTTTCTCTTTAGAGAAGCAAATATATGAATTGGCCAAGGAGTTGCTGTTGCTGCCAAGGTGTTGGCATCTGTTACCTAGGGAGCATCACGACTCTAGCAAATGTAGGCAAATGCCTGTGGCTACCTCAATAAACTTGGTAATGAACCAAGCTGGAAATGAATCTCTGTTTTTCCCCTGGATGGGCAAAAGCTAAATAGAAACGGAAGGAAACTGAAAAGGCAAAATGGGATTCCTTTTTAAAAGCCCCCAATTTGGTTTGCTTGACAAACCAGGCTTTATCTGGGTGGTGACATTACCCAGGGCTAATGTAGCTTACCTTATCTATGACCTGTTTTGCTCAATAAAGGCAGGGATGGCCTCTTGATACTTCTACACTTGCCTCTCTGGCGTATCACTTGCTGGAGGACAGGATTAGATCTTCAGGCAAATAAGCTGGAGGAATGCAGCAAGCATCAATTAAGAAAGGACAATAATTAAGAATGTAATTGGGTAGAGATATCATCCATTTCTGGCACAACACAAGTTGTAGAATTATATTGTTGGAGAGGGGCTTTTTAGACCATAGAAACCAGCACTATTCTGCCCAGAAAGACAAATTAAATTATCCCCAACAGATGGACACTCAGTTGCACATAGTTGGATATGGAATTATTAATCTATATGTCAAAATAGAGAAAGGGTTGTCAAGAGCTAGCAATCAGCTGCAACATTGCAAAGGATCCAAGCAAATATGCTAACCTAAGGAATATATATATATATAGGTCTTTGGTTATTCGGGTTTTCTCCCACGTAAAATTGGAAGTGTCTTGGCGACGTTTCTACGAAGTCCCATTCGTCATCTTCAGCCTGAAGATAACGAATGGGACTTCGTCGAAACGTCGCCAAGACACTTCCAATTTTACGTGGGAGAAAACCCGAATAACCAAAGACCTACATACAAACACCTGCGAATATATATATATATATATATATATATATATATATATATATATATATATATATATCTCCCTTTACTCAAGAGCCTGTATTTTTTAGAGCTTACCTGTTACCTAGATCAGACAATATCAGAAACAATCTTTGGCGACTAAAGATTCTCTCACTGTATCAACAGACATTTGCAGACTGACAGTCATTGATGGTGGCTGCTGGGGCATCTTCCCTCTGATTAGTCCTCAGCTGTTAATACACAAATACCCTTTCCTTCCAGCTTATTTCCCACAATTTCCTGGAGTGATGCAGTGCTGAAGGTTTTCTTGGACATTTCACTGATTATTCTCTTCATCTACATGAAGGACTTAGTCTCACGACAAATATCAGTTCCAGTATATGACAGCCTACACACAGTCACGGCACCCTCACAGGAATCCAAACAAAACACATTAGGCTAGTTTGTTGATAAGTAGAAGCAGAGACTAAAGCACAGTTTAGTTGGTTCTTGAATGAATGATCCCTTAAGAGGAGGAAGAGTTACTGTGTTGGCATCAGAGACATTCTTAGCCCCAATTCCTGCTTCCTGGGGATGTTGCAGTGCAAAGTTAGGTAATGTTTTAAAAGCCAGAGGTATATTTGGAAGTCCAGGTTCTGAGGTGGGTGTACACACAAAAGACTGCACTGGGTCGCCTTGCCTGTCCAAAAAACAGGTGCTCTAGTGGACATCAGACAATGCCAAGAACATATTTACAGAAGGCCCTCTCATCTGCTATGGAATCTTAAAGACGTCTAGAGCCATTCCCCTAATAGATATGATGGTAGAGGCTGTTGTTGTGCTTTACAGCATGCCAGCATGTCATGTATTTTTATTTAGAAGAATCTTTTTGAAAAAAAAAAGTCAGATGAAGTTGGTGATCTGTTAGGCACCAAGGCAATGTGTGTGTATGTGCATGCACGTGCGTTTATACTCACAATGATGTCCAGTATATTAGGTGGGCTATAGTTATTACCTTTTTCTAATTTCCAGTATGTGGTGGTGGAGAAACACAAGGATTTGCTAATAGCACAAAGGATACTTAGAAATTTATGATGGCATAAATCAAGCACACCCTACCCTCTTCCCATAAAAACATCATAATCTTTTGCACCCATTTGCTTATTCTACCACATTTCTGGGATATAAAGATGCCCAAACACCAACCCTCTGGGATTCTGGCCAGCAGATCACAGCCATTCTCTGGTGCTCTGAAGTTCTTGAGTGGTGAGCTTCACAAACAGCTCTGAAAAGATGCAAAGCTCATCAAAACTTGTTTGCAGTTGTTGTGTTTGAACTTTTTAAAGCTTGCCACATGTCTCCTAGAACAGGGCTTTTCAACCAGTGGTACAGGTACTACCTGTGGTACATTGGCACCTGGCAGGTGGTATGCGACCATCCTAGAAAAGTGGTAGCGGGGGAGGGGAATGAGCTGAACTGGTGGCAGCACCGCACAAGCCTGAGCAAGAGATGGCTGGAGCTGCAGGGCTGTCAGAGCTCAGTGGAAGCACCAGAATCAGTGCCGCTTTCCAGCTGATCAGCGCTTCTTCGGGGCTGTCAGGGCTCAGTGGAAGCACCAGGATCAGTGCCAGGCTCCAGCTGGAGCTCGGCACTGATCCTGGTGCTTCTGCTGAGCCCTGAAGAAGTGCTGATCAGCTAAAAAGCAGCACTGATCCTTGTACTTCTGCTGAGTCCAGAAGAAGCGCCAATCAACTGGAATATTGCAGCATCTCCAGGGTCTTGTGATTTACATTCAGATGCTTGGCAACTGATTCATATTTATGACGGTCACAGTATCCCAGGGTCATGTGAAGTAACCAAAACCTGCTGCAACCATCCAGCAGACGGGGGGAATAAAAACCAAACACCACCCCATCCCACCCCTGCTGCCAATCCTCAACAGAAATGCTTACAACAATGGAAACCTCGGACAGGAGGAAGAGTACCACTGGGTGGGCAGGCAGGTGTCTTGCTCGGCTGTGGCTTGGGGGGCCCTTTTTTAGTGCCATTGTAACTTCGAACAGTCACTAAGTGAACTGTTGTAAGTCGAGGACTACCTGTACTTTATCACTTTTTTCCTTTTTTGGGGGGGTCATCAAGTTTTTGACACCTTGCTAGGCAACTGGTGGTACTCGGATGTTGACATATCCTAAAAGTGGTACAATGGGTGAAAAGGTTGAAAAGCCCTGTCCTAGAAAATACCGGTAACTAGGCATACACTGATCAACATATCTCGACACTTGAATGTTTTGAAAAAAATAATGCTCACAAATGCTAGGCAGCTGGTGTCAGGACTACATGCTTGTGTTCTCCAGACCTTTTAATCTTATCATGGAATTATGCATTTGTGTGTGTATATGTTTCTCTTGACTAGGGTGTTGAGAAAGGCAAAAGGGAGCTT
Source organism: Crotalus tigris (assembly GCF_016545835.1). Classification (NCBI taxonomy): domain Eukaryota; kingdom Metazoa; phylum Chordata; class Lepidosauria; order Squamata; family Viperidae; genus Crotalus; species Crotalus tigris. Next base: position 217,148 of record NW_024100476.1, read on the forward strand.
TGTATATTAAAGTAGAGGTGAGGTTCATAGGTTGCAGTTGCTAGTATCAAGTATGTGTATATATTACACTGAAACTTCCTGATTAGTTCATGTTAGAACTTGTCAACAATATTCAATCATTTTCGGTGTGTTTGTGTAGATTTTATTTTTTGTTAATTGATTCATTTAAAAACTCCTTTGATATATCGAATGCTTGCAAAATATTCCTAAGAAAGTATCCGGGGCACTGCATCATGTTTGGGGGATCCCAGGGATGTACATACACACACACACACACACACACACACACACACACACACACACACACTCTTTCTCAAACTGAAGATGTGCTCCTCATAGAAAAGCAGAAAAAAATGGATATATTCTAGGAGAGTTTGTCCATTCACAGGATGCAAAACTATCCAGTTCCCCTAAAAACTTTCTGAAATGGGATTTTTGTTTTCCAGATTTGCTATGGATCATTTGTTTGCCTACTGCAATCAGTTGGAGGTTGTTTTTTCTATGTTTCTTTCTTTAATATTTCTCAATAAAAAATAGGCAATTCCAGCCAATGAATCTGGCTGCACAGAAAGCAATTGCCCTTCTGATTTTCCCTGTTTCAGCCCTATAGTGAAAGGAGTACAAGGATATTTTGGGTGAAATGAATTTGGAGTTGTATTTGTGTTCAGATTGGCAAGTAGCCTGCTGGAATTCTTTTCTCTTGAATTTAAAAAGGATTGGGGTTTCCACAGAGGGGGCTCAAAGACATCAGTATACAAGTTTTGGTCATGTGAGAGTATCTGCCATCTTGCCTTTTTAAAAATTTCTCTGCAGATGCTCCTGTCAACATCTCTCTCCACTGAAGGAGAGAGGCAACCTGTGAACCATATCTTAATCAGCTCTCCTAAATTTGCATCATCCAATTATGATGGCAAACTGCTCTTTTTATACAACTTCCTAAAATACTTTTCAGATAGCAACAGCTATGTACTATACCCCCTTTTTTCAACTTAATACACAATTGATGTATGTCCATACAACTCACCAACTTGCCTATAACCCCTAGCCTGCTAATTTCAATATCACACCCATCCTTTGCTAACTTTGGTTGCCTCTCCCCCCCAATTTTGCTGTTCCTCTTCCTGCTGCTACGTAAGTTGGCCAAATCATCCATCAGCTGGTGAAAAAAGTGTGCATTAATTCTGTAGAATAATGTTTTATCTGTCATTGCTGCTTTTGATTAGCTGGCTCATGCATTTGGAGATGCAGCAAATAAGTGACATTAGAAACAATGGGTAAATTCAAGTTCCTATTGGAAATTCCTTAGAGAACCTAATGAAGCAGAAAGGGACAGGCTTCATCTGACTGAATTTGTGGAAGCTTTCCGGGGCTGGTGTTGTGTTAACTCTTACTGTGAGGTACAGACTCTTAAAAACAGCCATCGTGTGACTGACTGGCCTAGATGCCTTGTTAAAGTTGAATTGCTTTTCAGTTGGTGCTGAAATAACCAGCATACTAGATGGCAAAAGAAGATGCATACAGAATTTTTAACAACACCATTTTGAGCTAGAGCATTTCTCCAAGTAAACCAAGTAACGTGACATTTTACTTAAAGCAAGCAGTCGTGAAATATTAAAGTCCAAGGATGGTTGCTATCCTCTCCAGTTCAAACCTGTCCATCTCGTATAGCAGTGGTGGCGAACCTATGGCACACATGCCAGAGGCGGCACTCGGAGCCCTCTCTGTGGGCACGCACTGTCGTCACAGCCCCTCCTCACCAGCAGCCCCCCTGGAGGAGACTGGCCCCCGGGTGCAGCCCCCACAGAGCAGCGCAGCCAAGGACATAGCCAGGCAGCAGGGACAAGACTCCACCCTCACACCCCATAGCGTGCAGATGATGCTGCGGGGTGCGGTCGGAGGGCATGGCTGCCATGGTGCTGCAGGGCTGCCTGGGCGATCTGCGGTGGGCCATGGAGGCAGTGCATGGCCCAGTGGGCAGGTGGGGGAGTGGGCGGGGTGGAGCAGGCAGGGTGGGAGGCAGAACAGGGCAGGGAGCAGTTTTTGGGCACTCGGTCTCTAAAAGGTTCGCCATCACTGTCCTATAGCCACTGCATCTAATTTTCTACCCCAATATTTCCTTTTCATGGATTTGTTCCATGAGAAGGTTCAGCAGGAGATATTTCTGGCATGTATGGGTTCTGACACCATCTATTGGAATTATGATATGTGGCTTGGAAAGAGTGGGAGAGTGTAATATTCCCACTTTTCTTGCAGTGGGCTGCTTTCAACTTCAGAGATAGGAAAGTCCACAATTTACCGAGTCCATACCCATAAGTTTAATGATCTTTTTAAAAAAATAGACAATACACAAATAAACAAAATTAAATTCTGGTTTTTCAAAATTGTCAAAAAAACACATCCCAACCCCCCAAATTGGTAAAACTTTTCTTAAAATTTTGTGTTTCATGAAGATTAACATATCTCAAAGATACCATCATGAACTTAATATTTATTATTGTAATTGCTGACATGAGTCAAGGAAGGTAATGAACAGAAAAGTTGAGATGATGCAGTACTGCAATTTAAAATTGTAAAATTGTCCTCCAAATATCCCCAGCAATTAATTGAAATAGAACCACTTCATCTCCTAAAATAATTTCAGAAGCATCTTCTTGTTTGCTGGCTGTAAGGTCATCAATCCATTTTGTAATGAAAATTAATCTAAAAAAAAATCATAGCAAGCGATTGCTTGCTCCTAAAAATAAAATCTACCTTGTTTTCTGATAATTGAAAATTCGTACTCAGGACCAAAGTATGGTGGACAAGTCTGCACTTTTATCAGTGATCATGATTATGTGATTTAGACTAGGAAAGAAACCATAGTTTTAATCACTAAATTAAATATTCCTAACTAGTGATAAGAATTATGATTAGATTGATTTGATTTTAAATGAATTTATCCTGTTGGAAAGCATACCTAGGGGTGAAGGATGGAATATCATTGGTTCTAGAATCTTTTATTTCAGCACCTTCTATTCTAGAATCTTCTCCAAGGAAGGTGTGGCAAAGATGGTTGCTTCAAGCCATATTTTTCTTCACAAGCTTGCTTTTCTCCTCCTGAATGGGAAGTATGCACAATTAGTATCTGTGCTGTTGTGAGAACAGAGATTATTGTTATGCTTTTCCTTACTTCTCTTGATATTTTGTTGAGATTGGCTCAATATTTTGGGCTGTTTGAGGCAAATCTCCAGTGATGCCTCCCCTCCAGCACAATCTCTTCTGCCCCCACCTGCTCTGTGAAGCTTGAGATGGTTTGTTCCACCTACATGGGTGCTTATGTAGCAGGGTCGGCCATGTTGATGAAGTACACCGAGAAGGGAATTGCATATACAGTGCTCTGAACTTCAGAAACATTATTGGGCGTGTGGAATGAGAGTGATCCCTGAAGCCCCAGCAGGTGCTGAGCATACAAGACCACTGAACAGGCTCACCATTGTGGGCTCCTGAAAATGGACCAAGGAATGCTGGCAGCTGAAGGGACAGCTGCAATTTGCAAAGTCTTGGCGAAAGGCCCATCCCAAAGCGATGCCTTGATGTTAATGAGAAAAGAAAGGGAGAGAAGAAAATCTTTGTGGCTTGTTGGCTTGTGGTTTAAGAACTGTTGTCACAGATTGACATTGCGCGACACCCTTGCTAACCACAGGAAAAGGCCTTTGCCATTTGGGAGGAATTCAGCACTTCTTGCCCATTTCAAGTTGGCTGAACTCCTGTGTGCCTCAGCTCTGGAGAAATCAGAGAATTCAAGCAGCAAACTAGAAAAGTAGAAAACTGCTTTTCTGCCACTGTTCTGCAGAACCAAGAAAATCCTATTACCAGCCCTCTTTGTTTCTATATGGCCTAGGCACCTACAGAATGGAAAAATCATATCCCTGGGGGGGGGGGGAAGCTCTATCCCTTATTGTTAGCATGAAGGTTTGAGTCATTGCTGGAGGCCATCTTTTCCAGCAGTGATGCCTTTAAAATCTGCTGTAGGAGACTATAGTGGTGGAAGTTGTTCTCTGAAGAGCTCCTGAGGCTAAGCCTGTTTTTATCTTTATGTCAAAGTTAGGAAGCAAACAGGCTGTCAGCGCTACAGGAATAGTACACAGTGACATTTTGTGCACAAAGCTTTTATTATCCTGTTCTGCACTGCATAGCTCTATGTAACCTCGTATAGCTCTATGTAACCCTAACTAGAGAGCATGTATCAGTATGTTAGAATATCTGGCAGTTATTGGGTTAAATGCTGATTTGTTAATGGGTCAGTGGGAGGAGTCTCTAAAGGGCATTGGGAGACTTCCTGGACACAAGCCAGATTGGAATGTCTTTGTCTGAAAGAAGCATGGGCTATCAGATGTCACCCAATGAGCCTGCGCCGTTATAAAGATGGTATGGAAGAGAGCATCATTCTTTTACCTATCTTTTAATTTCTGACACTCCAGTATAACCTCAAACATCATTTTTTTAAAACTGTATGATTTAGTTAGAAGGACAGAATAGACTGGAGGTCTATTTTGGGCACCAGGGACTGGTTACGTGGAGAGAGATTTTTCCGTGGACCAGAGGGGGTGGTGCTTTTGTGTGCTGCCTGCATCCCTTGGATGGGGCTTTTCTTATTTATGCGGACCGGTTGCTGGCATGTTGCGGCCCGATACTGGTCCACGGACTGGGGTTGGGGACCCTTGGAATAGAGGGCTTTGATGGGTCTATTCTTACAGCCAATCTTTGTACATAGCTGTTAAAAAATAATGGGTCTTCCTCCTCCTTCTTCACTCTTGATTTCATGCACAAATTGAAGCTACCAGTCAATGAGAGTAATATTGTAATGTTGTGTCTTTAAATTGATTCGGATGCTGATTAATAGCTCTTTTTCTCTTTTTTGGTGCAAAGTTTTTACAAATAAAAACATTATGCCAGAAATGTGACTCAGTGGAAAAATTTTGGGGAGATGGATTTCTTTTCTGGATTGGAATGTATGAAATTTGAAGTGACTGCCTGTTTTGGATATCCTCTTGTTCATTTGCAATCTACTCCCTTCTTTGACTTCTGACACCTTTCAGTTCAGATTCTTTGAAGGCCATCCTCTGAACACCGCCAACTTTGCTTCTCTGTTTGCTTGTCTTCTTTCATCCCGGGATGCCAAATTCTTCATTAAGAATTTGAGGTATTCTTATACTTTACCACGCGTCCTTCCAGATTTCCCCAGAACTCTTTTCCAAAAAGAGCAATAACAATTTTCATATAAAACCAGCAATAATGAAACTGGTGTACCTGCCAGCCAGTTTCTCTTGCCAAACTGTCAGTTCACATCTACAGAAGATGCTCTGGATCATGTATAGATCACTGTCTGGTTTGTGTCTTGTGGGCAGAGGCCACCATCAATTCCAGAGGGTGTGTAAAGATGACCTGCCCTAACAACAACAACGAAAATATTCCAGCAACCATCAAGGTCAGTTTTTTTCTTCTGCAGAGATCTGCCTGGTTGCCCCAGGTTGCTAATGTGATGAAAGATTGAGAGAACTAGGTATGTCTAGTCCAGGGGTGTGGAACCTTGGCCCTTTTATGACTTGTGGACTTCAACTCCCAGAATTCCTGAGCCAGCATGGAATTCTGGGAGTTGAAGTCCACAAGTCATAAAAGAGCCAAGGTTCCTCACCCCTAATATAAGGCCTCCAAAAAACCTCCCTTCCAACCCTATTATTCTATGTTCTGATGTAAACTGTAGCTGTTCCTAGATTGCAAATGCCTCATTTCTATCTTGATGGCATTCACATGCTGCAGTTTTGGAAAGAACACATAAAAAGTGATGCAAGCTTTTTGAAAGCTTACCTGCAGCATCCCAAAGAAACACAAACGTGTAAACACTTATAGTTTTGTAGACCTGCATTTTGACAGAGCAAAAAGGGAAAGGAGAGTCATTTTTTTCTACAAAAGTTTTCATTAAGATGGAGTCACCTCCTCACTAGCCAAGAATATATGGAGAAAGAATCCAAAGCATTATGCATGAAGGCAATGCAGCAACTTTCTGTGTGAATTACTTTTAGCACTGAAATATATTTCTGAGGCTGACTCAGTTTAGTCTGGGGTTGCAAAAACCATCCTCATTATCTATGATATTTTCTTCATCAACTTCATTATGGAAGAAACTTTGGTGGGTTCTACAGTGAACCAATGTCCACAAAATTGTACAACATAATACACTTGTGCTAAGGTTCTTTTTTCCTTTCTCCAATTCATAAATGAGTTTTGTGAATTAACATGGAGGGAGAATTGTGTAATGGTATGTGGGTTTTTGGAGTCAAGGAGGAGGAGCCACAGACTAGTCAACAATCAGATGAGAAGCAGCAGAATCTCCAGAAGGAATGTGGGCATGGCAAACATCTCAGAAGGGAGTTTCTCGGCCTATGAAGGTGAGGGGAGGCAGATGTATTTTCAGACCTGTGAGATTCTTTTAGTGTAACCTTACAATAAAAATAGAGCTAGTGTATTTCTTATCTGAATTATCTTTCAAGGTTGATAAGGTGGAAATTTACCCTGAAGTGTCTAAATCTGTGTCAGTCTCATCTTCTTTCTTCAGATTTGACCCTGTCATCCACCTTGTATTCCTTTCAACACCACAACACTGACAAAGTGAAAACATAAAGAGAATGGTGTTTATAAATGTTTATTTCTTTTTTTAAAAAATATTGTCATATTTCCTTTCTTGGACTGGTGTATGTGTGCACTTGTTTCCTTAGATTAAGTAAGTAGTTAAAGTAAGTAAGTAAAATATTAGGCAGACACCACAAAGGTGAAATAGATTTTTCCAGGGAGCCATAGAGAAGCAGCACAAGAATGTCACAACTGGGTGATAAGGAAGAAAAGTTCTAGGAACAGAAAAATCAGAGGCGGGATCCTGCCAAAGTTTAGCTTTTAAAAAACATCCTATCGAGGCTTTCCAATGGGTAGATTTAAAGGTTAAGTCCCCCCAAAGGAAGCACATAGGCGATGAACTTTGTAGGATCATGCCCACAGTGTCCTAGCACCCATGATACACACACATACATTCTAACACTTGGTTTTGTATTCAACATCTAGAATTATTGAGATACAATTATAGCACTTAAATATACAAACTGAAATTGAAGCACGCAAACACGATCTTTAACTCTAAAATTCAGAAGTTATTATTGCACATCAGACTTGTAAAATAGGTTTCCAGGCTATACGCAGGTTTGTTTCTCCTCAGTTCTGATTTATTAAGCATATAATGTTCTTTAAAAAAAAGAAAGCAAACACTCTCAACACTTTTAGAATAGTTATCTATAGGTGGTTTTTAAAATGCACTCTGTCCATTAATACTGAATATAAAGGAGAAAGGATTAATGGCATAAACAGATTGATGTTTAGAACAGCTATCCTCAGTTTTAAGCTCCAGATGTTAGACTCCCTTTGCCCATAATCTCCCGTCAGCAAAAACCCTTGGTAATATTGATTTGGCATTATGGGAGTTACATGTGGAGGGTGCCAGTTTGGCAAGAATCTTTTTTTTTTTTAATGAGCAAACTGGGAGTCCCACAATAAAATAGGTAGACATCTTAACTTTCAACACAGCAGCAAAGAGATGTGCATGTGTTTCTCTAGGGCACAAATTTAATAAAGCACCATAACAATACCCTAACATGGGAAATTCACTCAAAGAAGCTGATTTATGGACCTCACAACCAACGGGGCTGCAATTTGGACTGATGTCAAAGCCACATCTCAAAAGTCTCCTTTGGGAACTTGAAGACAGGTTGGTCAGATCACTACTGGATTGGACCTGGGACTACAGTCCCATACTGTTGTCTGTCTTCAGCTGCTAAGTTTCTTGAATTGCCCTGACTTCCAGCTGGACTATTAGAGCTCTGCAAAGCAAAGGGGATGGCTCATTTTCTCATTGGAGGGGATTTTTGCTTCATCCTTCCTCCCTCCTTCAGATACTCCAATCAATTTTACTTTGTACTGTTTATCCAGAGCCACATTAACGTGAGTTCAGCCTTGACTCTATTAGGGGATTGGTGGCTGAAGAACGTCATTGCCCACCCATATTGACCCAAGCCAAGCAAATAAAGATAAAAGTGACAAGACTTCTTTCCTCCGACTGGCATGAGGAATGACTGCTGTTGCTGTACAGCCAACAGTTTGAGGGAGTAGTGATTGTCATTTGTTGCCAAGGTATTGAGTCTGCACAGGTGAAGATGATGGTGGATTGCCTTTAAAACAACTTCAGTAGGATTTGGGAATGAAAAGGATGGTGTGTAACTGCTCTGAATTGGTTACTACCATTTTTAATCTTGATTGCAGCATGCAGCCATAACCTAATCCCATAGTTATTGAATTAAATCAATGCTGGACTGAGACACATAAAATAATTCTCAGCTGGCCTCGAAACCACTAACAATTTTTAACAAGAAAACTGCAATCACCAGCAGTCAAACTCAACTTTACTTTTTTACTTCAACCATTCCTAAAAGAAAGCATACACAGGATGATTACCTGCTAATATCTACCCCATAGCAGAGAGCAGCAGTAATTTCATTTCTGCATTTCGTGCTCGCAATGTGAAACTGTTCAGGTACATCATTCCCTTCCTCAAATTATCTGCAAGAGATGCAAATCAAAGGAAAATAGTCCTTGCACTCATGGAAGGAAGAAAGCAATCTCTGTTCAGTAATTTAATGGAAGTTAATTTAATGTATTCTAACCTAATGTTCCAGTGGAATCAACTTTTCACCCAGTTAAGTGCTAGCTGAGCTGTTTCTTGATATATGTCATACTTCAAAGGAAAAGAAAAAGTTGGGGAAAATAACCAGAGAACTTTAATTCTCGTAGTTCAGAATGTAGAAAATGAAACATTAAGATCAAAACTATAGTGACTTTTCATTCATGTTACAAAGAGTAGATTAGCTTTGCTACTGAATATATGCTCAATAGGAAGCCGCAAGCAATCATAGTTCCCTGATAAAGCTACCTCTATGATAAACATGGTTTGAGAACGTTATAGACACAGACTACATTCACACCTACAAGTATTCTTCTAAAATTGTAAACATTCTAAGGGAAAATCTCAAAAAGCATTAATTCAGCAGGCCATGCAGTCAATTGCACTAAGTTCACAACTGGGGTCAGTAGATTAAAGTTTTGCTATTCTTTATTTGCATTACAATCATTTAGATGCATACGAACTCTGATAATCCATTGCCTAGCGTTTAGAAGGAACTGTTGATTATTCTAATTTCAAAAAAAGAATGGAAATATAAACTGGTTTTCCAAAAGCTCAATAACTCCATATCTGGTTGAAACTAACCATACAATAAGAACCTTAACCTTGACTATTCTCTTGTTTCTCGTTCCATCAGCACAAAGATGTTAAAGACAATGGAATTGCTACCTAATATGCTATGGCCTAGAGCAGTGTTTCTCAACCTTGACAATTTTAAGGCATGTGGACACAGCATTGCTGGCTGTGGAATTCTGGGAGTTGAAGTCCACATGCCTTAAAATTGTCAAGGTTGAGAAACACTGCCCTAGAGTCAGATGTGATGCTCAGAGGACAGAGATGATACCCTATTTTGTTTCCCTCAGCAAAGGGAATCTTTATTTTTGAAAATGAGTTGATATATGGTGTTGAATTGCCAAGCTGCCTAGATACAGTAGCTTATCCTTATGGAAAACAACACAGTAGTGATGAATGAGAGTATCGTGGAGCACAGAGCCATAAAAAGGGGGTTAAGAGTGAGTGAACTAAATACTGCTTCCTTATTTACAAGTTAGAACAAGTATTCTATTGTTTCAGAAGGTGAGATAAGTTAATGAACCTTAATTAACACATTTCCCTTCATAGAGGCTCTTTGTATGATGGTCCATTTGTAGAAGCAGAAATTCTATGACTCAAAAGTCTGCCTTCAAAATCAGAGGCCTTATTTGGAGAAAAACATCCTACCATTGAGTCCCTATATGGGGAACAGCTGAGGCTGGCTGATTAGGGGGAATGGGGTTGATTTGTTTCTTTTTAAATCCATGCCTACCTAGAGGAAACAGGTTGTCTGGAAATGTGTGGGCGCATGTGTCAAAAAATCAAGACAGAGTTCGCAACCGTGTGACTGAAGCCCATCTTTTGTACACTCAATGAATGTAGAAAAAGGGTGGGACTATGATCACAAGGTTTTGGACTCCATCTGTCTTCTTTGAACCCTCTGGAAGATGTCTCAGAGATGAAGCCTTAGTAAAAGTGTCTGGGTGGGTCTCAATTAAGGACCAAGACTTAATGAGAAAAATGTTACTAAGAAGAGAAAATGCTTTATTCTGTCCAAATGTTACCTCTTCTAGATTTTTCTGACTTGTGTTAGGAAATCAGATCGCAACTCTGGACAGTTTTGCATTCACATCCATTTGTCAAGGTGAACCAACATGTCTCATTTGAGCTTCTTTTATGGAGGCTTTAGGGATATTATTGTTTCTGCTTCAGTAACACAGCGATGAGTTGCTGAAAATGCAAGGCAAATAATGGACTTCTTTTAAGGTAAAATTAAGGCTGGAGCTAAGCAACCTTTTTATGTTAAGAGACTTGAAAGCAATTTCAGAGAAATCTCACTGGGGTTTCTTCTCAAAGAGATGAAAGCAGCATCCTACTGTCTATTTTTCACAAAGCTGTTTCCCCCCATTTTCTTCCTTTGTTATTTTTGCTCTTCAGGGTAGATGCATAATTATGTTTTTGATAATGAAAACCTACAAAACCTGTGAGGAAAGGCTTTTAAAGGTTGGAGGGAAGAGTTACCAGCAGAGTTTAGTGCTTGTTTGTTGTATCATCTTCAATTATCTGAAGAGAAACTAACGAACAATTGTCTGTTAGCCACAGAATCATCAAAAGCTGATAAACAAGTGTAAATGGCAAGACTAGTCAACACAGTTAACTAGCTTTAAGTGGAGTTAACTGTGTTAACTGGAGTTAACTGTGTTAACTAGTTAACAGAGACAAGCTGCTGCTTTTGTCTTACCTACCTCTACAAGCACCATTTGGGGAGGCTACCCTCAACAACGGAATGTATTTTAGTCTGAAAAAATGCATTTACAACTCCTTAAACATGCATAATTGTGAAATGCAAACTCGGATCACCCACACTCATATCACCTGCACAGATGGAGGGAAAGGCCAGGACAAAAAACCGAGGGAGACAACTTCAACGCAACACTTGAATCCAGGCTAAGATCTTAGAAAGAAAAAAAAGAGCTGGAGGACACAAAATCTGCAACCTCTACAACAATGAAACACCCCCCCCCCCCCCGCTTCCCAAGCACTGTCTTCTCCTGCTAGTGATCAAATCAAGTCTTGTTCAGCTGTGATCTCTTCTTTCATGAGAAAAGATAAAGAAACACATGAAGATAGGACCATGAAGTGTGCAAGGGTGAAGGAGTGTGACAGCTGGAGGAGGAGGAAGAGGAGGAGTAAATATGAGTAAGATAGAGAATTCAACACAGCAGGGCTCATTTATTATCACAGCTGGACTACATAAGAAATCTCTGTTACTGGACTTACTGGGAAGTGAGGCTGCTTAAAATCCCATGCTTGCACACTGTCCTGAAGGGTTCAACCAGAAGCTCAGTATCTACATAAAGTTTGGGGTACTTGATGTAAGCCAAACCACCTACCCTCTTCTCAGTGTGTATTCACACATACTCACATCCACTTCAGCACTCAACATTTCTTCATGCCACCCAAGGACATGCACAGCTACAACTTGGACAGGATTGTAGTACAGGTGTTTAAATACTTGCAAGCATACATGCTCACAACAGGGTGAGTGTATCCAAATGCAGGGAACTGGAGAAATGACTTTCCTAAAAAAGAATTTAATTGGCCTTATCAGGATTAAAAAGCCTGACATTCACTAACCAAAAAAATGATAATATTTTTTTCCAGATGTTTCCCACTGGCTAATTTTTGAAAAACAATGTCTAATTTATTTGAAAAAAAGAAAATGATTTTAGCAGGCTGAATAGAATTATCATTAACTTTTTCATCGTTAGCTAAAGCACATGCTTTAATAGATAATGCAATTTTGTATTTATTCCTAATGTCTTTCTTCTATGTTGTGAAGATAAAGGATTGTATTGCAGAATGTAGGAGGAGAACAGTGAGTTCTAGTTAGATACAGATTTCCCACACCCAGGACACAGAGCAATATAATAACAAAGCTACTGAGATACCTATCTCACCATACCTTTTATCATGGGAAATATTTCTTGCAGTTGCTGTAACTAGCCTGCTGATTTCTTTTTTTCACAACTAATTACTTTATTCTTTTAACTGATGTTCTCAGCAATCTCTGTCCCAGAACTCCTTGCCTTTCCATCGGTATGTCTAGATGACTGAAAAGCCCTTTATTCTACAGCACTAGCTAGCACATCAACCACATTAGAAGCCAATACAGACACGTTTGAAAGCTTTCCTAACAGGAAGCCTAAGTCCAGTAAATGTGATCATACATTAACTCAGTGCATGGATGTTCAATCTTTCAGGGGAAGCTTTCCAAGATTTTGGAAACCTATCTAGAAATGACTTGTGTGGAACTATATTTGTAATTAGCGATACATTAGCTGTCCCTCTTCAATATGGTCCTAGATCTAAATGTCTAGTCACAGGAGAGTGGATTGTTCCCGATTTCTGACCTGTTAGGCAAATTCTGGTGATCTACTGCAATGAAGACTCACAAATGATTGGCAGATTGCTTGACAAGCATTTGGACAGGACATATACTGCAGGATATTGCTGAGCACCATAGCCAGAGCGATGAAGGAGGCAGGTGTTTCTCACATCTTTTGAGCCTGGTTAGGAACTGAAATGTGTCACTGATCATTAATTTTTTAAAATTTAATATTAACAAAAGATTCTCTGGAACCTACAGTGCAGAGTACTTCCCCCCACCCCTTTTGCTCGGCTATAGCTTTGATCTCTGTTAAGCTGGGAAGAAAGAGATAATCTCCACAGCCACATGAAGAGAATGGACCCACCCAGGCAAGTGTACATACATTCACACATACACGCACTCGCACATTCTGCCATAGTTAGTTACATTCAACTGTGTTTCCTGATCATCTTGTTCAGTTGTTCCTCTCCATTCAGTTTTGACTGCTACCTCCCAGCCTACAGCCTGCATCCTGGCCAAACAGGGCCCCTTGGTGACATCTACCAAATATAGCCTCCATCATCTGCTTCTCCTTCTTCTTCTTCAGCTTCCTCGCCGGCTTCCTCTGTCTCCTTCTCTTCCTCATCTTCCCATCCGACACCACTCCCAAAGTCCCCTGAGAATCCAACAATGTCATCTACAGAAACAAGAACAAGAGAAATGCAGTAGGAGGGGAACATTTCCTAATCCTTCAATAGTGGGGAATATATGTTAGCTTAGGGATGAATTGCTGGGTCTCTCGCAGAAACATCTGCAAGAAGAAACTCAACCTCAGGGAGTACCAACAACCCTTCACCTAATTCTAGGTTTGGCAAGAAAGAGATTTTACATTCTTCGGTATTAGTTTGAAAGATTGCAGCAGCAGCTGCTTTAAAATGCAAATTCTTTCAAAAATTGAACCACGGGGAGCTCTTCTGTTATTTCAAAATCAATTGGATATTAATATGGGATAATGGCAATAATGTTGCCCTTGTCCCAAGCCACGTGTGCAGAAAAATGCGAATAAAATCAAATCTTTAATTCAGTCATTAACCATCACAGGTAGGATTCTTTTAAGTGTGGATCTGAAGATGCTGAAGAGTGGCACTATTTATACCTGTTATTTTCCCACCTTGCCTAATATCCCTATTCAAAACGTCCAGGGGAGATAAGGGACATCCTTGCCTTGCGCCCTTTTAAATTTCACAAGGTTTAGTTAAGTCTCCATTAATAATCATTGCTTGCAGTGAAGTGTAAATTGCTTTAACCTATACTAGATGAATTGGAGAAGATACTCGAAGTCTCCATAGTATCTTCTCCAAAGGAACAGTATATTACTGGCTAACAGTAAGCAAGACACAAAATGCAGAGTAGCAAAAATATCTTAATTTACCAGATCCTCCTATTTACATTTAAAAGGGAATAATCAGAGGTACTCCCAAGTCTGGAAATGCTACATGCTTCCCCTAAAGGGGAAGGAAATCTTCCCTTTCACAGCTCCTGCCATAGAGTCATGCATTTCTTCATTCAGAAGAAAACAAGGAGCAGTCACTAAACTGCTCCTTTTTTCCTCCCACAAGGGGGAAAATATTGTCTATGTATTTATCTTAGTCTACATATGTCTAAGTGGGGAGCCCAAGTTCATCTTGCATCCAATGATCTCCTTATCCCACTGTGGAATACCTATTGAAGCCCAGCTCTCTCATAAATCCTCAAGTGGGATGCCTCAAAAACTTGGATGGGCTCATTATGGACATCCTTCAGGTAAGATGTGGGACGGAGCAGTTCTGGGATGCTTGCAAAGTGACTGCTACCTGGAGGGCGGTTGGGACTGCTGAAGGAACTTGGACCAAATGGATCACACAGATTAGAAACGCTGTCAGATAGAATTAGTCTTCCTTGTGTGATGACATTTAGGTATCCCAAAAAAAAAGCACCTTTCAAGCACAAATTCGGCTTATTTGATAAAGTACTGATAGTCCCTTGACTTACGGCTACAATCGAGCCCAAAATTTCTGTTGTTAAGTGAGACACTTGTTAAGTGAATTTTTCCCTGTTTTACAACCTTTCTTGCCACTGTTGTTAAGTGAATCACTGCAGTTGTTAAGTTAGCACCCCGGTTGTTAAGCGAACCTGGCTCCCCCATTGACTTTGCTGGTCAGAAAGTCGCAAAAGGGGATCACATGACTTTGGGATACAGCAACCATCATAAATATGAGCCAGGTGCCAAGCATCTGAATTTTGAACACAGGACCATGGGGATGCTGCAAAGGTCGTAACTGTGAAAAACGGTCATAACGGTCACGTTTTTCAGTGCCGTTGTAACTTTGAACGGTCACTAAACAAACTGTTGTAAGTCGAGGACTATCTGTAAATAAAAAAAGTCAGTAAAGACATTTTTAAGAGAAACGAGACAAAGGTTTGCTTGATTGTGCCTTTTGTGGGAGGACATGAAGATGCACATCCACAGGCTGACAGCACCTGGCCTTTGTGCTGGTGCCAGCAGGGAGTTCCCCAGGAACCCCAAAAGTGCAGATTACAGGGTGAAGTCACACAACCCCATGGAAGAAGGCAACAGCAAACAATTGGCACGATTGCCAAGAAAACCTTGTAGTTGTGTCAATGTACAGGTAGCCCTCGACTTAACGACCACAATTGGGCCCAACATTTCGGTGACTAAGCCAGACAGTTGTTAAGTGAGTTTTGCCCCCATTTTATAACCTTTCTTGCTGCAGTCGTTAATCTGAATCACTGCAGTTGTTAAATGCATCGTATGGTCATTAAATGAATCTGGCTTCCCCACTGACTTTGCTGGTCAGAAGGTTGCAAAAGGTGATCATGTGACCCCGGGACACCGCAACTATCATAAATACATGCCCGCTGCCAAGCATCCAAATTTTGATCATGTGACCATGGGGATGCTGCAACAGTCGTAAGTATGGAAAACAGCCATAAGTCACTTTTTTCAGTGATGTCGTAACTTCAAATCATCATTAAATGAGTGGTTGTGAGTTGAGGACTGCCTGTAATGACCAAGAGTTTGAGGTGAAGATGTCCTTTTGCTACTTCACATGTAATGTCTACTCCCAAAGCTTCCTCTTGCCCCAAATCTTCTCCCCCTCCCCTTTTCTTACCACAGTCTGGATTCCCATGCATCCGTGTTCCTGTCAGCTCCATGCCGAGATGATCAACGCACCAGCATTCTCCACTGCTGGAGTCACACTGCATCTTCCGGTAGTATCCATCCTCATCACAGCTCGGGATGAAGACTCCTGGGGGAAAAAACAGCCTCCTTGTGCTAAATAAAACAGGCCCCGAGGACTTAGCACACCTCCGACGCTCCAGGATTCTCTGAATGCAGCTCCAGACCTCTGTGTTCTCATTCAGAAATTGTGCAGATATATTTCCAGACTAACATTTGGGGGGGGGGGGCAGGGGCATTTTCTTGCGTATCCTGATAAAGCTCTGCAGAAGCTGAAAAATATCAGTTTTGTGAATGGCAGGAAATCTTGCCCTGCCCCGGGTTACATCTGACTCGCCATGCTTTTCAAGGGTCCTTAAAGGAGAAAGGGACCCTTACGGCTTGACAGCTCCCCCCCCCCCAAGTCACAGTGCTGCCTTTTTTGCACCCAACCGGACAAATGCACATGGCTAGTGCATGTTCTGTTTTAAACCAAGCCCAGGATTGACTGGAAGAGCTTCTAAGGCTGGCAGATTCCCGCAATTCTTTCCCATAGCAAAGACTTGACATTGTCAAGAATGGTGCCCTTTCCTTTCCTTTTCAACAGGAAGGGTGAGGACATGTAAAGCTTGGCTGGCTTTGTTCTCCTCTGGGTTATTAGGGAGGAGAGTGGCTGCCTGCCATTCTTCCCCTTTGGTGTGCCTCGGAGAGTGAAATGAGTTTTGTTGCTTCTCCCCATAACTCTTCCCCTCTTCCCCATAGCCCCTCATTGCCCATTGTGGTGCACTGTTGTTCCTCTCTCCCCCCCCCCCCGCCTTTCTCCACACCAGCCCTGGTAGCTGCCGCCATTAGAGCAACCGGAAAAAGCCTCCGGCTGCCAAATTGCTGGCTCCCTCCCTCCCTCTCCTTTTATCATCCTTGCCAGCCAGAAGCTTTTATTATTGCAATTATATCCTGCCTTTCATCTGGGAGTGCAAGGTAGCCTACATGATGGTCTCTGCTCATTTTATTCCCCCAGCAACAGCTTTGTCAGGGAGATTGGACTGAACTTCAATGCAGCACCGATGGCTTCGTCCCGCTCACCCATCCGGCGTTCGCACCTAAGGGAAGACTAGATATCGAGGAAATTCCAGTTTCAAGTTCGGCACCCCTAACTACTACGCCAAAGGGATGACCTTGATCCTGTTGTGCTTTTCACGAACGTGCCTTTCCTAGCAGCCCCTGGAACAGGGCGAGTGCGATCTATCCTCTGGCAGACGCGTTCTGCCTTACGCCTGTCACTGAGTTTAGCTTGTCCTTCTCTGATGCATTCAATTCTCTCCGTTGTCTCGTCTGCTTATTTTGCTGTTTTTCATCCTAAAGTGTGAGCTGCTTAGAACTGCTTCTTGCGATGGAGGGGGCATATGGGCAGGATGCAACGAGGAAATATATAATGTGGGGCACAGGTTTATTTTTGCAAACGATAAGAGAAATACATAAAGAGTGTGTGCTTAAAAGGTAAATTTGCAAATGGATTTACTCATGTTATAGGACAGACAGTCTGATTGGTCACAAATAAAGGCAAATATATGTGTCCCAGGACATTGCGGGATCCAATCTGGGTCAGTCCCTGGGTTCAGAGTTTTAGTTTTCTGAGTTTTCTGATTTGTGCTAGAGCCCATTCTCAGGGAACCTCTCTCTATTGCAGTGTTTCTCAACCTTGACAATTTTAAGGCATGTGGACTTCAACTCCCAGAATTCCACAGCCAGAATTCCAAAAACTAAAACTCTGAACCCAGGGACTGACCCAGATTGGATCCAGCAATGTGATTTTTCTTAGGACTTGAAATCGCTGGGTCTGGGTCCCTATGCGAGGGATTGTTTTGCACTCTCTGAGGGAAAACTCCAGCTGGATTATGGTTTGATATCCTTCAGCTCAACTTTGTGTTTCCAGATAGACAAAAGTGCAAACAATCTTTGGTTACCTTAAAATGGAGAAAGTGGGGATGGAAAGGCTGGAGCGTGCAGGTGACTTGAGCTACAACAACAATTATTTTTATTTTCAGGAAGAAGAGCTGGTCTCTCCCTGGGGATCTGATGTTTGTACACTACCACTGAACTAGAGTCCATCTCCCCCCCCCCTAGAAATGTAAAGAAAAAAAAGCTCAACCATCAGAGCTAAATTAGCCACAATTACATTTGTTTGTTGTTGTTGTTGTTTTTTAAAAAAATTGGCTATATTCTGCAAGGTATTGTTTTTGAAAGCATGCACCACTTCAATGCATAATTATGTGATTTAGGTTCTAATTGTCAACAAGCAAATGAGGCATTACATTAGCAGGAGTAAAACCATTCCAAATTACTAAGTCTTTTTCTCACTCCGATGGCTTATTATGTGGAGTTTCTCCACCAGTCATCACCCACACAATGGATCAGGCCTGAGGGATCCATTACATCTGCCAGGCTCTTCTGATGAATGTCAGCGTGCTCAGCACTGGAGTGTTCTCTAGTCACAGAAACGTCACACAACTCTTAAACATCTTTAAATTCCAGGAACTCCATGTCGTACTTCCATAATGATTCTTGAACCGTTGGGGAATATGGAGGTATAATAATACAGTAAATAAATTTAAGCGCTGGTCATCACTTCTCAAGAAATGATGAGTTTATGGGCAGGGTAAGATAAATGTTTTACTTCGTAGGAGATAACAACCACAACTTTGATTGCCAGATTTTCATACTATAGCACTGAAATTTGCAAGCATTAAAAAAAGCCATGAGCAAAGATCATTTTAAGTGAAGTACAGATACTACAGGAAATAGGCCTTTTTCAAAGTATCTTTTATCCTCTTGAAATCAAGCACACATTTGTTTGCCTCCAAAGTCTGAATTCACATCGACTGGAGACAGACAATGCATCGAAGGCAGCTTGAATTTATCAGTTGTCACAGATGGATGCCCTCAGCTTATTTTTCTTGGCCTCTGGTGAATGAGTTTGATACGTTTGGCTATTATTTCATCAGAATTACCCAAACAGAACTGACAGAGACATACAACTGGATCTGTAAGCTCAAGCAACGAAGCCTTTCCCAAACCATTTTGAGCTCTCTTAAAAATAGCTGCTTCATTCATGTGCATTACTAAGCGAGTTTATTTAAAACTGGACAACCTGCAATAGACGGTTGAGATAAGCTTTTTGTGAAATGGTGCAGGGAATTGGAATATCTGTTGGCAGGATAGAGAGAAACCATGGCTCAGGGTTGAATCCCACAACAATGTTCCTATGCTCTGGGAAGAATTTGCTTTTAAGCTAAAGTCGGAAACAGAGCAGCTCATCCTGAAAAAGGTCACCATGGGTTATATAGTTCAACTTGTCTTGGGAAAATCTTCAAAGAAAACATGAAGGAAAGCCTTAGCTCTCTAGTGATCGTGAGTCTAGATATCCCCAGTTTAAGTTCTGTATCTTGCACTATAGATGAAGGAAATAAACTAGTTTTGGAAGCAAAAGAGGGTTGTCTATCACACATGGCTCTTCTTCTAACTCATGATCTCTGCTTCCAGCCTTAGTCTACAACAGGGGTCTTCAAACTTGGCCCTTTTATGACTTGTGGACTTCAACTCCCAGAATCCCTCAGCCAGTGTGCCTGGCTGAGGAATTCTGGGAGTTGAAGTCCACAAGTCATAAAAGGGCCAAGTTTGAAGACCCCTGGTCTACAATATAATGATAGGGCTGGACAGTGGTATCCCTGGGGCTCAAAGGGAAGCAGAATGATTCAAACAATCTTCTGGTGTTCAGACATACATTCCATCTCATTGAGGTAATGTACATGAGATGAAGCTTGTGGTTTGAGGCTACTTTCATTATTCCCATAAAAACAGCATGAATAGACAAGACCCATGAGTGGTCATGAAGATTATTTTAAAAATTGAAAAGAAAATGTATGTGATATATCTGAATAATATACAGAAAGCCAGTTTGGTCTAGTTTGATTAAGGCACTGGGCTAGAAAGTGGAAGACTGAGTTCTAGTCCCACCTTAGCCATGAAGGCCAGCTGGATGACCTTGGGCCAGCCACTTTCTCTCAGCCCAACCCACCTCACAGGGCTGTTGTTCTGGGGAAAATAGGAAGAGGAAGGTGTGTTGGATATGTTTGCTGCCTTGAGTTATAGAGTAGATAGAAATAATAAATGTGGGATAGCAAACAAATAACCGAAATAACCAAGATTCTTAATATATAGCCAAGTTATATCATTCTCATAAAATATGTTATATATTATTCCCATAAAAAGAGCAAGATTTATGATAATATCTTAAAAACTGAAAAATATATGTGATATATCTGAATAATTTATATATATATGTGTATACACACACACACACACACACACACACACACACATACACTTAAATAATATATACTTAAATAATCCAAGATCCTTAATATAGAGCCAAATTATATCACTAAGACATCTACTGCCTCTTAGAAATGTTATAATCAAACAAGATCTTTTACCATCTTCTACAAGTCTCTTCTACAGGTCTCCAAAACCATTTTCTTTTCTACTTTTACCTCAGCAACTCACCAGGTTTCTTTTTTGAAGCTTCCTGGATCTGAATCCTCTCCAGCTCCGTAAGACATGGAGGCTCTGTAACAGTCAAAGCAGAATTCATCAGTGCCAAATCAGCTCAACGTGATCTCCTGAGCATATTAAGGAAGCAAGTTCTTTTCCTGCAATTCGCCCTCAATCTAGAGTTGAGGGACAAGAGCATTCACCTGTTCTACCAGCTTACTGTAAAGATGACTGTAATAATAATAAATGCAAATAGAACTATGAATTTAGGAAAGTGCATTATATAGCTTTTGGCAGTGGTGGGATCCAGCCAGTTCGCACCACATCGGCAGAACCGGTAGCTAGTTTTTTGTTGCCCAGGCCCAGAACGTACTTCTGGAAGCGACATCCACACAGAGAACCAGTTGTTCACATATTTGAATCCCACCACTGGCTTTTAGGCATTTTATTACTTTGTTTGAAACAGAACCCAAGCTCTAATATATGCATCAAGCCACCAGGCCTTTGCTTTATTCCCTGAAATCTGGTAGCAGGGGTGGTGGTGCCATCAATGTACACCTAGATATATAGAACATAGAATCATAGGGCTGGAAGGGACTTCAGAAGCCTTCTAGTCCAACCCCCTGCTCACAGGAGGAGACCTTATACCAGTGATGGTGAACCTTTTAGAGACCGAGTGCCCAAAAACTGCCCCCCTCCCTGCTCCACCCTGCCCACTAAGCCACCCACCAGCTCCACGGCCCGCCACAGATCACCCAGGCAGCCCAGTAGCATCATGGCAGCCATGCCCTCTACCCGTGCCTCACAGCATCATCTGCATGCAGTGGGGCGCAAGGGTGGAGTCTTGTCCCCACTGCCCGGCTACCATGTCCTTGGCTGCGCTGCTTCATGTGGGCCGTGCCCAGGGGTGACTCTCCTCCAGGAAGGCTGCTGGTGAGGAGGGGGCCGTGGGAGGAGGCAGGGCTGGGGGGGGGGGACGGTGTGTGTGCCCACAGAGGGGGTTCTGAGTGCCACCTCTGGCCCCCATGCCATAGGTTCGCCACCACTGCATTATACTATCCTGGTCAAATGGTTGTCCAATCTCTTTTACGAAAACCTCTAGTGACGGAGCACCCGCAACTCCAGCTGGCAAGATATTCCATTGATTAATTGTTCTCACTGTCAGAAAATTCCTCCTTCTAGGATGGATCTCTCTTTAATAAGCCATCTAGTTAGTACATCAAGGTACACCTAGATTATCAGAGTATCTATGTTTGTCTAAGCAGCTACTGTAATCTTTAGCCTTCCCCCTGTAATAACAAAGACTTAAGGGACCTAGCAGGAAAAAAAAAGAAAGTCTTGTGACGCACTCTCTCTCCAGAAGCAGAGACACCACTCTGCAGTGGAGACATGGCCATCCTTGTAGGTGTCGCAGGAATTGAAGAAAGGCCGGATGCAAATCTCATACTTATCCAGGTTGATAGCCGCCAACTCTGCCTGGTCTAGGAAAAGGTCACTGTTGGTGTCCAGCTTGGAAAACATCCAACCAATGGAATCCTTGCAACTGGCCACCAGGTTTTTGTCCAGTGCTGCAATAAATGAAAATTCAAATAACCACAGAAGCAGAAACAGCAGTGGATATATTTGTTCTTCACAGAATTTTGAAGTCTATATCCCATGATTGCAGAAATAGGATGCAGATTTGCACATCTGGAAAATCCTAACTTTCGTTAGTCCTTCTAAGACAGCGGTCTTCAAACTTGGCCCTTTTATGACTTGTGGACTTCAACACCCAGAATCCCTCAGCCAGTGTGTCTGGCTGAGGAATTCTGGGAGTTGAAGTTCACAAGTCATAAAAGGGCCAAGTTTGAAGACCCCTGTTCTAAGAGTTAACCTAAGTGATTGATAGTTACAGAACAGGGGAATAACAGATTTGGAAGGAAGCTTGGAGGTATTCTTTCTAGTCCAATCCCCTGCTCGGGCAGGAGACAAGAGAGAGAGAGAGAGAGAGAGAGAGAGAGAGAGAGAGTGATGCACAGAGAAAGAGAGAGACAGAGAAGCAGAGAGAGTTATCTGTTCATAACAGGATCACGAGAGAAATCAGCATGTATGAGTCACTTAACCTTCATAGGAGTTTCAAATGTCTTTTACAAAGGAGGCATCTTCTCTTTGCAAGGACTTGTCCCAGCCGCTGCCAGGACTCAACACTGACTTGAAGGCACAACACACACACACACACAGCTAAATTAAGAATGAGCATGACCAGTAGTTATAGAATGTAACAAGCAAATTGGAAAGCAAGCAGTAAATTGGGATGTGTATGTATGTCTGTGTGCAGAACACTGAAAAAGCGATTTTTCAGTAGTAAACTGATGGGACCATTTTATTAGAAAGAAAAAATACATTGTGGTATTTAACTGTAGGTCTTACTGCTATTTTTAAGGAGTATGCTATCTCTTTACAGTGGGATGGAAAAACTGAGGCCCTCCAAGTATTGCTAAACTACAATTTTCAACCATCTCTCTTACAGGTGATGAAGAGAGAATTGAATAGTCAGCCCTTGATGTATTTTCCAAAGCCAACTTTCTAAAAAGTATAAAAAAAAAAACCTAAAGAAAATGTCCTTTACTTAGGAAGTAGAATTCCTGCAAAACTGTAAACAGTGCTATTCTATTATCCAAATTACAAGAAGAAACTAATATCTATTCCACTAGCATACTTCTTTGCATCAGTTACACAAGTCATAGGATTCAGCTTTTCTGAATGCAGTGCTAATTTATATAAAGATTATACAGAGTATACATAATGAAAAGTATTGTCCCTGGGGAAAGATTGACAGATGCTGTTAATGAGTGGCAAGGTTCAAACTTGAGACTTTAAAGGGAATTTTATGCAGTGTGAAATTTTGCACTGGAGACAGAAAGCACTCCAAAGAGAATATATTAATTAAGTATACATGCTTAAGCCTGAGACCCACAACTGTGAGCCCGTAGGCCAAATTGACAATTGCCTGTCTTTCTCTGAAGCTGGAAGCGAAAGAAATACGATTTTTGGTAGCAGAAGAGCCATAGATTGCTTAAAAAGGTTGAGATCTAATGTTGATCTCCTACCATAACCATCACCCCCTAGCCTCTGTTCTAAATAGGGCTCTCCAGGAAAACATGCTGCAGATAAGAGAGATCAAGGGGCATTGGAATTGGTCAACCATGCCTGCTCCTCCTCTCCTTATTTCTCCATATGGATCAGCTTGCTCTCCATGACTGTCCCAACCGTTGATGGCAAGTCATTATGGCTAATGCACTCATCTGCAAAAGTTCACTGATAATACAGCCCCCTTACCAGGGCTGCAGGAGTCTCCATAAAAATAAGGCAGGACTCCAATCATACCATCACAATGATGATCATGATTTATTTTTGCCCCACCCCTTTTGGCTGCATTGCCAAGGATGGCAGAAGAGCATCTGCATGAAACCCAACCAGTAGATTTTATTTCATCCAGCTCACTCCCCAGGGAAGCCATTTCTATTCAGTGACATTTAAGCTAATGATCTTCTTCCTGAATGATGGCACTTCGTAGTCTGCAAATACCTTGGGATCAATCTTCTGACTCTGCTCAGGGACTAGAGATTTATTTATTTATGTAACAAGTACACAGGAATGTTTGCTGTCTGGTGCTCACCTAGCAACTGGCAGAATCGATAGCCCCCATATTTTACCCAACCAGGGAACAAAGTGGCTTGTTCTTTCAGTCCTATTTGGGCATGACTTGTAATCACAATAATTCTCAAGAACAAGTCGCAGTTTTCATTCTTCTGCAGGGTCTGGCTCCATTGTCAAGATTTTTCAGCTACCCAAAATAAGACATTCAACTCGCATTGGTGCGACTGATTCCAATGGATCCCGAGAACTGGGCCACAAGAGTTATTGAATGGGAGATCCATCAGCCCAGTCACCTCTCTCACCCCATCTATCCCACAGGACTGTGGATGGATATAATAAATGGAAATCCACCTTGAACCTTTGGAGAAAAGGTGATAAATGTAACTGATAAGTAATATAAGAATAAATAAAACGTACTTCCTGGAAGCTATGCAAGGGACATAAAAAAGCAAATAAAACTTTAATTGATTTTTTTTTTCCTCATACTTTGTGGAAGAAAACAGTGCCAAGCCACTGCAATTTTGCTGACAATAAAGCAATGACGACACCTCCTATGACAAGAATCCAGCTTAAGACAGACTTCACTTTCTGATCTGACAGTTTATTCAGATGAGGAGTGGGCAATTTCCACTGGATCAGTGGGTGGGGGCACAGTTGAGTCTCCCAACATTTGAAAAACAGAATAACAGAGTTGGAAGGGACCTTGGAGGTCTTCTAGTCCAAATCCCTGATCAAGCAGCAGTTAGAGTGCAGTACTGCAGGCCACTTTAGCTGACTGTGTTCAGCAGGTCAGCGGTTCAAATCTCACCGGCTCCAGGTCGACTCAGCCTTCCATCCTTCCGGGGTAGGTAAAATGAGGATCCAGATTATTGGGGGCAATGTATATATATATATATATATATATATATATATATATATATATATATATATATATATATATATATATATATACATTGCTTACTGGTGTACACCGCTTAGAGAGTGCTTGCACTTAAAGCGGTATATAACTCTCATAAATAAATAAATAAATAAATAAATAAATCTTATACCATTTCAGACAAGTGGCTGTCCAGTCTTGTCTTAAAAACCTCCAGTGATGGAGAACCACAACTTCTGAAGGCAAGTCATTCCACGTTAGGAAATTTCTCCTTACTTTTAAGTTGCTTCTCTCCTTGATTAATTTCTATCTATTGTTTCTTGTCTTACCTTCTGGTGCTTTGGAAAATAGTTTGACTCCCTCATCTTTGTGGCAGCCCCTCAGATATTGGAACACTGCTATCATGTCGCCCCTAGACCTTCTTTTCACTATACTAGACATACCCAATTCCTGCAACCATTCTTCATGTTTTATCCTCCAGCCCCCTAATCATCTTTGTTGCTCTTCTCTGCACTCAATACCTTTTCTATAATACCAGTCTCAATACCATTTTTTATAATATAATACCAGTCTCAATACCTTTTTTATAATTTGGTGACCAAAACTGCATGTAGTATTCAAAGTGTGAATTTGAAACAAATAGAGGAGAACATCTGGAAATGCAGTGATATTGCAGGCATTTTTCAACTTGTTCTGGATCAGTTTTCTGGTGGGAAGTCATGGATGGGATAGGAAGGGGAAGGACTATTCCTTGGAAGGTACCCTGCACTAATTCCTAAGGCTGCCCTAAAAGTATGGGGTACAACCAAGTTGTACCCCATACTTTTAGCCACTTGCTGTCAAATTCTGGCAGCAATCTAGAGGTGCTGGGAAAATGCTAGTGGCCCGAGAGCTTCCCACTTCTGCTGTACATGCACCCAAGGGACAAAAGTTGCATTCTGCATACCATTCACAGGATTGGGGCCCACATTTCCAGAGCTGTTCTGTTTGGCGTTCTCATGCAGCAGTTGGAACCAGTCCCGCAGTCGATCGCCCAGGTCTGCCAAGTCTTGTCCAGTGCAGGTTTCTGCAAATCAGTTGGCAGCATCTCAAGTGAGCATCCCGGATGGGAAGATAGCAAGCAGGTTAGTCCAAAGTTACTGTACGCAACTCCTTCTTAGGATTTTCCCACACACAATTATTCAAAACTTTGTTTTGTCCATGGCGATAATGAGAGCATGAGATTTCTTATCTATACAATAAATTCTCAGGGTTAGGGTAGGAAGAGAAGAATACAGAGGAAAAATTCTCTAGAGCTGCAATGAAATTGAGCTAAGAATCACAAGAAGTGACTCACCTTCTTTAATCTGGTGACAGAAAATTGCAACAAAACGTATCTTTATGGATCTCACGAGGAGGGGAAGGAGGATCTATTAAAGCTGAATGTCTCTTAAATCTTAATCTATATAATTTATGTCATCTGTTCATTAGTGAATGATGCAAATTGATGCAAAAGATGTAAATTAGATCAGTGGTCCAGACTGTTCCAAAAACACTGGACCTTGATCATTATTTGGCAGCACTCTGAATCCAAAGCTAACATTATGTCTGTTGTATCTGAAATCTGCCAGGAAAAGATCCATAAAATCAAGATTTTATTATCACGCTAAGACTTCACTTATTGTTATTATGTACTGTATATATTTGTGTATAAGCCCATCCGCACATAAGATGATCCTCAAATTTTTAACCAAAATATCATGAAAAATGCACCACCTGTCAATAAGTTGACGAACATTTTTCATTGCACTTTGGTTAAAAATGTGAGGGTTTACTTATTTGAAGATGGGCTTATATGCAAATATATATGGGATATACAGGTAATTTTAAAAAGTATTACTGGTATGAGGTATATTCAGTTGCAAGAATTTTATATGCCCAGAAATGGAAAGAAGTGTTAATCCCCACCATGGAGGAATGGATTGAAAAGATGATGGAACTGACAGAGATATCCGCTTTAATTAGGGACAAAAAGGTAAATAATTTTGTGGTTATTTGGAATCCACTTATGGAATTTCTGTGTGACAGAGGGGGAAAAATGAAATTTTGACTTTGGGTTTTGACAATTAAGTGGGTTATGTTATAGAAATGGCTAGTGGTTATTATTTGGCATAACTTAAAATACTATAAGATTAAAATACTATAGTAAGATATACTATATATATCTTACTGCACCGAAAAAACTCAGAAATCATTGCTTTTTGTTTCTTTTTGAAATGTCTTTTTCTTCCTTCCCTCACTTTATCTCCTCTATTTCCTTTCCTTTCCTGTTTTTCCATTGTCTTTATTTCTATTTATATTTTATATTGAGGGGAAAAATCCTTTAATCGTGTATGTTTATCATATGCATATTGCATGTACATACAGAATTACTATATATAATTGCAGGTAAGCTGAATCCTATTTTTGGGGTGTATTTTGGCCCCTAAAATTCTTAGCTTGCTCACAAATATTTATGGTAGGTTATGAGGATTTTGTGTGTTACAACTAACAAATTTTATTGTATGAAGTTGAGGGGATCTCCTGATTCTTATTTGCTTATCTTTTGTTGCTTGAATTACAATTGAACTCCAGATACTATAAACCTAAAACCACAAATTTAGTGGTTTGAATCTCTGCTTTAATGCTTTTCTTCTGCTTATTCTCCTAGTCAGTTTGCAACAAAATTATATGGTAAATCATCCCCATGTTGCCAGTTAAATAATGTTGATCTTATCCTCAAATTATCTACTCTGTTTATTACTGGAAGACTGACTTCATCTATATTCAGATGGTGATATTATGCAGGATACCAACCAATATATAGAGCAAAGAATGTCTTGTGGAGGCAGAAAGGATCAGCCATGGAATATAGTTCAATACCTAATTTAACAGTGTTCTTATTTATTCTGTGTGTCTATAGAGCAGTGTTTCTCAACCTTGGCAATTTTAAGACGTGTGGACTTCAACTTCCAGAATCCCCATTCTGGCTGGGGGATTCTGGGAGTTGAGGTCCACACATCTTAAAGTTGCCAAGGTTGAGAAATACTGCTCTACAGAGCCATAATGTGGAGAACAGGAGAGGATACAATTGTTCACATTCTTAGTAGACATTGCTTGTCTGACCTTGCTTGAGATCAGTGGCTGAAGTTGGACCATGTTCACTTGTGCATGGGCACTGACCCTCACACTTCACTGTCAACTGCTTGCTGGTCAGACAGGCCTGCTGTTCCAGTTTACACTGTAAAAGAGAAACAGAAAAGTCACATGAGCAAGAAGCACGAGGCCATCAAATAAGAATGACTTCAAGGTAGGGGACCTTGCTGATTCTCTTATAAAGTCTGTCAGGATCACCTTAGTCTCAACTCACGTGATCCTCTAATGCCCAGATTATAAACCCTGAGATACTGTATCATATCTAAATTCTAGAACAAGATAAAGATTTAATGCCACAGCTAGAAAGTCATGCATAAGCATGTAACAGATTATTTTTAATCATCCTTGTTGCTAAATCTTTCTACTATAAAATACATTCATTGTATTTAGGCTGACACAATATCAATGTACTGATGCACATAGAAATATAAATGTTTATAGTTGATAATTTACCTATACCACTAATTCAATAGATCTTACAAATAGTCCTACTAAAATATGTCTGCCTCTGGATTCATTCTTAGAACACAAAGAGACTTCTCTTCAACAAGACTAGCTCATTTCTGCTGCAGGAAACCGACTACACTACAACATCATCTTCAGCTTAAAAACGTTCGTGAAAAACAGCCCGCCATCTTTTGAAGTAGATTGCTCAATTAATGGCCGGCTCATATTCTTCCTGAGACTATTGTATTGTTTCTTTGCAGTCGGGATGTCTACATTGTTTGCTGTCATCAGTGTACACCATACTGTGTAATGTATTTCTGTAACAAGATCAAGGCATAGCCAGCGGTGGGATTCAAATACCTGAACAACCGGTTCTCTGCGTGGATGCAGGCCTAGGCCTCTGAA
Source organism: Crotalus tigris (assembly GCF_016545835.1). Lineage (NCBI taxonomy): Eukaryota > Metazoa > Chordata > Lepidosauria > Squamata > Viperidae > Crotalus > Crotalus tigris. Next base: position 246,126 of record NW_024100476.1, read on the forward strand.
GCCTGGAACGGACTTCTGGAAGCAGTGTGCATTCAACCAGTTCTCCGAACTCAACAAAATTTAGCTACTGGTTCTCCTGAACCAGCCCGAACCGGCTGAATCCCACCACTGGGCATAGCCTTTGCAGTCCAACTCAGAAATATGCCAATAGAAGAGAATCTTTGTAACTCAGGGTTGACCTGTGAGATTTTTAGAGCTCTTTTACTTGGTTCTTTTCCTGTAGATGTTTCATTACTCAACTAGATAGCATTATCAGTACTAAGAAATATACTCCTTCATGATTTCTGTAATTTAGTTTGCCCTTCATTTCTTTGGGAATGTAAGCATACCTCTTGGATCTAAGCACCTGAATGGGTTTTCAATCAGGCACTAGTGGCCTACTCAATATTGTCTATAAGTCTTTATGAATAGTGACAAAGTTTTTGTATATTCTATTTATGATGTTATATTATTGGCTACAGTGGCCAAGCACAATATAATAATAAAAATAATTAGTACGCAAAATCTTAAGATTTCCTCCAAATTTATTGCTCACTCTGGCCACATACCCATTGCGCTTTGTAATTTTTTTTCCTTTTGGTAATAATTGCATTTATCAGGTCTTTTCTTCCCTCCAGCTTTGAGCTACAGTGAGTGGAAGCTCTTGACAGGAAATTCCAAGTTAGTTGGAATAGCTTTTGCTCTTTGAACATATATCATTTTTTTTCTTTGTAAACTGTTCCTTGCTATATATTATAACAGTGAATAGTATTTATATGTTATTTATATGTTACTTATACTGTATGTAACGGTCTAGGTCTATACATACATTGCATATAGTATGTTTTAAATGTGTGTTATATATGTGTACACTTTGAGAGGAAGCAACTAAATTTCATTTTTAATGTGTGCCATTGTGCCCACAGGAAAAAATGACAATAAAGGTTATCTATCTATCTATCTATCTATCTATCTATCTATCTATCTATCTATCTATCTATCTTTCTTTCTTTCATGTTGTACACCAGAGCCTTCATGGAGTTGGTAGCTTCATTAAATTGACAAATAAACAAATAAATGAACAAACATATTTTGAAAAATCATCTACAAATGCCAGGAAAAAAAATTCCTTCTAGTTATCGTTATAGGAAAGAGACCCCACAAAGGTCACTGTATATATTGAAGAGCTCCTTTGACTGTCTTTTTGTATAAGGTGAATAAGCATCCTTGCCTGCATTTGCTTTAATACAATTGATACACCCAAATTCAGAGCAGCAGGACTTCATTGTAAAACTTTCTTTCATCAATTCTGAAATATATTCAATATTTCTGTGGCAGTGTCAGCAATGCCACAGACCCATACAGTCCTTGACAGAGGTGGAGGGGGGGAGAGAGAAATCTCAAAACAATTCTTGGTTCTTCATTTTTGAAAATGAAGCAATGTTCTGAAACAAATGCCTTGTGGCTCTTTTTATATTCATAATATGATTTTCCACAAGTTTAACTAAATAGTTCCTTCACCCTACATCTGAATGTGATTGATCACCTTTGGCAAGATCATTTGGGGCTTTACAACTCACCACTACATCTGAAAAAGTCTAGATTGTTAAACAAACGGGAAGAGGTCCAAGTACCCACAAAGATCTTTATAAATCAATTCTCAACTGATTCTGTATTTCTTGTGACTTTCTTTTGTTCTGTGTCAGCATTATTACTATTCTTACGCATATTTATGCATTGTCCAAACTTAAACTCAAGGTTGTTTACCAACAAAAAGCATGAACATTTCTAAAACATACATCTGAGGCTTTACTGTCCAGCAATATATCAGAAGAGTAACACAGTTGTCCTCCTTCAATATTTTTGACAATATGGAACGTTCTTCACTCAGACTTTATAAATTCCAGGGGCAGATTGTACGGGAAGGATTTAGTAGCAGGCTGCTTTTTTGATCCTGTTACGGCTTTATTATTTAAATTTCAAGCCACGAGGAACTCAAAGCAAGACATAATGAATCTTCTTAAAAATTAATCTTCCCAAATGAAATGTCTTGCTGTGTCCCCTATTTGGATCGAATCGCACTAAGGCTTCCCAACGTTCGTAGATGCATAATTACAAACTGAACTGCTCCTTTCCTGCAAGCTATAAACACATCTGCCAGTCATTGATTGACCTGAGCATAAGCATTTTAATAAGTTATGATGCCCTGAGGGTGGGTGTCAGACCTAGAAAATGACAAGTAAGTTACACTGAATGAGGTGGTAGATGTGTTCCATAGGACAAAACACTGCTTATATGGGATGTATGGGAAGACGGGCCTCTGCTGGCTGCAGGGATATTTATTTATGTATTTATTTCTTATTTATTTATTTAGATCCCTACATAAATATTTATTTATTTTCTATATAATTCAAGGTGGCGTACATACCTGGTCCTCGACTTATGACCAAAATTGAGCCCAAATTTTCTGTTGCTAAAGTGAGACAGTTGTTCAGAGAATTCTGCCCCATTTTATGCTCCGTTCTTAAGTGAATCACTGTAGTTGATAAGTTAGTAACCCAATTGTTAAGTGAATCTGGCTTCCCCGTTGACTTTGCTTGTCAGAAGGTCACCAAAGGGGATCCCTTGACCCCAGGACCCAGCAATCACCCAGCTGGCTTTCATGCCTAAGACAGGACTAGAACTCAGAGTCACCCCATTTCTAGCCTGGTAGCTTAACCACCAGATCAAAAAGTTTCTGACATATGGCCAAGCAGTATGCAGACCTTGTCTGCCTAAAATGCTTGTGTACTAAGGTGTTTTTAATTCAGGGGAAAAAAAAGAACAAGAAAGAGACATTATAAAAATAATATTATAGTGTGAAGGAAGCAGGTATCTGCTCTATTTTGAAACATATACGAACTGGTGAGCATGAAAGTATCATGATCCTTTGTCTGGTTGAAAACAATCTTCAGCCCCATAAAAAGTAATCCAATGGTTGCTTTGGTCAATCGCTGATTATAATGAGCTTTAATTAGACTGGCATGGCCCAGCTTGATATACTGTAGGAGTTCAACGTATCTGGGTCTTTGCTTGTGGTAGAAAGAATACGCTAATTTTAGTTGTCCATCGGGGGAAGATAATTCTTCACAAGAGACTCCATATTGATAGCAGGAGTTAAAAGCTTATCCCCTCACTCCCTTAGCCAGAAGGGAAAAAAATAGGCCAGCACATCACAGTGGGGTTATCCAAATAAGCTTTGATTCGGGAAGTCCCGTTTTGAGGCGGATTGTCCTGAATATAATGTAAGGCATGCAAAAAACTTTTTTTCCCCAGCATTCTAAGTATACTCCTGCATCATTATTCAAGATATCTGCTTTGCCCAAAAAATTCTGGCAATGTTTTATTGCTACCATGTTTTCCCCAAAATAAGACCCAACCAGAAAATAAGCCCTAGCATAATTTTTCGGGATGCTCATAATATAAGCCCTACCCTCAAAGTAAGCCCCAGTTAAGATTGTCAGCCAGACGGACACATTTAGTACTGTATTTTCCCAAAAATAAGACCTAACTGGAAAATAAGCCCTAATGTGTCTTTTGGAGCAAAAATTAATATAAGACCTGGTCTTATTTTTGGGGAAACATGGTATCCATCTACTTGAAAAGAATTAGCTTTACCTATGATGTATTCCAGTTAAACAAATCTATTTTTAATTGTTGCTATCACCCCCAAGGGATGATGTTTGTCATCTTGATGCCAACATATGAACACAAACTCCTTTTTTTCTAATCAAGATCACTCATGGTCATTGGCAATTTTCCCCTACAAAATTGAAGACATCTAAAGGAGTTATATCCCCTCCCCCACTTTATATATTATTACAATGTATAATTCTTTACACTGCTTATCTCTTGACAAAAGAACCATAATTGTTATTATAAGCAAAAATACAATAGGTGTTATGTGGTTAGCGTTAATATTATTGCGTAACACCAGTTCTGGTATCTCTGCTACTATCAAAGTAATCATTTATTTAGCAGTGATAAAGTGACAAGTGCTTCACGTTTTTGGATGTCAAAAGGTCCTCCCAAGTTTCAGAGCACAGAAGAAAACTTCAAATATCAGTTCTCTTGAGCTTACTTTCTCATCAAATAGGACTTAACAAGCGATAGAACCAAGCTTTCCAAATGACCAGGAGCTTGTGACAGACAGATCAAGTTGATTTATTACATTTATATATCACTTTTCCTCCTGGGATGACATTTTTACTCTTAAAGCAACTTTGTGAGCATGCTGGCCCAGGAGAAAACATTTGATCCAATTTCAGACATAAACAATTGGTACAGCAACTGCCACAGGAAACTGCAAATTCAATGGGCCGCTCTCTAAACCACTGTAAATTGAAAGGTTGTGGTAATTTGTTATCAGGATGTCAATGCTCCCTTCCTCTCATTTCTGGGCCTTCAAAATGCAGCTGAGCTGCAGAAATTAAACAGATTAAGCTTTTCCTTAATATTCTACAGCTGCTAAGAATTAAGATTAGCTAGAGTTTTGATTCCCCTCATCAAAACCCATACATCTAGTAGTGGATATGTAAAAATAGCCTGCTGAAAGAAGTAATTTGAACATTATTTCAGGGTAACTTCAGGATGGTTGCGAACGGAATGAGACAATGCAATTAGTGCATGGTCAGGCAATCTGGAGCCTCCAGGTATTTTGAATAACAATTTCCCAAATTCCTCTAACACAGGGGTGTCAAGCTGCCAGCCTGCGGGCCGGACGTGTCATCTGGAAGCCACGCCCACCCCATTGCCGGCAATGGCAAAACCGTCCCGATACGTTGTGCGACGTCACGTGACGTCGCGAATTTGACATGTCTGCTCTAACATGTTAGTCAAGAGTGGTGAGAATTGAAATCTAAACACCTTGAGAATAGTGAGGGTTTTTTTCCCCTCCCTTTGGGCATTTTCTCCAGCCAAATGTATCTCACAGAGGTGGTTGTGAGGGTGAAAGAGATAGGCAAAGAAATGGACAGGAGCGATAAGAATAACACATGACTCTGTTAAAAACGGAATGCTTTACCCATACAAAGTGTTTACATACTTAGCTCTAGAATGGAATTCCAACTGATGGGCCACTGCAACAGGCCTCTACAGGTAGTCCTCAACTTACAATCGTTCAAAGTTACAAGGGTATTGAAAAAAGTGACTTATGACCATTTTTCACACTTACAACCATTGCAGCATCCCCAGAGGTGCATGATCAAAATTCAGGTGCTTGACAACTGTTTGATTTTTATGATGGTTGCAGTGTCCCGGGATCACATGATGCCCTTTTGGGTCTTCTGGTAAGCAAAGTCAATAGGGAAGCCACCGAGTTACTAGCTTAACAGATGCAATGATCCACTTAACAATTGTGGCAAGAAAGATCGTAAAATGGGGCAAAACTCACTTGGCAAGTGTTTCACTTAGCAACATACACTTTGGGCTCAATTGTCCTCGTAATTCGAGGACTACCTGTACATGCAAAAGTTCAGATCCTCTCACTGATCCCAAGAAAAACCTCCAATCTGTTATAAAGTAGGCTGATTCTCTGAAAACCCAAAGCGCTCTCTCTCTCTCTCTCTCTCTCTCTCTCTCTCTCTCTCTCTCTCTCTCCCTCTCTCTCTCTCTCCCTCTCTCCTCCCCATCCCTGCTTATTTTCAGTGCCGAATATGGTTTTCTTCCTTACCACAGAGCTGTAAGTATGGCCGTCGGAGCCACAGACGGAGGCAAGCTGGGTCATGTGACAGGGTTTGCACAAGTTCTCCTTGTTTCCATGGAGCTTCACGGCAGGCTGTTTGATTCTGTGCCGGTGCACCAGACAGAGAGAAAAGAAAAAGAGCAACACACATTAAAGCATGGCCAAGATCAACTTCTCTCCTCGAGATTTAGGGAAGGTGAAATTCCCCTCAATTCACAGTCTGGAGGAGGAAGCTCCAGGAAGGGCACAGAGGATCTTACTGATGACCTCCAAGGTCCCTTCCATCATCATCATCATCATCATCATCATCATCATCATCATCATCATTATGGATCATCGCACAGTCAGCCAGATGTTCAGACTGGATTTGGCATTTTGTCTACCTATCGAGTCCTTACCCAGACCTGGGATAGGCAGATGTGGATGTTTGATGGTATTACAGGTATCGTTGCAGGATGGAAGCAGTTCCTAGTAAGGCTGCCTTTTGCAATTGACTAATAGCAAATTTGTCAATGCCAATGGTGTTCAAGTGGTGCTCCAGTTGTTTTGGGATTGCACCCAAGGCGCCTATGACTATTGGTACTACCCTTGCTTGCTTTTGCTACAGTCTTTCTATTTCTATTTGTAGGTCTTTGTATTTTGTTATCTTCTCCAGTTCTTTTTCGTCTATTTTGCTGTCTCCAGGCACTGCCACGTCCACTATCCAGACTTTGTCTTTTTTATCGACAATTGTTAAGTCTGTATTATTATTATTATCATTCATCGCACAGTCAGCCAGATGTTCAGACTGGATTTGGCATTTTGTCTACATATCGAGTCCTTACCCAGGACCTGGGATAGGCAGATGTGGATGTTTGATGGTATTACAGGTATCGTCGCAGGATTATTATTATTATTATTATTATTATTATTATTATTATTATTATTATTATTATTACTACTATTACTGCAATGTTAACACCCTTGAAGAGAAGTCACCAAGGGCTGTCTTTTCCCAACCTGGTGCTCTCCAGAGGTGTTGTGAGTACAGCTTCACAGATTCCCAAGCAGCATGAAAATGGGAATTATGGAGGCTGTAATCTCGACACCTCCAAAAGACATCAGGTTGACTAAAGGTGTCTTTTGGAACTGAAGAGAACAGACATATACCAAGGGAAGTCTTTCATAGCAGCAGTGAAAGGCAATGATTTGTCTCTAAGCTCTCAACCACATGATTTAATCATGGTGGAAGAGACAAGGCTGCCTTTAAGGAGAAAGAAAAGGCAAGTGAACTTGGTTGAATGAGTCTGGAAGTCCATGTGAAGCAGCAGAAGGCGTCTCCACTTGCCACGGAACAATTCAATTCTTTACTAATCATTTCACTCAATTACTTTTATTATATCAGTGACCACGTTTTTGTTGAAATTATTGTAGCTCTTGTATTTCTGGATTGACTTTCTTTATTTTACTATTATTGGCCACGGTTCTGCCAAAATTAATTCAACTTTTGTATTTGTTGAATTGTCCCACAATGAGTTGTCCTACTGGCAAGTTAGCCATGGCAAGTTGACCTCAGTGAGTTGGCTGTGGAGAGTTGATCCATTCTGTGTCTCAGCCATGGGTAAAAGTGTGCAGCACACAGCTTTCTTTCTCTCTGATTTTTTCTCCCTTTAACTTTAAAAAGATGTAAGATGAGAGGTTGGCATTCCTTTTATTTATGCAGGACAGGATATGGCACTATTTGATTTCCTTGATCAGTAAAAGTATACATGCTCCTAGATTCCAAGGCAGGGAGAGCAACAGCAGTAGATGGCAAACATCATTAACACTTTTTATCAAACAGAAGGAATAACTTTGAACTTCTCCCAATCTTGGTTCCTCAGAAGTTAGGCATCAAAAGAGGTCTAGAAAGTACAACTTCCTACTACCTCTTCTAAGTCATCCAGGGGGATGGGACCAAAAATATCAGTCCGCTGATTTGAAGTGGGAAGGGAGGGTTTAAGAGGCATAAAATTTGGCACTTGAGATACTGTGCTAACTCTTGACTTGGCTAATGCTGCCTACAACCTAACCCTAACCCTAAGGAATGATGAAATAGAAATCCAACATCATCTATAAACCCAGAATTCATTCATCCATCCATCCATCCATCCATCACATTTCTACCCCACCCATCTCGCCCAAGTGACACTGAATTGGGACCAGTGATTCTCTTACTTTCCCTCTCTCTTTTCTATATATCTTTATTAAATTTCAAAATCAAACATTAAAATGCAAATTCACATAAAAGGGCAAGAAAACAGTAAAACAAATTAAAAGTGGCCAAAATATATCAAATAAACTTATAACAAAAATGACCTGCCACTTTGTTTTATTATAGACATAATAGCAGGGCGACAACTTCTCACTAAGTTTGAACAAATAATAAAATCTTTTAAAAACCTTAAAGTATTAATAATATTCTTCTCTTAATTTTCATCTAACACATAAAAAGTTGTTAAGTGTAAATAACCTTATGTTTAAAAAGCTACAATATTTCTCTGGACAAATCCAATCTGATCCTCAAATCCCAAAGTCAAGAGTTGATTTTTTTTTTCTCCTTGCCCTGACCAATGATTCTCAACCTTCTCAAATCCATGGTACAATATTTGATATAGCAGGAGTTCTGTGTTACACCAGAAAATTACTAATTGTATATATGTTTTTTTAATTGGGTAAGATACAGTTCAGGAGGAAGATATACATTTTCTAAAATATCTGCATTGTATTGAATATATGGATTATATAGAACAGTGATGGTGAACCTTTTAGAGACCGAGTGCCCAAACTGCAACTCAAAACCCACTTATTTATCACCGGGTGCCAGGTGGGCATGTCCCACTGGGTGGGCGTGGCTGTGGTGGTCATGGCAGACTGGGTGGGTGTGGCCAAGGTGGGCATGATCACCTTGATGTTGCTCATGGGGAGGGATGCATGTGGGGGCCGGGCAGGGTTGGGGGAGATCCAGGGGGTCTCTGGCAGGTGGGGCGGTGGGCAGGAGGCTCATCCTGCGGGGTGAGGTGAGGCAAGGTGAGGCAGGGCGGGGGTGCCATTGTCGCAGGGCAAGGCAAGGTGAGGCAGGGGCCGGGGTGGCTGTTGCCTGACACCAACGGCCCCCACACACAGAGGCCAGCGAGCACATGGGTACTGGGATGCATCCGGCCACGTGGGACCTTGGCGAGTTAGCAGGTGACTGGTTGAAGAGGGATAGTTGCCATCTCTGGGGCATTGTGCGCGTGCTCACAGAGAGGGCTCTGAGTGCCATAGGTTCGTGTGCCATGGGTTCGCCACCACTGATATAGAACATACATAATACAAAACAAAAATTGAAAAAAATAACACAAGACAAAAATATCCTGGCACACAAGAAACAATCCCATGCCATACCTGGAACACACAGGTTGAGAACTACTGGCCTAGACAAGGGGTCTACAACCTTGATAACTTTAAGACTTGTGGATTTCAGTTCCCAGAATTCCTCAGCCAGTTGTCAAGATTTGTCTTCAAATGCAGCCCTTTTATGACAGCATAGCTGAGGAATTCTGGGAGTTGAAGTCCATGAGTCATAAAAGGGCTGCATTTGAAGACCCCTGGCCTAAGACTATTGTATGAAGGAATTGGCTATTTCTGCATTGAATATCAGTAGCTCCACCTTTTCTCGAGTGGCTGTGAATCCAACTGGCCTTAAAATGTCTGATTACAGGTAGTCCTCGATTTACTAACACATCCAAAATTTCTGTTGCTAAGCAAGAATGTTGTTAAGTTAGTTTTGCCCCATTTTATGACATTGTTTGCCACAGCTGTTAAGTGAATCACTGTGCTTGTTAGTAACATGGTTAAGTGAATCTGGCTTCCCCGTTGACTTTGCTTGTCGGAAGGTTGCAAAAGGGGATCACAGGACCCTGGGACACTGCAACCACCATAAATGTGAGTCAGTTGCCAAGCATCCAAATTTTGATCATGTGACCATGAGGATGCCACAATGGTCGTAAGTGTGAAAAACAGTCAGTACTGTTGTGACTTTGTACGGTCACTAAGTGAACTGTTGTAAGTCGAGGACCTCCTGTATATAAAAAAATATCCGAATAGCCAAATCACCCAGTCAGGGATTAATGTATAAATTAATGGATTTCCTTACCTGTGCTCCAGTTTTTTGCGACTGATGCACATGGCCCTCTGGTAACCCTGGGCAATGCACACCTTATGCCGGCTGCATTTGATCTTCTGGCAAGGATCTTTTGTAGTGTCCAGACCTAAAGCAAGAGACAAAGAGAACATGTGTCATCCTACACTAAGTTTAGGATCCAAAATATCACTCGTCCTAACAGAATAACAAAGTTAGAAGGGATCTTGGAGGTCTTCTAGTCCAACCCCCTGCTCGGGCAAGAATCCCTGTATCATTTCAGACAAATGGTTGTCCAATTTCTTCTTTAAAACCCTTAATCTTGGAACATCCATGACTTCTGGAGGCAAGTTGTTCCACTGATTAATTGTTCTAACTGCAAGGAAATTTCTCCTTAGTTCTAGGTTGGTTCTCTCCTTGATTAGTTTCCATCCATTGCTTCTTGTCCTGCTTTCTGGTGCTTTGGAGAATAGGTTGACCTGCTTAATCTTTCCTGGAGCACCTTCACCTAGACTGTTGTCTAACATACTGCAGGCAATCCTAATAACATAGTCAGCAGCATCATCATTTTAGCCATTGTCTATTGCAGGATGAAGGTCTCTTCCACATGTTAACAACCAACATGGTCCCGAGCTTCCTTTTGCCAATTGGGCCCTCAATACTTGCTGATGTTGTTGATCTGTCTTGTTTTAGGTCTCTCTCCTGGGCTCTTTTTATCAAGTGGGATCCATTCTATGACTGCCTTGGTCCACCTGCCATTGGTTCTTCTTGCTAAGTGACAGCCCATTTCCACTGCAATTCTTTTACTCTCTTGATGATTTCATATATACTTTCGTTTCTTCTCTAATCCATGTGCAGGTCTTTCTATCTTGTCTAGTGATGCTGAGCATGTATCTTTCCATGGCTCTTTGCGCCACTCATAGCTTTTGTATCAATGATAAGGTTAATGTCCATGTTTCCCTAGCATATATTAAGAGCAGGTAGTACACACTGATCAAAAACTTTTCTCTTACAAATTGGGGGGAGGTTCTTGAAAATTATGGTAGGCTTGCCGAATGCCTGCCAACCACATTTAGCACACCATTCAATTTCCTTTAATATATCACTTTCCACTGAGATCCATTGGCCAAGATATATCTAGTGGTCTGTTACATCTAGTGCTGTTTTATACAACAATCTCAGGAACTGGAAGTCACTTTATATTTGATTTAAAAATGGTCTGACTGTCAAATGTGTTTTCTTTTTCTAACACCCTGGCTGCTATTTAATATTCAAATGATGCACCCACATTTATTCATTCATGTGTTGAATTTATATCCTGTTCCTATTTCAATATCAGCTAACATGCTGTGGAGGAAATTGCATTTGTTCAGTGTAGAAGATGTCAAGGACTTGCATTCGCTAGCTGAGTGCACTTCTGAATATTTGGTTAATAAGTAAATAAGCGGATCCACATCCTTACATGGAGATGCTCACTCACAAATCCAAAGGTTTCTTAGTTTTGCACAGAGCAAATATCTGGAAACCACTGTTTCTCAAACTTGGCAACCTTAAGAAGTGTGGACTCCAATTCCCAGAATTCCCCAACCAGTAAATTTCTCAAGTTTGAAAAACACTATTTTATATTGACATATTTCTTTGTGGTCAAGCATTTGCTGAATCACAATATTGGAAAGTCATGAATTCTTATATGATTCCCACCAGAATTAATGTAAGAGGATCTGTTGCATTGTTTCCCATCTGCAATCATAACCCATTTGATAGTTCAGATTTTTTTTTTTAAAAAAAAAGGAAACAGTAACTATAGATAAACGCCAAACCACCTTGAGCGTAGCCATGAACATCTCAATATGGATCTGTGACTTTTAGGCTCAAAATTTAAGCAATCATAATGATTGAAGGCAAACGAGGTCCAGGCAGAAAAAGAATATAATGGCTTCAAAATCTAAGGGACTGGTTTGGACTAAAATCAGTAGCACTTTTTCATGTGGCTACTGATAAAAACAGGATCGCCAACATGATTGCCAACGTCCAATAACGGATATAGCACAACAACAAGAAGAAGAATGATTCAGTCAAGAAATATAAGAAATTTGCTCTGATCCAGCAAGACTGATCTGTTTATCAGAAGTCTCCCAAAGGCATGTAGCCACTGACTGAGAGGACATACCTGCCACAGCATGACAGTGCTTATCCATAATATCATATTCTACTGACAGCACAAATCTCTTGAGGTGAACCAATACTTCTATTTGCAGGTCCTCCAGTTAATTACCCACAATAATTGCTAGATTATTTGGATCACAAACAATACTCAGATCTAGCTTTAGACTTCTCAGTTTCATTGGCAAAGTAAGAGAATTTGTCATTTTGTAGCCAGCAAATGTTAAAGGCACAGAAAGGCTGTCAGGCAGATGCTCTTGCAGAATTTTCTGAAGCTCAGGGGAAAAAAACTTAACATCCCACAAAAGTCAAGACATGTTTTAGATTGAACTGAATCTCATAAACTAAGAGGAATGAAAGGATTAGTGATTGAACGCTTCCTCTTAATTTTTGCCCTGGAAGTTTTTTGGTTTTTATTTTTTTAAAAAACAGGTACCAAGTCTGGCAATGCCGGTAATTGATGAGCCTAGACATTCTCACAGCTTGAATATATGAAGCTGTTTTGTACTGAGATAAATGCCTGGTCTGTCTAGTCTGTAAGATCTTCCACAATAATTTTTCTTTACCCAATAGATTTCTGTATGGAATAGAGCTCCCATCATCCTCAGCATCATGGTCAATCAGGTATCTAGGAATTTAGTTAGCCAGTCAACTAATGCTACTGCAGTTATACAATGTTGGACTTGAATCAGACTTGATTCTGATATTCCACCTTTATTGGGAACTTTCAAAATGGTTTATAAGCAATACATTATTCTTCTGGATCTGCCATAAAACCCAGAAACTAATAGAAGATGAAGCTGTCATCTGGAAGGCAAAGATAAAGTGGAAAGAGGGACACATAACTAAGTCAGAATATCAGCAAATAGCTCGAGCCTGCAAAGATGAAGTGAGGAAAGCCAAGGCTCATAATGAACTAAGGCTTGAGACCAAAGTCAAAAATAACAAAAAAAGCTTCTTTCAACATGTAAAAAACAAGAAAAAAGTGAAGGAAATGATTGGTCCATTAGTGGGTGAAAGTGGCAAGAAGGTGACAAGCAACAGGGAGAAAGCAGAACTATTTAACTCGTTTTTTGCAAATGTCTTTACACAAAGGGAAAAAACAGACCAACCTATCAAAAATAGTGCCATAAAAAAACAGAATAGAAACACAAGTTAAGATAGGCAAGAAAATGGTAAGTGAGCACCTGTCCAGCTAGATGAGTTCAAATCACCAGGACCAGATGGATTACACCCCAAGGTTCTCAAGGAACTGGCAGATGTGATCTCGGAATCACTGAACTATATTTTTGAAAGATCCTGGAACACAGGGGAACTACCAGAGGACTGGAAAAGAGCTGATGTAGTTCCCATCTCAAAAAAGGAAAAAAAATGGATCCAGGAAATTACAGACCTATCAGCCTGACCTCAATACCTGGGAAGATCCTGGAAAAGATAATCAAACAACGAATCAACGAACACCTAGAGGCAAACAAAGTTATTACTAAAAGCCAACATGGGTTTGTCAAAAATAGATCATGCCAGACAAATCTTATTACATTCTTTGACCAAGTGACAAAATTAGTGGATCAGAGGAATGCTGTGGACATAATTTACTTGGACTTCAGTAAGGCATTTGATAAAGTAGATCACAAACTACTACTTGACAAGATAGAAAAATGTGGGGTAGACAGAACCACCACCAGATGGATCCGTAGCTGGCTGACAGGCCGTACTCAGCGAGTGGTCCTCAATGGAACTGCATCTATATGGAGGGAAGTGTGTAGTGGGGTGCCCCAGGGCTCTGTTCTGGGCCCAGTACTCTTCAACATCTTCATCAACGATTTGGATGAAGGGATAGATGGGAACTCATCAAATTTGCAGACGACACCAAGCTGGCAGGAATAGCCAACACTCCAGAAGACAGGCTTAAGATACAGAAGGATCTGGACAGACTTGAACACTGGGCATTATCTAACAAAATGAAATTCAATGGTGAAAAAAGCAAGGTTCTACATTTAGGCAAGAAAAACCAAATGTACAGGTATATTATAGGGGGTACCTTGCTCAATAGTAGTAACTGCGAGAGGGACCTCGGAGTCCTAGTGGACAATCACCTAAATATGAGCCAGCAGTGTGCTGTAGCTGCCAAAAAGGCCAACACAGTGCTAGGCTGTATTAACAGAGGGATAGAATCAAGATCATGTGAAGTATTAATACCACTTTACAATGCCTTGGTAAGGTCACACTTGAAATACTGCATCCAGTTTTGGTCACTGTGATGTAAAAAAGATGTTGAGACTCTAGAAAGAGTACAGAGAAGAGCAACAAAGATGATTAGGGGACTGGAGGCTAAAACATAAAAGGAACGGTTGCTGGAATTGGGTGTGTCTAGTTTAACGAAGAGAAGGACGAGGGGGGACATGATAGCAGTATTCCACTATCTCAGGGGCTGCCATAAAGAAGAGGGAATCAAGCTATTTTCCAAAGCACCCAAAGGCAGGACAAGAAGCAATGGGTGGAAACTAACCAAAGAGAGAAGCAACCTAGAACTAAGGAGAAACTTCCTGACAGTGAGAACAATTAATCAGTGGAACAACCTGCCTCCAGAAGCGGTGAATGCTTCAACACTGGAAGTTTTTAAGAAGAGACTGGCAGCCATTTGTCCGAAATGGTATAGGGTTTCCTGTCTGAGCAGGAGGTTGGACTAGATGGCTTCCAAGGTCCCTTCCAACTTTATTATTATTATTATTATTATTATTATTATTATTATTATTATTAAGAAGCTAAGGAGCCATCTTTCTCCTTTTCTTCACAAAACTTAAAAATCAACATTTTCAGAAAGATTTTTTTTCTTTATATATTACCTATTAAAAATATTGAAATGTTTGTACAGTCTTTCAACTTACAGGACCAAAAGAGTACTAATCACATGGCTCCAGACTATTCCAATTATCATAAATACATTGCCAAGTGTCTGACTTTTGATCACGTGACCATGGGGATGCTATAAGTGTGAAAAACAGTCGTAAGTCATTTTTTAGTATCTTTTTAACTAAATGAACTGTTGTAAGTAGTGGACAGCCTGTATTTAAAATACAGGTCTGTCCATGGTTTTCCAAATTCAGCTCAAAGTTGTATTAAATTTAAGATACAAAGCTCTGAACAAATTTAAGCTAGACCATGTAAGGAATTGTTTGTCATGTTATAAACATGCCAAGTTATCAAAGGTAGTTTAGAAATAAGCGAAAGAGAAAATATAAACAAATGAATAAATATAGCTGTGTTCTCTGTACTTTCTCCCTTCTAAGCAGCTTATTTGACTGTAATGTATATGAACAGTAAAGCTCTTGTACATATACACAAGGCCAATACTGTACAATGCAGTTACTTTATATTATACTAAGTATTCATTTTTTAAAAACGAAATAATTCATTTTTAAATCAAAAGCTGAACAGGAAAAATGGCCAAATGGGTACCCATGGCATTGTGTCTCCCAAGAATGCTATCCTACAGACCAGTCATATCTTTAAGGAAATCATCAAACAATCCATTCATTTTACATTATCTCCTTATATATGGTTAGTAGCCACAGAAGAAGGGACAAGCAAAAAACATGCTGGCTTAATAACACCAAACCGGATGCAATACAATTGAAAGAAGCTGTGCTTGACAGGGTAGCACGGAGAACACTTGCCTATAAAGTCACCAAGAGCTGGACATGACTAAATGGTTAAAAGCAACATTTCATTTCTTCCATAAAATGTTCTCCCACCCTATTTTATTTGTTGTTGTTTTTTTTACAATGTGGGCATTTACTCAAAACTCAGTTCTTTATTTCTGCTGAACAAACTTCTCATTTCCTACATTGTACACCCACTCAGAATTTTTGGATCAACTGATTGTGAAATCACACGATCCAAGCAATTAAATGGCAGCAGGAAAGGAAGCCAACTAAACTATAACCTGTATAAAATATTAAAGTGCACAGATATAAAAATGGTTGGCTTCCATCATTCACATAAACCACAATCCTGTTCCCACAGCCACTAGCCTTGTCAAATCTCCATCAGTGGGCATTGTCCATGATCACAGTAAATATTTTCAGAATTCAAAGTACATACATGCATATGTCTTCGATAAGCAGAGCACCTAGCTAGGATCTTATGGGCTCCAGAACCAGAATAGAACTGGTGTAGTTACACTGCATCAGAAAACCTTTCCTGTTGGCTTGATAGATAGCAACATGTTGGTTCAGCCACTCTATTCAATCAGTGCTGAAGATGTCTTTTCTGTTTTGGTGGGCCTTGAGATACTTTGTAATGGAGAAGCTTGTTTTTTCCAGGACTGGGATTTTGGAGAATGTCCAACACGATTAGTTTAACCTTATGCTTGGGTGGGTTTGTTTGGGACTAAATTTAATCTCCCGGGAATAAATCATTTAGGTCAGGGGTAGTCAACCTTGGCTCTTTTATGACTCATGGACTTCAACTCCCAGAATTCCTGAGCCAGCAAAGCTGGCTCAGGAATTCTGGGAGTTGAAGTCCACAAGTCATAAAAGAGCCAAGGTTGACTACACCTGATTTAGGTCAATGTGACTCTTTTTCAATATAGTAAACTTTCAGTACAATGAATGTTGGTTTCACATTTAATGGACAAAACTCACGGAATCAAGTTTTGTCCAAATTTCAGGCAATAATGGATTCTTTCCAAACAACAGACAGGTATTTATTTGGTTAAACTGTCTGAAGAATGTTCTCTCTTCCCTTCAGTATTGGTATTGACTTATCAATAAAGTAAGCCTTGTGGTAAATTTGTTTTTGGGCTTGAAAATCTTTATTTTTGCCATTCAGCTTTACTAGGTGTTGAGACTCTAGAAAGAGTACAGAGAAGAGCAACAAAGATGATTCGGGGACTGGAGGCTAAAACATATAAGGAACGGTTGCTGGAATTGGGTATGTCTAGTTTAACAGAGAGAAGGACGAGGGGGGACATGATAGCAGTGTTCCAATATCTCAGGGGCTGCCACAAAGAAGAGGGAGTCCAGCTATTTTCCAAGGTGCCTGAAGTCAGGACAAGAAGCAACAGGTGGAAACTAATCAAGGAGAGAAGCAACCTAGAACTAAGGAGAAACTTCCTGACAGTTAAAACAATTAACCAGTGGAACAACCTGCCTCCAGAAGTGGTGAATGCTCCAACGCTGGAAGTTTTTAAGAAGAGACTTGGACAGCCATTTGTCTGAAATGGTATAGGGTTTCCTGCCTGAGCAGGGGGTTGGACTAAATGACCTCCAAGGTCTCTTCCAACTTTATTAGTATTAGCATTAGCATTAGCATTAGTATTAGTATTAGTACTAGTACTAATACTAATACTAAACACCTGCCCCACCAAAAAACCTAAATCGATGGCTTACTGCGGTCCCACATTTAACGAACAAAGACTAGCACTTCAGTTGCACAATAATCTAGCAGGGAGTAATCTCCAATAAAAACAACAGAATAGAAATGTATAGGATGTCTATTAAAACCTGGAACGCAATCCAAATTCACTCAGAATATAACTGAGTATGAACATGGACAGCCAAGTCTATTGAATTCCAGAGCAGGGAAAGAAGCAGCAAAATAACTTGTGCTCAAGTCCCAATTCATTTTGAGGATTCACAATAACAAATAGATTGTATATGAATGGAAGTTGGATTGGTTTGAACTCTGGAGTTCAAAATGCAAAGCTAATGCGCACAGGATTTTTTTATTATTGTTTATAGCAAATAATACAAATATTCAACAGTCTATTGTTACAGAGCAATACAATTAAATTAACACAAGGAAAACCGCAAGCCTCTGTGTTCTGTTGTAATATATAATATACAGCAAGAGTTTTTCCAAGACAATTGGAAAAAGAAATGGATGCTAAATGTATTACTAGAAAATATAAAATCACAAATAGAGATGGATTTTAAGTATACAGACGAAAAATTGGAATCCATTCTTGACTCCTGGCACTTGATATGTCCTAATATTTGAATTGGCTCTTTTCCAAAAAAAGAAACACCAAACTTTAAAGATAAAATGGAAAATAATAACCTTCATCCACAAGGAATGTTGCATTATGTAAACTGGCACCTATAGCTGATAAAGCAGAAGAAAGCAGATCATCTTGGCATGCAATGATTTTCAAACGTTTACAGAGTGGATAACAAGCAAATGAGATGAACCATCTCAGTTAAATTCCCCCTCATTCTCAGTAATTTGCAAAAAAAAAAAAAAAAACAACTTTCTTTCCAAGCAGCTTCAGCCATTCTTTCCTTGGAGGCAACAATACTAAAAAAATAAGCACTAATCAAAGGAAAAAAATTACCCTCATCTACTGGCTGATTATCTTCCCAACTCTTGATGTAGTCATCCTGTTAAGGAGAAGGAAAAAAGAACAAGTTAACTATTTAGTCCATAGAAAATGTCAGCAATAGAAAAATCATGTTATTCAGAATGCCAGGTAAATCAAAAGTTTTCCTCAATCTTGGGCATAGCATTTTAGGACTGGAATTTGGGGAGATCTCGAATTTGAACACATCCAAAGACTACTGAATTAGGAGGAACATTAATTCAGAGGGTGCAATATGTGATACAGATAGTCCTTGGCTTATGGACGGTTTGTTTGGGGACCATTTGAAGTTACAACGGTCCTGAAAAAAAGGGACTTAGGACTGTTTTCATATGACTGTAGTAGCATCCCCATGGTCCCGTGATCAAAATTCAGACACTCGGCAACTGACTCATATTTATGACGGTTGCAATGTCCCGGGGTCATGTGATCCCTTTTTGCAATCTTCCGACAAGCCAAGTCAATGGGAGAGCCAGATTCACTTAACAGTTGTGTTACCAACTTAGCCACTGCTGTGATTCCCTTAACGACTGTGGCAAGAAAGATCGCAAAATGGGTCAAAAATAACTTAACAACTCTCTCAGCCACAGAAATTTTGGGCTCAATTGTGGTCATATGTTGAGGACTATCTGTACTTTCTTGATAGACCTAATTCCGGAAACAGAAACCATGATCTGCTTACAGTTTCTGTTGGACCTACTTTTGTTGCATGAGAAGAATGTAAAGGAGACAAAAAAAAAACTGCACAAAGAAAAGGAAATGAACAAAACCTAACCCAGGGAATTTGCCCATGTTCAATTAAAATGTTTAAGCCAGGAGTTTCCAGAATATCAGGCCATATCCTCATTCCTCTTATTATTTTTAATAAGACTTTCCAAAAGTGGCAGGCCACAAAACAAAATAACAACCCATTGAAAATCAGTTCAACATTTTCTGGTTTAAAAGTCTTGTGCAATTAAAGATAAACATGCTCACTCAACCAGAAGAACAAAATAAAAATGGTCTAATGATCCAGCCTTCGGGATACAAGACTGTCATTTTGTTTCGTCGCAATCTCAGCAATCTTTTTTTGCTAAGCTAAAGCCTAGAATTGATTGACATGATGCTTATGGAACATCACCATGCTTTTTTTTCTCCTCATGATACAGTGATCTTGTGTAGTAAATTTGATTTCCTAATTTGATTTCTAGATGATGGAAACTGATAACCTTGCCGTAGTGGTTAACAGTTTTACTAATCTACTGGTAAAAGGAGAAACTTGTCAATTAGCAAAGAACAGCCAAAAACATGCAAATATTTTTGCAGAAATGCTTGCTGAATATTTTCAAGGGATCTGTGCAACCTTGTAGAACAACCCTCAGTCTACAGGAGCTTTTGATTTACACTTAACATACTGACAGCATTGTCAACTTGCATGTATTTTAAGAGAACCAGACATTACAACAAAAATGCTAATGTAAATCATCTGTTTCAGTGAGGAACTTGCAATGAGAAACCTGGAATGAGAAAATGATGACAGAGTCAAGCGGTTGTCTGAAATGAAAAAAAATGCATTTATCTTAGGTGATTCCCTACATAACATGTCATAAATTCATAGTTGTTTGCTTTTGCTAGATGAGGTGAAGTCTGCACTGGTTTTCATGCAATTTTATGGATTATGATGGGAAACAAAGGAAACTATGATGTCTAAAATAAGCTTTTCTTTGTGATAGCTCAAAGGCGGCATTTCTGCCATGCACCATTTTCCTTGAAGTGATGTGGTGGAAGAAGGAGGTGGGTGGACTTGAGTATAAAAGGAGATATTTTGAATTCAGACAACAGCCTCTTTAAGGGGAGATGACAAGGTGCTGCACATTTATCTCCATTTCTCCTGCCAATCTTCAAAATTAGAGGCTGGCTTGGAGAGAGAAGCTTTTGTTCCGATCTAAACAGCTTTTGGGGAAGTGTCAAAATTGCTGCTTCTCAAATGGATTGGATAGAAAAAAAAATGTGAGACCTGACTCACATCTGTGAATTGGCTGTAGAGATGATTTGGAGATGGCACATAGACTTTTAGCAATTTGCGTTTTTATCAGAATTTATAGGCAATCCATAATAGCCGGGAAGATCTGGCCCATTTTTCATGAACCATGTTCCACCAGTCAGAATGGCCTTTAAAAGCAGCTCAGTCCAAAGCACTGTGTTAGAGAAGACAAAGGAAGATGGCACAGGACTGATGAAATGAAAAGTAGATTTTTTTAAAAAAAAATCTATACTGACCTCCACCTCCTGGAAAATTCAGACCGCAGCAGAAGGACAGCAGAAAGAGAGAGAAAAAGAGAAGTAAAAAAACCAAAACAAAAAACAGACTCTCTGTGCACGAAAAAGCAAGTACAAAGTGGTTAAAATGCATATCAGCAGGGCAGGGTAACCAATTGTTTTTTTCTATTACATAACTTTCTATTACCATCAGAATTCATTCTCCATAAATGATGCTTTATTAACCATTCTTCTGGGGTCATTTTATGGGGCCACCCGGAGTCATAAATTTGAGATGGACGGCTGTATAAATTGAAATAAATAAATAAATGTTTGCTTTGATTTGTTTGTCCAGCTGAAATGCATTAAGCCATTTGTAAGAACAGCAATGGGGTCTTGGAGTCGAAAGGAGTATTAATCAAAACAGGACATTTGTTCAGCAGCAACAATTTCCTCCAGAGGTTTTCTCCTGCCTTTGGGGCATGAAGTATGGAGTCCCAGCAGGCTCTTTTGGAATTGCACAACATATTTCATACCCTGACAGGCCCAGCAATGTGTACACTTGCTTATATCCTCCTTTTCCTCTGCAAATAAAACTGAAGCAGGGACGTGAGTAAGTCCACTTGTTGGTAGTTACTCATTATAATACAAGTTTGTTGTACTGCATGAGGAAACAGACATGGAATTGCAATGTATGGATTCCATAATCTCTGGAGAGACTGTACCTATATAAGTAATTATGTATGGAGGAATATGATTCATCCTTTTTTTCCCAGTAAGTTTTTCAGCCAACTATATCCAGATAATCATTTTTTCCCAGTAAGCTTTTCAGCCAACTATATCCAGATATCAAAGATAATGGATATATATTTCTTTAGTATTATTTCTATCTTCAGGTAGTTATCGATTTACAACTGGTTGCTTAGAAACCATTTGAAGTTCCAACAGACCCTCCCCAAGCTATTTATAAACCAGTTTTGAAGTTCGACATTGGTCTCCTAGCACTCATGCGATCGCATTTTTGGGCACTTGGCAACTGGCTCAATTTATGACCATTTCCAGTGCCTGACAGTCACATGACCACAATTTGCAACAAAGCAATATCTACTTCCAATTTCTGGCAAAAAAAACGCCTGGCTCAGGAATTCTGGGAGTTGAAGTCCACGAGTCATAAAAGAGCCCAGGTTGCCTACCCCTGCGCTATAGTTTTCGTTTAATGACCACTGCAAAAAAAGTCATAAAATCAGGTCTGGTCATGTGGTGATCCACTTTATGATAATCACAATGTATAATTAAAATTGCCAGGCTCAACTATGGCCATACCTCAAGGACTATCTGTATCCACTCCAGTCACACTCCCTCCTTTATCCTTCCATAGGAATTCATATCTACAATGCTATTAGGAGCATTTAGGAAAAGTCAGTTAAAAAAGAATAGCTATTAGGCTACAGCAAGATCAGCCTTGCAGGAGGAGGGGTTACAGGGAACAATGATGCTCTGCCCAGCTAGTGAGCATTTCATGAGCGTCCTGTTGCCACTCTGGAACCACAATGCATGGCTGTGCAAGCAGTGGTGGGATTCAGCCGCTTCGCACCACTTCGGCAGAACCAGTAACTAATTTTTTGTTGCCCAGGGCCAGAATGGACTTCTGGAAGTGGCATCCACACAGAGAACCGGTTGTTCACATATTTGAATCCCATTACTGTATGCAAACCTTTTGGACTTACTAGTACTTACCAGAGAAGGTCCTCATTTCTGGAGGCTAAAACTTATGGATTGGGTATGTTTACTCTAGTGAAAAGAAGGACTAGGGAGACATGATAGCAGTGTCCCAATATTTAATTCTGTTAAATATGGAGGTCTTCTAGTCCAACCTCCTGCTCAGGCAGGAAACCCCATACCATTTCGGACAAATGGCTGTCCAGTCTCTTCTTAAAAACTTTCATTGTTGGAGCATTCACAGTTTCTGGAGGCAAGCCGTTCCACAGATTAATTGTTCTAACTGTCAGGAAATTTCTCCTTAGTTCTAGATTGCTTCTCTCCTTGATCAGTTTCCATCCATTGCTTCTTGTCTTGCCTTCGGTCCAATATGGCTGATCCCTTAGTTCCCTTCTCTACTTTTTGGGAGACAACATTGTCTGCCAGGTTTGTCAGGAACTTGTTTGATCTTCTACTTGGTGCAGAGTTGGTTTCCCAGTTGATGTCAGAGTAGTTAAAGTCCCCCATTACTATTGTGATGTGCTTCCTACATAGCTTAGTTAACTGACTAGCAAAAAGTTCATCTATTTCCTCTGTTTGGTTGGGTGGCCTGTAGTATACACCTATGGCAATGTCATTTCCCCCCTTTTTATATTGACCCAAATGCATTCAAGATAGTTTTTAATCATTGTTGTGCTCTATTTCTGTAGAGATGTAGTTAGTTCTTATATATAGTGCAAATCCACCTCCTCTTTTATTTGGTCTGTTTCTTTTAAACAATTTAAATCCCTCTAGCTATGTATTCCATTTGTGGGTTTCATCCCACCAAGTTTCTGTAATGATAGCAATATCATATTTGAGGGGCTACCACAAAAAATGAGTGGGTCAACCTATTTTCCAAAGCACCAGAAGGCAAGACTAGAAACAATGGATGGAAACTAACCAAGGAAAGAAGCAACCTAGAATTACAGTAAGGAGAAATTTTGTTAACAGTGAGAACAATTGACCAGCTTGCCATCAGAAGTTGTGAGCGCTCCATCACTGGAGGTTTTTAAGAAGAGATTGGATAACCACTTGTCTGAAATGGTATAGGGTCTCCTGCTCAAGCAGGGGGTTGAACTGGAAGACCTCCAAGGACCCTTCCAACTCTGTTATTCTATGTTCTCTTTATCTAAGAGATTTGCTTTAAAAATATTTCAAAGGATGAGAGAATTTTGGAGAACTTCTCATTCTCCAAAGGTGGAGGTGCCTTTACGTATGCGAGCACATGCATGCCGAACAGGACTGCACGTGCACAAATGGGGCCATAATTGTGTGCATGACACAAATGGGGCCACGAGCGCCCGCACAATGCTCGGGTGACCTTAGTGCGCAATGCCGCAATGCTATCACAAGTGGGCATGTTGTGCTTGCAGCAACAATAGCGCCGGCATGATGCCATGACCCTAGCATGAGCGGGGCACGCGCTTGTGGCAATGCTAGAGCCCACCAGACGCTCATGGCATTGCTAGCACCCATGCAACACCGTGACACTATCACAAGTCGGGGCATGCGAGCGCACACACGGACATGCACTGGCCAGCCACTCACGCGGCCCATTGGCCAACAGTCCACAGCCCGGTAGTGGGCCACGGACCACAGGTTGGTGACCCCTGCCTTAGAAGACAAGGTACCATCAGAGTTACCATTTCACCTGAAGTGATTTTCATGGAGTTGAAAGAGCAGATTTAGACATATAGATAAGCCCATTATTACAACCAAAAGCCAATTCCACAAATTAATCATTCTGTGGGATGCTTTTACCTCTGCTGTGCCTGAATGTTCAAAGTTTTAAAAATCTTTTCCTTTTGCAACTACAAAAGCCAGGAACTGAATCCAAAAATTTTACCCCTGTAAAAAAAAAAAATCTTCCCTCAGAACAAGTTCGTCTATGCAGTGTTTCTCAACCTTGACAATTTTAAGGCATGTGGACTTCAACTCCCAGAATTCCACAGCCAGCATTGCTGGCTGTGGAATTCTGGGAGTTGAAGTCCACATGCCTTAAAATTGTCAAGGTTGAGAAACACTGCGTCTATCACTTACCTGCAATGCTATTTGGGCCTTCAGGAACCTAAGAAAATTGCAACCCAATAAAATGGCCAAACTGTGAGATCAACCAAGTTTGTCTCAGAGGAAACAGAAGGGCCTAATTGGACATGGACATCAAATCAAGAACAGTGATCCTCCATTCCAGCAAGGTTCATATTTTTCTCAGTATTTCTCAGGGCTGTATTTTCAGCCAGCAAGCATTCATTTCAACAGAGACATCATTGCCTCTTTCATTTCCACTCTGAGAAGGACTGTTCTAGCCAAGCCATTTATCTCCCTGGCTCACTCCTGTAAAAGCTCTTCTCCCATTGTTCTTCTTTTAAAATGCCATGGCTGCCTCTCCATCCTCTGCATAGCCTCCAGCCCAGCTGAAATTCCCAAACTCTGAGACAAGGGATCCTTGCAACTGGAAGAAGCCACACTACAGCACAATTCAAATTCAGATGCATTGGGAGTCCCTATCTGCCCTCCCAGCTTTTTCTGGGCTTGCCAATTTGAAGGCCAGAAAACAAAACAAGTTTATTCTCTCTTGCATGGCATGCTCGAATCTTTCAGACTGCTGAGCTCCCGCTGAGCGCATTTTCAATAACACCAACCCAAAGTGAGCATACAAACCCTATTCTCTCTCTCTCTCTCTCTCTCTCTCTCTGTCTGTCTCTCCATCCCATGTCAGCCCAACAGGAAATGCTGCATTGTCAGAGCTGGCACACTGCCACTCCGCTGCAGCTCTGCCAAGTGAACAAATGAAGCTTCACATTGGGGATGGTAGCCACCTGTCATTGGGGTACTGCTTTCAAAAGCAGGGATCAAAAATACCCTTAGGGAAAAAAGTAAACCTGAAGACAAATTTGAGGTGATTGGAGGATGCGTCAATCTATCTATGCATCTGCTACTCTTGGGCAATCTTGATACTCTCTTGCTTAATCTTTCTCTCTAGAATATCACTGTTAACACAATATTGCATACATGCTGATTGTTCCAATTCCACACAGATTGTTTAAAGAATGCAGAGGAAATAAAAATAAATTTGTATTTATTTTTATTTATTTATTTAGATTTTAATCAAGTTGGGTGGCTGCAGAATGTCAAGAAGCTATGGAAAAAGAGGAACCCAAGAGGCAATTGTTGGCAAAGCTACATATTTGCTTTGCTTTGCTGTTGACATAATGTGATTTCCCATATAACAGATGCTAACCTTATCCTATTTGTTTTGATGCAAAAACAGGGCTGAGAAAAACAGAAAGGTCTTAGTGATAGGAACTGCAAACTGCATTCCACAGAGCATGTTATCCAAATTCCAGTGATAACCCAAGAATGGCAGTCTTGTTAGGCCATTTTAAACAGAAGCATTCAATAATGGTTTAGAGAGGATGCAAGTTCTGTACGCTGGAAGAAATGTGGACTGTAGATTAAAGGAAGAAGAAAACATGATTTAGGCAGGCCACTTGCAATGGCAGTATCATAAATACTTTTGCCTTTCACT
Organism: Crotalus tigris; assembly: GCF_016545835.1. NCBI lineage: Eukaryota > Metazoa > Chordata > Lepidosauria > Squamata > Viperidae > Crotalus > Crotalus tigris. The sequence goes on from NW_024100476.1 coordinate 271,999, forward strand.
TCTAAACTACATAGTGGATCCACTTTCTAGGAGGCAACTCTTTGTAGAAATATCTCTATATTCATAGAACCTCTTTGCATGCCAACTCCAAACCCAAAGGCATGGCAGCAAGAGATGGAGTGTCCTTTAGCCCCTGCTCAATATTAGGTTGTCCAATGCTAGTATAGCTTGTCTGAAGCCCTCTCCTTCTCCAAGATGCACGATCAAGTAAAAATGAAAAAAATTGGCAGGACAAATCTGTCACTAAAATGACCTAATGTTAAAGAGATGAATTTATAAATGTAGTCCTCAATTCATGATGCCCCTTGGGATAACTGAATGTCTGAAACAGCTGTTGCTCTTATATTCACCCACTCCAAAGCCACCAGGTGAAAAGATGAAAGCTGTAACCTCCCTTTGGGGCAGTGGTTCTCAACCTGTGGGTCGGGACCCCATTTGGGGTCGAACGACCATTTCACGGGGGTCGCCAAACAAGGCTGTTTGCCATTTTTTCCCCCTTTTCTTTGGCCACGCCCCTGGCACCCGGTGATGTATAAGTGGTTGGGGGTCACCACAACATGGGGAACTGTATTATGGGGTCGCGGCATTAGAAAGGTTGAGAGCCACTGCTTTGGGGGCTTAGGTGGAAATGATATCACTCACAAACACAAGACTCCTTAAAGCATGCTTGTTTCAGGTTAGGAAAGAGATTTGGATTCTGCAGAAGACTTGAAAACTGGCTGAATCTCAGATAACATGGAGATTATTATTGCAAGTCATATCTCAGCTGCATTATTTTTAATGGGAAATGAATTCAGTTGTGCAGGTAAAAGGGCATTCTTTCTAAGCATTAGCCAGGAATGAGTGAATGAGATGGACGGTATCCTGCACTGTAGCATTTTACAGCGCCTTCTGGATGGTTTACAATGTAGAAGCAATATTTGCATATTGCCCCAACAATCTGGGCCTTCATTTTACTGATCTTGGAAGGATGGAAGGCTAAGTCAACCTTGAGCCTTGTTAGGATTGAACTCCAGGCTGTGGGCAGAGTTTGCCTGCAATATTGCATTCTAACCATTGCACCACCATGGAAACTCATTGAAATCTGGCCATGTAAATTTGCTTAATAAGTAAAATAAATATTAAGGAAATTGTTTGCACACAATGCATAGGCCTGAGTTTAAGAAAATGGGTATGTTAGGGAAGCTCACATAAGATACACAAGCTTTTTTCTGTTTAATAAAGTCTTGAAACTGTTCTGTCCCAGCCTACGTCAGTACTTGCTCAACTGCTTTACTCATGAGAAGAAACCCCTCTTCATGGAACCAGGTAGGACCCGCAAGAAAAAACAAACCCCTTTTATTTTTACACACCTGACTCAATGTCTAAGACTTCAGAGGCAAGCAACACAATCCACAAAAACACAATTCTCAGCATGAACAGTTGCCTTCAGCAACCAGCACCTCCCACACCTCCCCCCTTTATAGTGCAGCCAGGGTGTGGCTTCTTAATGACTTTTCCTTTGCCTCTGGAGCCACCCCACTGCCTTCCTCTGTCTCATTTGCCTTTCCTCTCTGTGCATCCGCATATCCAGGATTGGCCCCAGCTGTTCCTCATCGCCATCCAACTCAGGCTCCCCAAACAGCTGTGACTCTGCCCAAGTGTGAGTAGAGGGGCCAGGCTCCTCGTCTGACTGTGAGTCTTGATGCTCCCCAGAGCCTTCCTCTGACTCTAATGTCCCTCCAGGCCTCTCCTCCTCATCTGAGTCCTCAGACTCAGCTGCTGGTTCCACTGGCTGGCGAGGAATCACGACAGAAACCACCACACAACCAGTGAAATGAAACTCCGAGAATATGCTATTAGATTTGACTATGGACTTGACCAAGAACTCACTGAGAGACTGGTGCCAATGATGTTGTGTAAGGTCTACAACCGATGAGGTAGGAACTGATGTTCTCAGGCCAGACACAATTCCATGTAAATATGGAACAGAAGTTTCCAACTCTCAAGCTCAATGTATTGTTGTGTCCTGCAGCAGGAAAATCTTCTGCACATGATTTCTTTCTTATCTGCAACAGAACAACCAAGCTAGTTGTGCTAAGTCTCTGGAACGTCTTTGGTTAGTTTGTTATTAAATGAGAGGCTGAGTTTCTAAAGAGGATTGCCAACATCTGCTGTTCTCAGCCAGCTCATCTTACAAGGTGAATATTATGAAGACTGATGCATAAACTGCCCTGAGCTCTCAGATTAAAAGAAGGATATAAGAAAAAAAGATGACAAAAGAAATACCCACAATCAACTGAGCTTTAGAAGCCATAGTTTCTAAACTGAGAAAGATATTCAGATGTGGCTACTGAGCAATATGTAATTAGGCTATTTCCATTTCTAGAAGAATTCTATTATGCGCTAATCCAAGATCCAAACAGGGAAAGGAGCTTCTTTTTATAGTATTTACTTTCATGAAGCAAACCTTTCCGGTCAGCACTTTTTACTTCTGTCATTCTCATTCTGGATGGGAGGTCACCTGGGACAGCAGCTCCCTTGGGAAGTCAAACTATTGAGAGAGACTCTTCCTGCCCTACTGAAGAGAAGTCTTCCTGATGGGCAAAGAGTATGTGGGGAGCTCAAATGATGGTTCATGCCCTGCCAGCCATATATCAAGCAACTCAACTTTGAAACAGATCTCCCTCAAGACTTTCCAAAGGATCTACTCTGAATGTAATGGCAGAACTATCCTCTGCAGCAACCATGGTATTCTCAAAATAGCACTTCAGCTGTGGTAGCACTTCCACGGGTAGTCCTTGACTTACAGCCATTTGTTTAATGATGGTCCAAAGTTACAATGGCTTCAAACAAGTGACTTATGACCCATCCTAAAAGTTATGACCATCATAACATCTCTGCAGTCATCTGATTGCAATTCGGGTGCTTGGCAACCAGCTCATGTTCATGGCAGTTGCAGCATCTTGTGGTTACATGATGTGTGATCTCAGCTGGCTTCCAAGATGTAAAGTCAATTGAGGGGGTTGGATTTACTTAATAATGATATGATTTGCTTAATGACCATGGTAAACATATTAGTTGAATAGGGTCCAGTCATAGGATGACTTCCTTCACAACTGCATTGCTAAGTGACTGAAATTGCAGTCTCAATTGTAATGGTAGGTTGAGGACTATCTGTATATATAAATAGGGCCACAAACTTTTAAAGTACTAATTCCCAGTCCTATCTGCTTATCACTTTGCATATACCTGCTTAAATAAATTTGGTTTTTAGCAGCCTTTTTGATCTTAATAATGAGGATGCAGCTCTAGTCCCTAAGCCAGCTGGTTGGGGAATTCTGGGAATTGAAGTCCACACATCTTAGAGTTGCCAAGGCAGAGATGAAGTTTCAACACCTCTAAATGATACCAAGTTAGGGATGGATGTGTTTTGTAATCTATAATGAGCTTCAGCACATTTCCATCACTTTATGGCTAACTTGAGGACCAGATCGTCCTAAAAAGAGGGCCAGTCAGTTTCTCCCTTCAGGCAAATGCTTTCAAATAAAAGGCAATTAACCAACGTCCAGAGAGAAAATGTGTCATCCCAAGAAGCAAAAAGATGAAATTGACGATCAAAATTCTATCTAGAAAGTAGCATGAAAAGGAAGAAGGATGAATGGTGACAGGTTCCAGGTCCTCAGAGTAGACCATATGACCATCGTAACTTGTGGAATTATCATATCATCAGTCACGTCAAGACTCATTGCTGTTCTACCACATACTGTTGTAGAAGATTGGTTCAGGAGCGATGAGCCTTCTATATCAGTGTTTCCCAAACTTGACAATTTTAAGGCATGTGGACTTCAACTCCCAGAATTCCACAGCCAGCATTGCTGGCTGTGGAATTCTGGGAGTTGAAGTCCACATGCCTTAAAATTGTCAAGTTTGGGAAACTCTGTTCTATATGATGGTTTTTCAAAGGCATGACTTTACACACAAGAAGGAAATAAACCTCAACATGAAAAGTCTGGGAGCCATCTCTCAGGCTGGTTATTTATTAATGACTACTTGAAATGCTAATTGGTATCTTCCTTCAACCCTCCAGGAGAGAGTCTTAAAAAAAATTCACTGCTCAGCATGACTTTGTTATAAAGAAGCATAAAAATGAACCTTTGTAAGGCTGATAATCCCTGCAATCTCTTCCCATTAGTAAATCTTTCCTTTCCTCAAACATACACCAACATGCTACAGCTCATTAATGCTATCTCATTTTCCAATATAATGTCCTCCAGATATGTTGATTTCATAGCTTCTAGTCAACGCAGGAACTAAAGTTAATACTGGGGATTAAAATACAAATAGCTGTTGAGGAAATGAATTAATATTGTGGTTAAAAATAAACAGGATTCCTTCGAACTGTGATTTCTTTATAAGTACACTTCAAGGATTCCCTTTTAATGGCAAAGAAAGGTTATGAAGGCAGCACCCAAGATTTAAATCAGAAAGTTTTTCAAACATTCTACAGCAGTGGTTCTCAACCTTTCTAATGCTGTGACCCCATAATACAGTTCCCCATGTTGTGGTGACCCCCAAGTGGGTGTGGCCACCAATAAGAGGGAGTAGAACAGCTAGGAAAAAGGGAAAAAAATGGCGGACAGCGTGGGTTGGCGACCCCCGTGAAATGGTCGTTCGACCCCAAATGGGGTCCCGACCCACAGGTTGAGAACCACTGTTCTACAGCAATAAAAACTGACTTTCTTATAAACATGTCTTCAGAACTAGCTAAAACAAGGATGTATATTTTCTGGTAGGCCACTTTGTCCTTGTGTTTTCAAGTATTTGAAGGATACTTGAACATGGGCAAAATTGCCCAACATTGTTCCAGAAAACAGCACAAAAAAACAATGGGTTTAAGTTACATAACACATAGCAGATTGTGCGTGTGTGTGTGTGTTGTACTTTCCTTTGCCTGAAGTTTGAGGATAGCACCTGGTCAGGGGTGCTTCAGTAGCAGATTCCTGCACATGACTAGATGATCTCTAATATCCCATCCAACTGTCATAATCTGTGATTCTATGGAACCCTAAATTTGATTTCATTTCATATATTCATTAATGTAAAGTATGTGTACATGAATATATGAAATCAAATTAAAAATACTTTGGCTCCTTTCCTCTCCAATCATGTCTGAGGGTTTCTCTTTCTGCCACATTAACTATGTCCATTTTTCCCCCCTTTTCAGGATTTTGGGCCTTGCACTGAAGACATTTTTGTATGAGAAGTAATATTAAATGCATGTCTTAAGACTCGCCTAATATTGAAATAATATTCAAAATCTTCAGCTGTTAAAGAATCCAACAAGTTATCCCTATGGAGCTGTCCAGCAAAAGAACTCCTGAATGCATTTCAGAGGCAGGGGTTTTTGCAGCGGTAAGTTGAGTGTGTTTCTTATTGCCATTTTCATGGATGGATGGATGGATCAGCGGATGGATGGATGGATCAGTGGATGGATGGATGGATAAATGGATGGATGGATGGATAAATGGATGGATCAATGGATGGATGGATGGATCAATGGATGGATGGATGGATGGATAAATGGATGGATGGATGGATAAATGGATGGATGGATAAATGCAGAGATAACTGTAACTGAAGCTTTGTTACTCCACCAACCATATCAGGAGCCTTTACAGGATTCAAAAAGAAAAGAGGAAAAAGCTTCCAACTATCACTAATGATAAACCCTCCTTCCCCATGAAAACATTTGGGAATTAAAATGCAGAAGTTGATTTGCTACTGTCTGTCCCAATTCACCATTTGCAACAGGGGCAACCATCTCCAGTCCACCTCAATGCACTGGGTCAAATCAACATTTTTGAATGGAAGGTTGAGCAATAGACTAACAGAGCACAACAATCAGGAGAACATTCACATCCATTTTTTCTACAGACACAGAGAAGAGAGAAACAACAACAACAACAACTCATAATGATAGTTTAAAAGAACCGAGGAATGCTATTCTTTTAAAAAAGAGCTTTGATTCAGTGAGTACAATATAGCCTTCTTGTGAATTCACAAGATGGAGATTTCTTCTTTATTGTGCTCTGACCATACTATAGCAGTAGAACTATTCCTCCATCTTGCGTTGCCTACTCTCTCAACTTCACCAACCCCTGTTTCCTTATTCCTTTTAACCTGAACAGGTAGAGAGATTGAATCAAATGATTTCTAAGCACGTGCTCCACCATTAACCTAAGATTCCCATTTCTTGGGTGTCCCCAGAAGAATTCAACTCTACATCATTGTTCTTACCTGGGGAGAAGAACCACGGGAAAACAAGTGACCTGGCAGCCATCTCTATACTGTGCATACTCTGATGTTTCGTCAATTAATTGCATGCTCATTATGATGAAACCTATTGTCTGACATTAGAATGACTACTATTTCAAAGTCAGTACCATCCCTAGTAAAGGCATGCACCCAGTTTTTCAAGAACATTAAAGAAATAGTTTGCCACTGGTTCTTCCAAGATGTATTTTAAATCCCAATTCTAGCCAACAACTGCAGCCTGCTCTTCAAGTATTATCTAGGCCTGACCCTATTCAGCTTTTTTTCAGGTCACTAGAAATTAGCTGGAAAACTCTGGTATGTTCTCCGTTTTGTGGGGACATGGGCAGATTTTTCAAATAAATGTTTAACAAGGGGAACAAGAGGGACCCAAAGCAAAACAATAGATCCTTTTCACAGACAACTAGTTACGTTTGAGACATAGTAAGGAGCCTTTATGAACTATTATGGATGCTGAGAATCCACGTTCTGTCTCAGAGTTCTGCAGATAACCAGATCTGATAAGAACAAATGCAAAATCCTTTCTCATCTAAGAATCCAGACAGCCAATCATTAGTCAGAGGATAGATTTTGATGACCAATAGGTAGCTTGTTTTGTGGATCTCTGAGAGCTTAGGGTTAGTGCAGGGGTAGGCAACCTTGGCTCTTTTATGACTCATGGACTTCAACTCCCAGAATTCCTGAGGCAGCATAGCCTCAGGAATTCTGGGAGTTGAAGTCCACGAGTCATAAAAGAGCCAAGGTTGCCTACCCCTGGGTTAGTGAGTTATGAGATGCACCTCCATGGATATAACTTTCCCCCCATCCAGCCTCAAACCCATAAGCATTTATAAACATACATCTTTAAACGCAGACATACATTTTTTATCCATGTGGTGCAAAGAGGAAGGTTAGCTCCTCTTGTCTTGCTTATGAAAGTCACTTTGTGACTCCCTATGGGGAACACATGATTTCAGCAGAGCAGATGACATTCGGAAATTGCCAGTTCATTGTGCCAACTTGAGTACTGTCAACTCTTGCAAATTCAGGGCCTCAAAAGTACTTGGAAGCAAAATGTGGTCAATCCCTCCTCATCCATAGATTAGATAGCTGGATAATTTGATTTTGCACTATGGTCGTTCCTGACTCACAACCATTCGTTTAGCGACTTTGAAGTTACAAGGCACTGAAAAAGTGATTTGTGGCTGGCTTTCACACTTAAGACTGTTGCAACATCCCCGTGGTCACGTGATCAGAATTCAGGCACTTGGCAAACTAGCATGTTTCTATGGTAGTTGCACAATCCCCGGGAGTTACAGGATCACCATTTGTAACCTTCTCAGCCGGCTTCTGAACAAGCAAAGTCAATGAGGGAAGCCAGGTTTGCTTAATAATCACACAGTTACTTAACAACTGCACTGATTAATTTTAACAAGTGTGGCAAAAAAAGTCATAACATTGAGCCAAATTCACTTAACAACTGCCTTGCTTAGCGATGGAAATTTGGAGCTCAATTTTGGTCATAGGTCAAGGACTGACTGCAGCAGTTTCCTGTGTTCCGGTGTGAATAAAACTTACACACACACACACACACACACACACCAGCCCACACTACACCAATACAAGTTGGTTACAGTCTATTACAGTGGTGGCAAACCTATGCACTTGTATCAGAGCCATCAGTGCATGCAGGTCCATTATGCCACTGCCGCCGCCCGGAACAACAGCCCCACCCAGCACAAAGAAGGCAAAGCGGCCAACTAGCAAGCTCAAGTAGAGGTGGTAGAGCACGCCCACACCCAGCAAACCAAAGGCCACCCCGAGCAGGGAAAGCCAGATCCCCATTGGTGCCATGGCCCCCCAGTCCCAGCTAGGATTGCGTGCCTCCCCCATCTATGCTGGGCCTCCTGCCCACCGCCCTACCCGCCAGAGACCCCCTGGATCTCCCCCAACCCTGCCCGGCCCCCACAGGCATCCCCTCCATGCCCACCCCAGCCATGCCCAACCAGCCTGCTGTGGCAACCGCAGCCACGCCCACCCAGTGGGCCATGTCCCTGTGCCCCCCCTCAAGGGCACAACAATGTGATGCGGCCCTGGCACTTTGCGATAAATAAGCGGGTTTTGGGTTGTGGTTTGGGCACTCGGTCTCTAAAAGGTTCGCCATCACTGGTCTATTACCTTCAACGAAGAAGCCTTCATTCTACAGTTAGTTCGTTTGGGGTCATCATGCATTTGATGCTTATCTGTCCTACAACAAGCACCAGATTTCATAGGAAACCCACATGCATGTTGTATCTTATAGCCCTGTGTGGAAAGCAGAGCATTTTTTCTCTCTACCCAGTGAAGGGTGTTCTGCATCTTCACTTCATCCAAAAGAATGCATGTCTGTTTTGAGCATCCTTCAAGAAATGGAGTTTAAAGACAAAGCAACTGTGGAAAAGGAAAACACTGCAGAAGCAAGAACCGGAACGGTAGACAGAGATTCTGACTTGGAATTAAAACCAGCAACTTCAAGTCAGTACAGGGATTTTTTGTTGTTGTTGTTCAATATTTTATTAATTTTTATAGTCTCAAATCCTTAATATTTTATTCCAATGTTTAGTTTACTAATACATGATAAACTCCTTTCTCTCTACCTTGTTTTTCTAGCCATTGATAAAATGTATCCCATGTTTTAAAGTATTCTAAATTTTCTTTCTCTTTCATTTTCAGTATCAGTCTGTCCATTTCTGCACAATCTAAAATTTTCTTAATTATCTCTTCCTCTGCTGGTAATTCTTCATCTTTCCAATGTTGGGCAAATACAATTCTTGCTGCAGTTAACACACGTAACATTAAATATAATAATAATAATAATAATAATAATAATAATAATAATAATAATAATAATAAATAATAATAGTAGTAGTAGTAGTAATAGTAGTAGTAGTAGTAGTAGTAGTAGTAGTAGTAGTAGTAGTAGTAGTAGTAGTAGTAGTAGTAAAGTTGGAAGGGGCCTTGGAGGTCAACTAGTCCAACCCCCTGCTCAGGCAGGAAACCCTATACCATTTTGGACAAATGGCTGTCCAGTCTCTTCTTAAAAACTTCCAGTGTTGGAGCATTCACCGCTTCTGAAGGCAGGTTGTTCCACTGGTTAATTGTTCTAACTGTCAGGAAGTTTCTCCTTAGTTCTAGGTTGCTTCTCTCTTTGGTTAATTTCCACCCATTGCTTCTTGTCCTGCCTTCAGGCGCTTTGGAAAATAGCTTGATTCCCTCTTCTTTGTGGCAGCCCCTGAGATATTGGAACACTGCTATCATGTTCCCCCTCGTCCTTCTCATAATTCCTTCTCATTATTCCTCCTCATAATTTCCTACAATAATCCCTAACAAAAATAATTCTGGCTTAAAATCTATGTGTTTTTTAGTCGTTTTCTCTAACCATATATGTATTCTTGACCAGAATCTTTTGGCTTTAGGGCATTTCACCAAAGATGATAGTATGTGCCTGTTTTTTGTCTACATTTCCAACAATTGCTAGACTATTTTTAAACATTTTCGCTAACCTCACAGGTGTTAAGTGCCATCTGTAGAACATTTTGTATAGGTTTTCTTTGTAAGTCACGGCCTTTGTTATTTTAAAATTCCTTTCCCAAAGGATTTTTCATTGGGACTTGTCTATGAGATTGCCCACACCCTGCCTGTATTCTTTCTTTCTTCTCAGTTTTTATATAGAAATAAATAATAAAGCCATTGCAACATGGGATCCCCATACCTAAATCATTGACTCTGTCCCCCAAAGAGTTGATTCTGAAGAAATGTCAGCCTACTTATTGTTAGAGGCTAGCGCACTTTAGAAAATTTACATTTGGGACTAAATAGGGATTTGGAAGAAGGAGGGAAAGAAGAAGGAAGTCTACTTAGCTGATAATGTGTATTGCTATGTTTATTTCAAGGGTGGGGATTCAGACTTATGTTCCATCAGGAACTCTCCTGCTCATTCTGCTAAATACAACCTAGACATCTATCCCAACAACATGCTAGAATGGAAGGAGAAATGAGTGCCATAAGACCACACACAAACACACACACCAACCTGGATGCTCTCGGTGTGTGTATTTAAATTCCCCAAAATCCCCACCCAACATCACCGTTGCTGAAAATTTTGGGACATCTGGAGAACACCCAGGAAGGGAAGGATGCTATAGAGATGATGTGGAACTTTAATAAGAGAAATATGGGGGGGGCAACAAAGAGGGAGTTGAGGAAGCTGGTTAGAGAGAAATCTGGTTTGATTTAAAAATATATTGAGTAACTAAAGCAGGGTGTCAAACTCAATTTCATTGGGGGCCGCATCAGCATTGCGGTTGCCCTCGGGGGGGTGGGGTGTGTGTGGGCAGGGTGTGTGTGGCCTACTGGGTGGGCGTGGATGGAGTGAGTGTGGCCTACTGGGTGGGTATGGCCAGCTCTACATCGTTCGCGTCAAGGGTGCCTGTGGGGGCCTGGGCAGGAGTGGGACAGATCTGAGGGTCTCTGGCAGAAGGGGGTAGAACCGGGGCAAGTGCCAAGGTATGGTCCATTTCTTCATTCCTCATAGAGGGTGACACCTCCCCAGCATGCACCCAGGGGTGGGGCTGACACGGCAGGGGCTGGGTCCTCGCTGTTTCTAGACGGCCTTGTGGAGCTAAGACTGAATGTGTTTCAGCATAGATGGCCACCACAAAATTGTACATTGGCTCCCGGCCAGCCTGGGCCAGGGCTAAGGCAGTGGAGGCCGTTCCCTCACTGTTTCCAGGATGGCTTCGCGGGCCACATAAAACCACTTTGCGAGCCTCATTCGGCCCCCGGGCTTTGTGTTTGACATGTCTGGACTAAGACATGAGTTGTGAGCACTAAGGCCTAAAGAACATGGTCAGAAAAGAGACTAATGAAGCGTGAGACTTTCTGGGTTGGCAACCTAGACCATCAATGGAAGAACTGAGTCAGTTGAGGCATCAATGCAGGACTATAACCTGGAGATCAATATGAGAGTGGAGGAGGCAGAACAAGAGACTACCGTGATGATGATTTAAACATGTTGATTTGAGCCATCTAGCCAATTTTTGGACTGCAACCTTCTCACAATGATACATCACCTTGGAGAAGGACAAACAATTTGGTTCTTTTAATGTCTACAACATTTTCAGCTACTACAGAACACCGGAGAGATTCCAGTAATTGTTTTCCAGCAAGTCTGACATCTGTTCAAAGTCCTTTAAAGTCTAATGGGTTTGAGTGTATCAAGACCCGCTGAAAACTGTTCTGCTGAAAGGAAAAAGGAATCGAAAAGGAGAAGAATGATGTCAGCTCAACCTTCCTTAATATTTTATAGCTCTCTGAGATAAACAGAAAACAGATACTTCTGCACTGCTTGTAGAGTTGGCCAATGTGAATAAGTCTGGAGAGTGTCGGGTTGAGGAAAGATAATAGAAGATTATAACTGATAAAAGATCTTAGTTACAGTATTTGTTTACAGCACCAACAATGGCACTTAAGCATCTGAAGAAGGACTTGCACTGCATCATGACCATCACATCAAAAAACATTGAGCTGAGAAGTTGACTTTGGACAGAATCTACTGTTCTTTTTTCTTTTTGCTAAAATACCAGCCACAAAATAATAGTAGGGGATGGTGAAGTTATACAGGAGGCCACAGTTGTGCATTATTTTTCCAAATTTAAAACTCTCTGTGAAAAAACCCTCAGTGCTTTTAAATACAAAACTGTTCCTATAGAAAGGACAGCTCAAACAGCCCAATTTATCCCCTTACTTTATAGATGAAGGACATGGAGAGTGAGAGAGAAGTGATTAGCAAAAAATCAAGTCAGAGCAGAGAGAGATGTGTTTTCTTTTGTGCTTCCCCCCCCCCCATCAATTTGCTTGCTGGTGTGAAAAGTATTGAGAGCTATCAACATTTGCTAGTCTGCTGCAAAACATCAGCAGACTTTGTTCTACTTTCTGCCTGTACTGGCTGAAGAAAGACAGTGAGGGGAGAGGAGGAGAAGAGGAAGGAAAAGAGAGAAGAAATACGGATTGTTCTAGGTCAGTGGTGTCGAACCTATGGCACGCGTGCCAGAGGCGGCACTCAGAGCCCTCTCTGTGGGCACGCGTGCCACCGCTGCCATCAGTGCACGCAGGTCCATTAGGTCACTGCCACCGCCCGGAACAGCAGCCCCACCCAGCACAAAGGAGGTGAAGCAGCCAGCTAGAAAGCTCCAGTAGAGGTGGTAGAGCAGCCCACACCCAGCAAGCCAAAGGCCACCCGGAGCAGGGAAAGCCGAATCCCCATCGGCGCCATGGCCCCCCAGTCCCAGCTTGGATTGTGTGCCTCCCCCCATCTATGTTGGGCCTCGTGCCCACCGCCTCATTTGCTAGAGACCCCCTGGATCTCCCCCAACCCTGCCCGGCCCCCACAGACTTCCCCCCCCATCAATGTGGCCATGGCCCTCCCCAGCCACGCCCACCCAGTCTGCTGTGACAACCGCAGCCATGCCCACCCAGTGGGCCACGCCCCCATGCCCCCCCCTGAGGGCACCACAATGCTGATGCAGCCCTGGCACTTTGCGATAAATAAGTGGGTTTTGGGTTGTGGTTTGGGCATTCGGTCTCTTAAAAGGTTCGCCATCACTGTTCTAGGTTTATGTCATTGTCAGATGATGGTGCTGGGAGGAACGAAAGAACTACTTCAGGTGGCAGATGTTAGAGAAGAATAATGGGACCTCCTCGCTATTTCTTATCAATTGGAGACATTCCTTTTCTGCAAGAGGAAAATCCCTTAAATCCCCTAACATTAGAGCTAAAACTTCAACTATCAATCCAGTGGATTTTTGTGGTAAAAGAAAGGGAAGTGGAAGGTTCTATCACTATCATTTTTCTCACTTCGGGAAGCAAAATGGCTAGAGTTGGCTTCAGCAGATAACATGACCAGTCACACCAACCAGTGGTGAGAGTCTGAATGTGGGCACCTGATGAGCAAGAGAAGCCTGGAGCTGCAGCCTCAAACTTCATTATAAACTAAGGCAGGGGTTCTCAACCTTGGCAACTTTATGACTTGTGGACTTCAACTCCCAGAATTCCTCAGCCAGCAAAGCTGGCTGAGGAATTCTGGGAATTGAAGTCCACAAGTCTTAAAGTTGCCAAGGTTGAGAACCCCTGAACTAAGGTGAAGGTGACCTGCCAATGCATGCTCTGATTTTCAGGGAGGTTAGTGAGCAGTTTTTCCTCCTCAGTCTGGCATTAATCATAGTTACTGCTTCTTTCCAGTTTGCTGCTCTAATTCCTAGGCTTGAGATAAAAAGAGGCAATGTTTCATTTGCTTTCTTGTTTCTTCGCACACCCTGGCAAAATGTATATCCTGGCACAAAGCTGAAAAAAAGTAGCTTCTTGTATTCTCAAGCAAAATGTTCCCCAAATTTCCATCATGCTTTCAAAACAAGGAACCACAAAGATTCTTTTACCAATGGAAAGGCGGATGGAAATGTATTTTCCCACCTGCTATGAACATAACTTACGTTGCAAACAGGACTTATGAGTAACATTGAGCATAGGAGTACCTTCAGAAGCTCCAGGATAGGTGGTCGCAGTAGTAGTAGTAGTAGTAGTAGTAGTAATAATAATAATAATAATAAAGTTGGAAGGGACCTTGGAGGTCATCTAGTCCAATCCCCTGCTCAGGCAGGAAACCCTATACCATTTCAGACAAGTGGCTGCCCAGTCTCTTCTTAAAAACTTCCAGTGTTTGGAGCATTCACAATTCCAGAGGCAGGTTGTTCTACTAGTTAATTGTTCTGTCAGGAAGTTTCTCCTTAGTTGCTTAGTTGCGTCTCTCCTTGATTAGTTTCCATCCTTCAGGCGCTTTGGAGAATAACTTGATCCCCTCTTCTTTGTGGCAGCTCCTGAGATATTGGAACACTGCTATCATGTCCCCCCTCGTCCTTCTCTTCATTAAACTAGACATACCCAATTCCAGCAGCTGTTCCTTATACGCTTTAGCCTCCAGTCCCCTAATCATCTTTGTTGCTCTTCTCTGTACTCTTTCTAGAGTCTCAACATCTTTTTTATGGTGCGGTGACCAAAACTGGATGCAGTATTCCAACTGTGGCCTTACCAAGGCATTGTAAAGTGGTATTAATACTTCACGTGATCTTGATTCTATCCCTCTGTTAATACAGCCTAGCACTGTGTTGGCCTTTTTGGCAGCTGCAGCACACTGCTGGCTCATATTTAAGTGATTGTCCACTAGGACTCCGAGATTCCTCTCACAGTTACTACTATTGAGCAAGGTAGCCCCTATACTATACCTGTACATTTGTTTTTTCTTGCCTAAATGTAGAACCTTACTTTTTTCACCACTGAATTTCATTTTGTTGGATAGTGGCCAGTGTTCAAGTCTGTCCAGATCCTTCTGTATCTTAAGCCTGTCTTCTGGAGTGTTGGCTATTCCTGCCAGCTTGGTGTCATCTGCAAATTTGATAAGTTCCCCTTGACTTACAACCACAGTTGGGCCAGAAACTTCCAATGCTAAGCAAGGTGGTCATTAAGTGATTCCAAATGGCAATCACATGATGCTGAAATGCTACAACTAGCATAAATACCTGCTGGTGATTCGCTGGGAGCATGGTGGTTCATGTGGTTGGGCTGTTGGGTTGGAAGTTAGCAAGTCTGTGTTTGAAACCTGAGAGCTGCCACGGAGCGGGGTGAGCTCTCGTCCTTCACTCCAGCTCCTGCTGGGGACCTGAAAGGAGCCTCCAACTGGGCATCTCCTGGGCAACAGTGATGTCATTGGCTAATCCTTTCAACCCAGAAGCGCCTTGGTGCTTCTGACACTAGCGCGATGTGTTGCATCAAATGCCCATGTGACCGCAGGGATGCTGTGACAATTGTAAGTTGAGAAAAAAGCATAGGTCATTTTTTCCCCAGTGCTTTTAGAATTTTAAATGGTTGTGAAACAAATGGTCCTAAGCCAAGGACTATATATACCAGGGATGTCAAACTGCCGGCCCGTGGGCTGGACACGTTACGAGGAAACCGCACCCACCCCATTGCCAGCAATGGGGGAAAAGTTCCAATACGCTGCACGACGTCACGTGACGTCGCGAGTTTGATATGTCTGATATATACAGTATTTGCACCTTAAACAAATTTTTTACAATGGCATTGTATTTCTTACCAATAGTCAGCTCTTGAGCCAGAAAATATTTTCCCCTTCCTCTTCTCATTTATAATCTACACAGTCCACTTTCTTTTTTACCAGCTTCTGTGAAGAAATTCATCCGAGGCTTACCCCTTTAACCATTGACTATCCCATACCAAACTTCAGGTCTACATCTTTGGGAGACCACTGCTTTTCTGGCCAACAGCTGCACTTTGGATTCCAAAAGCTGCACCTAGTAATGCACCCAGAACAGTTGGTATCTCCAAGGAAGACTATTAAATTCCACTTCTACAAGAATCCATGAAAAAAATAGGAAGCAAAAAATGTTCAAACACCATAAAAGGATTGAATGTTTTTAAAAGCACATCATCAAACGTTGAGAGCAAATTGCAGACTACATAGGAGCACTAGGACTCATGCGAAGCCCACCGGTAAACACAGACATAAATAAGAGAAAGATTCTTTGCATCAGTTCAAAGAATGAAGTACTAGAAATGAAAGATTTCGTTAAAATATTGTAAAATAAAGTATCCCCTGCTTTTCAACACTCCTAATTAACAGAATAACAGAGTTGGAAAGGATCTTGGAGGTCTTCTAGTCCAACCTCTGTTCAAAGACGAGACCCTATACTAGTGATGGCAAACCTTTTAGACACCGAGTGCTCCAAAACCACCCTGCCCCTGCTCCACCCCCCACCCTCCCTGCTCCACCCCCACCCCTGCTTGTCCCGCTCGCTCCACTCCCGCCCCACCCCGCCCGCCCAAAGGGCTACCTATCACCTCCATGGCCCGCCGCAGATCGCCCAGGCGGCCCCGCAGTACCATAGCGGCCACACCCTCCACCCTCCACCCATGCGTGGGCTGCACTCGGGTGTAACTCTCCTCCAGGGGGGGCTGCTGGTGAGGAGGGGACCACAGGGGGAGGCAGGGTGGGGCAACGGTGTGTGTGCCCACAGAGAGGGCTCTGAGTGCCGCCTCAAACACGGGTACCATAGGTTCGCCACCACTGCCCTATACCATTTCAGACAAATTGTTATCCAATCTCTACTTTAAAAAACTCTAGTGATGGAGCACCCCCAACTTTTGGAGGCAAGCCGAGGGGTATTCTAAATACCTAAGCCCATTAAAAAAAGAAATCTGGTAAGTTCTGAAAAATTCCAGAAAGCCATATTCATCTTCTTATTAAATTATTTGGTTTCTATCTTCTTTTTCTTTCAAGAGCTCATGGCAGCAGGCCAAGCACTGTCTCTTCCATTGTTTTCCTACTGCAATAAGCTTGTCAGGTAGGCTGACCAGAGTGTGGAACCCTCAAAACCACCCAGTAAGTCTCTATGGCTGAAAATTAGCTCCTCAGATCTCAGCCCAATATGTCCCTCAGCTACTAGGCCACACAAATTCTCCCACTGTACTTTCTCAGTCAATTTTCTACAAACAATTCTTGATTCCAGCTAGCCAAGTGATAGAGCAGTGGTTCTCAACCTGTGGGTCGGGACCCCATTTGGGGTCGAACGACCATTTCACGGGGTTCGCCAAACAATGCAGTCCGCCATTTTTTTCCCCCTTTCCTTAGCTGTGCTACTCCCTTTTATTCTATTGGCTTTTGAAAGCCAATAGAATAGACTCTCTTGAATAGAGTCTAATTCTATTGGCTTTCAAAAGCCAATAGGAATTGTCCAGGCTGTCTCCGCCCTGCTGAGCCCGCCAAAAGTCCCATTCTGCAAACGGTGCTGCACCAGTTGAGTAGTCCTCGACTTACGACCAGTTGGGGGTCACGGCATTAAAAAGGTTAAGAACCACTGTGATAGAGGAAGGGGAAGCCCTCTGAGAAGGGAAGGTCAACTTTCCCAAGGAGGCCAACCTTGACTGTTATGGGGGGGAAGGGCAAACCAATAGGCGCATGAAGATGCATAGGCATGCATGCACGTGCATACTTAAACTGAAAAAAAATAGCAGCACCTTCAACATAAAAGCAACACATGTGGGCCGGACAGGGACAACCACAGGGCCAGATGTGGTAAGGGGGCTGTAAAATGTCCGGGTCTACTCTAGGGCTTGAGGTAGGCTGACCACCTCTGTCCAAGACAGTCATCTCAAGTTAAGCCTGGCTGAAAGTCTAGAAAGAAAGAACGCTGTTCTGTAAAACTGTAGATGAACGTCTGCATAGCCAATAAGATCCAGTATTTGTTCTCAACCAATTCCTCCCCCAACTTCTCTTCCTTATACGATAATCTGTTGTTTTCCCCTTCGCTCCAAGTAGGTTGAAACTGTGCAGCACAGCAGCGCTAATCCTAATCCCTGTCAGGATAAACAGTCTAGATCTGTGAGGCAACATTTACATTCTGAGCCGAAATCAACAGATTCGTTTCTTGCCCTGCTGACTAAGACTGCAGAGGGATCGGCTGCTGCATCCTGCTGCTTTGAAAGCACAAGAAGACAGCCCAGTCACACAAGCAGGAGCGTGTGCTTTCAGGCGGGAGATGGATCCCAGTTCGCAATCCAGATAATGGGGAGAGGTGGAGGAAAATAACCGAGGCACTTTGCCGCTCTCCTATTAAGGAAAGGCCATGTGGGGCACAGCATCTCCATCACTTATCTTCTTCTTCAGCTTAATTGTGTATCTGTCTATGGTTTGCAATTGGCAGTCGAGAGCTCTTGGAAGGGCACGTCTCTGCAAAGGGACACAATTCACAGTGACCTGCAGTCAGTGCTTTTCAGAATTGATTCTTCAGGGCAAGAACTGGACGCCTCTTCTGGCAAGCAATAAAGGGCACACTGATTCAGCCTCTTCAAGCTTGCCTCTCTAATTGCTGTAGAAATGGTAATGTCGGTGGAATGGCTTCGTATGATAGAATCACAGCAACCGTGCGGTATCGCTATCAGTTGCTCTAAGGCTGTCCCAAATAACAACAACAACGGCAACCCAATTTAACTTTTAAAAACTGCATTTAGAAAACTAGCACTAGGATACTTATTAATTTTCCTTCTAAATGTACAGAGTTTTTTTCCACCAAGACTGCTGTTCCTAATCAAACCGTGGCAACACTTACAAACATATTAGATCATACACACCAAACACTAATCAGAGCTTTGCCTGTATTCTGCAAACTTCCGATACAGTTACAGGTAGTCCTCGCCTGATGACCACAACTGAGCCCCAAATTTCTGTTGTTAAGTGAGACATTTGTGAAGTAAGTTTTGCCCCATTTTACAACCTTTCTTGTCACAGTTGTTAAGTGAATTGCTGCAGTTGTTAAGTTGGTAACAAGATTGCTAAGTGGATCTGGCTTCCCCATTGACCTTGCTTGTCAGACGGTCGCAAAAGGGGATCACGTGACCCCAGGAGACTACAACTGTCATAAATAAGAGTGGGTTGCCAAGAGTCTGAATTTTTGATCACGTGACCACAGGGAATGCTGCACTGGTTGTGTGAAAAATGGTCGTAAGTCACTTTTTCAGTGCTGTTGTAACTTCAAGCAGTCACTAAATCAACTGTTGTAAGTTGAGGACTACCTGTACAAGGATTGATATCCACGCTGCATGAGACCTGATTGGGCACTAAATCAACAAGCTTAGATAAAAAGCAGCCCTTGGATAGCTAGAGGGTGGCATAGGTATAACTGATGGCACAGGTATTATCCACGTCCTCCTCTCCAAAATAAAAACAAAATCAATCTATTGAGGTCAAGAGTAGGCAACCTTGGCTCTTTTATGACCCGTGGACTTCGGGTCATAAAAGAGCCAAGGTTGCCTACCCCTGATCTACGTTATAGTATTGCAGGCCATTTGGTGGATCTTGAGAAACAGTGTTCTCGGTTTTCCTTAGCCCACCCATTAAAATACCAGCAGCAAAGAACAGAGCCATTAACCTTCTGTTAATGCAATTGTTTTTGAGGGAGAAGAAGTGGAAGGAAGCAGAAAGAGCAGACCTTGATGCATTTAACCATACTGTTGACATTTCATATGGTCTTTGCAAGTTATTTATTCTTTCCATCTTTCAAAGTTGGACATGTTTATCTCATTTCAAAGAGGCCAGATGAGACTAATCATGATAAGAAACATTGGCTCATTGGCCTAGAAAGATCTCTGTTCTTTTGCCTCCAGGGGGGCTCTGGAAGATTTTCCCAATTCTCCAAGATTCACCCGTTGCAAGTCAGCCTGGCCCTGACAATTAGCTGAAGTCATTTCCTCTCGACAAAGAACACGATGAGATAAATAAGTTTACGTTCCTCTTCTGCAGGCTATAAATTCTAAGAATCCGTAGCCACATCATTAAGGGGAATGAGGAATTCTGAAAGTTACAGTGCAACGTATCTGGAAAGCATCCAGCTAGAACAGTGGTTCTCAACCTTTTTAATGCCGCGACCCCCAACCGGTCATAAGTCGAGGATTACTCAACTGGTCGTAAGTCGAGGACTACTCAACTGGTGCAGCACCGTTTGCAGAATGGGACTTTTGGCGGGCTCAGCAGGGCAGAGACAGCCTGGACAATTCCTATTGGCTTTTGAAAGCCAATAGAATTAGACTCTATTCAAGAGAGTCTATTCTATTGGCTTTCAAAAGCCAATAGAATAAAAGGGAGTATTACAGCTAAGGAAAAGGGAAAAAAATGGCACACTGCGTTGTTTGGCAACCTCTGTGAAATGGTCGTTCGACCCCAAATGGTGTCCCGTCCCACAGATTGAGAACCACTGAGCTAGAACATGAGGACATCTTCAAACTTCAGAAGGAAAGCTTGGATTCTTCTACAGCCATTATAAGCTTAGGAAGCTCTAGGGTTTTTCTTTCTTTCTTTCTTTCACATAGAACAGTGGTGGCGAACCTATGGCACGCATGCCAGAGGCGGCACTCAGACCCCTCTGTTGGCACATGCACCACCACTGGCAGCAGCAGGTACATCAGGCCACCACTGCTGCCCGGAGCAGGAGCCCCATCCAGTACAAAGGAGGCAAAGCAGCCGACTGGCAAGCTCGAGTAGAGGTGGTAGAGCAGAGGTCACCAACCATTGTTGATTGGTGGACTGGAAGAAAAGGGAGGGGGAAGCATTTTACATGCATGCATGCATGCATGGGGCTGCAAGCACACACGTGCTGCAAATGGGGTGGGGCTAGTGCCTGCGTAGTACTCACTAGCCCTGCTCCATTCTTGCATGGTGCAGCGCCTTGTATCTGCACCCCACAGCACGGCCGTTTTTGCGCCTTGCAGCACGGTGGCCCATTTTTGCGCCCCCGGGTTTTGCGTGCCAGAGGCGGCACTCAGAGGCGCCTCCCTACCCCCCCCCCATGAGGGCACCACAATGCTGATGCGGCCCTGGCACTTTGTGATAAAAAAGTGGGTTTTGGGTGGCGGTTTGGGCACTCGGTCTCTATGTCGCCATCACTGACATAGAACCAGGAAGGAAATTTGGTACAGGTAGTCCTCAACGTACGACCACAATTGAGCCCAAAATTTATGTTGCTAAGTGAGAAATTTGTTAAATGAGCTTTGCCCCATTTTATGACTTTTCTTGCCACATTTGTTAAGCGAATCATTGCAATTGTTAAATTTGTAACACGGTTGTTAAGTGACTCTGGTTTCCCCATTGACTTTGCTTGTCAGAAAGTCGCAAAAGGGGATCACATGACCCCGGGACATTGCAACTGTCATAAATGTGAGCCAGTTGTCAAACATCTGAAGGACCATGGAAATGCTACAATGGTCATAAGCGTGAAAAATGGTCATAAGTCATTTGTTTTCAATGCCGTTGTAACTTCAAATGGTCATTAAGTGAACTATTGCAAGTCGAAGATTACCTGTATATGGAGACAACCTGTAGAAATGTAACACAAAGCTAGAGCTGAGCTAGTACAGATCAGAGCTTTTAACACAACAAAGGAGACCCATGGGGGAGTAAGAAAGTCTTGCTGATCAACCTTGGTTCTCATCCTGCAATGGCGAAGTAGGTAAGATTGATTTTGCTTTCCACATTGCACATAGTTCAAGTGTTTACCTGCTTTTATTTTGTAGATTGTGCTGCAGAAAAATGCAAACTCTGAAGACCTAAACCAGGGGTCTTCAAACTTGGCCCTTTCATGACTTGTGGACTTCAATTCCCAGAATTCCTCAGCCAGCATGCCTGGCTGAGGAATTCTGGAAGTTGAAGTCCACAAGTCATAAAAGGGCCAAGTTTGAAGACCCCTGACCTGTTCCAATATTATTTTCATCCAAGAAAGAAAGAAAGTTGTGTATAGTGCCAAAGTATAGTGGTTGACTGAAGGAATCAGGCAAAATTCAAGAAATTTGTTTCTTTATCAGATCGGTAGTCTGCCTTTCCTTCCGGAGCTCAAGGCAGCATACTTAATGCTCCTTCCTCCAATTTTTGCTCCCAGCAACGTCCCTAAGAGGTAAGTCGGTCTGGGGAAAGTGACTGATCTCATGAGCTTCTGTGCTTCAGCCCAGAACAGAACCTAAGTCAAACTCCTTAACCACAATGCCATACACTCCCAATGCTATTTTCCTAAGCTTACTCGGTTCTGATTAAATCTAACAAAGGAAAGTTCTCTTTTTCCCCCTGAAGCAGTTTCTGGTTTATACCTCTATCAAAGAAGTGAAGATCTCAAATCAGTGGTGGGATTCAAATATGTGAACAACCGGTTCTCTGTGTGGATGCCACTTCCGGAAATCCTTTCTGGGTCTGGGCGAGAAAAAATTAGCTACCGGTTCTGCCAAACTGGTGCGAACCAGCTGAATCCCACCAGTGCCTCAAATCATGTGGTTGAAATAGAGCAGAGGGGGCTTCCTTCCCCCGTGAACTGGCAGTCCTACCCAACTTGTCTTTTTTCCAAGCAAAACAGAAAGGATTAGAGAGAGCAATGCAATGGGCTCTAAAAGTACAATATACGGAGATTCATGGGACTTACTCCCAGGCAAGGAGGAACACAGTTCCTGCTTCTGTCCCTCCTCTTTCTGCAAAATTCCTGGCTGCATAAATATAATACTGAAAATTATTGGGGGGGGGATCAAATAAGAGAGCACAAAAGAGGGCTGAGCCGCAGCTCCCTGTATTAGCTTTCAGTAGCCATCATTAGTTCAGGGAAAGCAATTAACCCTCTTGCAGGAGCTGCTTCCATCCAAGCTTATGAGCTCTGCCAGAATGAGGTCATCCCATTCGGCCTATCCATTACAGCCGTGCTCTGCCAGGCACATTAGCGGAAACATTAATACATTTACTTGAAGGGAAGAGAATGGGGGAAAGTAGAAAAGGTGCATGGCCGAGACTCATTACTCACTGGTCCCCAGGCAAGGGCCTCCAGATGACCCTCCCGATTCCTTGTGGGGTCACCATTAAAAGGAAGCAAAAGAAAAGAGAAGCTGAAATGGCAGCCGAGCAAGGTAGGAAAGGCTGGGAATGGCCAATAACGTCTATTAAATGTCACAGCATGGAGCTCCAAAACAGAGAAGAGGTGAAAGTAATGTGTGTGTTTTTTTCCAAAGGAAGTGTCCCTCCTCCCTCCCTCTCTCCCTCCTTCCTCTCTCATACAATGGAGCATGAAGGCAATCTGCAGGACCTTAATGTCCCTTAGACAAAATGTTAAAGCTCTGGGTCTGCTTGACAGAGAACCTCTGCCCTTCTATTAGAGCCGTGGGCAAGGGCAGGGTCTAAACTGTCCTCTGATCATCCAAGGTGCATTGTATGTCCGTTCTGGGTGAATGCCACAGTTTAGAGCACACAGAGCTCATAGAAGTGACTTATCAACCACAGGATCAGCACTGTCAGAGGGAACAACCCAGAGTGGGCTGTATCACTACAGGTGAGGGTTCATGCACGACTGTATGAACAGCCACGAACTGTTAGATGTTCATTTGGCCATCAAGACTTTGTTTGAAATAACGTGGATCAACGCGTCTGATGTTCAGTCTCAATGAAATAATATATTTCTATTAGTCCAAAAGTAAATCTTAAAGCGGGCAAAGATTTCCCCTCCCCCAGTGGTGGGATTCAGCCGGTTCGCACCATTTGGGCAGAACTGCTAGCTAACTTTTTGTTGCCCAGGCCCAGAATGGACTTCTGGAAGTGGCATCCACACAGAGAACCGGTTGTTCACATCATATTTGAATCCCACCACTGCCCCTACCTTCTCTCTCTTCAAGCTCTTATTTTGACCAGGATCCTTTCCATATGCTCTGTCCCACCATTTGTTTGCAAGCATGATTCATAAAGAAACTGGCCTCATGTGTGGTGAAGCAGCTTGTACTTAACTAGAAGAGAATCACTGAGGCGGATGTTCCAATGAATGCTTGCATGAATAACAGCTCTCAGCTTTTATACCGCAACCGTACTGTGTCAATAGCTTTGCTTGTGTGTGGATTAATATTCTCTCTCTTTCTAATAGCTGTTCCAGCAAGAACAGTCTCAGGTGGATGCAGGGATAAATGCCATCACCACCTCACAGATGCTCCATATCAATTTGGAGAACCAGAAGAACAATAAGGCAATGTGATTTTATTAAGGAACACAGCCTAGGGACTGACACAGTGGAGTTAGGCTTAGTTTATTCCTCCAGCAAGGTATATTAAGAAGGCTGTAGATTCAAGAGCACGCTTTGAATGAAAGAGTGATCCTGCTCAATATCTTCAGGACTTGAAACATATCACATAAGAAAACCTTGAGACTCAGCATAGGCAGTAGGGTTGTGAAGGGCCATAGAAATAATTTTTTAAAATGCTTTGGAGCATCCAGGGTTACACCAGGTGCAAAGAAGCAGGTTCACACATTAAGTTGCAATTTAGTATATTTATTGCTCAAGTCGATCAACACTAAATTGGTGCCAGATAAGGGTCAATACACTTCAAGAGGTTGTTAGACCTAGACCATTTGTGGGAATATAATGACTCTAGGCTGATGACTTGTTTAACTCCACCCTTCACACACACACAATCTCTGCCTACTCTTCTCCTCAAGGTTGCTTCTTTTGGGAGATTGTGTAGCAATTGCAAAGGGCAATTACAGGAACTCAGAAAAATACAGAGTTTAAAGAGTTGCAGATAGGGACCTGGTCAATGTTGCAGTATTTTGAGGCACATTGGGAATTAAATCCCAAGAGCTCCACAATTCTAAAAACCAATCCTGAGACAGAATAATTGTCCACAGTACATAATGGATTCTTCTTATCTCTCAGCAAATTTTCTCTACAATTGATGCTGTAATTCTGCCTAATGGAACTGCAATAATTTTCAGAATAAAAACAAATCTAAATTTCCAGTGGCAAACGTGCCTCATACGTGTATTACCTCAGCACAACAGAATTCTCCTATTTTGCTCAAAACTTGCTTCTGATGAAGCAGCCATCCGGAGATGTCCAAAGCAGTCTGCTTATTCTCTACTCTGCTTAGGCATTATATACTAAACTGACTGTAACCCTTTCCTATATTGTTCTGAGATTTTTTTTAAAAAATCCCACACAAGATATGCAATTATTTGTCTCCGCTCCCCATGTGAATGTATTTTTATCCAGGTTTCTTCACAAGCACATACACACACACACACACATGCCTTCTTGAGTCAAAAACCACCCTCATATCATCTGATGAAGTGCAGAAACTGAAGGAGATGTCCCCATTTCAGTTATCCTGGGAAGAGCGGGTCTCTTCATTTTGGACTGAAATTGAGCAATGTTCAAATCCTGCAACTATCCCTGCCTGCACTCCTTCAAAAACGACCTCCTTGACAATAATCCCAAGCTAAGATCCTTATCTCATAAACCCCCACCCTATGAGCAGAATTCCTATGTCAGTATTTCTGTTCCTCAAGGCTCCAAACCGTCAGGCTCTGTTCAAGTAGGTATTCCTAATACTTGTTCAGTATTCAGGGCCTCTTATTCTGCCAGAACTGGACAATAAGGGCAATTCAATAGGGAGAAGCAAGGTGGTGCTTTCCAGATGTTTTGGATTACATCTCCCACAATCCTTTTCCGTGCTTTCTGAACCTGATGGGAACTGAATTGCAAAAGCTCTGCGGACAGTTGCTTATCCTCAGTACGAAGCACAAAAAATACATAATTCCAGGAGAAATCCATCAAAATGTTTACAAATGGGCAGAAATGTGATGGAAAAGAAGTTGCTTCTGAAACATAGCCATCCGTACGTCATGACCCTACCTTATCTCAGACACTTTGCATTCCTTAAGCATATTTCATTGAAAACACTGCAGCAAAAGGCTAAGCTGCAATTTAGTGCTTATTTACACTGGCCAGAATATCTACCTATTTATTTGTTAGAGGTCCAGACCGTCCTCGACTTATAACCATTCATTTAGTGATTATTTGAAGTTATAACAGCATTGGAAAAAAGTAAATTATGACCCACTCTCGAACTTGCAGCGTCCCCACGGCCAAGTGACCAAAGTTTAGGCACTTGGCAACCGGCATGTATTTAAGAGAGCTGTAGGATCCCAAGGTCATGTGATCATCATTTGTGACCTTCCCTCCCATCTTCTGACAAGCAGAGACAATGGGGGAAGCTGAGTTTGCTTCATAACCACCATGATTCATTTAACAACTGCTTTTTCTTTTACAATTTTTACAGCAATTATAGGTATAGATTTAAACAGAACTCTAACTCTAGGGTTACAATTTAACTTTAATTTTTTCCCCTATCATCTACTTTATTTCTAGTCATCAAATCCATGTATCATATTTTCTCTTTTTTTCTTCTTCAGTTTTGCACAAAAAGTCCAAAAGTTGGCCTTAAATGCAATTGGACAATTAGAAGAATGAATCAGTGGAATCTAGAAGTTGTGGGTGCTCCATCACTTTAAGAAGAGATTGAACAACCATTTGTCTGAAATGGTAGAGCAGTGTTTCCCAAACTTGACAATTTTAAGGCATGTGGACTTCAACTCCCAGAATTCCACAGCCAGCAACGCTGGCTGTGGAATTCTGGGAGTTGAAGTCCTCATGCCTTAAAATTGTCAAGTTTGGGAAACACTGTGGTAGAGGGTCTCCTGCTTGAGCAGGAGGTTGGACTAGAAGACCTTCAAGGTCCATTCCAACTCTGCTAATCTGTTATTCTTTTATCTAATCAAAGTAATCTGAGGAGTCTTGATGGAGTTGAAGTTTTTCTCTCTTCCTTAAAAAGGAGCAGAAAACATGAGTGAAGGTTGCCTCCACACTTGTAGAGAGATGAACTGACAGTGATGTACAGTATATCAGTCTTTTTAAAACTCCTTTCTTTCAGAACCCCTCCCCCCCCCTTTTAAAAATGATGGAGAATCCCAAAACAGCTTTGGTTTGCATGAATTATCCTTATCAATATTTACCTACTAAAATTAAAATTGACACATCTGCTGCCATTATCTCTTCTCATGATTTTTGGAAGAGATTTTAATACTACTATTTTTCTTCAAGGGCTGGCAAATAATTTTGACTTCTCTAACACCTGAGAGAGTCTTGGGAAACCAACAGGGATCCTAAATCAACACTGTAACAACACTGATGTAGACTAGTCAGGGCATCTAAAAGTGACTGAAGAGTTGCAGGCTGGAGTTGGAGATTCCCAGGATAACATGTTGAATTAGCCAGAGAACATTTAGATTTATAGATAAATGTTATGGCAAGATAAGCATAAACAAGGTTAGCCACACCTAGAGGTGTATGAGGGTATCAGCATGGAGGCCACATATTTCCACACAATAGAAATGATCAGTGGTGATTACCACTAATAATTTTGATGGGGGAAAATGTTTGATTGTAAAGCCCAAGATTTAAATCTCTCTAAATGGACACCTTTGTTTAGTCCAGTGGTTCTTAACCTGGGCGATATTGCCCCCCAGGGGGTGCTTTTATTTTTCAGGGGGGCAATGGAACAAAAAGGGGCAATGTGGGGGCGAAGAAATGAAAAGGGGGCGATGGAGCGAGAAGTTTTGGGGACACTTTTGAGACTTTTTCTTACATTGAATGGCTGTATATCTGTCGTACAAAAACATCAGATTGCTTGCTATTGGTGGATTGAATTGTGTTTTCAAATGTTCTTCCAGCTAGCTTCAGTACAGAACGCCGTACATATGTGAATACGCATCGCTTATCTTCATGCGTGTTGCGCAGCAGCCTCTACTCTTTTTATATTTCTTTTTGCGTCTTAAATTTTACTTGTAATTCAAGCATTAAATACTACTGTTTTTCTTTTCGGGCATTTCACTTTCTTGCAATTGAATTTTGTTTTCAAAGTGGTCATTACATTTAAGTGTCTTGAATAAATAAGATAATAATGAAATATATGTATCACGAAGTTTGGGAATAAAGTGGCGGGTGGCACCAAAATTTTTCACACAGTTGAGATATGGGAAAAAGACTGGAAATAAATTATTTGCATCAATATGTCCTGATGACAATTTTAAAGAAAACAAAACAAGTGTTTGCATAAATTTAAGAATTATTTCCTATGTTGTGATTGAGAGGTTATGTTGGGGGAGGGGGCGATGACAACTTCCTCATTGGCTCAAGGGGGTGATTCGTTCAAAAAGGTTAAGAACCACTGGTTTAGTCATTCTTTTCAGCTGAAAAATTCACAATTCCTTTTCCTCCAGAAGCTACTGCATTATACAGCCTTGGTATAAGTTCTTGTCATCCCAACATAGGAGAGTTAGTTCCAGGTCTGTTCCTTTGATGCAAATTTTGTTGCAGAATCTTGAGATAAAAAAGACACAGCTGTGGTTCCCCTCTGACAGAAACCTGCTCTGTTTGGTCCATTCCTCATTCTCTTGTCAATGAAGGACTGAGAACAGATGCTGCTCATTATGGCAGAGGAAGGCATGGCATTGCCTGAGGCTCCCAACAGGAGTAAATAAAATAAGTAGGTAGCATAATAATCATCTCTTGAGTCTATCTTGAGAGAAAACAACATAAGATGTCTCTATATCTACTGGAAAACTGATTACTGATTACCCAGAGGAAGGCTATAATAATTCTATGATTAGCCTTATTCCTCTCTTCTTGCCTTTCATTCTAAAACACAGGTGTCAAACTTGCCACGTCATGTGACATGTCACAATGTAACATGACTTTTTTTGCATTGCCAGAGCTGGAGTGGGCGCAGCCTCCATAACCGTCCAGCAGTTTGACACCCCTGCTCTAAAATTACTGACCAGAAGACACAATTAGTCTGGCTCATAGGCTAATGCTATTAAATCACTTATCCAACATGGTAACACACATATCAGAGTCTACACAGCAATGATTCACACATTAAGAGGAATGGAATAACAGTTGGAAGGGACCTTAGAGAGCCTCTAGTCCAACCCCCTGCTCAAGCAGGAAACCTTATACCACTTCAGACAAATGTTGTCCAGTCTCTTCTTAAAAACCTCCAGCGATGGAGCACCCTCAACTTATTGAGGGAAGTCATTCTACTGATAGTATAATTTTCATGAAGTTTCTCCTTAGTTTTAGGTTGCTTCTCTCCTTGATTAGTTTCCATCCATTGTTTCTTGCCCTGCCTTCAGGTGCTTTGAAAAATAGGTTTTCTGTGGCAACCCCTGAGATATCGGATACTGTTATCATGTCACCACTAGTCCTTCTTTTCATTAAACTAGACATACCCAATTCCTGCATATTTAATTCCTACCTATTTCCTACAATCCCCCAATTCCTACCTATTTAACACAAAGGTGGTGGCAACATGTAACTTCAGCTCCAAGATGAGCAATTTGTGGTACTCTAAATGCTACAGAACTACAACTCCAGCATCCCTCGAAAACATAGTGATGAAGGATATCTGGAGCTGTCCTACTTGATCTTAGAGCTAAGTATGATTGGACCTAAGATTATAGTGTGGATTGGGAAGTTGCAAAAATATCTCAAAAGGGCAAATCATTCTACATCATTGCCAAGAAAGCCATGTAGACATTGTCTATATCATTAGCAGGAGATGAGCTTAATATTCTATCAGGAGGTGGGCTTTATATTTACAAATCTGGAGGCCATGGGTAGCCTATTGTATTGATTTGGCATCTAAACTGAGCCTCTGGCATGCTTGATAGCACTGATGGAAAGGAGAGCAAAGAGATCAGCATTAGTGTGAGAAATTTAAAAAAGGAGAGCAGTGCAAGAGAAAGGATAGCACATCCTGAAGATGTTATTTGGAGACTGATGCCGTCAGGAAGGAAAGAAGAAGAGAACTTCTAGCAAATAAGAGAATCCCTTAGATCTAGACAGCATCAAAGAGCAAGCAACAAACTCAGCTTTGTCCTCTAATTATAAATCTCGTCACATCTGAGCGATTGTGTCTTTTTCTGAATCGAGGATTTGTTGTAGCCCAAGTTCTTCTTCAAAGCCAAACATGGAATCTTTCAGAGGAGGCTGGGATGTTGTTGACTTTCTCCCCCACCCTGTCCATCTTTCGGGAGGTTTGAGAGATCTGAAGGATAGTTGTCCAAATCCTTGGATGCTCATCACAATATGAAATTTAACAGTGTTCATTACAAGATGTTAGATAGGCAAACCGACATTCCTGTTCAGGCAAACACCTCAAGGGATGTGTATGCCCCTCTTATTTAGGGTCAGATAGATTTTTAAAAAATCCCCAAATCTACCAAAAGGACTTGACTGGATGAGAAGCTGAGATGTTCCTCTCACTAATAGCAATGGCCTCTCTCATCAGACCTTTTCCAGGTTCCTGAGCAAAAGAGGACCAGCAAAGATAGACCTCTCTCTTTCCCACCACGTGAAACCACTTTCCTGGTTCTATTTTGTTCCCTTTCCCATCTCTAAAGTCTCTGGCAATAAAATGTCCTTACATTACCTTTGACCAGGTAACTCAGCTTAACAGTGATACTAGCTTGAAAATGTGCAGGGATAAACCGCGGAAGAGATTATCAGCCATGGTTCATAACAACGACAAAAGAGGTTTATTGAATCATGGAAAATGGAAGGAAAACATCCAGGAAATGAGAGCTAAGTTGATCTTTGTATCACTGCTAATGATTGAGCAAGGGTGAATAACCCAGAATTAATTAGACTGGAGACTGGGCACAGAACAAGAAAGAAGGACAGCCTGCTTCATATGATTTAAATCAAAACTGGATAAATGCCAAATGACTCGAAAGAGTGAGCAGCAAGAATATTTAACACAGTTCTGCCCAACTTGAAGTTCTCTAGTTGTGTTGAACTTCAGATCCTATCATCCACGCCTATTGGTTGTACATGGTGGAAGTTGTAATCAAAAGATCTGGATAGTGTTTTTAAATGTACAAGTCAGCTGGCGCAAAGAACCTGGTGCACACCAAAGAAGCTTTCTACAGACTCCCTGGCTTGTAGTAGCATCTGCAGTTAATGGAATCAAGCCTAGCAAAATGTGTTTATTTATTTATGGACTTTCTATTTTGGGTCCCCTTATGTGCACACATAAAGAATAAAACCTGATATAAGACATTAGTCTCAGCTAAAATATGGGAGCTGCCAATTGATTTATTCGGTTGGTATACATACAGCACTGCAGGAAGCACTAAATCATATACCATTTCTTAAAAACTCCCTTTCTCTACTTTAGTCTCGGAGCATCCAACTACGTAGAATGGAAATTCCTAAAATTCTCAAAAGTGTGGCTTTTTCTCAGTGCAGAGTTTCAAAGTACTTCTCCCAACATAATTGAATAGCTCCAGGTTGGTAAGATAGCAGCTTGCTAATTGGTGTATCCCAGACGTTGTTTAAACACAACCAATGCAAACTAAATCTTGGGAGGATCACGTGGACTAACGGTAAGGAGTGTGATTTTGGCCAGGGAGCAAAGATACTGTTAAGTTAAGCTTAACTCATGGTGAAGTCATAGATGCCTCTATCTGGTTATCTTTGCAGAAATGGCTAGATACTGTCTTTTTTTGGGATGTTTTTTTTTCAATTTCACAGCCTAGCCTACAGTTCAGTACAGGTAGTCCTCGACTTACAACAGTTCATTTAGTGACCGTCCAAAGTTACCACAGCACTGAAAAAAGTGACTTTTTCACACTTACGACTGTTACGGCATCCCCATGATCACGTGATCAAAATTCAGATGCTTGGGAACTGGTTCAGGTTTATGATGGTTGCAGTGTTCGGGGTCATGTGATCACCTTTTGTGACCTGTTTACAAGCAAAGTCAATGGGCAAGCCAGTTTCACTTTACAACCGGGTTACTATAACAACTGCAATAATTCACTTAACAACTATGGCAAGAAGGGCTGTAAAACATGGCAAAACTCACTTAACAAATCTCACTGATTTGCAACATAAATTTTGGGCTGAATTGTGGTCGTAAGCCGAGGACTGCCAGTATGTCCAGATCCTCGTACTAATCCAGTCCAACAGTACGAAGCTTCTGAGCCCTGACCCACTCAACCAAATTCTATCATCTGCAGAAAAATCTAATTTCAAATCCATGCTGGGTAAACGAATCCCAATAGAACATTCTGAACTTATCTGTCACCCAAACACTTAAAAGGGTTATCGTAAAATATGGAAGGGAAACTTATTTGAAAAAGCACAGGATAATTAAAATTGTATGCATAACAGCACCTATAATATATGTGTGTTTTGGCAGTGTGACCAGCAGGCAATATAATACAAAGCAGGCCCAACTTTCTGCAGTTCTCCTTCCAGTCCATTACTTCTCTTCCAAAACTATCTTCTCCGCCTGAGGTGTGTGTTTGGAAGCTTGGGACAGTGCTGAAAAATATAACTGGATTAAAAAGTAATGTCTCTGCCTCAATAACCTGAGTTTAAATAGGGATAATTTAATGAAACAGGAAAGTAATCCTTGGAATGAGTTTCTTTGTTAACCATATTTACTTCTCTGCATAATCCCCACTATTCATGATGTGCTTCTGCCAACAATGGACAAGCTTCTTAAAGCTGCCACAAAAGAACCTCAGTATTTTGTCTTTTTAACTAGGTCCTGAGTCATTTCCACCTCTTAATCTGAGTCAGACAGATGCCCACAAAGGAATTCCTTCAGTTTTAGGAAAATGTGAAAGTTGCATGGTGCAAAGTCTGGGCTGTCTGGCAGATGGAGAAAACGGTGAGATCCAGTTCTGCAGTTGCCCCTCTGGGTGGCTTAAGATTGTTGTGTCATGTTGCAACAAAATGTCTGCTTTACGCTTAATCATTGTTTAATCACTCTCTCTATGGCCTACAACCAGGTCAGCAGAGACTAAAATCCAGGAAAAGCTTCCTTAGGTTGATAGAAGACTTTGAAGAATTTGAAAGCAGAGTGGACCTATGAAAAGCTACAAAGAACCAACTCTGGATGGAACCTATGGAACAGCTGGCACTTGGGTCTGACAAAAGCTGGGAAGTATAGAAATCATCTCATAGACTGTGCACAGGTACCACAAGATCCAGAGGCATTCTGAACAAATGAGGCTATCCGCTTGCCCCTGTGATTGTCATGCAAGCAACAACACATATGTACACCTGCCCTTTGTGCCCCGATCAGTGTACACTTGAGGACCTCATGGCAGCACATCAGAACACAATTTGTGTTGCCAGTTTCTGGGCAAGAGCTGTTTAATTTGTCCACATGATAATCATGTATTTTATATTTTTAATTTTCTGACATATAGTTTGCCTTATTTTAATTGTGATGCTTTTGACATGAATAAACAAGTAAGCAAACTTCATTGTTTCAAAGTTTTGAGTGTTGTAATGTAGTTGTCTTGAATTGATAGTGCTGCCAAATTCAAGAAAATCTACATGAATCTGACTTAATCCATCTATGTCCTCAGAACTAAACCATGAGCTTTCCTGCTGAAGTCTGGGCTTTTATTCATCACCACTATCACCACCGCTGCCACCATCATCACCACCACTCCTGCCCACGTGCACGTGCATGCGTACGCACACATACACACACCCACAGAAAGAGACAGGGAGGGAGAGAGAGAGAGAGCTTTGTGAGAATAGTCCATGAACTGATGCTTTGTTCTGTATCATACTGAAGAATTTATATTCTGCTCGCTTTCACAATGCTGTGAAGAAATCCCTCCTCTTTTTTTAGTGTGACAACAATTGCTGGCAAATTTCAACCCTTGAAGCTTTCATTTCTGCAGTCAAAATGTGAGGAACCCATGTTGTACAAGCCTTCTGTTGCTGAAGAACATCAATAATATGATCCACAGGTTCCTAGGAAATGCCAAACTTGACAGCAGTTTCGCTTTGAATTGATCTGCTGATTGTCCTTAGTCAGTTTATCAACATTTCTCATGTTAAACTTGTCAGTTGCTGTCACAGGTTGTCCCCTTTGTTCTTGGTCATGCAAATTATTCTTCCTGGTTCACCATTTTTACATTTTTTTTATTTTTGGACATACATCAGAGTTTCTGTTATTTCACCGTTGCCTACTGTTGGTGATTTGTACGAATGGAAGCATGGCTTTTAATTCAACCTTTCTTCAAAGGGACTATTTGCTTTTCGAATTTTACACTTATGGGTACAATGTGCTGATAAGATATTGCTAGAAGGCCTGGCTTTCATGTTTTGATGAGTTATTTAGCCTCAGTAAAGATTCTAATATTAAAAGACTGAATTCCTTGGTGCAGAAAATGAGCATTCATTCCTGTAAGGTCTTATTTCAAACCTTAACTAACATGTACCCCAGGTCTGCAAAAATATTAGGTAGAAAAGGACCCCTCCTCTTTGCTCTTCTAGTTACACAAAAGGGAAAATTTTAGTACAAAATAGGCAGCCTTTTCTGATCATGCCCAACTGGCACAGACTTATGTATACCGCTGTGGATTTAAGATTCAGCATATCTCCTGCCATATTTATTAATTCTATTTTAAAAGCTAACCAAAACCATTAATAAAAACAAGTGCAAGCTGAGCTGGATTCCCAAAGTGTACTCAGACTCAACTGGCAGTTTACTTTACAACAAGCTAAATTAATTTATAAGAGGAGAAATCCTAGGAAATTTTTCAGCAGCTAGCCAATGTTGGCTCATCAGAAAAAAACTAGAGAGGGTGAGACCTAAATGGTACAGGTAGTCCTCGATTTACAACAGTTCATTTAGTGACCGCTCAAAGTAACAAGAGTATTGAAAAAAGTGACTTATAACCGTTTTTCACCCTTACAATTGTTGCAGCATCCCCATGGTAACATGATCAAAATTCAGATGATTGGCAACTGGTTGATTCTTATGACAGTTGCATTGTTCAGTCAGCTTTTATGACCGTCTGACAACCAAAGTGAATGGGGAATCCAGATTCACTTAACAACCATGTCACTAACTTAACAACTGCAATGATTGACTTCACAACTGTAGTAAGAAGAATCATAAAATGGGGCAAAACTCAATTAACAAATTTTCACTTAGCAACATAAATTTTGGGTTCAATTGTGGTCATACTGTAACTCAAGGACTACCTTGGAAACCAGAAGTCAAACCCCCCCCCCCCAAAAAAAAAACCAGGATGCATTTCCAATTTATCTTTTAAAAATCTCTAAGAAAGTAGATGCCTAGCTGGCTTGAAAACTGATGCAACTTTCTGATAATGGAGAAGCAGCTTTTAAAAACAAGAATGGAATGCAGTCCCCTACTTGTTTATTGGGGATGGGGGGGTACTTCTGATCCAGTCAACTTCTCTTCTTTCCTGAATATATGGACTGGACAGAAGGTTAGGCAAATGGTCACAGAGGTCTTCTCCAACCTTCTAAGAATCTTTATGTAATTAACTGATGGAAACATCAGAGAGGACACTGATATATTTGAGATCAGTTGCTCCAAATCTATTTTTGTTTCCCTAAAGCAGGGGTCTCCAAAATAGACAGCTTTCAAATAACAGAATAACAGAGTTGGAAGGGACCTCCCTGCTCAAGCAGGAGACCCTATACCAGGGGTAGGCAACCTTGGCTCTTTTATGACTCGTGGACTTCAACTCCCAGAATTCCTGAGCCAGCTGTGCTGGCTCAGGAATTCTGGGAGTTGAAGTCCACGAGTCATAAAAGAGCCAAGGTTGCCTACCCCTGCCCTATACCATTTCAGACAAATGGCAGTCCAGTCTCTTTTCAAAAGTCTCCAGTGATGGAGCACACACTTCTGAAGGCAAGCAGTTTCACTGATTTATTGTTCTCACTGTGAGGACATTTCTCCTTAGTTCTAGGTTGCTTCTGCCATCGGTTAGTTTCCAACTGTTCCTTTTTGCCTTGCCTTCTGGTGCTTTGGAAAAGAGGTTGACATCCCCCCCCCCTTCTTTGTGGAAGCCCCTCAAATACTGAAACACTGCTTTAACTTTCAGACTCTTGGACTTCAACTCCCAGAATTCCCCAACCAGCAAAATCTTAAAGTCGTCAAGTTTGGAGACCCCGTACCCTAAAGCAATGTCAAGGAGAACCATACAGCAGGAGACTGAGAAAGATAATGACTGTGTTTCCACTTTGTGCTACAGAAGGCAAGATCTTGAGTTGGGTTTGTTTTTTTTTTTTTAAGGCCACCTCAGTGACTCTGGTGACACAGCTAACTGTGATTCACAGCGCACAGAATCTTCCTCAGCAGAGAAGTGGGTTCCAAAAGACTTGCTGTATTAATCAGATAGTGCCTTGAGGCCCTAACACGGCATCACAGTTGTATCCTGCTGCCGTCAGATCATTAAAGAGGGCAGAAATAGATACAAGGAGATACACAAAATGCTTACACCACAAACAGCCCCTCCAATAAAAACAGCCTCGCACGCCATTTGGAGCATCGGAAGAGTAAAACCATTAAAAAGAAGGAACATTATAGCTGGGAAAGAGACAAGTTTCATTTTCTTTTGACAGACCTACTTGGCAAATAGAGAAAACGTTTAGAAAAGTCGCAGGAGCCTGGAAGGGAAATAGAACACAGTAAAAATACAGCCCCTCCTGGGCAGACATGTCCATCTCAAAGAGGCTTATAGGTTGCAGTTTGAAAGAGGGGAGACATTGTTTTGATGGGAGAAATCTCCACTGTCACCCCTGTCACTTCAACTCTTTCACCCCTAGCAAGAGGGAAAATGGACATGTTTATGGAGAAGAGAAACTTTGCTTCAGAGGAAAAACATCTTTATATAAGCAGACAGCTGGAAAAGGTTTTTAATTTAGAGCAATGCTATTTAACCTCAGCAACTTTAAGAAGCATGGAGTTCAATTCACAGAATTCTCCAGCCAATTCTCTTGCTGGCTCGGGAATTCTGGGAGTTTTAGTCAACAATTCATAAAAGGATCATTGTTTCCCACCCCCAATCTAGGGCATTTAACTTGTCACCATCAACAGCCCACCACCTCCTTCCCAGATAACTGGACTTTCTGTCCAACTGGTATTGTGGTTGGAGAATTTTCCCTAACATTCATCTGGAATTTACCTTACTTTAAGTTAAATCAGTGGTTCTCAACCTGTGGGTCGGGACCCCATTTGGGGTCGAATGACCATTTCACGGGGGTCGCCAAACAACGCAGTCCGCCATTTTTTCCCCCTTTTCCTTAGCTGTGCTACTCCCTTTTATTCTATTGGCTTTTGAAAGCCAATAGAATAGACTCTCTTGAATAGAGTCTAATTCTATTGGCTTTCAAAAGCCAATAGGAATTGTCCAGGCTGTCTCTGCCCTCCTGAGCCCACCAAAAGTCCCATTCTGCAAACGGTGCTGCACCTGTTGAGTAGTCCTCGACTTACGACCAGTTGAGTAGTCCTCGACTTAGGACCAGTTGGGGGTCGCGGCATTAAAAAGGTTGAGAACCACTGAGTTAAATCTATTATCCCACTGTGTCCTGCACTCTGGGATAATAAAAAACAGGTCTTGAATTTCTCCTGTTTGACTGTCTTTCAGGAACCTCAAGAATCAGTATCTCCTCTCCATTGGTGCCCACCAGAGGTTAAAAAAAGATGGTGATCACAGTAGCACAACCAATGACCAGCCTGGTGTGTGTGTGACTTTGACAAATGACTGCATCATTCTGTCATGATTATCATTTTGCCTTTTTTACTACCACCACCACTTACCAATCGTAATGTTCCCTCAGCTTTCATTTCCCAAACTAAACCTGTGATGAACATTTTCAGGAACTGGGTATGTCTAGTTTAACAAAGAGAAGGAATAGGGGGGACATGATAGCAGTGTTCCGATATTTGAGGGGCTGCCACAAAGAAGGGGGGGATCAACTATTTTCCAAACCACCCGAAGGCAAAACAAAAAACAACAGATGGAAATTAATCAAGGCTAGAAGCAACCTAGCCTTGAATAATTTCCATCTGTTGCTTTTTGTACCCATTGTACCACTTTTAGGATATGGCACTATCCGAGTACCACCAGTCACCTAGCAAGGTGTCAAAAATTTGATGACCCATAAAAAAAGGAAAAAAAATGATGAAGTACAGGTAGTCCTCGACTTACAGCAGTTCACTTAGTAACTGTTCGAAGTTACAATGGCACTGAAAAAAGTGCCCCCCAAGCCACAGCCGAGCAAGACACCTGTCTGCCCACCTGGCGGTGCTCTTCCTCCTGTCCGAGGTTTTCATTGTTGTAAGCATTTCTGTTGAGGATTGGCAGCGGGGGTGGGGTGGGGGGTGTTTGGTTTTTATTCCCCCCCCCCGTCTGCTGGGTGGTTGCAGCAGGTTTTGGTCACTTCACATGACCCTGGGACACTGTGACCGTCATAAATATGAATCAGTTGCCAAGTATCTGAATGTAAATCATAAGACCCTGGAGATGCCGCAACATTCCAGCTGATCGGCGCTTCTTCTGGGCTCAGCAGAAGCACCAGGATCAGTGCTGCTTTCCAGCTGATCGGCGCTTCTTCTGAGCTCAGCAGAAGTGCCAGGATCAGCGCTGAGCTCCAGCTAGAGCCTGGCACTGATCCTGGCGCTTCCACTGAGCCCTGAAGCCCTGCAGCTCCAGCCATCTCTCGCTCAGGCTTGTGCGGTGCTGCCACCGGTTCAGCTCATTCCCCTCCCCCGCTACAACTTTTCTAGGATGGTCGCGTACCACCTGCCAGGTGCCAATGTACCACAGGTGGTACCCGTACCACTGGTTGAAAAGCCCTGGACTAGAAGACCTCCAAGGTCCCTTCCAACTCTGTTATTCGGTATTCTGTAAGTTCCTTTAATCTTTCCTTGTATGCTTAATTTCCAGATTTGATAACCTCATAACTTTTTTTTGAACCTCTTCTAATAAGTGTGCATCTTTTTTTGAAATACAGCATCCAAAATTGGAGATAGAATTCAGGATGGATTCTGACCAAAGTTTAATGAAGCAGAAATATTATTTGCCAGGATTGCACAACTGTACTTCTATTGACAGAGCCCCCAGTCACCAAGAAGGAAGGTTCCAAGAACCTTCACTATTTATTATTATTGTCAAGCCAACTCTCCCTTATCCCATAAGTGCATTATTATTATTATTAGTAGTAGTAGTAGTAATAGTAATAGTAGTAGTAGTAGTATTTACACCTTTTTTTCTAATTCCCCTTTTCTACTTCACAACTGCAACTAGTTCCTGTACAATTCAACTGAACAATGAAACTAATTCAATCAGGTGGCAGATCCTGCTGGCTTCAGTCGATTTCAATTCTCCTGAAAAGTTTTGTAAAGTGTTATTGAATGGCAGAGTATTGCTGAGACAAGATAGGAGCCAGAGGAATTAAGAATTATTGGCTTTTTCCACTGGTTCCTCTTTCCCTGATTTTGACATTCAGCAACTCAAGAAGTTGTACTTCGAATGTCTGCAAATTAAGATCTTTATCTTAAAAGCAGTATAGTAGTAGAGCAAGCATGTCAAACTCGCAACATCACGTGATGTGTCACGACGTATCGTGACTTTTTTTGCCATTGCCGGCAATGGAGTGGGCACAGTTTCGCTATGATGCATCCGGCTGCCAGTTTGACAATGCCTGTAGTAGAGGATCAACCAAATGACTGGCAGATCTAACAAAAACATGTCTACTCTTCTTTCTGAACTATTTGCCTGATCAGATTAAAGACTGGACCTCTCTTTCCACAGGCTGCATTGCAGAGAGGGTCATAAAGACAAGATGGCAGCTGAAGATACGTGACTGAAGTCCCTTCTCTTCTACGTTCATTTTGTGTGAGATGTTTGTACAAAGGGGCGTGGCTTCAATTATGCAGTTGCAGCTACCATGTTGACTTTTTTTTTAAATATTTCGTATAGTGTGAGATCCTAGAAAGTGTGCAGAAAAGACCAACAAAGATGATAAGGGCTAAAGGCTAAAGCATATGATGAGCAGTTGAGGGAGCTAAGTATGTCTAGACTATTGAAGAGAAGGAGGGGGGGGGGCATGTTAACTACCTTCCAGTACTTGAGGGGCATTAAAGAGAAATCCAACATAGAACTAAGGAGAAATGTGTAAGAACAATTAATCAAGAATTTGTGGGATGCTCCATCACTGGAGTCTTTCAAGAAAACAATTGGACAAAAAAATTGTACAGGATGGTATAAGGTCTCCTGCCTTGAGCAGGGGGTTGGACTAGAAGATCTCTGAGGTTCCTTTCAGCCTTATGATTCTATGTTCTAATCAGAACAAGCTACAATGTCCCAGTTCATACAAAGCCCATCATGGTTTACTGACAACAATGCATTCACACAACACAATAAGCGCAAACCAAGCAAACCACAATTCCAGTGAGGTAATTCTGGAAGAACATGCAAACCACAAAGATCACCCTTCACCTTGCCCTCTAAAGAGGCTTCTTGTTGTTGTTAGTTGCGAAGTCGTGTCCGACCCATCGCGACCCCATGGACAACGTTCCTCCAGGCCTTCCTGTCCTCTACCATCTTCTGGAGTCCATTTAAGCTCATGCCTACTGCTTCAGTGACTCCATCCAGCCACCTCATTCTCTGTCGTCCCCTTCTTTTTACAGCAGAACAAGAGAACTAGAAAAAACTTCAATAAAAACAGCCACCAGCTAGCTAGAACTATCACCTGCTTTAATGATATATCCGAGTACGAAACTGTTGTGGTGCCATTTCTACTGTGAATTGGTATGCTGTGGATGCTAAATTAGGAATTTACACTTCCTGGGTATAAAAGCAATGATTTCTCACTGAAGTATGGGGAGCTGTTGAACCTGGACTAATAATTATTATAATTAAAGCAAAACTAGCATGGATCTGAGTGGTTATTCTTACCAATGAAGTAAAGGTGAATTTCCATCTGTTTAAGCTAGTGTGAAAGGGAAGGAAATTTCATGACTTGCTAAATTAAAACCCCGAGAGAATAAATCAAGTGGGGGAAAGATATTAGAGAGATCCAATTGAAATGACTTCAGAGAAAAAGACTTTGCAGAAATAACTCCATTGCCATCTGTGACAGCTGTCCTGATACCAATATTAAAAATGCATCCATTATTTCTTTTAATAAAAACAAGCTTCCATAAACCTATAGCTGCCAGTTTTCTTTTGTTTTTCTTTTTTAAACCGTGTTTTGATTAGAGTACTTTTATCAAAGAGATGCCATGGAAACATATTGTAATCCTCCATCTTATGCACATTAGTGTATATGCAGAAAAAACATCCTGTGTGCCTTCTCTCATACCCCATTAGCACTGGCACTTTTCCAGAACAGATGGAAGGGCCAACTGGAAGATCTATCATCATCATCATTATTATTGTTATTATTATTTCTTCTCTGGTGTGTTTATCTATCTTGATGCTAATAGCTGCAACATTAAGGTGTACTTTGGTATATTAGGGGGCAAAAGGGAGAGACTTTAAGGGCTGGTTTGCTTGTTAAACCCAACACACTCAATGAAATGGGGAAAAAAAATTGAATGTTGGCTCCATCCACTGCAGAGGTGCTCCAAGGTGACAAAATGCATATTAGGGTACAGAATGTGGACTTTGGATTGTGAATCCATGTTAATTAATTGTCCCAACAATATCAGACTCAAGTTCAAAGGAATTCCATCAGAATTCACCAAATTATGGAATCGTGTGATGGACCCTTCTCAAGCAGAGATGAATCTAATTTGAGAAGACTTTGACCAAGGGTCCTATCTGGTCCCTTTCATGAATGGCTGGCAGCAGCTCCCAGCTATTATGATTTGTCACAATACCCCAGAGTGAATTTTGGAACCTCACCGGCTATTTAGGCTGCGTCTCAGACAATTACATGTAACAGGACACCCCTCCCCCCCCACACCTATAGAATCCAAATTTCCTGATGGTGCATGCAAGAAGAGAGAGGGCATTTAGAACAACTGGATAAGAAAATGTGGTGTTTCTGAGCCCTTGGTCATTTGCTAAATGGTTGGGTTCCCCCCCCACCATCCAATCAGAACTGATGAAGCTTCTTGGATGAGAAGTGAAATGTCTTCTTCTTTTTCTTCCTCAAGGAAAAACAGTCCAGCTGCCTTTTGAAAAAGCACCTTTGAGACAGCTATGACCTGGATAACTGAGAATCTCATCGTCAAAGGGGATGATGCCTTTGAACTTTGGAAGAGTCCTGAGAATATTGTGAACAGCTTTGAAAACCAGAAGGATCATCAAACAAATGAACTCAGAGTTCTCATTCAAGGTACAAATGACCAGGCTAAAAATTATCAGACCCATTATGAGAATTCCCAGCATTCTGGAGAAGTTCTAATCCTGAAAAAAGTGGAAGGAAAGGGCTGGTTTTGCTTGTTAAACCCAACACATGCAGTTCTTTGCTGCCTTCCAAAAGCTAAACAGGATTGGCTCTGATTGGCAGTTTGATGGGACACTACCAGAAAAATCTTAGGAAATGGAAGCAAGGCTAGGAAGTTAGAAAAGACATTCTAAGGAAAAGCATTAGCAATCTACATCCATATTGCTGTCATAACAGCCTACACACATCGGTCTCTATATCACTTTGTTCTCTGCATGAATAACGGAATAACAGTTTAAAGAGTTGGAAGGGATCTTGGAAGTCTTGTAGTCCAACCCCCTGCTCAAGCAGGAGAACTTATACCATTTCAGACAAATGGTGTCCAATCTCTTTTAAAAACCTCCAGTTGGAGCATCCACAACTTCTGGGGTCAAGGCCTTCCACTGATAAATTATTCTCCTTAGTTCTAAGTTGCTTCTCTCCTTGATTAGTTTTTCCTAATCTCCATAGTTCCAGGTTGCTTCTCTCCTTGATTAGTTTCCATCCATGGCTTCTTGTCCTGTCTTTGGAGTGCTTTGGAGAATAGGTTGACCCCCTCTTCTTTGTGGCAGCCTGTTAGTTACTGGAACATTGCTAAATGTTTTAGCCTCCAAGCCCCCAGTCATCTTTGTTGGTCTTCTCTGCACTCTTTCTAGAGCCTCAATGTGTTTTTTCATATCGTGGCGACCAAAATGTCAAATGAGTTGAGATCAGCTCAAAAAAGATGCTATCTAATGAAGGGTTCTGCATATTTAGCTTGGATGATGAGTGGATTGCAGTGCAATCTAAGAGAGCCAGTTTGGTCTAGTGGTTAAAGCAGCAAGCTAGAAACCAGGAGACTGTAAGTTTTAGTCCCACCTTAGCCATAAAAACCAGCTGGGTGACTTTGGGTCAGCCCAAAGTTACTTCACAGGGTTTTTACTATGGAGAAAAGAGAAGGAAGTTGTATTTGGTATGTTCATTATCTTGAGTTATTTATAAAAGTAAAGGTGGATGTAAATAAATAAGTAAATATGTAAGAATAATCCTAAGGTTACTTATTTTAGAATTAAGTCCCATCAGTTTAAATGGAATTTACTCCATGGAATAGGTATGTAAGACAGAATTCCTTTCCCTCCTACCAGTCATTTCTCAATCACAAGAAGCTCCAGGCATTCTGCAATCATATCCATTGAAAGAAAGAAAGAAAGAAAGAAAGAGAGAGAGAGAGAGAGAGAGAGAGAGAGAGAGGAAGGAAGGAAGGAAGGAAGGAAGGAAGGAAGGAAGGAAGGAAGGAAGGAAGGAAGGAAGGAAGGAAGAAGAAAGAATAAACTCCTTCTGCTATTTAGAGGCTGACTGCTCTTGCACAGAAGAAAGAAGAAGAAGAAGAAGAAGAAGAAGAGAAGAAGAAGAAGAAGAGAGGAGGAGGAGGAGGAGGAGAGGAGGAGGAGGAGGAGGAGGAGGAGGAAGAAGAAGAGAAAGAAGAAAGAAAGAAAGAAAGAAAGAAAAGAAAGAAAGAAAGGGAAAGAATTAAACTCCTTCTGCTATTTAGAGGCTGACTGCTCTTGCACCGAAGAAGAAGAAGAGAAGAAGAAGAAAGAAGAAGAAGAAGAAGAAGAAGAAGAAGAAGAAGAAGAAGAAGGAGGAGGAGGAGGAGGAGGAGGAGGAGGAGGAAGAGGAGGAGGAGGAGGAGGAGGAGGAGGAGGAAGGGAGGAAGAAGAAGAAAGAAAGAAAGAAAGAAAGAAAGAAAGAAAGAAAGAAAGAAAGAGAAAGAATTAAACTCCTTCTGCTATTTAGAGGCTGACTGCTCTTGCACCGAAGAAGAAGAAGAAGAAGAAGAAGAAGAAGAAGAAGAAGAAGAAGAAGAAGAAGAAGAAGAAGAAGAAGAAGAAGAAGAAGAAGAAGAAGAGGAGGAGGAGGAGGAGGAGGAGGAGGAGGAGGAGGAGGAGGAGGAGGAGAAAAACCATCTGGATCCAAAGAAGAAGTGATTAATTCTGTGGGTAGGGAT
Source organism: Crotalus tigris (assembly GCF_016545835.1). Lineage (NCBI taxonomy): Eukaryota > Metazoa > Chordata > Lepidosauria > Squamata > Viperidae > Crotalus > Crotalus tigris. The sequence goes on from NW_024100476.1 coordinate 316,021, forward strand.
GAGGAATGATTACCCTTGTAGAGCCAAAAGCCTATAAACACAATAAATTTCTTCCCACAGATTAAAAACAAATAAAGTAATCATAGTCAACCCAGCTACTGCATAATTCTGAAGCCCAGATATATTAAAAGCCTCTTCCAAGTCAGTCCTCCATTCAGCCCACTGCAGTTTCTCAGCATACTGTACATCCAATTTATTTGGAAGGAGGCATCAGAGGGCAATTGTGTATATTAAGCATTAGCAAAGAGGAATAAAAACCCAATCGATCAAATGCAGGAGGATAAAATGTCTATCTTGGAAGGAAAAATATAAAGACAAATAGTAAGCACCAATGTTTATTTAGCCAAATACTTATCCGCTCCTATTTTATTATTACGCAGCTACTTTTCTTTTCTTTTTCATTATTCACTCTGCGGCAATCTTCCTCAGCAAAATATCCTTTAGAAATGCTGATTGAGAATCCTAGGAATTGGAACTCCATCTGGCCAGGAGAAATTGATCTGGTGGCTCAGCACTCAGTCTGGCAGAGAAGAGGAAACAGAACTGAGCATGAAATCCTTTGGAAAATAAGACTATTCTTTCCTGATTTCTTTCCTCAATGACAGGAAACAGTGAAAGAGCAAAATGTGAATTCATATTGACTACGAATAGTGCTCCACTTATAACCATAACTGAGCCTGGAATTATGGTTGCAAATCATTGCTGTGGTAATGACAGCATCACCATCAGATGGATTCAAGCTGGCTGACCGGCCGTACTCAGCGTGTGGTCCTCAATGGAACCAATTCTACATGGAGGGAAGCATGTAGTGGGGTGCCCCAGGGCTCTGTTCTGGGCCCAGTGCTCTTCAACATCTTCATCAACGATCTGGACGAGGGGATAGATGGAGAACTCATCAAATTTGCAGACGACACCAAGCTGGCAGGAATAGCCAACACTCCAGAAGACAGGCTTAAGATACAGAAGGATCTGGACAGACTTGAACACTGGGCACTATCCAACAAAATGAAATTCAGTGGTGAAAAAAATAAGGTTCTACATTCAGGCAAGAAAAAACAAATGTACAGGTATAGTATAGGGGCTACCTTGCTCAATAGTAGTAACTGTGAGAGGGATCTTGGAGTTCTAGTGGACAATCACTTAAATATGAGCCAGCAGTGTGCTGCAGCTGCCAAAAAGGCCAACACAGTGCTAGGCTGCATTAACAGAGGGATAGAATCAAGATCACGTGAAGTATTAACACCACTTTATAATGCCTTGGTAAGGCCACACTTGGAATACTGCATCCAGTTTTGGTCACCACAATGTAAAAAAGATGCTGAGACTCTAGAAAGAGTACAGAGAAGAGCAACAAAGATGATTAAGGGACTGGAGGCTAAAACATATAAAGAACGGTTGCTGGAATTGGGTATTTCTAGTTTAACAAGGAGAAGGAAGAGGGGAGACATGATAGCAGTGTTCCAATATCTCAGGGGCTGCCACAAAGAAGAGGGGGTCAAGTTATTCTCCAAAGCACCGGAAGGCAGGACAAGAAGCAACGGATGGAAACTAATCAAGGAGAGAAACAACTAAGGAGATATTTCCTGACAGTTAGAACAATTAACCAGTGGAACAACCTGCCTCCAGAAGCTGTGAATGCTTCAACACTGGAAGTTTTTAAGAAGAGACTGGACAGCCATTTGTCCGAAATGATATAGGGTTTCCTGCCTGAGCAGGGGGTTGGACTAGATGACCTCCAACTATTATTATTATTATTATTATGGATCATCGCATAGTCAGCCAGATGTTCAGACTGGATTTGGCATTTTGTCCACCTATCGAGTCCTTACCCAGGACCTGGGATAGGCAGATGTGGATGTTTGATGGTATTACAGATATCGTCGCAGGATGGAAGCAGTTCCTAATAAGGCCGCCTTTTGCAATTGACTAATAGCGAATTTGTCAATGCCAATGGTGTTCAAGTAGTGCTCCAGTTGTTTTGGGATTGCACCCAAGGAGCCTATGACTATTGGTACTACCCTTGCTTGTTTTTGCCACAGTCTTTCTATTTCTATTTGTAGGTCTTTGTATTTTGTTATCTTCTCCAGTTCTTTCTCTTCTATTCTGCTATCTCCAGGCACTGCCACGTCCACTATCCATACTTTTTTGTCTTTCTTATCGACAATTGTTAAGTCTGGGGTGTTATGCTGCAGGTGCTTGTCTGTTTGAATTCTGAAGTCCCAGAGCAGTTTAATTTTATCATTTTCTATGACTTTCTCTATTTTATGGTCCCACCAGTTTTTGCTTACAGGCAAATGATATTTTTTGCAGATCTTCCAATGCACCATTGTTGCTACTTTGTCATGCCACTGCTTGTAGTAAATCAAGGCATCACATGACTGTATCTAATTTTCCATTTTTTGCAGCGGTTGTTAAGTGAATCCATTTTATCCGATGGGTGATATTTTTTTTTACCAAAATCAGAAGTAAATGCGAGAAACTGGCAAACAAAAAAATATTAAAAAATCATGGTCACATGACTATATGTTGCTGCAAGCAGTCAAAAAGGTGAGCCGGCTGCCAAGTGCCCAAAATGTGTCTATTATAACTTTGAAATCATTTAAGTAGCCTTGGGGAGAGCTACCATTAGTTCAAAACAAGTTAAGTGACTGGTCATAAATTGAGGACTGCCTGTATTCCAGTGATAATAGGGATGTCACTGTGCAGATTTGGTGAAATTACAGCTGGCCTGAGAAGTGAAGGAGGCCCCATAGTTTTGTTTCCTTGGGCTTCTGATTAGATAGGCGAGTGGGCTGGAGGAGGAAAAAGATAAATCCAACAGAGGAAGGCAATGCAAACTTAAGAGAGGACGAAGAAGGATGAGGATATTTCTATGACAACAAGGACAGAATAGTTAAAGCTGTATTTTTATCCAAGGTACTGTATTTCTGTGAAAGCTGGATCCTAAGAGTAAGAGACAGAAGAGAGTTTGTGGGTTTGGAGACAATTACTATGGGTACCAGGAACTACAAAAGAACCAAGTATTTTGTTTACTTATTTATCTGCATCCCGCCTTTATTATCTTTACAAATAACCCAAGGCAGCAAACATATCCAAGACACCTTTCTCCTCCGATTTTTCCCCACAACACCACCTCTGTGAGGTGGGTTGGGCTGGGAGAGAATGACTGGTCCAAGGTCACCCAGCTGGCTTTCATGGCTAAGGTAGGACTTGAACTCAGAGTCTCTCACTTTCTAGCCCAAACCACCAAACCAAAGGCTGTCTGCTCCCTTCAAGCCATGATTAGCAAGCAGAAATGTGCATATGTTGGGTATAAGACATGAGCGTATGATGCACTAGGACAAAAATGGCTGCACTTGAAAAGGGGAGGGGGTGCAAAAGGAGAAGACAATGGTGAACAGAGAGGATCAGAGACATGACTGGGAAGTTCTTGGAAGATCTCAGGAATCATCACTGGACTGAGATGGCAGGCTTTTTGTCTATAGAATTGCCAAGGGTATGGTTTGACTCAATGGGACCCAACTAGCTTTGGCAGTCATTTTTAACACTGAAAACGGCAATTAACCAAGCAGGGTGCATTGGCTCTGCTTAATCAGAGCACCAAGAATGTTATGTCTAGGACCAGAACGGGAACATGGAGAGAGGAGACAGAAACCTCACAAAATCCCCATTAGTGATTGCATCAGGGACATAGGTATTGCTGATATAGGAGAGTTTTGCATTGCTAACGCCACTTAACCTCAAGTAAACTTTGTTCAACATGTCTAAAACGGACCTTAAGCTTAGTCAGACCATTTGAATGCAACTGGTGCAATGAAGACCAATACTCAAGTGCAACTCCTTTCAGCATTGCCTGAACTTGGTGGGTGACCACTCAGGGGTTGTTCAAGGGATAACAAGCCTGTTAAATATTGCTGCATTTGAATGAGAAATCCAACGAAATCATGAAACCCACAGGCTCTGCACACTTGCTCTAAAAATAACAACAAAAGTTATTATCATCTACCCTAGTTCTGCCTTTGGACTTCCTCAAAGCCTGAGAAATGGGATGCTTTTCTTTAATTAGCATTAGAGAGCCACACTTTGTCCTTACGACCAAAAGAAGTTACATACTGAGCGCGAAAGAATAACTGCTACCTGCCTTGAGTTTGTGTAAGTCATTCATTCTGAATATGCTTCTGAAGACCAGAAACCAGATTCAATTACCTACTTGAAAGCCTGCATTGCCAGTCAGTATGGAAACACCAAGGTTTTGATGGATTAACGATCTGGCTCAATCTAAGGCAGATTTCTATATTCCAGGGCAGCTACTCATACATAGATGCCATAGGCAAATCTCCTGGGAGAAGAACATTTGCAGTTGCAACAGTAGAGCTGCTGAAACAGTGTCCCAGGGGTCTTTGTTTTGTTTGTTTTTTTAAAGTTCTTCTCAGAGGTCAGAAGAACACTAACTTCAGAAAGTTGAAAGCATTAGAAGATGCTTTTCTCTTTTTCCCAGGCTGGATTTTTCTAACATCAGGATATTCTAAGACTGGAAATATTCATCAGAACAAAAGGAGAGATCTGTTTTTCTTTTAAGCGAATGGAAAAGTCCTGACCGCTGCTGATCCGCACACTTCCATCTGCCAGGTTGAATATATCAGGATGTTAAGTTTATCCAAAGAGCATTAAGCAAGATAATTATGTCTATTAAGCACACAAAAGTCTGTATTATAGCTAGAGACTTGTATGGTAAATTTTTCTGGAGAAAATTGTCCACTTCGAGCAAGTTTGTCAGTTTCAAAATTGCATGATGTCTGTCTTCCAGGTGATCTTTTATAAAAATAGAGAAGAGGGATTTCATGGTTCTCTTTACTGGTTCCAGTGACTGGAAGGTAGGAGAAAGCTACTAAAGAAGTTGCAAAGAAAGAAGAGAGATTACAGTATTATCTCCAGTTTTGCCTTATAACTCCCATGTGGTCAGGTATGTCAGCAGCTTCATAAAATAGGAATGTGCAAAAGAGTTTCAGAAAAAGGACCTGGTTTTGCCAACAGGCCTGGGGAACCCAGAGTGGGATGGAGTCCATCAAGTGGCTTGTTTGATTGATTGTTGTCGCCAGGGGGGGGCGGGGGGGTTATTGTTTTTAATTGTTTTATATTGGATTTTTATTTTGATAAGCTGCCAAGAAAGAAAGAAAGAAAGAAAGAAAGAAAGAAAGAAAGAAAGAAAGAAAGAAAGAAAGAAAGAAAGAAAGAAAGAAAGAAAGAAAGAAAGAACGTTCTTTCATTGGACCATACCAACCTTCTCCAGATCATTCTCGCTGGACATAAAACCTCAGAGATTGAAGATGTTTCTGGAGTGGTCCGGCCCAAAACAGATCTGCTTTATTCAGAATGTCTGGATTAGCGTAAAACAAGTCTGCTTCAGAAGCTGTACTTCTGGAAAACTGCTGAGCCATCCTTGAAACCGCATGGTGTGGTGCACAACAGAATATTCTGAAACCCACTGGGACATTCTGTTCCTGGATCGGTGGATTGTCCACATCCCAGTGAAGAAGCCACCGGCATTATAATGAACGTATAATTCTGAAGTATTACAAGGAAGAGTAAATCCACGTTGCTATGAAGATGAAGCCACGTTGACTGTAGTGAAGACAATGTCCTTAAATACAACCACATCAGTTCTCTGAATGCTACACAACTACCTGTCCCTGCCCAGGCTGTTCAGAAACTTGATTCTCTTCCACACTGAAGAGCTGCACAGATTCAGCATCAGTGCCCTGCCCGTGTTCCCACGGTGGTGCAGGACCTGCAGAAGTCTTCAGGAACTGAGCCAATTAAGATGTAGTTCAGCTGCTTCTCCAGAGGAAACATAGCAAAATACTCCTGCAGAGATTTTTCTTTCCCAGGAGCTGAGTTTCCCATTGGATGGCTCCTCCTTGGTTGAAAATGCTCCCTTGCCTGGCCTCCTCAGGTATTTCCCTCCCCCTCCCTCCTGCAATGCCATCTTGCTTTGCTGCCAAAACAAGCAGGGCAAAACATGCAACTGTTATAGTCATTTCTGCAACCTGGTATTGACTCTCCAATCAATTCCTGGGCAAAAAAAAAAAATAAGGTTAAAAACCTTGCAGGAGGGCACAATTGCTTTTCTAAAGATTTATGGAGCAAAACCAGAAGTTTGTGGAGAGGTCCTTAAAATCTCTTCTGTGGGGAAGTGCCTTAAACGTAGGGTGCGAATATCGTCATATTATGGATTTCCCCCTGTATGAATAAAAGGTAGTCCTCGACTTCCGGCCACAGTTGAGCCCAACAGTTCTGTTGCTAGCCCAGACAGTTGTTAAGTGGGTTTTGCCCCATTTTACGACCTTTCTTGCCACAGTTGTGAAGGGAATCGCTCCAGTTGTTAAGTTAGTCACAGGGCTGTGAGGAGAATCTGTCTTTCCACATTGACTTTGCTTGTCAGAAGATCGGAAAAGGCGATCACGTGACTGGGGGGATGCTGCAACCATCATAAGTGTGAGTCAGTTGCTAAGCGTCCCAGTTTTGATCACCTGACCACGGGGGAAGCTGCAACAGTCATAACTATGAAAAATAGTCATAAGTCACTTTTTTCAGTGCCGTTGTAATGTTGAATAGTCCCTAAACAAACTACCTGCACTCTTTTGGTACTTGGTAGTGGTTTGTTTGGTTTTCGTAATACTACAAAACCCCAAAGCTCTCTGAGATCCAGTCATTAGTATCACACCTGCTATCGATTGCAACAGTACACACTGGAGGGTCTCTCAAATTATTTCTGCTTCTTACCTTTACCTTCCATTTATGCCCACCAATCAACATTTCCTCCTCATTTCTACTTAAAAGGATCCCTGGGAATTGTCATAGCTCGAGGGTGCTTTATGTGTTAGTGTGGGAAAGACAACTCTTCACACATGAAATAACTGTGTGTGACACTTTCACCAGCAACTGCCTACTCACCACAAAAGATAAACCTAGCATAGATTCCTGCAGCTAGTTTTCATTGATGCCAGCAAGCACCATGGCTGTAATCCAACACAAAGACACATTCGGTTGTCTACTTTCTCAAAGAGAAACATATAACAGTGGTGATAAAACAGCATTTTCCTTCAGCATTTCTTTGATGAAAGGAAAACGAGTTGACGAAGCACAAAAGAATTACAGCATGCCTTCACAATGAAAAAAGTCAGTGACAAAGCAGCAGTAACATCGCTCATACTGGAAGGGAAGTATCTATTTGTGTTAGGTGTGTATATGCACATGTGATGTACTCTGATGTACTGGAAAATTACCCAGATTAATTGATTCAGTACCCGTATCAGTCAGAGCTGATTTTGAAGGATTCTCCCAATACTTTGTTGGTAAATATATATATTTTCTTCTGTTCAATTGTGTCCGATTGTTGGAGATTGCCTGAACAAGTCCCTGCAGTTTTCTTGGCAAGGTTTTTTGGAAATGGTTTGCCCTTGCCTCCTTCCTAGGGCTGAGAGAGGGTGACTGGCTCAAGGTCACCCAGCTAGCTTTTTGCCTAAAGAGGTGCTAGAACCCACAATAGTCTCCTGGTTTCTGGCCTAATACTTTAACCTAACTGAACTAAACCCACTCCCTAAATATTACAATTTGCAAACTCCAAAACATTGGGATTTAACAATTTTCTTCTTTCCTTACCCTGTGGTTCATCACATACAGGTCGTCCCAGTGGTAGGATTCAAATATGTGAACAACCAGTTCTCTGTGTGGATCCTGTTTCCGGAAGTCCATTCTGGGCCTGGGCAACAAAAAAATAGCTATCGGTTCTGCCGAACTGGTGTGAACCGGCTGAATCCCACCACTGGGTTGTCCTCAACTTATGACCACAACTGAGCTCAAAATTTCTGTTGTTAAGTGAGACATTTGTTAAGTGAGTTTTGCTCCATTTTACGACTTTTCTTGCTCCAGCTGTTAAGTGAATCACTGCAGGGGTTAAGTTAGTAAAATGGTTGTTAAGTGAATCTGGCTTCCCTACTGACTTCGCTTGTCAGAAGGTTGCAAAACGTGATCACATGACCCCGCGACACTGTAAATATCATAAATATGAGTCAGTTGCCAAGTGTCCAAATTTTAATCACATGACCATGGGAATGCTGCAATTGTCATAAGGGTGAAAAACAGTCATAAGTCACTTTTTTCAGTGCTGTTGTAACTCCAAACTGTCACTAAATGCATTGTTGTAAGTCGAGGACTATCTCTACTAAGAATTCTTTGACGTGAATATTTTGACGTTCTTTTAAACTCCTGATTTAGAACATAAAAAAATATGGTTGGAAGGGGTCTTGGAGGTCTTCTAGTCCAACCAGCTACTCAAGTAGGGGACCTTGTACCATTCTGGACAAATGACTGTCCAGTCTCCTCTTGAAAACCTTCAGTGATGGAGCACCACAACTTCAGGAGACAAGTCGTTCCACTGATTGTTCCCACTGTAGGAATTTCTAGTTTACAGTAATAGAAAATCATGATCTCCCAATCTAGAAGTAGCCAAAATTAAACCTGATTAGCTTTTTCAAGATCAGTCAAGGTCACCTAGGTCAGTGTTTCCCAAACTTGACAATTTTAAGGCATGTGGACTTCAACTCCCAGAATTCCACAGCCAGCGTTGCTGGCTGTGGAATTCTGGGAGTTGAAGTCCACATGCCTTAAAATTGTCAAGTTTGGGAAACACTGACCTAGGTGATATGATTTGCTGTAACTTTTCAAGGTTACTGTTCTGTATTTGATTTTCAAATGGCAAGCCAGGGTCATTTCCCCAAAAGTTTCTTCTTCTGTCACTATAAAATGTGTTATTTTGGGGTGGCAATTTTAGAGGAATTGGAGGTATTCAAAATTTATAATCTTACAGACAATATTGGGGGCTTCAGATCGCATGTCCTTTTCTACAAAAGATACACGGCGTCAGTTCTTTTGAAATCTTAAAGGTTATCTGTGCCACCTATCTCAATTCAAGACACCGGTTCTCAATTGAAGTGCTAGAACCTGAAGTTCTAGCACTTCAAATGAGTTTCCCATAGTTGCATGACTGTGAACTTGAAGTTAAACTATTTGATAGTGTGACTTGTCTTTTATCACCTCACCACATGCATTATAATATTCCAAGAGATACTCTTCTCTAAAAATTTGTTTGTAGGCTAAATATACTATACATTTACAACAGGAGGTGCTTCTTATTCCCATATCTGGTTTTAATTGTCTTCCCAAGGAATGGGAAATAATTCAAAAAGAGCTACAGAATAGAGGGATAGGCATATGAGAGCATTATAAATACAGTAGAGGACCAGTTTTGGTGCAGTGGTTAAGGCACCAATCTTGAAACTAATAGTCCTTCAAGTTAGATCAGACTCGAAAACCAGAGTTATGAATGTGAATACTACCTGTATTATAAATAATCAAATCTTGCAGCTCTGAATAAGCTTCTCTTCTTCCTTTTGCTCATGAGAACTAGGGAATGTTCCGTCTGAGACACTTACTTAAATTATATTTCTGCCCTGGGCTGATATTTCTTTTATCTGATGATTGCTGTCTTGATTGCAGCTCTTCCTCCTGTTTATCAAGGTCAGGGGTCTGCAACCTTGAAAACTTTAAGACTTGTGGATTTCAGCTCCCTATGCTGGCTGAGGAATTCTGGGAGTGAAGTCCAGAAGTCTTAAAGTTGTCAAGGTTGCAGACCCCTGATCAAGGTCATCCCTTCTGCCCATCACAGATACTGCAAGACCATAAGGCAGGGGTCTTCAAACTTGGCCCTTTTCTGACTTGTGGACTTCAACTCCCAGAATTCCTCAGCCAGCATGCCTAGCTGAGGAATTCTGGGAGTTGAAGTCTACAAGTCAGAAAAGGGCCAAGTTTGAAGACCCCTGCCATAAAGCTTAGTCCCATCATAGACACAAAGCAAACTGGTTGACTTTGAGCTAGTCCTTCTCTTTCCACCCTGGAAAGAAGGCAAGGGCATAGCATTAAAAAAAAAAAAACCATCTTTAAAAAACCTGCTGGGATTAGCTCAGGCACATCACAAGTGTCAAGATTGACTTGAAGAGACCAAAAGACAAAGAAAAATCCTCTTAAGAAAGAACTAAAAACGATTCCTATTCTTTTTATATTTCTTAATTTATGATCTCTTTTAGGGCAACCATGTATATAGTACTGACATCACATGATCCTGCTAATACTTCCAACTATAATCTTGCAAAGCATCTCAACATCATTAGTGAATTGTAGGAACTGATGGCTGCAGATTCTGAGGCAATAGAACAAACACCTCCTGAATTTCGCAGTACAGATCATCCTCAATCTACAATGACAACTGAGCTCAAAATTTCTATTGTTAAGCGAGACACATTTTACAACCTTTTTAAACCACAGTTGTTAAGTAAATCACTGTAATTGTTAAGTTAGTAACAAGGTTATTAAGTGAATCTGGCTTCCCCATTGACTTTGTTTGTCAGAAGGTACCGCCAAAGGGGATCACCACCCCGGGACAGTGCAACCATCGTAAATATGAATTTTGATCACGTGACCACGGGGGATGCTGAAAAGGTCGTAAGTATGAAAAATGAGTCATAAGTCACAAGTCGCTTTTTCCGGTGCCGTTGTAACTTTGAACGGTCACTAAATAAAAAGCTGTTAAGTCCTGCAGTGGAATCCTAGCTCTTGTCTTTCAGAATCTGCACTGGAGCTGGGAACCTCCCTATTTCAGCATCCTTCTAGAGCAGGGATGTCAAACTGCCAGCCCGCAGGCCAGACGCTTCGTGACTAAACCACGCCTCTCCCATTGCTGGCGATGGAAAAAAAGTCGCGATATGTCGCAACACGTCATATGACATGGTGGGTTTGACACGCCTGCTCTATAATGGCACAGCAGGCTGAGGTTGTTCAGACCTGCAAATAAACCCCACTATTTCGATCCTAGCAAAGAAGAGTTGCAAAGTGGACCAGCATGCCTAAGCCATTTGCACATTATTTGCTTTTCCTGTTTTTTTTTAGCAGAGTGGCGGGAGAGTGGAGGGTCATGTTCGGAAGCTTGGCTCAATAGTGATCCAATCTGTTTAATTCCCCCCACACACACTTAATGAAAGCATTTGCTAATAAATCAGGGAAGGAAGAGCAGTGAGTCAAAATGAAGTCACTCTCCCGATACAGTAAAATGGGAAAAAGCTAGTTTTTTCTGAGTTCTACTGCTTAATCCAATGGCTTTTTTTTTTTTCTACGGATCAAGCTGTCATTAGGTGAAACCACACAGCTGCTTCCAGGCCTTTCTTCCCATTAGCTGAGCAGACAGTCTCATCTGTGAGATGAGACCAGACCAGACCAGATGTCAGGATGATGCTGGAAAATATCTGCCCAAACGCCCAGCCTTCCTAATATTTAGAGGAACGGATTGAAGTGGAGTAACTGATACGTCCTGATTCTGAATCCCAAGTTGATAAATTCAGTGGGTGACTGTCAACTGAAGACGCTCAGGGCAACTCTAGGTCTGCATTATTACAAAAATGTGTGGGGTTAAAAAAATATATGGGAGCAAAGAAACCCAACACAAACCAATCTGGACCACCAACAGCTAGGGATGGTCAGAGACTTCCGTGTTGGATGAAGTGGAGGAGAAAATAAGATGGATGAGAATATTCTCGAAAATAGCACAGTTGGCTGGCTGGCTGGCTGGCTGGCTGAACTGGCTGCACTTCCTACTGCAATGTTTTGCTGCTTCTCTCCCTTGTGGATTATACTTTCCACTATGCTCACAAGGATACATTGGATCTTGATTTGTGGTTGGGAGAGATCCAACATTTAACCGTAACGTGATTAAAAATCAGAGTGGAGCTTGCAAAATCTTTTGAGGGGAAGCATTTCTCTAGTACGTGGTCTTCAGTTACTGCCCACAGGAATTGCTAGTATGTTTTTGTCTATTAGTGCAGATGTTAAACCATCTGCTACAGAAATCTGGGCTCATGAATAACATTGCAAACTTTATTAATTTTTGTTTTCCTCCAGGAGCTAAAAACAGCTTAGATGGGGATCTCCCTTCATTTTTCATGGCCTCTACATCTTTTTCATTTGGCACTCAAGAAATTTATTCAGGTAAAATTTTAGCTGGCATGAAGAAAAGTATCCGAGATTTTGTTCACTAAATTGAAGAGCAGAAGATCAGATTTGGCTTAAGACAAGTTAAAAAGAGCAGTCTCAAAACTCACGCATTTCACGGTGTCACTGGCACAAAAGCGTTAACCAGAATTAAATTGCAAAGCAGGGGAAACAAGATCTTCTTCCAACTCGTTTTTCTAGATAGCTTTGTCTTTCATTTCGTTCTAGATCCCAAAGAATACATCTTTAGAGACTGGAAGGAATTAGTAATAGGATTGCATGAGTCTGAGCCAAATTGCCTTTTAGTGTTCCATTGTCTATACAGCAAAATAAACAAAGAATTTAAAGAAAAACACCCCTTTATGCTAGACAGATTATGCTCTGAGGATATGGATAGAAGCAATCGGGAGAGATCCAGCCTTCTATTCTAGGTGAGCAAATCTAGGAGGAAAGCCTGCCAAATAATGCAGGGCAATCTTTCTGCCACAGGATCCCTAAAATCAAGCAGGCACAAGCTTATTTGGTTATTAAATGTAGCAAAACCCTCACCTCGACCGCTGCGCCCCAGCGTTCTCAGCACCAACAGTTGCACCCACCCAGGCAGTTTAAATTGGTTTTATGTGCAGGGCATCAGCTGAGTTTTATGTGCAGGGCATCAGCTGAGTTTTATGTGCAGGGCATCAGCTGAGTTTTATGTGCAGGGCATCAGCTGAGTTTTATGTGCAGGGCATCAGCTGAGCCAGGTGCCCTAGGAAAAGGCTCCCAGCTTGCCTGGGAAGAAGCAAAATTATGCAAAAAGGGCAGCTCTAAAGAATCTCTTCTAAGTTGCAGCCAAGGCGAGCGCCCAGATGCCAAATCAGTTAGGATGAGAGGATGGCATTTCAAAGTTCTCCTTTGCCTTCCAGGCAAACATGAATTTCTGAGGGAGGGAGGGAGGGAGGGAGAAAGAGGCACCCCTTCACCTCACTGCTTGGATATCTTTATCAGTACCCTGCTTTCCCTCCCCTCCCCTTCCTTATCCCACCCACCCAGTCTGGGTCCCATCTTATTCTCTCAAATCGAAGGATTCACCCTGCAGCTTCCCACCTTCTTTTCTCCCCCCCCCCCACCTTCCAGAGGCATTTCCTTTGGAGATCCTCTGCAGCAGAAGAGATGCTGAATTCCCAGGAAGGATGGGCACCTGGAAACCAGCAGGCATTTGAATGGATGGTTTTGCCCTAGACCTAGAGGGCTCCTTTGCCACAGTCTGGCAACGGGCGAGGAGCTGTGGTGAGAGGCTTTTCTCTCCCCGCCCCCAATCGCCACTCTCAGCAGTTGGGAAATTTAAATAATGAAAAAAAAAAAAAAAAGAGGCGAGTTCTTCACCACTGCAGCAACCGGAGCCCCGCCTGGCCCAAGGCACGGCCACCCGAAGCCTCTTCTCTGCGTCCGTCCCACCCTCGCCCCCCCCCCGCTCCTCCCAGGGCGGGCAGCCCTCATCCTGGCGCCCTCCGACTCCCTCAGGTAGTCCGCATCCCCATCAGCAGGACTCTGTGGCCAGGGGGCCGCGCTGGCGGGCACCGGGTTGGCGAAGCATGCCGTGTCCAGAGGGTTTTTTTTAAAAAAGGCTGTTTTGGGAGGGGGGCGGAGAGATGGAGGAGAGGTCCGAGAGGCGGGGCGGGGGGGAAGTCTTGGTGGCGACTGCCCTTCCGCGCCCGGTCGCCCAACGACGCTTGGCAGGGCGGCTCCCCTCCCCTCCCCTCCGCTCCCTCTGGCGAAACCGGCGAGGAGGCCGAGCAACCTTCGCAAATTCCGCAGCCGGCGAGTTTGGCAAGACACGCGCCGCCAAGCCCCGGCTGCAGCGAGCGGCCCGGCGGAGAGTCCCATTTTCCGCCCGATCGTTATCCCGATAAGCGACAAAAGGGAGGAATTAATTCATCAGCAAGAAGGCTTCTCCTCCCCCCCCCCCGCCTCAACTCGCGAGGTTTGCCTTACGCGGGACAAAAAAAAAAAACGGGGACCGGTTCCGAAAACCACCCAATCCTTTCCCCGCCGCCCGTTTCCCCGTCTTCAGCCGCAGTGCCGGGGGAAGGCGCCCGCTCTTTGCGGCGCCCGCTCCGCGCAACTTCCAGCAAGCTCGGAGCCCGGGCGAGAGTTGCAGTCGCCAACCGGTCCGCGCTCCTGCACGCCTCCCTCTCTCCCTCCCTCCCTCTCTCTATCCCCCTCCCTCTCCCTCCTTCTCTCTCCCCCTCCCTCTCTCCCCTTCCCTCTCCCTCTCCCTCTCTCCCTCCCTCTCTCTCTCCCTCTCTCCCTCTCTCTCTGCCCCTCCCTCTTCCTCTCTCTCTCCCTCCTCTCTCCCTCTCCCCCTCCCTCTCCCTCTCTCTCTCCCTCCTGTCTCCCTCCCTCTCTCCCCCTCCCTCTCCTCTCTTCCCTCTCTCTCTGCCCCTCCCTCTTTCTCTCTCTCTCCCTCCTCCTCTCTCTCCCTCTCCCTCTCCCTCTCTCTCCCTCTCCCCCTCCCTCTCCCTCTCTCTCCTCTCTCTCCCTCCCTCTTCCTCCCTCCCTCCCTCTCTTTGCGAAAGCAGCAATTGTTGCAAGTTGCGAATCGAAGAGCAGCCGGCAGTTCCTCTCGCGCGCGCCCCTCCCGCCCCGCCGCCCTTAGCCCAGGCTTCTGCGGGGCAAAAGGCATCGCAGCCCTCCCGTCCCGAAGGCTTCAAACGGTGGGAACGGTGTGCGTGCGTGTGTGTGTGTGTTCTGGGGGGGGGGGCGACTCACGTCTCGGAAGCGGTTCCAGTGTTTGATCTTGCCGCTGTACTGGGCGATGGAAGACAGCCATTGCTCGTCCTCCATAAAATTGCCGGGGCTGTCGCCTTCTTTCGCCGCCTTGCCGTCTCCTTCCGCCCAAGCCAGGGCCAGCAGAAGCGGCACCAGACAGCAGCCCGGGGCTCTCATCTCGGGACGGGTGGCGCGGTCCTGGCTCGCCGCGAAGCGCCTACCTCTCCGGCCCTCTCTCCTCCTCCCCGGACTCCGGCAGCCCCGCTGAAATGTGACCCGCTTTGCAGATGCGCTTCTCGGAAATCCAGCTCCGCCAGCACCGGAGAGAATTACGGAGTCTGCGCCAAAAGAGGCTGGCTTAAGTCACAGGAGCAGCAGCAGCATCACGTTTGACATCATCGCACCTGGTTAAAAAAAGAGGAGCCCACCCCGGCGGCGGAGAAGAGGCTGGGTTGGGGGGGGGGCATACGGGATTCAGGAACGAGGGACCGGCCTGATCCGCAAATAGCATCAGTCCTTCCCACCCGGATGCTACATCACCATTCGTTATTTCTTCTTCTTCTTCTTCTTCTTCTTCTTCTTCTTCTTTTCTTCTTCTTCTTCTTCTTCTTCTTCTTCTTCTTCTTCTTCTTCTTCTTCTTCTTCTTCTTCTTCTTCTTCTTCTTCTTCTTCTTCTTCTTCTTCTTCTTCTTTTCTCCTCCTCCTCCTCCTCCTCCTCCTCCTCCTCCTCACCACCCTTGTGCCCTTCCCCATATCACCAACCCTTCAGATTGCTGCATGACTTGCCATATTGGTCCTGGAAGGTCAGTAAGATGTAATAGATCAGTGGTTCTCAACCTGTGGGTCGGGACCCCATTTGGGGTCGAACGACCATTTCACGGGGGTCGCCAAACAACATAGTCTGCCATTTTTTCCCCTTTTCCTTAGCTGTGCTACTCCCTTTTATTCTATTGGCTTTTGAAAGCCAATAGAATAGACTCTCTTGAATAGAGTCTAATTCTATTGGCTTTCAAAAGCCAATAGGAATTGTCCAGGCTGTCTCTGCCCTGCTGAGCCCACCAAAAGTCCCTTTCTGCAAACGGTGCTGCACCAGTTGAGTAGTCCTCGACTTACAACCGGTTGAGTAGTCCTCGACTTATGACCGGTTGGGGGGTCGCGGCATTAAAAAGGTTGAGAACCACTGTAATAGATTAACAGTTTGCAATCTTTCGCCAAACCTTTGCCACTAGAGCAATAAGCAGATGGCTTTGGTGGAAGTTACTAGGGATCATCTGATACATTCAGTGAAAACTAAGATTAACTTGACATAGAATCTGAGGGCATAATTGTACATGCTCTAGTATAGGGCTTTTCAACCAGTGGTACGGGTACCACCTGTGGTACATTGGCACCTGGCAGGTGGTACGCGACCATCCTAGAAAAGTGGTAGCAGGGGAGGGGAATGAGCTGAACCAATGGCAGCACCGCACAAGCCTGAGCGAGATGGCTGGAGCTGCAGGGCTGTCAGGGCTCAGTGGAAGCGCCAGGATCAGTGCCGCTTTCCAGCTGAAAAGCACTTCTTCGTGGCTGTCAAGGCTCAGTGGAAGCGCCAGGATCAGCGCCAGGCTCCAGCTGGAGCTCGGCGCTGATCCTGGTGCTTCTGCTGATCCCTGAAGAAGCGCTGACCAGCTAAAAAGCAGCACTGATCCTGGCGCTTCTGATGTCACAGCATCTCCAAGGTCTTGTGATTTACATTCAGATGCTTGGCAACTGATTCATATTTATGACGGTCACAGTATCTCAGGGTCATGTGAAGTGACCAAAACCTGCTGCAACCACCCAGCAGACAGGGGGAATAAAAACCAAGCACCCCCACCCCACCCCTGCTGCCAATCCTCAACAGAAATGCTCACAACAATGGAAACCTCGGACAGGAGGAAGAGCGCCACTGGGTGGGCAGGCAGGTGTCTTGCTCAGCTGTGGCTTGGGGGGCACTTTTTTCAGTGCCATTGTAACTTCGAACAGTCACTAAGTGAACTGTTGTAAGTCGAGGACTACCTGTACTTCATCACTTTTTTTCTTTTCTTTTTTTTTTGGTCATCAAGTTTTTGACACCTTGCTAGGCGACTGGTGGTACTCGGATGTTGCCATATCCTAAAAGTGTTACAATGGGTGAAAAGGTTGAAAAGCCCTGCTCTACTACAGTGCAGAAATTTGACTCATTTCCCTGCTAAAGCTTAATGTACATCTAAGTCTTTTATAACTGGAAGGGAAATCAAATATTTTTTTAAAAAAAGTTCTCCCCCACTATGTTAATTTTTATTTTATTTGCCAAACATCTCGAACCCAGCTGTTTTTACTCAAATGCCAGTCCCTGAAACTGAAATCAACTGGATTTTGCTACCATCTTAATAGATCTCTTGATTCTTATCCAGGCACAGTTTACAGTCAGATTATTCATTGTAATCCGCTGATATCATAATGCCATTATAGCCTGTTTGATCTTAGCACTAAGAAACCATTGGTTTTTCTCATGGAGATCCAGCTGGGTCAGAGTCTGGTCCAGACCAAATTAAGAATGATTATTCCTTTTTCGCTTTCTGTGAGCAAGAATTAAGCTTCAAAATAATCTTCCTGCTAAAATGGGACTTGAAGCAGTTAGCTGTGTTTGGATTCTGCTGGAATGCTGATCCTTCCTCTTTCTAGAGTAATGAACATCTGGTGAACAGAATAAATACAAAACTGCTTTCTGGCTGAGTTGAGATTTCCCCCTCCAAATCTTGGTGACTCTTCCCTTATGAGTGTTTCAGAGGCCTTTGAAGACCTGGGATTTGGCCCCTTCTGAATTGTGTGGGGTCTGCCTTTTGTTGTTTCCCCATGTTGCCATCATTTATTCCTTTTATCTTTATTGTTGTTCTGTCCTTTTGTTATTTTTTTTTCTGTGTTTTTACTTTGTGACCCACACCAAATTGCTGGGAGTTGGATGGTGCATTGAATCAATAAATGTAGGAGCCAGACAATTTAAATTTGTTTGTTGTCCCCCTGCGGCTTTAGTATTTTGCATCTAATTTACACATTTACAGATTCTCAGGAAGGCAAGCATAAATAATAAACTCACTGTGGGTTTTGCAATGACAAAACTCTGGTTGCACCAGTTGTCAGGATGTTAAAAAGAGATACTGTCGTGGCTAGATTGTTCAGGTTGGTAGTTAATTAATTAAACTGTTCAATCCACTACAAAACTCACTAGGTGGCCTTTGACCAGTCACACACTCTCAGCCTAACTTAATTGGTGGGGTTGAGCTGGGGATAACCTCTTTGGAGAAAGAGAAAGTTACAAATCTGTCACCCCTCTTTGGCCTCCCTGGATTCATGGTCAGTTTGAAAAAGAATATGCCTTTTCCAACATGTCCACCCCACAACTGTGCTCAAGAAGAAAAGAAAAAAATCAAAATGGTGATTATTTCAGCCATGATGGAATATAGCAGAATCTTTAACATCCTTCTCTGCCAACTTTCTTTTTGGCTCAAAAAGAAAGGAAAGGAACCCAACATGCTAAGTTTTTGCATACGTAGGTAATGTTTACTAGCCAAAAACGTGCAATGAATATCCCACCCTTTGTTTCACCCTGACACACGTAAAAGGGTGAGCATTTGATCACATGATTGTGATTTAGATAACCTTTATTGCCATTTTTTCCTGGGGGCACAATAGCAAACATTAAAAATGAAATTTAGTTGCTTCCTCTCAAAATGTACACATGCATAGCAGACATTTAAAACATACTATATACAACATATGTATAGAACTACACCCTTACATATAAGTAACATATAAATATTAATCACTGTCCATCTTGAATACATAACAGAAGGAGGAAGCTTTAGAATTCACAAGGTTAATATTGTATGGAACAAAGCTGTGACTGAATCTGGATGTTCTGCTTCGGATACCACGGAGCCTCCTCCCAGAAGGTAACAAGGAAAACAGGTTGTGAAGAGGATGTGGAGCGTCCCAGACAATCTTGCGGACCCTGCTCAAGCAATGCTTCTGTGCTATGTCCTGGATGGAAGGGAGGGAGCTGCCAATGATCTTTTCGGCCATCATCACCACTCTCTGCACCGCCTTCCTGTCTGAAGCAGTGATGCTTCCAAACCAGACTGTGATGCTGTATGACAGAATGCTCTCGATCGTCCCCCTGTAGAAAGTGGTAAACACAGGGGAAGGAAGATGTGCTTTTCTCATGCAATGCAGAAAATGCAGGTGCTGCTGTGCCCACTTCACCAGTGTCTTGCTGTTGAGCAACCAAGCCAGCCTACTTGTTAACTGCACACCCAGGAATTTGATGCTGGTAATCATCTCCATCATATTGTGGCCACCATATTAACTTTTTTAGCCCAGCCCTCCATCACCACTGTCCATACCTTTTGAGTCATGAGCTATCTCAGCCAATTATTGTTTAGAACAAGGGTCTTCAAACTTGGCTCTTTTATGACTTGTGGACTTCAACTCCCAGAATTCCTCAGCCAGCATGCCTGGCTGAGGAATGCTGGGAGATGAAGTCCACAAGTCCTAAAAGGGCCAAGTTTGAAGACCCCTGTTTTAGAAAAACATCAAGGAATTGCAGTACTGGGCTAGGGAAGATATTATGGATGAGGTACTTGCTCGACTTCAGAGGCCATACTACAGTCAACTACAGACTCCAGGTATTCCTCAACTTACAACCAGAATTGACCCCCAAATTTCTGATGCTAAGCAAGACAGTTAGTTGTTAAGTGAGTTTTGCCCCCATTTTATGACATTTCCTGCCACAGTTGTTAAGGGAATCACTGCAGTTGTTAAGTTAGTAACAGGATTGTGAAGTGCATCTGGCTTTCCCTATTGCTAGTCAGAAGGTTGCAAAAGGTGATCACATAATCCCGGGACACTGCAGCCGTCATAAATGCATGCCAGTTGCCAAGCATCTGAATTTGGATCATGTGACCATGGGGAGGCTGCAATGGTCATAACTATGAAAAATGGTTATAAGTCTTCTTTTACTTTTAGTGGTACTGTAACTTCAGCCCATCACTAAATGAATGGTTGTAAGAGGGAGACTATCTGTATGTCTTCCCCAAATTTTGTTCCTCAAGATGTGCTGACTGCAGCTCTAAAGAATTCCCAGTCATGCCATAGAGAATTGAGAAGACTCAGAATTTTGGACACAATACAGATAGTCACTTTGTTGCTTAGTGACCATTCAACGTTATCACAGATTCCTCCCCAAAGGTATTTTTGACTTGGATTTGAAGTTCCAGTGACCATCACCACCCCATGATCACATGACCGTATTTGGAGTGATTGGCAACCAACCCGCATTTATAGATGTTTGCAGCTTCTCATGGTCACATGACTTTGATTTACAACTTTTTTTTGCTGGTGTTTACTTCTGTTTTTCAGCAAAAAATACCTATGGGTTCATGTTATGGTTGCAGTGTTTGTTTAAACAGCTGGGGTGGCGCAGTGGTTAGAAGGCAGTATTGCAGGCTAACTCTACCCACTGCCAGGAGTTCGATCCTGACCAGTTCAAGGTCGATTCAGCCTTCCAGCCTTCCAAGGTCGGTAACGTGAGGACCTGGATTGTTGGGGGCAAGATGCTAACACTATAAACTGCTTAGAGAGAGTTGTAAAGCACTGTGAAGAGGTATATAAGTCTAAGTGCTATTCCTATTGCTATTAACAACTGCAAAGTTTGTTTTACAACCGAGGTATTCACTTAACAGCTGCCACAAAAAGGAATGTAAAGTCAGGTATGTGATGACCCACTTAATAACCATCATGACTTAACATCACAGTTGCAGAACTCAAGCACGGTTGCACATTGAGGACCACCTGCATACTGATGGAACAGTGAGGAAATATGTGGCGAAGAGAACTGACTTTTACAGTTTGTTACACCCTAGTAGATTTTAATAAAATGACATACTGTCAGTATACGACTCCAGAAAGTTATCTAGAAAGCATAAATGCATGTCAACTTTATGTTGAAAATATGGACAATAATGAAGGGTCATTTTATTATGCCTGGTAGACTTGTAAAAAAGCCAGAATTTTCTGGGTTCAAATACATGCATGCAATTATACAACAGAAGAGAATTTATGTAGCTCAGGGGCTGAACTGGAATCTCCCTGGTGCTCTCTGAGCTTGGTTACATATATAATGATACAAAGAACTGCATCATTTCTTCCGTTACACATATTGTGCCATTGTATTGGTTGAATTGTATCGTTTCTTTATTATACATATAATGATGCAAAAATTGTATCATTTCTTCCGTTACACATATTGTGCCATTGTATTGGTTGAATTGTATCATTTCTTTATTATACATATAATGATATAAAGAATTGTAAAGATCAACATTCAGTTGAGACCAAATCTTTTCTTTGCTGAGATTAATGGGCAGTCAGTAGAAAAGAGACCTGGGATTATTTTACAATAACTGCAAGAGGAATAGTTGGTAAAGATGACAGAACTACGTAGCAGATATGGCAAAATTGCTTGGTTACATAAAGATCAACAACTACATTTATCAACGACTGGAAACCCTTGAAGGACTTTTTGTTGAAAAGAAGAAAAATGAACTTGTGGTTTATGAGTTTGAAGATTTGAAAGGGAAGCTTATGGAAATAAGGGAATTATGATTCACCTTTAGAGAGAGAGAGCAAAATATAAATATATCTATAACCTCTGTCAAGAGGTTTGGAAGCTATTTCTTTATAATTTTCCCTTTCTTTTATATTTTTCTATTCTATTTCTATTTCTCCCTACTATTTACTATTTTTCCTTATTCTTATTTTCTTTTATGGTTTTTACTTTGTTAAAAATTTCTTCAGTAAAATCTCTCTCTCATTATCTCTATCTACCTATCTGTCTGTCTGTCTGTCTGTCTATCTATCTATCTATCTATCTATCTATCTATCTATCTATCTATCTATCTATCTACCTATCTATCATCTATGTATCTATCAGCTATCTAATCTATTATCTACAAATTCTCTGATACAAGAATCCAAAGGTTTCAGAACTATATGTCAGATGTCAGACATCAACTGTGTTGCCAAATATTCATTTTTAAAAAACCTTAATAAACTAGTCCATTGAACAGGAAGAAAATATGCTTCATTTCTTGGCCAGTCATATTCAATGTGTTAACTTCTTTCTTCCCTTTGAGTTTTGAAGATCCATCTATGACCTTTATATTGCTAATTGAATTTTTGTTATACATCCTACTCCTTTAGCGCCTAGCCTCAAGAAGTCAGCCCAGAGCAACTTTATTACATAGTAGTGTCCTGCAGTGGGATTTTCTTCCTACATCTCCTTTTTCTCAATGCAATGAGTTTTCAAAAGCAAGGCTTCCCACAAGAACGATACCAAGAACACTGCAGGGAATCCATTCTTGAAAAAAAAGGGAGGTTTGCACGTGCATCAAACAACTTTCTCTGTTCTCATTTTTCTGGGTGTGTTATATACCTTTCAATTTTCATTTCTGTTCTTGTAAATCTTGACCATTGGCTATGCTGGCTGGAGAATGAAGAATCTGTAGTCCAAAATACAATGAAATATCATCCTGTAGGAAAATATACTGTAGCTAAGTCGTTGAGCGTATAATTTACATGCTGATGATCTGAGATATGATCGTCACGTTTTCTACCAGAAGCAAAAACTGGAAAAGAAGACTCTCATTTCTGATGAACTGGGGGGAAAAAACCACTGCCATCAGAACAGAATGCAATAATCTAACTGAAGAGCTGCTACATCAAATAAAACAATACTCTCAGGAAGACTATAATTTGGGATTGCAGCAAGTGTAATCGAGATGGCAATTGCTATTGTGGCTGCTGTCTTGACCTTTTTAGATCCTCATCCCCCCCCCCCCAGTGAGTGGGCCTGGGTCCCAGTGCTTCCTTTAAAACTTTGAGTGTGGTCCCAAATACAAATGTGAATTAAATGAAAGCATTTAAGGTTTTTCTCAATGCCATTTCCTATTTTGTCTTGATCCATCCAGTTTTAAGGTGAATGGCCCTCAGCATTTTGCCAAAAGACCTTTGCTGCCATAAAATATTGCCTGGCATATCAAAAATCAAGTAAGAAGCTAGGTAAGGATTCATCCAATAAAGGGTTGGCATGAGGGGTCCTTGGTTTTCTCTGAGCTTGGTTGTTTTCTTGCAGACATTTCATTACCCAAACTAGGTAACATCATCAATGCTAGTATTGGACTCCATGTCTATTTGGCTCAATGTCTACAAGAAAATAACCAACTCAGAGAACGCTGAAGATTTTTCTACTGATAAGACGTTTTCTCTACGGAATACTTTAAGAAATGAGGGAATGCTTCATCCAGACTTCCTTGGCATCCAGAAAATTCTTTGGCTCTCTTGTCTAGTCAGCCACCCATGTAAGTTGCAACCAAGATGAAGCCTGCTTAGTTTTCGGAATCAGTCAAGGTGACCTACGCAATTAATAAATGCAGCATAGAATTAGTATTTGAGCAGATTCAGCCTTGGCTGCCTGATTTATGAGTCAGCCACATGTGGCTGTAACTTTGCAGACAATGCCTGGGTGGCACCACTGTTCTTTACCAAAAAGCACAGTCATTTGTTTCATTGGCAAAAGTGGCACAATTATGTGATGTTCTGTTGATAGAGTAGCTCCACAGTAGATGTTGCTGCTGCTTGCACTCTTCCATTGAGGAAAGCAAAGTGGGTCTGAAAATTGATGTAACTTTGTAGTTCCACCTTTTGATATCCTGAAGGGTCTTTCTGATGAACTCTTAAAAGATAGAGGTGCAATTTAAATAGCTAGGTGGGATTTATTCATAGGCAACCCATGTTAGGCAGATGTTGATGTGCTAATGATATTATTGCAGGATGCAAACTGTTCCAAGTAAAACTGTCTTTTGCAATTGACTAATGGTAATTTTGTCAATGCTAGTGGTGCTCCAGTGGTGTTTTAGAAGTTTTGGGATTGCACCCAAGGTAACTCTTATTATTGATACGACCTTTGATTTCTTATGCACAGTTGTTCTATTTCTGTTTGAAGGTCTTTGTATTTTGTGATGATGATAATTATTATAGCAGTGTTCCAATATCTCAGGGGTTGCCACAAAAAAGAGGGAGTCAAGCTATTCTCCAAAGAACCTGAAGGCAGGACAAGCAGCAACAGATGGAAACTAATCAAAGAGAGAAGCAACCTAGAACTAAGGAGAAACTTCCTGACAGTTAGAACAATTAATCAATGGAACAATCTGCCTCCAGAAGTGGTGAATGCTCCAACACTGGAAGTTTTTAAGAAGAGACTGGACAGCCATTTGTCTGAAATGGTATAGGGTTTCCTGCCTGAGCAGGGGGTTGGACCAGATGACCTCCAAGGTCCCTTTCAACTTTATTATTATTATTATTATTGTTGTTGTTGTTGTTATCATTACCATTATTATTATTATCATCATCATCATCATTATTATCATTATTATTATTATTCCAGTGATCATAATTGTCCTTAACTATGAGAACAGAGAGGCTTGATCTGCTAAAATCTTTCTATAATCTGACCAAATACGGTCTCTTCTAAACTGTTTCATCCATCTTATTTATTGTCTGTGAGCAAAATGGCTCATCACATCACCTGCCTTTAAACCTCAGATGTGATGATAGATAGCAGAATTCAAAAGGAACCAAGATTCTTAACACTTTCGTCTCACCTGTTTTGCTTTTGATTATGATTTAGAGATGAGAACACTGAATAGAGCATTATAACGTGTTTTTGGTGTGGTTTTGATGCATTTTTATGATTTTTGTTAGAATAAAGTAAAATAAACCAATCACTTCTTATGTTAATTTTTCTGCATCAATAAAGAGTTTTGATGAGATTATCAGTACAAGAACTCTATTGGATTCCAGAAATGAAAGGAGAAAAACATATAATTAATATATCGGCTCTGAATCTTTAGAATCTCGTATGCAAAACCCTGCAGTCTTGAGCACCACTACCAGTTTGAAGGTAGAGATGTAATTTCAAAGGGGCTATCAAGAAGAAAGCTTTTACAGTAAGAATAAACCTGTAATTTCCAGCTAGAAACACAAGGGACATATAAGGTGGGGCAATACGAACCGCAGAATCAATTCAGCTGGATTGCACTGCGAAAAACGGTGCGTTGTCAAATGCAGTGCCAAACTATCAGGGGAGTAAACAGTCTTAAATGCTGCACTGAGAAATTTAAACAGAAGCCAAGTTGCAAATACAGAGGTGAATATACAGTGTGCTTGGCTCCAGCAACTTGGAGTTTTTGATGGTGGTGCAGAAGGAAGAAGGTTGATTTCAAAACTAGGAAACGTGGTTTGCAATACTTTGCAGGGAGGTAAAAGGAGTCAGCATAGACTAATCTGAAGCCAGGGATTAGTCAGCTAATGCTACAGTGATTACCAGAAACAGTCAGAAATGCAGGCTTACAATACAATGCATATCGTATACCGTCAATGACTGCAGAGTCATATTTGAATTCCTTGCAGCCTCCTTGTATGGGATTTCCTGGGCTGTTGAAAAGGGATCCACCTTAACATTCAACCTGCGCTATACTGTCCACTCCATAAGGATACTCCACAATACCCTATTTATTAATACTGCATAATCAATATCTCAGGAGGTTTGCAAAATACTGAGAGGGAGGCAGTCTGGAGCTTGCAATCTAAATTAAGTGCAGGAGAACAACTGAGAAAGGGAGGGCAATGGGGATGGGCTATTTAGGAGAATCTGAGATAAGCAAGGAGTAAGCCAGGATGTAGGCTTTGCTAGACCTATGTGTGCCATGTAACATTGAGACACCAGCCAATCATGATTCTGTTATTCAGGCTCATTGCTGTGCTTCAACCTCTTTTTGCAGTGGCATGGGAGGGTCAACCTATTAAGAGGGGGGAAAAAATCCAGCTGCAAGGAACACGTGCTTGATGCATCAACTGGGTTGATTTCATCAGCTGGGTGTCTTCACTTGCCCTGAATGTTTCCCAAATCTCTTTGGCACTGAAGCTTTCTCCTCTCAGGCTACCTTCTTCAAAGGCACCAACATCTGTTTAAACGCTGGGGTGTCCAGGTATCTTAAAGGTGAAAGGTTATTAGCATTTCTATATCCCATTAGTTACTTTCTGAATTAACCTAGCTTACAACTCACCAAGATACAGGTGGCATCTATGAATCTGGTATTCATACAGGTAGTCCTCAATTTACAGTCGTTGGTTTAGTGACCCTTCAAAGTTACAACATACTGAAAAAAAAGTGACATGACCACTTTTCACACTTACGACCATCGCGGCATCCCCATGGTCACGTGATCAAAATTCTGGCACTTGGCAACTGGCATGTACTTATGACAGTTGCACAGTCCTGGGGCGGTCACGTGATCACCATTTGTAACCTTCCCAGCAGGCTTCCGACAAGCGAAGTCAATGGGGGAAGCCAGATTTGCTTAATGATTGCATGATTCACTTAACAACTGTGGCAAAAATGTCACAAAATGGGCACAACTCACTTAATACTCATTGCCTTGCTTAGCAATGGAAATTTTGTGTTCAGTTGTGGTCATATGTTGAGGGCTACCTGTACTTGTGTTTCGCTTGTTGCAGAAGCAAAGATGAATCCTTGCCAGAACTCTGCCATGCAGGTGGCAAATAGTTCTCTTGTGGTCAAGATCCTCCAAGTCAATGATGATTTTACATTATGAGATACATAGAAGTTCTTATTACAGAATAGGTACCATAATCAGTCACTGGGAGTGACTAGAAAGATGGCTTTATATTTACTATAAGAAATTAAATCAATTCTCCATGATATAGACCAGGGTTCTTCAAACTTGGCCCTTTTATGACTTGTGGACTTCAACCCAGAATTCCTCAGCACCAGCCCACGGCATGCCAGAAATTGGTCTGTGCAAACAAGCGAAGCCTCATCCATGGGATGCAGGCTGCACACAAAATCATGCCCCCCTCCAGGCCGCAGAAAAACCTCTCTCCATGGAATTGGTCCGTGGTGCCCAAAAAGTTGGGGGCCACTGTTGTAGACTCCAGTTCATGTAGCCCTGTCCCAAAGGTGCTTTTTCAAAAGGCAACTGGACTTTGTTTTTCCTTGAAGACGTTTCGCTTCTCATCCAAGAAGCTTTTTGGATGAGAAATGAAACTCCTTCAGGAAAGACACAGAAAGTCCAGTTGCCTTTTGAAAAAGCACCTTTGAGACAACCAAGCCTGAATGACTGAGAATCTCCATAGATATTCATGTAGCCATGGTTTTCTCAGTCTCAGTTTGACAGCAGCTCCAACACACTGTGCCATCAAGTTACTGCACAGGCTAGGTTCACACATTATATTAGCAGACAACCTCATGGCTAGTTGGTGTCTCTCGCGGTATATGAATAGAACTGCCCTATGTATAGACTTGCATGCCATATTAATTGGCATATTGTAGGGTGTCATTTCCAAATCTTTACTGAGATATCAATCTATCTATAACTACTTCTGTATGGATTAAACATAACAAACTTTTCTTGCAATATACTGTATGATTTATGACGATACACTCCCAAGTGTGCCCATTATTAAACTGTGTTTAGTAGGTATAGTAGTTAAGACACCTGGAGGATGTGAGTTCTATTCCTGCCTTAGCAGAAAGACACCTGGTGACCCTGAGCCAGCCATTCTCTTTCAGCCCTAGGAAGCAGGCAACGGCAAACTGCATCCAAACTTTTGCTAGAAAATTGCAGTGATTTGTCCTGGCAGTTATCAGGAGTCAACACTTACTGAAAGGCGTGCACACACACACACACACACACACACACACACACACACACACACACAGAGGGTTCCTTTCAGGAGAACACTCAAAACAGCTAAATTTAATTAGTATAACACTGACATCTCTATATTAAATAGTTTGTTTTTAAAAGTGTCCTTGTGAAATATTAGACTGGAGCTCAGTTTGGTAGAAATTAATTCCAGATGTTTATTTCCACTGTGAGCTTAATTTAGCAACTTAATCCAACATTGTTAAATTAATTACATCTCATACATTATACAGGAGAATAGCGGGCGCGCGCGCACACACACACACACACACACACACACACACACACACAGACACCACTTAAATAAAACACTTTCTAACTTCATTAAAATAGATGCTATACTAAGGTCTTAACCTCATAAATAATGTCTTATGGTTTTGCATGGAAATATTGTGCTGTGAGCCAGAATCAACGGAACTGAAAAGGCCCCAGTACTGATTTAATCTTCAAGTCTACCCCTTTGATGTTGTTTGGCTGGCAGTAACAAGGTGTAGAATGCTACAGCCAAACAAGAAGCAGCAGCACCCTCTGGCTTGAAATAATCAGATCCGGTGGTATTAATTTTGACACCCACAATGACAAAAGCAGCTAAAGAAAAATTGGTGCTACACGTTAAACGGGATCAGGAAAAAGAAACTGGAACGAAGAGCCGAGAGGAACTTGCCAACAAAGAAGAATAAATACAGTCTTTCTTTTTTCTTTTCTTTAGGGCTTTAATATTCAGCACGAACTATGCAGCTTAAGTGCATAAACAACTTATTTTTTGACCGTAGTGAAAAATATGTCAAGAAGCTTTTAAATGCACTCCATCGCTCTCTGCTGCCACCTCCCCAAATCCCGCTCCTCTCAACCTCTGATCTGGGCCAAGGGAGAATCAAGAGGGACAACTGCACTGGCTGAACATCTCTTCAAAGGTGCTGAAAGCTGCTGAGCCGAGTGGAGCATTCTTGAGACCACACCTGAAGGACCACACTTAGCTATCCGAAGGAAAAGCGTAGCTAAGAGCCTCAAGGCAGGTTCTGAATAGCTGACGAATGTAAACAAGGGCATCAGACACTCAGGGAGTAATCAGCGATCCTCATCCCGTATTTTAAGACTAACCTTTAGAAAGAATCCTTTGTGGATTCATGTCTGCTACAAAAGGGATGTTGCCTGCCTTGAGCAGGAGATTTTCATAAGCATCAACAGAACCATCCAGAGTCCGCAGACCTAGACTGAGCAAATAAACCCCCTCCTTCCAAGGAATACACAATGAACCCTGTGGTTCATCTTTCTTTCTGGAAACACCACATACTCATATTCTTTTCAGCAGACTTCTCAGAAGTGCTGTAGCCCCAATTTGTAACGGGACGGGATGGATGCTGTCTGAACTCACTGGTCTTCCCTTGAAAAGCAATTAAATCCTAAATGAATTATTTACAACAAAATATTCAGCCAACAGGCAGTAAATCTGATGGGTTGGGTTTTGTAAAGACTTATTCGGCATCCAATAACAGTGTCAATTTGTCTAATTATTTGAAAATTTCAGGCATTCTCTCTGTATTTATTCTTGTATCTCTTTTAACTATTTCCCTACCCCGCTTCTTCACTCTGTACTTGATTGTGAAATGACTTACTAGAATTCATGTAAAACACCTGACTGATGGTTTCAAGATGAAAGCCACAAGGCTGATATTCATAGAAGGAGCAATGTTTGTGATCGTGGAAGCAGCTCCTTCAAACATGTAATCTAGGCTGGTGACCATCTTGAACTGTTCACTTAAGTATTATCATATTTCTGGATATGGACTTCCAAAACCATAAAGCAGATGTGTGCACTTCTGATCCCTGCAAAGCCTGATCCCCACCCATAGAAATAGGGCTCTTTGCAAAAGGATTATCTGAATTGTGGTAATCGTTTCAGCTATAAACCCAAAGCGGCCTTTATTATACTGTTTAATGTTTAATAGAGAGCTATGAATATGACTGTTGGGTACAAAACAGAGAAACTGAAGGAGAAGATGGATAGAATATGTTCAGAAGAAGTATGGAACTACAAAGTTTCACTTATTTTATGAGTAGTGAATTTGTTTATAAACTTATGAAGTTAAAGTTTGAAGAGAGTTAAGGGTTAGTATGATTTTGGTTATTGTATAATTAGTAAACTTAAATAGAATATGTTTAATATGTTTGTATAACCCTGTACTTGGCTCTGGGAAGTCGGTGGGGTGGGAGGGGGGTGGGGGGAGGATGTGTTCAAGTTTAAGTAGTTCAGATAAGTAGAAATAGTTTTATTGTATATAATATTGATGTTTTAATCTGGAGAGAGGAATTGCTCAGGCATTTCCCCTGGACCACATCCGGAGCGAGAAGATAGGAAGAAGGGGAGAAGCAAGTAGGAAGGTTGAGGAGAAAGAGCAGAGGGGGAGAGTGAGGAAGAAGAGGGAAAGAGGGAAGTAGGTTAGAGGGTGGATGCAGTTTGGGGGGAAATGGGTGAGCAATACCTAAAATTGTGTGTATCAATTTATTTTATTTTTATCTGAAGTATTTTTATGAATGTAATGCATTGCAAAATTGAAAATAATTTTTTTTTTACAAAAAACAGAGAAACTGAAGATGGTGTGATTGGTTAGGAAGAGGGCAGAGTTTGTAGATGTGGCATATTTGAATGAGGGCTACTGAAATAATT
Organism: Crotalus tigris; assembly: GCF_016545835.1. Taxonomy (NCBI): domain Eukaryota; kingdom Metazoa; phylum Chordata; class Lepidosauria; order Squamata; family Viperidae; genus Crotalus; species Crotalus tigris. Next base: position 346,384 of record NW_024100476.1, read on the forward strand.
GTGGAGTGACATTCAGTCTCGGGGGAACTTGAAGAACCTGAGCTGGGAGGTGCTTGACAGCATGGTGATGGTCCCTCACTGCCTAGCTGACTTCTGAGGATTCAGCTGTGTCCTTCTGGCTGGTATGGAGCTTTAAATCTAGAGTGACAATAGTGACAGCGTGGCACCACCAGAAGACCTGGTGGAGGAAGAATAGCAAAAGCCAGCATGAGGAAGGTGACTGGGTGGGTGGGTGTGTGTGTGTGTGTGTGTGTGTGTGTGTGTGTGTGTGTGTGTGTGTGTGCTTGCTTGCATTACACTTCTTCACTGGCATGCTGCTGGAAAGGGATTCAGGGAGACAATTTGCAAGACTGGAAGTTTGAGAAAGGACCAGCCTAGAGGGAGGAAACGGTCCTTGGCAATTTGTGAAATAATATCAGGGATTCCATCAATTTCTATGATTTTGTCACAGGCTGTGGCATGTGGGAGGAAAAAGGAGTACGGTTAGTGGGAGTGGCTTGCCAGATTGCTAGCTTTCTTGAATTTAATTTGTTGTGAGGTAGATTAGTGTATTTATTTTCATGAGCAACCATTTTGGTGATAATAGATCTGCAAGTATATGGCACCAGAGTTCCCAGTACGAAGGAGGCCTGGTATTTGATAGTTAATCCCCATTTCTACTCCAGTAGCCCTACTCCTGGATCCTGATTGTTGGTGACTTTGCTTCAAGCTTGAAAAGAGGACTTTGCTCTTCTATGATATGGCAGTGAATAAACAGATGGATTTGTGTATAATCAAAATCTGGTTGAGTGAGAGTAGGAATGTCACCCCACTGGAAATCTGCTCTCCTGGCTTTGGGGCCCCACAGCATCCTTTGAGAGCAGCCTTGGGTGGATTTCTCAGTGGTGCTGTTTTAGAATAGGCCTGATGGGATGTAGGGATCAGGTGGGAACCCATCTGTTGTATTGGCTGCTCTGCTATCCAGCAGGGTCTCTTTCCAAGCTCTTCAACCTGCTCTAGGTCCAGATCTTGGAACCCCCTCATCTTTTGATATTGGGAAACTTGCATCTCAATCCCTGTGGGTTAGGATGGGAAAGATTGATGGCAAACATGGCTTATGTCAAGTAATCTCTAGCCCTACATATGCTGGCAGTGATGTTTCTCTCAAAGTAGCTGATAGATGGAGGGCAATTACTGGGGTTGGATCATGTAGGGAATAAATGAGAGAACCTTGATGGAGAGAAGGCAACAAGCAGATAAAAATTGAAGAAGCCCATAGGAGGGTTACATAAACACCTCAGGCACCAGCACCCCTCCAAATTTACATGAAGATAAGAGAGAGAGAAGCACATTCAGACTTGCAAGATTCTGTTACTACAGCCAATCTTAGTTTTAGGCACAGACACAGTTCCTGTTTCTTGATCTGGTCTACTTTGTAGGATAGACATTATAAATTTCTTGATCCATATAAGATTAACTGTAACCTGGAATCTCTCATTGATGAACACACAGATGATGAATGTTATGCTCAAGATACTATATGTTTCCAGAAAGATTCCAGCAGACTGGGGAATTTTCACAAGAACTGGCAGAGAGGGCCAGTGATTGCCCAAATAACTGCTGGCAGTTACCGAATCTTGGAAACATGTAACATTGGTGCTGTAGTCCTGCATTGGCTATTGATAAGTTTTCAGGTGCAATTCAAAGTGCTGGTTTTGTCAGGCTCCAAAACCAAGAGAGACACATTGAGGTTCTTCAAATCAGTTTCCTCTATTGTGCCTCATCTATAGATAGAAATCTTGTCAAACTAATGCAGATGATTTGCACCATAAAACATAGGGAGGAGCCATTTAACTCACTGTCTCCCACACAAACCATCTAAACTTTGCTGTCTTTTGCTCCTCTGGAATGTTCTTCCTCCCTCCTGGGAATCCAGATTAAATTCCACCAAAAGTTCTGATTTATAAAGTTGTAAATGGCTCAGCACCTAAATCAGGGGTCTTCAAACTTGGCCCTTTTATGACTTGTGGACTTCAACTCCCAGAAGGGCCAAGTTTGAAGACCCCCTGACCTAAATGCACACAGGCCACCTTCCTCTAATCAAATCATTCCAACCCTTCATGATAATTCCAGGAAAGGCTACTGATTCCTCCTCACTTCCAATGATGGGAAATGAAACTAGGAGCTGCTTCCTCATATATGGCCCCAGTTCTACGGATCAGGCACCCCTTACAAATTAAATTAGTATCTTCATTAATGCCTTTTCCAGAAGATGACAACGAACACTCTTCTAAAGGCCCTTTGGTGATGATGTTTTTGCCATCATTTTTACTACTATGGTTGTTTCTGAACTGGCTGTTAATGTTCTGACAATTATTGTAACTATGTTTTGATTTATTTCTCTTATTAGTTTATTTACCATGGATGCATTAATTGTATTTGTAATGTGCATGTTTTAATTATTAGTTGTAAACCACCATGAATCTTTGGCAGATTCAGCACTTTAGCTATATAACAAAACAACAAAAAAAACCCACACAAATGCAAATATATTGCCGTTTGCAATTAAGGGAAAACTATCACAAGGTTACTAGAGGAGTGGTTTGGCTTTGAAAGCTACAAAAGACTTGGATTTCAGAGCAATCTGTAGTGCTACAAAAAATGTTCTCTTTCTTAATTTGAAAAGTTAGCCATTAAAAATAATTAATGGGTAATTTCTGTACATTTTCAGCTTTCCAAATGCAGGTACTACTATGCCTTTATTTCCAGCTTTTTTTTTTTCCAACAAAACACCTGCCAATCAAAGTAACTTATTTGATTGCATAGCTATTTTCTTTCATTCAACTTAGGTCAGAAGGTTTTGCGCAGATATTGGCAAAGTTCTAAGGTTGATGGGGGAGGACAGAGTGACCCTGATCTAATAGCAGGGTACATTATCGCCTTGTGTGCTAGACACTCCTGGATCTCATTATGTGCAATCTATTGGGGCAGATGGGACTTCAATTCAGGAGAAATTGAGCTGCCCAGACGAGGCATAGTAACCCGAGTGGTCAGTGGAGAATCGCTGTGAGAGACAGACGGAATTCAGCTGCACTTCTCCAAATTCGAAGTTCTCGAAGAGCTGAAAGAGAGGAGAGAGGACTCGTGAAATTATAAACCTCAAAAGAGTATACAGGTGCTCCTTGACTTACGACCACAATTGTGAACCCCAAGTTTGTGTTCTTAAGTGAGATGCTTGTTAAGTGAGTTTTGTCCTATTTTACGACCTTTCTTGCCTCAGTTGTTAAGTGAATCATCTCAGATGATAAGATAATAGCCCGGTTGTTAAGTGAATCTGGCTTCCCCATTGACTTTGCTTGTCATAAGGTCGCAAAAAAGGGGGGGTGTGTCACATGACCTTGGAACACAGCAACCGTCATAAATATGAACCAGTCACCAAGTGTCTGAATTTTGATCACACAATCATGGGGATGGTCGCAACTGTGAAAAATGGTCATATCACTTTTTTTCAGCGCCGTTGTAATTTTGAACAGTCATTAAACAAACTATTCTAAATTGAGGACTACCTGTACCGGGTATGGGTGTGTCTGTTCCCTGTACACCATCTTCCCACATATAATTGATACATCATCATCATAACAAAGTTGGAAGGGACCTTGGAGGTCATCAAGTCCAACCCCCTGCTCAGGTAGGTAATCCTATACATTTCGGACAAATGGCTGTCCAGTCTCTTCTTAAAAACTTCCAGTGTTGGAGCATTCATCACTTCTGAAGGCAGGTTTTTCCACTGGTTAGTTAATTGTTCTAACTGTCAGGAAGTTTCTCCTTAGTTCTAGGTTGCTTCCCTCTTTGTTTCTTGTCCTGCCTTCAGGTGCTTGGAGAATAGCTTGACTCCAAGCTTGCCTTCTTTGTGGTAGTCCCTGAGATATTGGAACACTGCTATCATGTCACCCCTCATCCTTCTCTTCATTAAATCATGTTCCATCATTTTCTTTTCCCCTTCCCCTGTCTCAGATTGAAAGAACTTGTAAACATTTTTTTTTACTTATAAGGATATATATATATATTTTTATCCAACAGGATGGGAGTTTCTGAAACTTTATTTATAGCAGAACACCAACAATACTTTTGCTCCATTTGATCTATTGCAGGAAAAGGGCAAATCCAGCCTCTTGGCTGACAGCTATTAACCTACGTTACGTAACGTTACCAAAAATTCCTTTTTGAAAAAGTGTAAAAAAGAAGGCTAAACAGCTAGAAGATGCGTGGTTTTTGTCCCTGACAGTCTCTGAGGCAGTGTTTCTCAACCTTGACAATTTTAAGGCATGTGGACTTCAACTCCCAGAATTCCACAGCCAGCAATGCTGGCTGTGGAATTCTGGGAGTTGAAGTCCACATGCCTTACAATTGTCAAGGTTGAGAAACATTGCAAAGGGGAGTTGGGTCCATCACCTCACATTTTCATAGCTAGTCAGGCTCTACTATAAAGTTAGTAATATACATTTATAAGTGACTGGCGAGGAAGAATCTGAGAAAAACAAATAATGAGATTATGAATAAATATTTGTACATCCGTATGTACAGGGAGGGAAAAAAGTATTTGACCGTCTGCTGATTTTGTACATTTGACCACTGACAAAGAAAGGATCCATCTATAATTTTAATGGCAGGTTTATTTTAACAGTGAGAGACAGAATAACAACAACAACAAAATCCAGAAAAACACATTTCAATACTTCTGGAGTAAGGAATTCTTACCTATTTTACTCTGCTAGTCCTTGCCAAGTATAGAGGGTGGCACTCATCTCTATTTCAAGGCTATTGAGCCAGCACTGTCCGAAGACATTTTTGTGGTCATGTCATCATGGAGCGCTGTTACCTTCCCATCAAAGTGGTACCTATTTATCTACTCACAACTGCTAGGTTGGCAGGAGCTGGGGCAAGGACGGGAGCTCACCCCATCTTGTGGTGCTCGAACCTGGGCTGCTGGCTTTCCAGCTGACAAGCCCAGCATCTTTTTTTTTAATAATTTTTTTATTTTTCCAAACTCTCCCCCATACATATACCATAATATTTATCAGATGTTAACATACATTCTTTTTACATTCATATATAAGATACTTTTAATAAAATGAAATAAATACATACACATGACTTTTGGTGTTGCTCGCTCATTTCCCCTTTCACTGTATCCACACTCCTTCTTCTCTACCTTCTTTCTCCCTTTCTTCTCTTCCCTACTTCCTTCTTCTTCCTCTCCTCTTCTCTTTCCTTCACCACTTTCCTCCCCTTTCTCCCCACTTCTCCTCTTCTCCTCCAACCTTCCTACTTCCTTCTTCCCTCCTTTACTCTTTTCTCTCTTCTCTCCTTTCTTCCCTCTCATCCCTCTTCAGATACAATTCAGGGGTAATGTCCGAGCAACTCCTCTCTCCAAATTTCCCTATCTGTATTATATACAATGATTAATTTCTCTTACATTAATACTTCTATTTATCTAACCTTCTCGGTATATACTTCTATAAATATTTATACAGCCTCCAGTTATTCAGTACTGTGTCGCCTGGGTTTCCCTCCTTATCTGCTCCTTCTTCTTCCATCTAAATTAATGTTAACTATCTTTTAACCGTATTCTCTTTTCAGCCAATTATAAAAAGTTCCCCAGATTTCATAGTAGTCTGACTCTGTCTTATCTTTAATTGTCATTGTTAGTCTATTCATTTCTGCACATTCCAGTATTTTCCCAATCACCTCTCCCTCTGGGGGGGCTTTCAGTGACAAGCCCAGCATCTTAACCTCTGAGCTACACCATGTGCACACCACAACTTCAGGAGGCATGAGTAAATTTTCAAGGAGCATTAGCATTGCTGCCGGGGGCTACACATAATAGTATCTGGCCTATGGCCCATCAGTTAATCATCTCTGTTTCTGACATTTCACATTTCTTGTTTATACACCCTCTGGAAGATGTAAAAAGAAAAGTAATAGTTGCTATCGGCTCTCCAACCAACATGCTCCTTTCTTAAAGTTTCTTTCTACTGAAATCTGATTGCAGCTCTTTCTTACACAAGAGAAGTTTAATTACTGCTCCCACAGATTACACAAAGAAGGCCTGTACATCAAAGAAGATAGGACTTTGGCACCAAGATCCAACAGAAACATTTCCTTTAATTTCCTTAGTCAAGATTGAGTAGGTGTTTTGGCAGTGGGGGAGGAAGGTAATGGGGCAAGGAGAGATATTTCTAATTTATGTAGATTACTAATCTGCATTTAGTGTATCCACCACCTACATCCATCTATGGCTAGTTTGTCCAAGTTAGAATAATGAAATCAGAAACACTATGCTCTTCTTCCAAATACCAGTAATATAGCCTTTCAAGGGCATTTGCATGCTCACATACGTAAAGTTCAGGAGACAGCTACTTCAGCAATTAATAGAATACAGGAGACAGATGAATATATATATATCTCTGTATGTATGTATGTATGTAAGTATGTGTGTGCGCGCATGTGCGCGCGCGCGCACACACACACACACACACACACACACACACACACACACACACACAGATATAGCCTTCCCGATCTCCTTCTATTCTGATGATGCTGGCAGTTTTTGGCCGGATGAAAACTTAGTGACTCTTCTTAACCACAGGCTTATTTATATTAAACAGGCTGGTTTACTACATCCTGGTGTTCGTTTTTTTCTTTTATTTGTTAACATAATACCCAGGATTCGCATTTTTAGTATTTTAAAAGACACACACACACACACACACACACACATATATACATTATTGTAAGAACTCAGTAATATTGCTTTGAAGAACCATCACATTCAAGTGGTTTTCTTCATTCCATTAAAGAAGCAGGAAATTGCTCTGCCTAAAATGAAAGTAACTATTTTAGAAAATCTTTGAACTGCATTAATTTCAAACTCAGCTGAATGTTGCTGTGCCAAGGGTCAACAAAGGCTAAATAATCTAGTTTCCCCATCAAGACAAGCTTAAAAATCCATACTCCATCTGAGTACTTCTGCCTTTTTACATCTATCTCCCAGCCTTTAGTTCAAAATGGGTTATATCCAACTCTTCTTGCCATTAAGTTCAAAGTCATCCCAGAGGCTTTGAAAAAAGCCTACAGTTTCATTATACCCTATCCATTCCTAGTTAACAATCCTCTGATTGTCTACTGAAGTAAAGGTAAAGGTCTCCCTGTCCAATCATGTCCGACTTTGGGAGGTGGCGCTCATCTCTGCTTCTTGGCCAAGGGAGCCAGCATTGTCCACAGATATTTTCCATGGTCATATGGCCAGCATAGCTATACACCAAAGGCGCACGGAATGCTATTACCTTCCCACCAAAGTGGTACCTATTTATATACTTGCGCCTGCATGCTTTAGAACTACTAGGTGGGGCAGGAACTGGGACAGGAATGGGAGCTCATCCCGTTGCGCAGCTCTCGGGTCTCAATCCTGGGCTGTCAGCTTTCCAGCTGACGAGCTCAGTATTGAAATTCAAATATCTGTTAATTGAGTTCTCCCCAACACTGATCATCTTAAATGGCTTTTTATTGGTTTTGGCTATTTATTTTATGTTCTACTATATGACCCGTTTAGTTGCATGCAAAAATTTAAGCACCACTGATCAAGTGTATGTCCACACGAATCTTAAATGAATAGAAGCAGACACGAACTTCATGTGATACAAAATTAAACAAGTATCTTTTTGTTAATCTGAATGTGTATTTGCTAATTACAGGTGGTTGTTTTCAGGTTAAAAAGAAGCAAATAGTGAATGTAGCAGGTTTGGACACCCTTCCAGGTGATTCAGCTTTATTTTGAACTCTGAAGAGACTAATAATACCGAGAAAGTGATCGAATTGTGAGACCTACGAAGGACTCAAAGACAATTCCACAAGAGAACAAATACTGTGACCCCTCACTAGCTTCTCAGATCTACCTACTTTAAACAACATGAGCTCCTCTAAGCAGTTGTCTGAGCATCTGAAAATTAAGATAATTCACTCTTACAAAGCAGGACAGGGCTATAAAAAAACCTCTAAATGTCTCCAAGTAGCAATTTCAACTGTGAGAAATGGCGTTAAATAATGGAACTTATGTGCATTTGTTGAAGTCAAGGCAAAATATGAAAAGCCAAGAAAAATTTCTGGTGGAACTATCTGAAAATTGGTCAGAACACACTGAATCACTAAAAATAGCTTGCTGAAAATTTTGGCTGATCTGAAGTAGCTGTCCACTATATAATTTCACTGAAACAGCAAGCAGCTGTATGGGAGAACTGCCAGAGGGAAATATTTTATCTGATTTTATCACAAAGTCATTGTAAAATATGCAAAAGAAAACTCAAATCAATTGTTCAGCCTAAAGCCCAGAAGACACATTGGAAGAAAAAAAAATGAAAGCATCTGTTGACTCTGTGATATTTTGGGGTACACCAGCCAATGGCACAAGAAAAAAAAATTGAAGATTGAATTCAATTAAATATCAACATTTGTGTCCCACAATCAGTGAAGAAACTGAAACAAGGCTGGATCTTTTTACAAGACAATGATTCCTCCCCCTCCCCCCCAAAGAGCCAAAAAAATCAATCATGAAGTGCTTATAGGAAAGATACAAAGATTTTAAAATGATCTTTGCAACCCATAGATGTCAATGCTTTTTGTAATCTGAGGCGATCTCAAACATGCAGAGCACGCAAGGAGACTTCAAACTAATTTTGAATTAAAAGAATTATGATAGAAAGAGTAAAATAAAATAAAATAAAATAAAATCCAAAAGCCCAGATATAAAGACTTAATTGGCTACACAAAATGCTTGGAAGCTACAGAGGTATGGCTGGAATATTTGGTCTCAAGAGAGATGAAATGGTAACGTCCTGAATCAATTCTACTTAGTTAAGCAGACTAGTGTACCAGAAAAAATGTGGTGTTTGGTAGAGAGTTTCAATAGGCCTACATCATGAAGGAAATAAATTAAACCAAAAAGTTTGGAAGTTAGAAATAAGACTGAAATATAAATACTCTAATTCTGGTTCATGTTGAATTCCAGTGTTTATTTTCAGCATATATTAAAATGAATATTCTTCAATTCAATGTATCATATGTGAGTTAGACAGCATCACCACCAGATGGATTTATAACTGGCTGACCAACCACGCTCAACATGTAGTCCAGGGTAGTCAACCTTGGCTCTTTTATGACTCGTGGACTTCAACTCCCAGAATTCCTGAGCACAGCACAGCTGGCTCAGGAATTCTGGGAGTTGAAGTCCACGATTCATAAAAGAGCCAAGGTTGACTACCCCTGATGTAGTCCTTAATGAACTGCATCTACAGCAGCAGTTCTCAACCTGTGGGTCGCGACCCCATTTGGGGTCGAATGACCATTTCACGGGGGTAACCAAACAACATGATCCGCCATTTTTTCCTCTTTTCCTTAGCTCTGCTACTCCCTCTTATTTTATTAGCTTTCGAAAGCCAATAGAATAGACTCTCTTGAACAGAGTCTAATTCTATTGGCTTTCAAAAGCCAATAGGAATTGTCCAGGGCTGTCTCTGCCCTGCTGAGCCCGCCAAAAGCCCCAGTCTGCAAACGGTGCTGCAAGGGGAACAGTCTGCAGAGCTTCCCTCCCTGCTGAGTAACTAAAAAGTAAGTAAAAGAGGGCCGGGGGTGGGAGGTGGGAGGCCGGTGGGCGCAGGGATGGTTGCTGGTGCGCATGGGGCCCGGCAGGTGCCTTACCTGCCTTGGGCTGGGCCAGCTGGTGGCCCAGCCGATGGTCACCCTGCACCGCCGCTGCTGCGGCCGCCCAAGAGCGCCTGGGCCTGCCTGCCGCCGCCCCAAACGGCTGGCAGCCAAGGTAAGCCTAGCGGGGCAGCAGCAGGCGCAGGGAGGGTTGCTGGCACGCGTGGGGCCCAGCGGGTGCCTTACCTGCCTTGGGCAGGGCCAGCTGGTGGCCCAGCCGGTGGTCGCCCTGCCTGCCGCGGCCGCCCAGGAGCATCCGGGCCTGCCTGCCACCGCCCCTTGCCGGCTATGCCTCAGCCGGCGCAGGGGGCGGCACCGCGCATGCGCGGCACACCGTCCATGCGTGGCGCCTGCTTACGACCAGGGTCACCGGTATAAAAAGGTTGAGAACCACTGATCTACAGGGAGGGAAGTAAATAGTGGGGTACTCCAAGGCTCTGTCTTAGGCCCAGTGCTCTTCCACGTCTTTATCAATTATTTGGACGAGGGGATAGATGGGGAACTCATCAAATTTGCACATGACACCAAGCTGGCAAGAATAGCCAACACTCCAGAAGATGGGCTTAGGATACAGAAGGATCTTGACAGACTTGAACTTTGGACGCTATCTAACAAAATGAAATTCATTGGTGAAAAAAGTAAGGTTCTACATTTAGGTAAGAAAAATCAAATGCACAGGTATAGTATAGGTGGTACCTGGTTCAATAGTACATAACTGCCAAAGGGATCTTGGCGTTCTAGTGAACAATCAGTTAAATACGAGCTAGCAGTGTGCTGTAGCTGCCAAAGCAGCCAATGTAGACCTAGGACAGAATCAAGATCACGTGAAGTGTTAACACCACTCTATAATGCCTTCGTAAGACCAGACTTGGAATACTACATCCCATTTTGGTCACCATCTTATAAAAAAGATATAGAGATTCTAGAAAGAGTACAGAGAAGAGCAACAAGATAATTAGGGGACTGGAGGCTAAAACATATAAGTATGGCTGCTGGAATTGGGTATGTCTAGTTTAATGAAAAGAAGGACTAGGGGTGACATGATAGCAGTGTTCCAATATCTCAGGGGCTACCACATAGAAGGGGGGGGGGGTTCAACCTACTCTTCAAAGCACCTGAAGGCAGGACAAGAAGCAACGGATGGAAACTAATCAAGGAGAGAAGCAACCTATAACTAAAGAGAAATTTCCTGACAGTGAGAACAATTAATCAGTGGAATGACTTGTCTCCAGAAGTTGTGAGTGCTCCAATATGAGGTTTTTTTTAGAAGAGATTGGATAAGAAACCATCTGAAATGTATAGGGCAGTGGTTCTCAACCTGTGGGTCGGGACCCCATTTGGGGTTGAACGACCATTTCACGGGGGTCGCCAAACAAGGCTGTCCGCCATTTTTCCCCCTTTTCTTTGGCCACACCCCTGGCACCTGGTGATGTATAAGTGGTTGGAGGTCACCACAACATGGGGAACTGTATTATGAGGTCGCGGCATTAGAAAGGTTGAGAACCACTGATATAGGGTCTCATCCTTGAGCAGGGGCTTGGACTAGAAGACCTCCAAGATCTCTTCCAACTCTGTTATAAAATCAAAATATTAGCACTTGTAGTATTTGCAACATACAGGGAGTCCTTAACTAACAACCAGAATTGGGACCAAAATTTCCATCGTAAGTTGGTATGGTCATAAAGCGAGTCATCATGTGACCAAACCTAATTTTACAACCATTTTCCCTCTGTCATTAAGCAAATCATGTGGTGGTTTACTGAATCACATGGCCATTAATCTGCCTTCCCCAATTGATTTTGTCAAAAGTTGGCTGGGAAGGTTGCAAATTACAATCACACGCATGCAAAAGATGCTGCAACTTTTGTAACTGTGAGCCAGTTGCCGAATGCTTGAATTACAATCACAGGACCCTGGGGTGGCGCTTTAAGGACCAGTCTTGCTTTTTCCAAGGCCCTTGTAACTTCGAACCATCATTAAACAAACAGTCATAAGTTGAGGACTACCTGTTATATGAGATACAGGATTTCAAGAATAACCTTTTCAAATTTATAAGCTTTTTTTAAAATATCTGGTCCTTTTAAATGGTGACTGAAGAATTCTAGACCTCACAAGAACATACAGATTTACCATCTCTCTTTTTCTCTCTCTTACACTGTCATATTATAGTGAATTTTCTTTGGAAGCAGTTCTGGGAATCCCTTTGAGAATGGTCTGTAAAAATCTAACTCACTAAAAATGGTGGTTACATGTTGGAAAAGGTGGGAGGTGTTCAGTTAAAGTAGAATAATTAGGATCCCTGCACAATCAAGATTTGAATTTCTATTCTTGTGAAACTTAGCAACAATAAACAGCAGCAAGGCTTTTCAAAAAAGAATTGTTCCAGCATGCTATTTAATTTAGGGGCAGGGGGAGGGGGAAAGAAAGAAAGATTAGACAATTCCTTGGGAAAATGGTTTCACACAATTATAGCAATAAAATATAATGTGGAATGCAGCTTGATTCTCCAGGCTAAAGATAAAAATATCTCCTAGGTAAATTACTACAGTGGAAAATATCCCTACAGACAGACAGACAGACAGAAGATACGGATGGGACAGAGTTGTTTTACATAAAGGCCACTTTGATTAAATGCAATACTGAGACAGTAATTTTTTGTAGAGCCCAGCAGTTTTGACAGGGCTCATATTTTGCATCTGATGGCCAGACGAAGAACTTAAAGAGGCCTGTTTTTTATTTTCCATATATTTTAAATTAGGAGCTCTCACCAGTCCTCATGATCCTGCGTTTATGCTTTCTCAGCATAGAAGGTTCCTCCCGCACTGGGCACTGAACCAGAAATGGTTACCATGTTATCTTGAGGCTGAATAAGTTTATAAAGTATGGAATACAGGAAGTCCACAACTTACAACCCTTCCTTCAGCGAATGTTCAAAGTTATGATGGTGTTGAGCGACGGGACTTGTGACCCGTGTCTGAAGTTGCACTGCCCCTGCAGTCATATGATCAAAATTTGGGCCAGCCCACACTTAGACTACAGGGGCAGTGCAACTCCCTCCATTTGCCGATCACCTCCATCTTGCTTGTCAGTAGCAGTGCCGAGGCTGAAGTAGAGACTTGGGACCTTCAGCAGGCCTCAGCCAGCTGCCACTGACCCCACACCTCTACAGGGAGGAATGGGACAACTCGCCACAACCACCTCACTGCGGCCAACTCGCCACAGCCAACTTGCCACGGGACAACTCACTGCGGAACAATTTAATGATTTAAAATAAATAAAAACATATTTTAATTTTTGTCGATCACATTTCATCCTGTCCCTCCTTTTGCATCCTTTCTTTAATGATTCTATTCCAATATTTGTTATTGCTGTAACTTTTGTCCAGCAATGAGTTGTCCTGTGGCGAAGTGGCCAGGCCAAGTTGTCCCGCAGCGAGTTATCATGGCGAGATGGCTGTGGTGAAGTGTCATAGACCCTCTACAGCAGAGGTCCCCAACCTTTCGAGCACCAGGGACCGGTTCCATGGAGAGAGATTTTTCTGCGGACCGGAGGGGGTGTGGTTTCATGTACTGCCAGCATCCCGCAAATGGGGCTTTGCTTGTTTGCGCAGCCCAGTTTCTGGCATGCCGCGGACCGGTGCCAGTCCACAGACTGGGGGTTGGGGACCCCTGCTCTACAGGTAGTCCTTGACTTAATTCATTGAGTGACTATTCGAAGTTACAGTAGCACTGAAAAACATGACTTGGGGCCATTTTTCACATTTACAACCATTCCAGCATCCCCAGGGTCACATGACCAAAATTGGGGTGCTTAGTAATGGGCTCATATTTGTGATGGTTGCCGTGTCCCAGAGTCATGGGATCGATCCCTTTTGCAATCTTCTGACAAGCCAAGTCAACGGGAAAGCCAGATTCACTCTACATTGTGCTACCAGCTTAACAACTGCAGTCATTCACTTAACAACTGTGGCCAGAAAGGTCATGAAATGGGGCAGAACTCCCTTAGCATCTGTCTCACTTAGCAACGGAGATCTGGGGCTCAGTCGTGGTTATGTCGAGGACGACCTGTATTCAGCCCCAACCTTAGCCCTGCTGCCACTGAGGAAAGCCATCTAACGCCCCACACCATGGCCAGCCACCTCAGCACCACTGGGCAAAGCCCCAGTTGCCCCTGCCACCCTGTGCTCCACAGACCCTGCCACATGGAGCTGATCTTTGCAATTTTCCTCCACCACCCAGCCTGACCTTCCATATGCAAGGAAGCTACTAACTGTGCCAAGTCTTCTTGTCTAAGCTGTTTGTGTCATTCTCCAAATCACGCACACCATTCATTCTCCACATCTCAAGACTTCAGAAGCTTTCTAAAGCATCACAAGACTAGTGCATGCGATCTGGAGGATGAACAGTGTCTGTGATCTGAAGAACAGATATAACAATCCCATCTCTCCTTTCCCCCCTGCCCCCGATCCTGCTCCCTCCTTCTGCATCTTGTAACTATGGTTTTATTTTGATGGTAGTTCCATTTTATGGTGTTAGGAATATTTATCTCTGATGATTTCTAATGTTTTTATGCTATAAGCTACCCAGAGTTGCTTCAAAATGAGATGGGCGGCAAATAAATTTAATAAACAAAGAAACAAATAAAAATTAAACAAAAATAGTGTGAGTGACCTTATGAAGAAGGCCAGGTGTGGCCAGCAGCTGCCTTGCATGCATTAGGCTATGCCAAGTTCAATGGTAAAATATCAGGACCTATTAATTTTGAATTGTGTTGCCTGTCTGGGATGCTCACCTGAGACAATGTTCAATTTGATCTAGCCAGTGACTCTCAGCTGTAGATTATTTTATGACCTTTTTTTATAGCCTGACTTCCAAGCCCTCTGCTTTCACAATTACAGCCAACTAACTCACAAAAAGGTACCGCCAGTTGGCTCACAAAAAAGCAGTATTTTGCTTTAGGGATAATTGCACTTGTCCAATTGACAAACATATATTGGAACTACAGATCGTATAACGATTCAGAAACATGGTGAAGACAGATGCCACCTTATTCCATACCATACTGCTTTCGATTGTGGTTTGATCATGATTGTGTGGTTGCCCCCAAAAGGCCTGCTTGACTCTTTTAAATGATAGAAAATGAAATTTACGAATCAATAAAGGCCGAAATATGGTTCAATCTAAAAGGTGTTACAGAACTGCATTGAAAGAGAAGGAAAGAGTTATTCTAGGACTAATGGGGCAGGGACCTATTGAAATGGCTAAAGATAAAGATAACCCGTCCTTTTGGCAGGTCATTGTGGGTTATTGAGGACACCTTGACCTCAGTCTATCATGAATGCCTTGTTATATACTAATGTGGGCATGGGAACAATACTTTGATATTCTATCTGGAGAAACTTGTGATAATACCTTTAACTATCACTGGTTCACTTTCAATGGTGGCTTTCAAAATAGTGAACAGAGAACAAGCCATTAAATCATCCAATTAAAATGAAATCGAGCTCCTGATAATCATTTCATTCTAGCAGAGCTCACAACATCAAACAGAGACTGGTTAGCTCCTGCTTTTTAGGATTATTGTTTGTCTGCATAGTCAACCTAGCATATACTGCATGCTACACAGAGGTTTGGAGTATAGCTAATGTCCTTGTTTTTTCCGTTTTTTAAAAAAAGGTTATAGCAATGATCCTGCCAGCTAAAGACTTTTAAGTCAATATTGAACATAATTAGCAAATTAAAATCCAGGAACTGGAACTGGAAACTCTGTAATTGGCTTAGTGCAGGAGAATATATTGGAAGATGAATGCTGTAGAGGCCTTCAGAGCAGATAATCTACTATAGATTACCACCTGACTCTTGCAATGTTTGGTGGGAAAATACACATGCAGAAAAACGTCTCATCTGCTGTTTTGGTGGATTTCAGGACTGATTTAGGGAATCCTTTAATGGAGAAGGGACAGCAATGGCTCAGCGGCTAAAGACACTGAGCTTGTCAGCTGGAAAGCTGACAGCCTGGGTTCAAAACCTGAGGCCGCACAACTGGATGAGCTCAGGGTTACTTTCCCCAGCTCCTGCCTACCTACGGGTAGCAGTTCAAAAGCACGCAAATGTGAGTAGATAAATAGATACCATTTCGGTGGGAAGGTAACAGCGTTCTATGAACTTCGGCGTATAGCCTTGCTGGCCCCATGATCACTGGCTCCCTCAGCTAAGAAACACAGATGAGCCTCGTAGAGTTGGACACAACTGGAAAAGGGAAACAAACCTTTACCTTTTAATGGAGAAAACTTAACAACTCTACTATTGGTCTGCTACTGTTGATACCCAAATGATACGATAATGCAAGCCTGAAAATGAAATGTAGTCACTCTGGAGAGCTCCTTGAAAGGGTAAAACTAGGTTATATTTTGATTCCTTATTCCTGATATTTATATAAATTCTCTCATCAGAATCTTCAGGGGAGAGTTTTGCATGCCGAAAACGTGCAGACAAATATCTTTCATTTTATTTTATGCAGATGACGTTGTCATCTTGTCACTGACCTAGACAAGGTTAGATCCCTTAAAGCCCTTGCTCAACATTACTAAGAGGAGCCATTTAGTTATGAAATATTACCAAAAAAAAAGCATGTGTTTTTTTCCAATCTACAAAGTTCCCCAACTGGTTATAGACATCCGTGACACAAAACAAATCACGTTTTAAATATTTAATCATTCCCAAGGAAACTGCTGACATTAAATATATGGCTCAAAAAAAGATTCAATCAAAAGCAGGGAAGGAACTTTATCAGCTATCAAACTTTTTGTAACAAATAAATTACACCATTATCTTATGAGGTGCAGTTGGGACCTCATTTCAGTGATGCCCCCTTTGAAAATGTCCAATTTTTAGATGTTTCAAGTCACCCAAATATGTTCTTAATATGGCTATAAGCCAAGAGGCCAGGTTGCCCAAAATTGACAACAATGTTTGGTCAATTATCTTGAGAGCCTGGCTAAGGCTTATTCTAGCACCAATGGGAATCCTTCTGGTTGTATTATCTCTACATGATAGAAGAGCATCAGATGTCATTTCTATGGTCTTGCACCTGGATATCTATTACCTTCACAATCAGAAAAATTAGAGAGGGGATCAAACAGATGAGCTGAGACATAGCATTCAGAATCATTTAAGTTGAACTTCAAAGACTTTTTAACATCTTAGAGAATTCCAAAGATCTGTTCCAACAGCTTATCTTATTTACTTATCCCCAAAATTGATGGCACCTTCTAGAGCAGGGGTCTTCAAACTTGGCCCTTTTATGACTTGTGGACCTCAACTTCCAGAATTCTTCAGCCAGTGTGCCTGGCTCAGGAATTCTGGGAGTTGAAGTCCACAAGTCATAAAAGGGCCAAGTTTGAAGACCCCTGCTCTAGAGTTTCCTGCAGCACTATACGCTTGGCATTTTTTTGGAAGGCAGGTTGTTATGAAACTTCAGTTCCTTGGGGACTCTTCCCATGTAATTTGGATGAGACTCAATCAAGTTAATATATCTCTACGTTCTGAACTGCAAATGTTATTCTGCTTCTCAAAGTCACTCAGATAAATTTTCTATCCAATTTCTTTTTGCTAAGAGAGAATCTAAAATTACATTTCTATTTGCAAAAATAGGTTTTGTAGCTGCAAGGACTTATTTCATTGTTGAAGCCCCCACAGGGATTGACTTTAATAAGACATTTAAATTGAGAGTGTAGTTGGGGCCTATTATGCCAATTATTATTTTATTATTATTTTATTACATTTATTTTAACAACTAATACAGTAGTTTCATTGCATTCTGAACAAGGACTGAAATAACTTTTGGACTGTGGCTGTAATACGATATGTGATGGTCACAAGTGTCAAAGTCAAAAGTTATAGATAAGACAATGAGATCTCTCTTCTGTTTGTCTGATGTTAGTGCTAAAGAAAAGTGTTCTAAGAGAAAACAAAATCTGTATTTCCCCATTTTTGTTTGCCATTAATACACTGCAAGGTTTCAAGCTATGAATCAGTGGAGCATTTATAGGATTAAACTGCTATTTTCAACCTCAAAATGCAGATATACAGAGTACCATAAACCACAATTGCCCTTTGCACCATCAACGATTATGCATAACTTCTGGGATTGCACCAATAATTACATGCATCTTTCCTTGGTATGTTTCTTATAATTCTGCCTGGAATTTGCAATATACAGAGTGCTGTGGGAGATGACCAGGCTGAGCCCAAGGGAGGGGTCAAGCACGTCATCAGTTTGGACTCCCTTCATGCCCATAAGTCCAGCCCTCCTTGAATTCCATTGACTCTTATCTACCACCAATCTGCTTTGACCGTTAGTAATTCAGATTCTTGTCATGAGCTAGCATGGATTAAACCTGTACACTTTTGAACAAACTTGGTTTCTGATTTCTTGCACTTGACATATGCTTTTACATTGCCAAATGTCATACAATACAGAGATTGAAAGAATGGTGTATTTGTTCCCCTTATTCTTCATAGGAATTCCTAACACCTGGTTTTAAGAAACAATCCTGTCTTAAGATTTTATACAATGTTTCATGAAACAATATTCCAGCATCCTTGAATTGTGGGTCATCATATCAACTCTGTTACCATGGTTCAAATAGGGTGCTTGAATTTTCAAATTCCTTCCTTCCTTCCTTCCTTCCTTCTTTCCTTCCTTCCTTCCTTCCTTCCTTCCTTCCTTCCTTCTCTTTCTGTCTCTCTCTCTCTCTCATGCACACATACACAATTAAACAATGGCCTTAACAGCCTTGAACTTTAATTCAAGGGAGCACTTCAGCTTTTAAAGGGCATTGTTGATTTAAAAAGACCAGCCCTGGATAAGAGGTGAGTTTGTAATTTCCCAGACATCAGTCACTTGATGTTCTGATCATCCAATTTCTGCTGAACTCAATCATAATTGCCAGCTCCTACAAAACCTTGCTAATTTTACAAGAAAGGAGAAAACGATGTGATGGCACCATGCTATAGGTTCTACACCTTTGGGGCATGACACATGCATGACATTGCAACAGAGGTAGAGAAGGGAAGGGAGTTGTGATATAATGCTGCTTTCATTCATCCAACACCCTTTCTCTTCTCTTCCTTATAATCCAGGGGCAGGCAACCTTGGGTCTTTTATGACTCGTGGACTTCAACTCCCAGAATTCCTGAGCCAGCCATGCTGGCTCAGGAATTCTGGGAGTTGAAGTCCACGAGTCATAAAAGACCCAAGGTTGCCTACCCCTGCCTTATACCCTTGCAAGCCATAAAGAAAAAAATACAGAATCAGAATGAATGTACTTCTAAGCCAGCCCTATTGTTTAATTAGCAACCAAGAGTTGCAGCTATAAAAATGCATGGGAGGCCAAAGCTTATATAATTATTTAGAAAAATGAACCGTCGGAAGTTATCTGGTACCTGAATACAGGTGCTTTTAGAATACATAAAAATAGAAGTCTGAGAATAAAAGAGACAGTAGGCATATTTGGCTTCATTTTTCTGCACAGAAAACTTTGCTAAAACAATTGATTTTTTGGGAAAGTAGCTAGCCGCCTATTAATCACAAACATATTGTAAGATTTAAGGGACAAGCATGCCTTTTTAAAAAAAATTCTTATTTTCATTTCGGGACTTCTATTTTTAATTATCACATCACTTCATTCCCCCAGGCTTCAAATAATAAGAACGACCGAAGATCACAGGTAGGTAAATGAGGGCAAGAGGAGATGAGTTTTTTTCCTCTCAAACTCAGCTAAGAAAAAAGCCTTAGGGAATACAAATGGCAACACAAGGGATTCGGTTTCTCAAAATTAATCTTCTGATTTTCCATTGGTTTAATAGATTACCTTCTACTTCACATACTTAATGTGGTTTTCGATAAGAAAGACATTCATGGATGTTAGCTGACAAACTAACAGGTATGTATTAAATGTACCCGTGGAGTTTTCTATTCTTTTTAGTTCATTTTTCTCCTGTTCTACATTTTATATCATGACGAGCCCCCCCAAAAGGAAAGGGATAAATCGTTTTTCCATATTCGGGCCCTTTAGGGCTGTTGTAGTATCATTTTTCTTCACTCAGATGGAAGTTAATCTGTCATTGGTTTTATAACATGCAAAGTCTTAGTTAAACTTACTTTTATTGGTTGATTCCCCCAATCCCATAAGGATTTTTTTTAATCGTGCATCTGGCTAAATGCACTTTTTTTTGTTCTTTTAATATCCTATGACACAAAAAGATTTGAGATATTTTGATCTCAGAAGTGGGAACTATCATCTCTGAATCCAATTTATATGCAAACCCTGTTTTCTTCGTTGTATGTTCCTATCTGCTAATATATTCAATTAAAAAGATTGGAGGGAAAAAGCCATTAAGGTACTAACTCAGTCTCTGGAGGTTTTGAAGGGAATGGATAGGGAAGACAAGAAGGCAGTCCTAGTGAGGTAGTTTGGGTTTTCTGTGCTACCCCCCCCCCAACCCGGATCCAGGTTTTTTTTTTTTCATCTTTAAATCTTAATGAGGTAGTAGCATTTCCTCAAATTTGGTATATAATTTGCGAATTGTCTTAGATTCAGGGACAGGTGGCAGGCACGGCTAAGGGGTTTTTGCACAAATTTCTATCATGTGCCACAAGTGCCCATTCTTGGATCAGGAGTCTCCTGAGTGCAATTCAAGGTACTGGTTGTCACCTTTAAAGACTTGCAAGACACAGGATCAGGTTACTTGAGGGACACCTGTCTCCTATAGTTTCTGCCATTTCCACTAGATCAGAGGTCTCCAACCTTTCTGGGCTCAAGGACTGGAGGGAAGGAGAGCAGCTTCAAAATTGGTGTGCATACCCGCGCGTGCACGGGGCCACGCACACTGGCACAGCACTAGCAGCCCCATTCACATGTGCGAACGGCCATGCAAATGACCCGGGCTAGCAGCACATGTGTAAATGGGCTGCTGACACCTGCCCCACGGTAGCATCCCTGTTTGCGCCCGTGCGCATGTGCAAATGGAATTGCGGGCACTAGCATGAGTGGGGGGAGAATGCATGCTCATGCATGCACGCACCAGCCAGCCATTTCTGGGGCCTGCTGGCCACAAGCCGGTGGCCTGGTCCTGGGCCGCGGACCATAGGTTGGGGACCCTTGCACTAGTTCTCACAGGTTGGGTGTGCTCAGGTCCCCTATATTAAATGCCATCTTGTTGGATCAAGAACTTGTGCCCTCTCTGTTGTAGTACCTACATACTGGATCAGCTTCCCTCTTGCTATCCAGAGAGTCCCAAATTCTGGATTTTCCTCCAGGCATTAGGTTAGAATGCCAGATTGCCGCAAACAGATGGAGTATGTGCAATTGAGTTTTAGGGTGCTTTGATTATTGTACTATTATTTTAATTTTGTGTCTTTTGTTTGAGTACTAGGAGTTTTATTATATTGCTCTGGCTTTCTGTTGTTAGCTGCTCAAAACTGATATAGAACAGTGGTTCTCAACCTGTGGGTCGGGACCCCATTTGGGGTCGAACGACCATTTCATGGGGGTCGCCAAACAAGGCTGTCCGCCATTTTTTCCCCCTTTTCTTTGGCCACGCCCTTGGCACCCGGTGATGTGTAAGTGGTTGGGGGTCACCACAACATGGGGAACTGTATTATGGGGTCGCAGCATTAGAAAGGTTGAGAACCACTGATATAGAAGATGGGAAGTCATATGAAGTTTTCAGTAAATAAATACACAAACACGCTACACTACACACTAGGTTGAATTAATTCAAATAAATGCTTGGGAAGCAAAGATAGAAACCAATTGGGAATTGATCAACTTTGGGGTATAAGTTACCACGTGGGGGAACTTGTTCAGCTTATTGCACTTTAGCTTATTGTTTTGCTTAATGCACTTTCTCAACCTTGACAACTTTAAGATGTGTGGACTTCAATTCCCAGAGACTGGCTGCGGAATTCTGGGAATTGAAGTCCGCACATCTTAAAGCTGCCACAGTTGAGAAACACTGGCTTATTGAGAAAATAATTCAGGTGGTAATGATATTACTATGAAGGAAGAAAAAGTCAAGATGAGGAAGAAAAAAATCAATTACTTTGGAAATGATCACCAAAGGGAAGAAGTGACTGAGAAATAGCATGCTTAACAGGAAGAAAATGGAGGAAGGGAAGGAAGGAAGGACAGAAGTTTGTCTCCTTCCTATCTCACCATGATTCTGACAGAATTGTAAGTGTCCCTTAACAACAAGCTTGCTGCCTCAAGGAAGGAAGAAAGGAAGACTCTATTTCCTCTCCAAAGGACTTTGAAGAAAATAACACCCATCCCTACAACATCCAAGATTTGTTGTAGTCCTAGCTTTCATTGGAAGGATCAGAAAAGAAAGACCATGCAAAAATCACTGCTATTGAGACCATCTCAACAGCTTTGTCTACACATAGATTCCACAGTGGGGGCCATCTTCATTTCCCTAAATAATATCCAATCTACTCAATCAACCATTCAGACTCTAACAACACATGGTGTTAGTAATTGTCACCTCACAACTTCTAACAATGCAAGGTCTTCCAGTAAAAGACATTCTGAGGTTAGAGCTAGATACTTTTAACTTTTTGCTTAATTTTCCAGGATTTAAAAGAATATCTCTTTTTTCCCCATAAGCCCTATAACCTAGAGAAATTTTTTTCAATGGCAGAAAGTTGAGAAAAATAAATTAGGAATAATGTCCTCTTGGGTTTCCTGTTAGATGTATCTAAGACCAAAATATTATCCCGTGTAATTTGTGCATAAACTCAGAATGTACTGCACATGCCAGGTTTATATTAATGAAAGAAAAAAAGTCTACGTTCGCCAGAGTAGGGATTTTTAAAGGGCAAAAAGCTTTAATAATCTTAATCACTGTAGGAATTATCAATATGCCCCAAAAGGAAACTCATCAGAACATCAATATTAAGATCTGAAGTATCAGTTGAAAATACTCTAAATAAAATTATACATCTTATTCTAAACAAAAATGGCTCAGACAACTTTGCTGCCAAAATAATTCCTCTGTGCTCTGAGCAATGGGAAATTCAGTTTGGCAAAATAACGTAAGCAGGCATTGGAAGAAACCCTGGAGATCATCCAGTCTAATGCTAGATGATCAATGCTATTTCAACCTTTGACTGGTCCATCTCCAACAGTTGACCCTTCTAGCTTCTGCTGAAACTCCACCAATACAGGAGATTTTGAGGCAACTTCATTCACTGTCACAGCAGTCATTACTATTAGAAACATTTTCCTGATATCTAGCTGAATTAACCATTTAATTTGCAATCCCAATTTGATACCCATTCGTTTCTCAATATTCTGATAGCCTTCACATGATAAATGGCAGTATCAGGATAAGGCAAAGTGAACAACCCAGTGTGTTTCCATAACTGCTGAAAGGTGGGGACACATTTAGATGTGTCTTCACAATGGGGGGGGAGGTAACACTGTTTTTCTGATCAAAAGCTACACTTGGTGTTCTAAAGGAGGCACTCCACAATATCCCATCATCCTGGGATAAAGTAGAAATCACTGAGGCTTTTTTGAAAACTTTCTCAATCTGATGCTGTTGAAATTACTTGGGCTTTCAATCTGATATTTTTCAGCCAATATGACAGAACTAAGACTGGGTAGTATTTTTTTTTTCTGTTTGAGCATTCTGCATTTGCATTTGCAGAACCCTCTAATTTAAAACAATATTCTAATTTAAAACAATATTCCTAATTGGTAGGCTCCGACAAACTATTTTAAAACCAAATGCTTTAGGTTTCTCTTAATGTAAAGTCTTAGTATGTTAAGTTTCATCGGTCAATTAAATAAGGATAGATCTTACTGTTTGAATAGAAATTACCATAATTCTCTCACTTATTATTTACACTATCTTCAACTGCTGTTCCATTATTACTTGGATAGTATTAATAATCTGCATTTTTAAAAATATATATATAACATTCATTTATGTCAAAGGGAATATTTAAGATTTTTATCTAACAAATTTAATCTTATTCAATTCTATGATGATTGCAAAATCTGTTTATTTTTTATTTATTTTATTTTCTATTACATTGTTAAAATTTTGATGCATTGTATTGTTTTAATATAATGATATCTGTAGTGTTGATGTTATTAACATTCAATTGTGTGTAAGCATCGTCAAGGTGTATATATATACACATACACATAAACACATATACACAGGATACACAACAAATATACATACACACAGATGTTAATAAAAGGGAAAAATAGATAGACAGATCATATTTAACAAAAATTAAAATACCAAAAATTGTTAAAAAGAGAAAGCGAGAGAAAGAGACACACAGAGAGAAATAAAAACTATTTTCTAACTTCCTCATTTAATGCATGTGCTAATTTGCATTGTACTGTAATGTATTGTAGACGTTTCAAATTCTGTGTTCATTCATTTTGTTTTGTTCTCCTTTTTTGCCATTTTCCTCTTTTCTTATGTTTTCTTTTCTCACAAACACTTAATAATAGTATCACAGAAAAAAACAATCTTTTATTACATTTCCTGAAAATAAAAGTCAATGTTATTTCCCCAGATAATGTAACTTTAAAATGGGACAGTCATCTGAGAATATGACACAATAATGATGACAGATGATCTTTTGTCTGTAATCTCCCATGGAGATATGTGTGCATGTGTCTTAAATTCAGTACCATCTTCCATTGTGGTAAATATACTTACTGTATTTATTTATGTCCTTTTAGATCTGTGTTCACAGTCCATAAGGTTGAAGAGTCAGAAGAAAATAAAAGTTGTGGGACAGTATTTATTTTATTTCAAGATAAGGAAATAATATCAACAAGGAAATGTAAGCAAGCTGAAGGAAACATTTATTGCTTTTTCAAGTCATCAAAGCTTGGTTAAGATTTTGGCTCCCTGAAAGGAAGAGGTGAATAAGGATGAAAGTGAACTCATGAGGTAAGGTAGGGATAGAGAACATTAAATGAAAATATTTTAGCTATAGTTTACCAAAGTTCAAAATGAGGCTTTCCTAAATCATGCATGTCACAAGAACATGTGTCACATGAGGCATGAAGGTGGGCACCCCAACACTTGTTTCAATGAATTGATAAAAACCCAAGAGTAGGAGACAGTTTAGTTGTCCAGAAGAAATTTTTCCCATAGGAGAAAGAAGGAGGGCTGTTGAGTTGGTGAAGAAATGTGGGATCTTTTTTTGTTTTTTTCTAAAAAGAGTACTCTGAAGAACTTAGATGGAGAAGTTGTAATAACAAATAACTTAAGATGGGTCTAGACACCACTGGCTATTGATGATTTGTTTTAATAATGAACAATATTGGCTGATGATCTGGAGACAAAAAGTTTTGATCTCCAGCAGCAGTTTTAATTTAACAGAAGCCCAAAGATTCCTAAAAGGAGTCGAACATAATCTATTGGTGTCCAATCTGCTGAAGATTGCAAACCAACGTGAAACAGAAAGGGACCCCAAAAGTCCAAGTTGTACCAGCTAGAATTCGAGCCAAAAAGGAATGTTGCTGGCCTCAGAGAGATGTTCTCCTGAAAATAAGACCCGGTCTTATGTTTTTTGGGGGATTTTTTTGCCTCCAAAAGATCTTACTTTGGGGGGATGTCTTACCTGCTTACCTTACGACCGCTACAGTCAGGCTTCCCATGCCCCGACACCTGTTGCACCGCTGCCCGAGTTCGTTTGCGGTCTGAGTTCTTCAATGGCGCATTGTGCCGCTGCTGCCACTCGCAGGAGGCCGTGTGGCGATTGTGCCGCTGCTGACGCTCCCAGCAAGAGGCCATGTGGCCCATCACACCGCTTGCGGCAGGATGCCGCATGGCTTGTCATGCTAGGGTTGCGAGCGGCGGCAGCAGCATGAGCAGTGCAGCGAGCCACATGGCGTTGTCAAGTGAGCAGCGGTAGTGGCGAGGTGCACCATGTGGCATGCAGCCGCAAGCGGCTGCAGAGGAACTCAGCCAGTGGCGAGACAGAGCATGGGAGGCCTGGCTGCAGCGTTCCTAATGCAAGCAACTCCACCCCCGCCCTAGCTTGATTTTTACGCATACTCTTCGCCCCAAAACTAGGGCTTATTTTGGGGGTAGGATTTATATTAGGTGCATATGTAAATTTCAAGCTAGGTCTTATCTTCAGGATAGGTCTTATTTTCAGGAAAATATGGTACTTCTAAATAACAATACAATAGCACTTAGACTTATATACTGCTTCATAGTGCTTTACAGCCCTCTCTAAGTGGTTTACAGTGTCAGCCTATTGCCTCCAACAATCTGGGTCCTCATTTTACCCACCTCAGAAGGATGGAAGGCTGAGTCAACCTTAAGCCAGTCAGGATCGAACTCCTGCCAGTAGGCAGAGTCAGCCTGCAATCCTGTATTCTAACCACTGCACCACCACGGCTAACATTAACAATATTGACAATAAAGATATTGTTAGAGACTTTAGAAATAGTGTGGCATACACATACATAAAGCCAACATTACAGAGTTTATGCCTATGTTAGCAGAGAACATTTAAGCTTCATAATGTTCAGCAGAGAAAAACCTTCCCTTTAAAATCCATTTTTAGCCTCAAGCCTAGTTTCACTCCTTTCCTGCCAATTATCAGTAAAAAATCAACAGAAGATAGAAAACCCCAGGATCAATTTATTTATTTATTATTATTTATTAAATGTATTGACCGCCCATTGTACCCCAAGGAACTACTGGGCAGTTTACAATATTAAAAAGATAAAATTTTATAAATCCAATACACAAGAGGAACTAAATAATAAAAAAGATAAATACATAATATATACTTAGTTGTATATATTAATATACAACTTAGTTGTGTATATTAAACTGGCAGAGCTAATCAGGGCAAATGCATAGCATGGTATCCATCTGGTTTTGCTCTTCACTATTTGCTGTGATAATAAAACAGGAAAATATTCAACAAGATTTTGCACCTGTCTTTCTCATAAAAAGCCCATGACAAGGCTGCTTAAGGCATTTGAGAAAGCGTACCTTCTCTTCTATCCAGATGTGAATGCTATATTTTGATTTTTAAGCCTTGAAACAGCGATAATAAATCACAGGGCTAATACTGCATCAGGATCTTAGCAGAGCAGACATGCAGTTTCAGTTTTGAAAGCCCGGGCAAGCCAGGACAAATGACTATCTTTAAGTCGCTTGTCATGTAGGCAATGAGCAACAAGCATAAGAAACATTAATAGATTTGCCTGAAAAGATGCAAAAACATCCAGAAGAGGGAATGGGGAAGCTGAGATATTTAAGCCTTACTTTGCAATCAGTTTCAAAGATTTCTGGTGGACTTTGCAAGGCCCAAAAGATGGGAAGGAAGGAAGGAAGGAAGGAAGGAAGGAAGGAAGGAAGGAAGGAAGGAAGGAAGGAAGGAAGGAAGGAAGGAAGGAAGGAAGGAAGGAAGGAAGGACCAAATTACTTTGCCAAGAATTTCAATTTTGCAATATTTTGGGAACAACAATTCATTTTAATGGTTTGCACTTGAACAGCAAGAAGCAAAACAACCCTCCAAAAAGATGATTATCGCTTCATTATTATGATGATGTTCCCACATCCATCCACACACTCCCACCTGCAGTTAAGTGCAGAGGGAATTCCCTCTGTTGAAAAAAATATCAACTACATTTTAGAATAGGAGTACTGGAGTTTAATGGTACAAAACTCTCCCTATTCAGACCAACACTGGAAGCTGGCAGACATAAAACGTTAGCAATTACAGTGCAATTACAGTTCATCCACAAGAGTGAAGTCCTCATCACTGTTGCGAAGGCAAAAGACCTGGCCCAAGGAGAAGAACGTTTTAGGATCTGAATGTAAAATCAATTAGGTGCTTCATGGGTCTCAAATCCTGCATCTCCCCCAGATATCAATTCAACCTTACAGTAAGAAGTCCTAGACTTGCTTAAAAGGGAGGGCGGAACAGTTGAAACACAGAGATAGGCCCTTCGGTGCTGGAGATATAAAGACAGAGCCCTTCCCATCTGAAACACAATGACACACATATACAAACACACTCAAGAGAGAGTTTTTATCAAACAGACATGGGCTCGGCTATGTCTCCCCTCAGGCGTTTAAACCCTTCAGTTTGTCTCTATCTGGATACTTTCTCATCAGAAAAGAGGAAAGGTCTTTTTGTCTGCCTGTCTACAACCTTTGGCTTCTTCTCACAACACATTAATTTCCCTTAGAAAATCTCCTAGGGATTATTTATATTCTGAAGGACAGATCTGCATGTTTTGGAGCCATATTTTTATGAGGGATGCTGACTGACTCTGCTTCATCTTTATCCAAGTGAAGGCAACCAATATTTTTGTATCAATTTAAATGTTTTTCATAAGCCTCTAACTGCTTCTTCCTATATGAGAATAGGTAAATAATCTTTATTACTGCCACTCTGACAAAAAGAGAAGAGGGAGGATCCAAATTAAGTTACATAGTTTTGACAGCTACAAAAACTGGACTAAATACTGCATTACAGTCTTACAATATGGAATACAGCTTTAAACAACCCTGTGAGGCTTTTAATATGCAGATAGTATTATGAGGGGATTTTGCTCAGATTATATCTTGTAAACCACAATTCTCCCTACTTTTAAACTTGGATGCTTTGTAGTTTATAACTGCCAGTGCCACTCTTTATAAGTAGCTTCTGCCTTGGATTCATAATGGATTTATAAAGATGTTTCAACAATCCGCAGTGGATAGCCTATTTCACCAAATGCATAAGGCAGTATCTAGCATTAAAGAAAGCAGGCTCTAAAGATGGGAATTCCTTATGGGAATTCAAGAATCCTCTGGGTTTATAAGGATTCTCTAACTCAATTCATCACAATCACATTGTTTTAGAAAGCAACATTCCACAATCTCTATGGAGATTCTCAATCATCCGGGTCATGGTTGTCCCAAAGATACTTTTCCCAAAAGGCAACTGGACTTTGAAATATTTTCAAAGGGAAAAACATAGGCAGTCCACTTGCCTTTCAGAAAAAGCACCCTTGAGGCATTCCCCAATCTCTTGGCCTCTGGATATGCAAGAGACAACAATTTCCTTAATTCCCAGTCAATAGTATTATTCATTGCTGAGGTTGAACATGCCTAGAACTTGGAAATTAGAAAAGACTACTTTTGTTTAAAATATGGCATATCACAATCATCACTGAACATGTTGGCAAAATCCAGTTCTTTATTCCAGCACAAGCTAAAGGAAAAATAAGCTATTAGCAGTTTACCCATTGATCTAATTTATCAACAAAGACAATGTTCACCATATCGCCAGCCATTCTTTTTAACTAGTAGTAGCTGAACTACATCTACTGCAAGATCTTTTACATAGCTAAGGCCAGTTTAAAATCAAAGAAAGGTCAGGAAGAATAAAGAACCATGGTGGTAGTCCTCTGGGAATTATATGGATTTAGAAACACATTTGGTCCTGAGGATATTGATACTGTGTGAGCAAGAAAGAGAGGAAAAGGAATGCACATTGGGATAGGAAATAAATCAAAGTGATTGATAGGACAAAGAAGATTGAGTGATATAAATGGGGTGAATTTCACAGCTCATGACTGCAATAGAACGGACATGCCTGGCTAAGAAGCAGATGGGAGCAGATATAGTAGGCTTTGGCCATCTGTACCACACAGTTTTGCTAATGAACCTTAATTGCTACATGGAACAAAGCCAGTGTTTTATTCTTAGAATTATAAAGCTGTGAAAAAGAATCTAAAAATCACTTAAATCTAAGCATAAAGCAAAATATTCTACACACACTCACATGTGCAGTGAAGATGGTTTAAATGAAAAAAAATAAACACCTCACAAAACAGAAAGCAAGAAGAAATACCGGTACTCACTCACTCTCTCTCTCTCTCTCTCTCTCTCTCTCTCTCTCTCTCTCTCTCTCTCTCTCTCTCTCTCTCTCTCTCTCTCTCTCTCTATATATATATATATATATATATATATATATATATATATATATATCAGTGGTTCTCAACCTGTGGGTCGGGACCCCATTTGGGATCGAACGACCATTTCACGGGGGTCGCCAAACAAGGCTGTCCGCCATATTTTCCCCTTTTCTTTGGCCACGCCCCTGGCACCCGGTGATGTATAAGTGGTTGGGGGTCACCACAATATGGGGAACTGTATTATGGGGTCGCTACATTAGAAAGGTTGAGAACCACTGCTCTCTCTCTCTCTCTCTCTCTCTCTCTCTCTCTCTCTCTCTCTCTCTCTCTCTCTCTATATATATATATATATAATATATATATATATAGGTCTTTGGTTGTTCGGGTTTTCTCCCACGTAAAATTGGAAGTGTCTTGGCGACGTTTCGACGAAGTCCCATTCGTCATCTTCAGGCTGGTGTTTTCAGCTTCGTGCTTCGAGCAGCAATGTGTGGTCTTAGCTGTTTCTTCCTTTTAACTGCCAGTGGGGGTATGAACTGATTGGGTGGGAGCTTGGCTGTGTTCTGATTGGGTGGAGGTGTGTTCTGATTGGTTAGGGGCGTGGCTGTGCTCTGATTGGCTGGGGGGTTGGCTGTGCTCTGATTGGCTGGGGGGTTGGCTGTGCTCTGATTGGCTGGGGGAGTGTTCTGTTTGGTTGTGCTCAGGTTAGTCTGAGTTGCAGAGGGGTTTAAGATTTTGGGCTGCCTTGCTATTTTTTGGCTTCGCGTTTGTGGTCGTGCCTCATTTTCATGGAGGGTGTCAGCCGACCCCCCAGCCAATCAGAGCACAGCCAACCCCCCAGCCAATCAGAGCACAGCCAAGCCCCTAACCAATCAGAACACACCTCCACCCAATCAGAACACAGCCAAGCTCCCACCCAATCAGTTCATACCCCCACTGGCAGTTAAAAGGAAGAAACAGCTAAGACCACACATTGCTGCTCGAAGCACGAAGCTGAAAACACCAGCCTGAAGATGACGAATGGGACTTCGTCGAAACGTCGCCAAGACACTTCCAATTTTACGCGGGAGAAAACCCGAACAACCAAAGACCTACATACAAACACCCGCGAAAACCTCAGAAAACATATATATATAGATAGATAGATAGATAGATAGATAGAGAGCGCCAATGAACAATTAGCACTTAATAA
Organism: Crotalus tigris; assembly: GCF_016545835.1. Classification (NCBI taxonomy): domain Eukaryota; kingdom Metazoa; phylum Chordata; class Lepidosauria; order Squamata; family Viperidae; genus Crotalus; species Crotalus tigris. Next base: position 377,289 of record NW_024100476.1, read on the forward strand.
TTTTGTTGCAATTGTGACCATACAGCCTGCTGTCACCGTTCTACCAAACCAGTGTTGCAAATATATATTTAGGGACCTTTCATGCTCATTAATCCAAAAGGAAGTCAACCTTTGGAAAGACAGATACAGAAGCAGAAGCTCAAATACTTTGGCCACCAAATGAGGAAATGGGAAAGATTGAAGGCAAAAGGAGAAGGGAACGGCAGAGGATGAGATGGTTAGATAGTGTCACTGATGCAATGAACATGAATTTGGGGCAAACTCCAGGAGACAATGGAGGACAGGGTGGCCTGGCATGCTATGGCCCATGAGTCATGAAAAGTTGGACATAACTAAGCGACTGAACAACATGCTTATTGTTGTTCAGCAGAAAGTTCTAGAGCTGGCTGGAGAATTCTGGGAGTTGAAATCCACATGTCTTAAAGTTGCCAGGTTGGGAAACCCTATGCTAGAGCTTAAATTATTCAAGTTCCAGGATCATCCCAGAGATTTCTGAGCTGCTATTTTCAGCTATATATTCAAAACAAACTATTCTTCAACTAAAAGGTTCTGACAACTAAAATATGATTGTATAATGCCCATTTGTGATATAAATCAGATAGAAATAAACATATTGATATTCTCTCTTGCACACATACATAAAGATCAGATTCCTCTTCCTGTTCATGTTAGAAGAAAAAGAAATTTGCACTCAAATCAACTTATCATCAAATGAACAAATAAAAGACTTTAATTAATAGATTCTGATTTCTCATTCCACATTCAAAATATGTTTTCAAGAACATTTCACTGACAAAATACATACATTCGTCTAACTCAGTTGGATCCCTGGCTTTGGTATACTAATAATTATCTGACATCATTTAATTATGCCTGGAAACCTCCCACTAGCAGGCCTAAAAGGAGGACTTTGCTGATTCAGATCCAGAGCAAAAGATCCTGCAAATGCATGTCACTTTGTGTCAAAATGACCAAGATCTTTTCTTCCCTTCCAATTTATAGCACGAATATTTCTCTAGAACAGTGGTTCTCAACCTGTGGGTTGGGACCCCATTTGGGGTCGAACGACCATTTCACAGGGGTCGCCAAACAACGCAGTCCGCCATTTCCCCCCCCCCTTTTCCTTAGCTGTGCTACTCCCTTTTATTCTATTGGCTTTTGAAAGCCAATAGAATAGACTCTCTTGAATACAGTCTAATTCTATTGGCTTTCAAAAGCCAATAGGAATTGTCTAGGCTGTCTCTGCCCTGCTGAGCCCGCCAAAAGTCCCATTCTGCAAACGGTGCTGCAAGTTGTCTGCAGCGAAGGCGAGCTGTCTGGAAGTTTCCACCCCTCCCTGCTGAGCAACTATTAAAAATGTAAGTAAAAGAGGGCCAGGGGTGGGAGGCCGGCGGGCGCAGGGAGGGTTGCTGGCATGCGTGGGGCCTGGCTGGTGCCTTACCTCCCTTGGGCTGAGCCAACTGGTGGCCCAGCCGGTGGTCGGCCTGCGCCATCTCTGCCGCTTGCCTCGGCCAGCGCAGGGGGCGGCACCACGCATGTGCGGCACTCCCGGGCAGGGAAAGTCCTCGACTTATGACCGGTTGGGGTCGCGGCATTAAAAAGGTTGAGAACCACTGCTCTAGAAGGTTTAAACTTTGTCGCTCTTCAGGATTACAAGTACCAATATCTCTCCTGCTGGCTACTGGAAGAGGTCCTTCAGCAGTATCTGAGGGACCAAAAGATTGTAAAATCCATTGTAAAGTCATCCTAGCACAATCTTCCAAGGGAGCAAAGAATCTAATCTTGTCACCATGGGACACATTAAACATGTTTTTGTTTTAAATGGGGCCTCCTATAGAACTTGTTGACTTCATTTGCTTAAATCTTTTCTTAAGCCTGAAAGGGTTTGTGTGTCTAGTCCAGGGGTAGGCAACCTTGGCTCCTTTATGACTCGTGGACTTCAACTCCCAGAATTCCTGAGCCAGCCATGCTGAGGGAAAAGGGAGAGGTTTCCAAGCTGAGCCATGCCGGCTCAGGAATTCTGGAAGTTGAAGTCCACAAGTCATAAAAGAGCCAAGGTTGCCTACCCCTGGTCTAGAATAATTGCATAAAATGAGAATTTCTGCTAGGATTTCCGCTAGTAGAAGTCCTCCTTGTTATTGTTTACTGATAAACAAACCAGCAGCCCTGCATGCAGTAGAATTTCTGTTCTATTTTGCTTTGGAAAATACAATTATTTCTAAGCCAAGTTTGAAATCTTAGTTGTTTTCCACGATTATTGGATAGATAAGTGGCTACAGCTCAGAAATTGTCACCTCTGGGATAAAGTTATGATAAATGGCCAGAATGACTACTCCTTAACCAGTTTAGTAAATGACATGCACTTTACTTTCAGAGATTAATCCAATTTGTAAACATTATGCTTCCCACTGTAACATTTGGCTTGGTCCAGATAGTCCAGTATTTCCCAAACATGGCAAATTTAAGATGTGTGGACTTCAACTCCCAAAATTCTTCAATCAGACTGTTCTCTGCAAGCAGCTTGGCTGGTATACTTTTACTGATTTGCCCTTTCCTTGAGAAATATTCAGGAGCATTTGTGGTGCATCAACAGTGACAAAATGGTGGGCACAACCAGAGTGATTGAAACCTCACTCCTTTTTAGTTTGTGTGATGCAATACATATTTTAAGAGGGAGGATTTTGACTGTCCATTCACTCCTATGACTTTGATACTCTTGACCTCCTTTGCCATGCTTTAAAGCAGGGATCTCCAAACTTGACAACTTTAAGACTTGTGGACTTCAACTCCCAGAATTCCTCCAGCATGGCTGGCTGGGGAATTCTGGAAGTTGAAGTCCACAAGTCTTAAAGTTGCCAAATATGGAGAGGCCCGCTTTAAATCAATGCTTTCAGACTTTCCTTGGAAAACTTGGACACCTTTAACTCTTTTCAGATACTGATTACTCAGCCATACTGGAGAAGCTTCTCTGAGTGAAACTGAGTAATCTTCTGTCAATCTATCTCAGTAATGAACAGATGCAAGAGAAAAGCAGCATCCTCAGTTCACAAGATATGTGAGGTCTCCAAAAATGAGAACACTAAGTATCTCGTTCCAATAATGAGCAGCATTCCATGAAAATTTGGAGAGCAATGATACGGCTTTATTGTGAAGGCCTGAAAGTATGAAACATGCTCATTTTAAGGATGGCATGCAATTACTCCCATCTAACCTTTTTCATTCCTTTTTTATATTTCCTGCACCAAATTAGCCTTTTAAGCAGCTCAAATCTGGAACATCTCTAAGCATACATATTTTATTACAAGAGTACTAAAGTGTTAATGGAGACTCTGCTGTGTACATGATTACCCTAGAGCATTTTGAAAAGTTTCTGAATGTTGTGGCTCATTCTGCAATCATAAACAACTCACCAAAACTGCTTTATCTTTAAGCTTTATGATTATTTTTCTTCAGTTTTTATTTTTATCTACTCTTTTAGTATGAACTGTTACATAATTGAGTTTCTCACATCTCTTTCTAAGGTAAAAGAGGTGAGAAACAAATCTTAAGAGCAACTGGATTGTTGATCCTATTAATTTAAAGGATAGCAATTTTGCACACGCATCATCAATGCCTCAGCATGAAAGGCAATTAAGTCCACAATTAGTTCTAAATTAAAAACTTACTTTTCCTAAATAAGGATGGATTGCGAATACAGATTTGTTGATTACCAATGCATGCGTAGCCAACTGCATCTGGCATGATCTTTGCTAATCATTGAACTACCTAATTTGGAAATACCCCATCTACTCCTTTTGGGGGGGAGGGGAGTACCCACTCCTGGCAGACTACTGCCTCATTCATGGCATCACAAGAGCAGAGAAACTGATCACTTGTTTACTTGTATACTCTTTATATTCAATGTTAAATAATCAGGAATGGCACTTTCTGAAAAATAATTGATGAAAAGAAATATTTGTGATTTCAAAAGCTTATTTTCATGCTGCATTAGGTTTTATGCATTTTGAAGGCAGTTGCTAAGATTGATGTCTAAATAAAGTACTGATAGCTGTCAAAGTGAAAGATGCTTCTACTGACTGCTACCTAATTACTATGAATTAAAGCCATTACACGAAGGCCATGATGGTTCCCTGTACAGGCAGTCCTTGACTTACGACCACATTTGGAGTCCAAAATTTCTGTTGTTAAGCAACATAACTGTTAAGTGAGTTTTGGCCCATTTTATGACCTTTCCTGCCACAGTTGTTAAGGGAATCACTGCAGTTATTAAATTAATAACATGGTTGCTAAATGAATCTGATTGTCTCATTGACTTTGCTTGTCAGAAAGTCACAAAAGGTGATCATATGACCCCAGGATGCTACAACCATCATAAATATGAGTCAGCTGCCAAGTGTCTGAATTATGATCCCATGGTTATGGGGATGCTGCAACAGTCATAACTGTGGGAAATGGTCTTAAGTCACTTTTCTCAGTGCTGTTGTAATTTCTAACTGTCATATTTAACATTCTTCTGTTCCACAGACGGTTTGACTTTGTCCTACTGATAGTCCTTAGTTCTAGGTTGCTTCTCTCCTTGATTAGTTTCCATCCGTTGCTTCTTGTCCTGCCTTCAGGCACTTTGGAGAATAGCTTGACCCCCTCTTCTTTGTGGCAGCCCCTGAGATATTGGAATACTGCTATCATCTCCCATCCTTCTCTTCATTAAACTAGACATACCCAATTCCAGCAGCCGTTCCTTATATGCTTTAGCCTCCAGTCCCCTAATCATCTTTGGTGCTCTTCTCTGTACTCTTTAGAGTCTCAACATCTTTTTTACATCGTGATGACCAAAACTGTATGCAGTATTCCAACTGTGGCCTTACCAAGGCATTGTAAAGTCATATTAATACTTCACGTGATTTTGATTCTATCCCTCTGTTCATGCAGCCTAACACTGTTGGCTTTTTTGGCAGCTGCAGCACACTGCTGGCTCATATTTAAGTGACTGTCCACTAGGACTCTGAGATCCCTCTCACAGTTGCTACTATTGAGCAAGTTACCACCTATACTATACCTGTACATTTGGGTTTTTTTGCCTAAATGTAGAACCTTGCTTTTTTCACCATTGAATTTTATTTTGTTAGATAGCGCCCAATGTTCAAGTATGTCCAGATCCTCCTGTATCTTAAGCCTATCTTCTGGAGTGTTGGCTATTCTTGCCAGCTTGGTGTCGTCTGCAAATTTGATAAGTTTCCCATCTATCCCCTCGTCCAAATCATTGATGAAGATGTTGAAGAGCACTGGGCCTAGAACAGAGCCCTGGGGCAACCCACTACACACTTCCCTCCATGTAAATGCAGTTCCATTGAGCACCATACGCTGAGTACAGCCAGTCAGCCAGCTATGAATCAATCTGGTGGTGATGCTGTCTAACCCACATGTAGTAGGTTGTGATCTACTTTATCAAATGCCTTACTGAAGTAAATTATATCTACAGCATTCCTCTGGTCCACTAATTTTATCACTTACTCACAAAATATTTGTGCCACTGTTTGCGTTTTCTATGAAAAAGGTTTATTTCAAGAATAAACATTGTAAGGAGCTAAAAATACCTAATGAGGGTTTCAGGTAAAATAATATAAATGGCTTTTATCATTGTCTGTATCTTTTTTTTTTTAAGCTGTCGAAATGCTTCTTGCTATATATATGCCTGTCATGGGGCATGTTTGTCACATTTCTGCAGTAAATGTATTCAAGGTTATTTGCAGACAGTAATCAAATAACACTTTCGGGTAAGCACTAAAAATTTGAGATACATTGTGAGTGACACTTAAGGTGTGCTATTCAAAGGAGAAGCATCAAGAACATGTATATCATTATATTTGTACCATCAGTGTATTTATGCATAAAATGGCACCTGTACTAGTTGAACAATAAATATTTAGTCTGGTTCCCTAGACTTAATCATATTTTACTTAAATTTGGATAACAAAAAATGAATAAAGAACCTTTAAGACATTTACCCTCCCCAAATTTTGCTTCTATTTCAAATCCAAAATGCATTGGGTATCTAAGATCTATTGGATAACTATAAATCAATTATAGCACTTCTTTTCAGTTGCTGAAAAAGAGATAAATTTGGTCTGTTGCTTAAGAAACACTTCAGAAAGGAAACTCCAGAAGTAAAGAGAATATGGGGAAAATTAGAATTTGAATTCAGAAATTTCAGTGTCAATAACCTTAGCAAAATATAAAATGGTGATAATCTCAGAACAGGTTTCTAGGTAATTATCATGGGAGAACAAATAATGCAGGACATTATCACTCAGATTAATCACAGAAAATTTTTCCCTATATATATATATATATGTATTTATTGAGTGTCTTATTTAATTCCTTCTGGAATTCCACTCAAATCTCCCTTTATTCTTCACTCTTGTCACTTAAAAGACCTAAATATTTTACTGAGTTTCTCTTCAGAATTATCTCATTTTCTTACCACTATATATTCAGATAATTTAAATCAGTCCTCTTATCAAAAATTTAAATTCTACTGTAATATTTATATAGTTATCCACCCTTTAACCTTCCTGTCTCTGCATAATGAAAGCATTAACTGTGTTTCTTTCTTCAGGTCCCTTACCGCAACTTCTTGAATGTTCTTTACTATAAAAATCCTTTTAATTATGCAGGAATCAGAAATGGATACAATCTTTGATGGTACATAAAGTGGTATTATAGGAGTATAATTCTGCCTTCTCTTCTTTTACACAGCTACTCTAATAAAAAATGCTGTTCTCTAACCAAGTCTTTGTAGTCAGGGATAGTACAAAACGTAATTCACATTCATTCTTCTACCTCTTTGTTCTGTACTCCACCTTTTTAAATGAGCCTGCAAGCAATGTATCTTATTTTAATTACGTGATTGAGAAATCACTGTATTATGAAGGGATATTGTGGGATGTATTGCATCCTGCATACATTATGCCCCAATCAGTGAAACCTAAACATCTATGTTTCTGGAAAGGATAAACAGTTGCTGCTTCAAAATAATGTAATGAAGTGCTCTGTTTTTCCTCTGTAACATCAAACAGTAGCCCTTCTGTTATTATCTTTTTTAAGAGACATATTTATTAATGTTATTATGGTGAGAGATGAACACACTTCTTTTAATGGAATTAAGAGCTACGTCAAAGGCTAAATTTCATTACACAGACACAGACAGACAGACAGACAGACAGACACACACACACACACACACACACACACACAAATTTATTTAATTTGATGGGACTGCAGGTCATCCTTGACTTACGATCACAATTTTGCCCAAAATTTCCATTGCTAAATGAGACAGTTGTTAAGTGAGTTTTGGCCCATTACACAACCATTCTTGCCACAGTTGTTAAGTGAATCACTGCAGTTGTTAAGTTAGTAACATGGTTGTTAGGTAAATCTTGGCTTCCCCATTGACTTTGCTTGTCAGAAGGTGGCAAAAGGTGATCACATGATCCCGGGACTGTCCTAAATATGAACCAGTTGCCAAGCAGCTGAATTTTGGCAACATGACCCTGCAACGGTCATAAATGTGAAAATACGGTCAGAACTCCTGTTTCTCAGCACTGTTGTCACTTCAAACAGTCACTAAATAAACAGTTGTAGGCCAAAGACTACCTGATTTAACACCACTTTACAATGCCTTGGTAAGGCCACACTTGGAATACTGCATCCAGTTTTTACCACGATGTAAAAAAGATGCTGAGACTCTAGAAAGAGTACAGAGAAGAGCAACAAAGATGATTAGGGGACTGGAGGCTAAAACACATAAGGAACAGTTGCTGGAATTGGGTATGTCTAATTTAATAAAGAGAAGGACGAGGGGGGACATGATAGCAGTCTTTCAATATCTCAGGGGCTGCCACAGAGAAGAGGGAGTCAAGCTATTCTCCAAAGCACCTGAAGGCAGGACAAACAAGAAGCAACGGGTGGAAACTAAGCAAGGAGAGAAGCAACCTAGAACTAAGGAGAAACTTCCTGACAGCTAGAATAATTAACCAGTGGAACAACCTGCCTCCAGAAGTGGTGAATGCTCCAACACTGGAAGTCTTTAAGAAGAGACTGGACAGCCATTTGTCTGAAATGGTATAGGGTTTCCTGCCTGAGTAGGGGGTTGGACTAGATGACCTCCAAGGTCCCTTCCAACATTATTATTATTGTTGTTGTTGTTGTTGTTGTTATTAAACCAATCCATTCTCAGTGGTGGCAATTCTCATGCCTACGATCGAAGTATGTTTCCCTAATCCTCTTTGGTCATATTCTGGCTTGGATCTAGTTTATATTGCCCCATGGAAATATGAGAGTGGATTCTGCAATGTATAACAGGACCCAGTCTAGATTCCCTATCTCTGCCATACTGTGGCAAAGAGACAGCAAAGACAGATTTTACAAACGCCCAGTTCCTAGATTTATGCAAAGTACACCATTCATAACCGATCTGTAACGTTGGTGTCACAAGCTTGATTGTGCTCAGTATACAAGCTTTACTTAGCATTTACTTATAATGTTGCAATTAATTAAAACCATCAAATTTATATGGCTAAACTAGCATTAACAACATGGGCATTACAAAATAGTTGGCAAATCAGGCTGTGTAGCCTGTTAGGTTCATTATTAGGCAAGCTAAGGATTATCAATTTTTTTAAAAAATATTGGTCAAGATAGAATGTCATAAAACATTGCCCCATCAGATGAGCTACCAGAAGTAATTAAATCTGCTCGGTATTATGTAGACAGCTGTTAATCTAACTATTGTATTTTGATCCAGGCTGTTTTTCCTTATACGTTATACAGATATACGACATTGCAAAAATAAATACCTTACTAAAACATGTCCTACAACTAGGTTGCTTTTATTTACTAACATGGAAGTTACAACATAGTAGACTATCATAGCTATGGGCCATGACCCATTAGCTCTTGTGAAACATTTGGCCAATAATCTTTTGCTTTCTTTCCACATGCATATATTCTCAGCCATACGGACAAAAAAATTTTTTGACATCTTAATCTACTTTGTTTCTCTGCTTTCTCCAGTAGAGAGTTGTGAGGGATCTAAACTGTAAATGCATTACAGAAATGCAAGATTTAAATCAAGCCAAGAGAAGAATTTCAGCAGGACTATGCAGCAATAGCAGTAGCAATAGCATTTAGACTTATATACAGCTTCACAGGGCCTTACAGACCTCTCTAACCAGTTTACCGAGTCAGTATAAGCCCCGCAACAACCCGGTCCTCATTTACCGACCTCAGAAGGATAGAAGGCTGAACCTTGAGCCTGTAAGGATCGAACTCCTGATTGTGGGCAGAGTCAGTCTGCAATACTGCATTCTAATCATTGGGCCACTTTGGCTCCTAGGAACACTAATACCATTCTCACTAAGAACTGAAGGGAATGCACAACTTTAAGGTCAAGAACTGAGAATAAATGGAAAAATTTCAAGGAGAGACAAACATAACAAAAACCATAAATTGGAAGCCTTTAAACTAAAGGGCATGATGTCATAGGGGCAACATACTTAGCCTGACTATTACACACAGAGTTAGAATTTGACTTTCAGCAAGGGAAGCAGAGTTAATAACTTCTCACATGCTCATTCTCAATTTCTAGATCATCTAGGAGTGACCTTTTCAGGATCTCATTCTTGTGTTAAGGGAAAGTACTAGCAACAGCTGTCCAAATAAGGTGCTTCTGGTACAGGGTGTTCTAAGTTAAAACATTTATGGAAGCAAGATAAAGTTCTTGTGCTTAAGCTGGCATTTAGCAGCCAGTGTTAAAAGTAAGCAGAAAGATTACTGAGGAGTCTTTGGTACTCTCTAAGCTTGGTTATTTTCTTGCAGACATTTCCTTAGGCAATCAAGGTAACATCATTAATGCAGCACTAATGATATTATCTAGTTTGGGTAAGGCAGTGTTTCCCAAACTTGACAATTTTAAGGCATGTGGACTTCAACTCCCAGAATTCCACAGCCAGCAACGCTGGCTGTGGAATTCTGGGAGTTGAAGTCCACATGCCTTAAAATTGTCAAGTTTGGGAAACACTGGGGTAAGGAAACGTTTGCTTACTTTTAACAGTGGCTACTACATGCCAGCTTAAACACAAGAACTTTATCTTGCTTCCAACCAGGGAAAGCAAGCAAATAACTGCACATATCTCATTTTCTATCAAACTGGTATGGTCATCATAGTGCACTTGTATATGCAGAATAATTGTTGCTTTTATAAACAGACCAATAATGTGATTATTATTCTGAAGGCTAGCCATATTTTTCCAGGAATAAGCACCTTTTTCAAGTTGATTCAATTAAGAATGCAATGTCAAAAAGCAACGTTCAGAGAGCAATTAAAAGTGCCCCACATATAGAAAATTAGATGTTCAGGAAAGAATAAAATCTGAAGCCTTCTTCTAAATATCTAAAACTCCATGAGCTAATATTTCATTAAAGGAACACTTGTAGTAGCATGTATAGGAAAGGTTTTAAAAATCAAGATAATCGTTGCAGCAGTGCAATTGAAGGCCCACTCCTTAATGAATGTATTACATATATAAAAGAGGTGAGGCTTTAATTACATTTCTGCGGCCAGTGTGTTTTGTCTTGTCTGTTTTGACAACTCTCCTGCCAAAGCCATTTAAAACTGTCTTGTATTAAAACTTCCAGACTACTGTATTATCCAAATACTGGCTTCCTTTACTATTTTGGCCAAAACTGGACCTAAGCTATTAAGAAAAATCTCAATTTTGAAGCAGAACATTAAGTAAAGGATGATATAGAATAGCCATTAATAGGCATTTTTAATAGAGCCTGCTAATTCCTAAGATTATTTTAATCTATACAAGAAAAGCATCAGTGAACTATTTGGGGACAATCAACTGAGTAGCTTATTCCCTCTGAAAATATAATATCCTCTGACCTTATATATATTATGCTTAGCCTTTTAAGATATTTTTTCCCATTTCTTAAAAATGTGGTGTATTATTTACAAGAAACCTGCAATCAGCCCTTTTCTCTCTCCATTCCAGATGCCAGCTAGTTCCAAGATTTATTACAGTACAAATTTAAAAATCTGAAATAAAAGCACGCCAGCTGTTGCACTTCAATATCATAGAGATAAACTGTTAGTTTACTGCTTGATTGCTTCAGGGACACTGCAGTGGAACTGCTGGCTGATAGAGGATCACAGATTTTAAAAGCATCTCATCCTCCAGATATGCTTCAAGGTTAGTTCTCATTTTTAGCCGTGCTGGCTGAGAATTATAGGGGTTGACATCTAAAGCAGCTAAAAGGTACCCATTTGGAAAGGCTGATTCAGGATGAAGATGTAAGACTGGTAGTTTCTCTATGTTGCCTTTTTCTCCATTATCAATAGAATATCTTACTATGAATATCTTAAAAGAAAAGCAAGTTAAAAACTGCTTTGGGAATAAAAAAAGAAAAGTGTGAACAATAGGAAGTGTTATTTTATTATGTTTGATGGGTGTGTAAAAAAGCCAGAAAGTTTTGGATGCAAATACATGAACTAATCCAGAAGATCTTAAAAGAAAAATATTCAACTTAAACCAGAGCTTTTGGGGGGTGGGTCTGGGGGGGGGATTGATAAATAGATATTGGGGGAAAATCATGGGACTTTCTTGGTATACATGGCAACTGCAGAAAAATATTATAGGCTCAAAAACAGAAAGACTCGGTACCACCCTCCATGGAGGCATGGTTGGTGAACATGATGGAGCTTGCAGAGATAGCAAAACTGTCTTTCTTTATTAAGAGAAAAGACAGATCTACATTTATGGAAACATCTTATAGATTTTTTGCATGAAACAGGAAACAAGTGACCTTATGATTTATATCTTTGATGAATGGAGAAAACAGACAACAGAAAAAAAGTAAGCTTTCTTGGTTACCATATAGTAAAAGCTGATTTTGTAATGGTACTCCTATTTGTTGCAAAGAAATTTGAAAGCGGCTTCTATTTTTTTTTTCATTCTTTTTTGCACTTTTTCTCATCTTGTCTTTTTTTATTTTTTAATCTACTTTATTACTTTCTGTTAGTTCTGTTCATTTTAATCGTCTTTTCAAAACCTTTAATGTACAGGAATGGTATAGGGGGTACCTTGCTCAATAGTAGTAACTGTGAGAGGGATCTTGGAGTCCTAGTGGACAATCACTTAAATATGAGCCAGCCGTGTGCTGCAGCTGCCAAAAAGGCCAACACAGTGCTGGGCTGCATTAACAGAGGGATAGAATCAAGATCACGTGAAGTATTAACACCACTTTATAATGCCTTGATAAGGCCACAGTTGGAATACTGCATCCAGTTTTGGTCATCACGATGTAAAAAAGATGTTGAGACTCTAGAAATTGTACAGAGAAGAGCAACAAAGATGATCAAGGAACTGGAGGCTAAAACATATAAGGAACGGCTGCTGGAATTGGGTATGTCTAGTTTAATGAAGAGAAGGACGGGAGATGATAGCAGTATTCCAATATCTCAGGGGCTGCCCCAAAGAAGAGGGAGTCAAGCTATTCTCCAAACCCCTGAAGGCAGGACAAGAAGCAACAGATGGAAACTCATCAAGGAGAGAAGCAACCTAGAACTAAGGAGAAACTTCCTGACTGTTAGAACAATTAACCAGTGGAACAACCTGCCTCCAGAAGCAGTGAACGCTCCAACACTGGAAGTTTTTAAGAAGAGACTGGACAGCCATTTGTCCGAAATGGGGGTTGGACTAGATGACATCCAAGGTCCCTTCCAACTTTGTTGTTGTTGTTGTTGTTGTTGTTATTATTATTATTGTTATTAAGAGAGTAACTGCCATGAAGTCAGCTCCATGGACAAGATGAATTTGAGCTTAAGTAGATTCACTGTCAGTTTAAAAAACTGCAATATCTTTTGATGATGATGATGATGATGATGATGATGATGATGGATCATAGCACAGTCAGCCAGATGTTCAGACTGGATTTGGCATTTTGTCTACCTATCGAGTCCTTACCCAGGACCTGGGATAGGCAGATGTGGATGTTTGATGGTATTACAGGTATCGTCGCAGGATGGAAGCAGTTCCTAGTAAGGCCGCCTTTTGCAATTGACTAATAGCGAATTTGTCAATGCCAATGGTGTTCAAGTGGTGCTCCAGTTGTTTTGGGATTGCACCCAAGGAGCCTATGACTATTGGTACTACCCTTGCTTGCTTTTGCCACAGTCTTTCTATTTCTATTTGTAGGTCTTTGTATTTTGTTATCTTCTCCAGTTCTTTCTCTTCTATTCTGCTATCTCCAGGCACTGCCACGTCCACTATCCAGACTTTTTTGTCTTTCTTATCGACAATTGTTAAGTCTGGGGTGTTATGTTGCAGGTGCTTGTCTGTTTGAATTCTGAAGTCCCAGAGCAGTTTAATTTTATCATTTTCTATGACTTTCTCTATTTTATGATCCCACCAGTTTTTGCTTACAGGCAAATGATATTTTTTGCAGATCTTCCAATGCACCATTGTTGCTACTTTGTCATGCCGCTGCTTGTAGTCAGTCTGTGCAATCTTCTTGCAACAGCTTACCAAGTGGTCCACTGTTTCTTCAGCTTCTTTGCATAGGCGGCACTTACTGTCTGTTGCTGTCTTCTCAATTTTGACTTTGTATGCATTTGTCCTTAAGGCTTGGTCTTGTGCAGCCAGAATTAGTCCCTCGGTCTCTTTCTTCAATTTTCCTGCTCTTAGCCATTGCCAGGTCTTGTTATTATCTGCTTTCCCAGCTATTTTTTTAATGTATTGGCCATGTAGTGCTTTGTTTTCCCATGCCTCTATTCTGTTCTTCATTTGGTCTTTCTTGTAGGCCAGTTTGGTCTCTCCAATAGTCAGTAAGCCTTCCTGATATACTAATTTCAGTGCATCTTCATCATTGTTCTTCAGATATTCTTCCAAAGCCATTTTTTCTTCTTCAACCATCTGATGTACTTGTAGCATTCCACGCCCACCTATTTGCCTTGGTAGATAAAGTCTATCAATGTCACTGCGTGGATGAAGGGCATGATTCATTGTCATTATTTTTCTGGTCTGCCTATCCGTTGCTTTTAGTTCTGCTTGAGTCCAGTCCACTATTCCAGCTGTGTACCTAATGACTGGAATTGCCCAGGTGTTGATTGCCTTTATGGTATTTCCTCCATTGAGTTTGGACTTTAAGATCTTCTTCACTCTCTTGATGTATTCACCTCTAATCTTTTTCTTGACTTCAGTGTGCTTGATGTTGTCAGCTTGAAGGATACCCAAGTATTTGTAGTACTCTTCCTCATCCAGACTCTTAATGTTATTTTCGTGGGGCATCTTGATTCCTTCAGTTTTCACTACTTTTCCTTGTTTGATAGTAAGTGTGGCACATTTGTCCAAGCCAAGCTCCATAACAATATCTTGGCTATATATACGGACAGTGTTGAGCAGCGATTCTATTTCAGATGATGTTTTTCCATACAGCTTCAGAATTATTATTATTATTGCTATTGCTATTATTATTGTTGTTGTTATTTTTATTTTATTTGTATCTTGCCTTTATTGTTTTTATGAATAACACAAGGCAGCATATCCACACTTTCCTCCTCTTATTTTCCTCACAACAGTCTTGTGAGGTGGGTCAGGCTGAGAGAGACTGACTGGTCCAAAGTCACCCAGCCGGCTTGCATGGCTAAGGCAGAGCTCGAACTCACAGTCTCCTGCTTTCTAGCCTGGTGCCTTAACCACTGACCCAAGTTGGCTCTACAATACAGCTATAACAATACAACTAGAGCAGGGGTAGGCAACCTTGGCTCTTTTATGACTCGTGGACTTCCAGAATTCCACGAGTCATAAAAGAGCCAAGGTTGCCTACCCCTGAACTAGAGAAACCTTTATGGGCATGTACTGGCTCTAAACATGAATCTGTTTGAAGAAACTCCTAAAACAAAATGCATAAAAGCACACTGGAATAGCTATTTAACAGTGGGGAAGCATTAATATTGCAAATTATCACTGGCTGGATATAAAGCAGTTCTGCATTGTCCCTCGTTCCCATTTGAAGTTTGCAAGTACACTTTAATTATTACTTCCATGGGGAATTCCTTTGTTAGCTCAATTACTGCTTGACCTCTTTTGCTTATGCTGCTCACTTAAAGGTTTTTGTTCTGGTCTGACATTGCCTTGTTCTCAGTTATCAAGCAGGGATGAGACAATCAAGCCCATCATACCCCTTGGGGCAGAAGCCTTCTCAAAGTGAGTAATTAAGCAACAAAGCACAAATGAGGACCAAAAGCTAATAATGATGGGGGGGGGGGGAAACAAAGCTGCAACTGAAGAGATAGGCAAATGGAGAGTTAATGGCACATGGCTTTGGGATAGCAGAAAGCCACCGAAAATGAAAATGCCTCGATAAGAAGTTGGAGCGGCTTTTCTCACAATGTGTTAATTCTGGCTTTGTCCTCTAAACCAAGGGTCTCAGACTTGGCAACTTTAAGACTTGTGGATTTCTACTCCCAGAATTCCTCAGCCAGCATTGCGTAGCTGGCTGAGGAATTCTGGCAGTAGAAGTCAACAAGTCTTAATGTTGGCTGAGGAATTCTGGGAAATAGAAGCCCACAAGCTGTCTAGTTTGGAGACCCCTGCTCTAAGCCCACGGAAACCACTTTGCCAATAAGAGGCCTGGAAGAGGAAGGGGTAAGGAGACCTGTGATCAGATCATTTGGCAGGAATGTTCTCCAATGAATGGGCAGCCGGATGGGACTCAACTACCAGTTATGAGTCATACACAATGAGGGCCAGTGGGCGTTGCCCTGGCTGCCTGGCAAAGAGGAGAGAAATGTCAAGAGGCTGAGAAAGAACGTGGGAGCTGTGGAGAAAGGTGGCATTTCGGCTTGGAGGCCATTATTCGTGTTCTTTCATGCATCGAAGAGTCATAGATGCTTTTTGGCTAGAGCAGGACAAAATAAACTAAGGCTTCAGAGGGGGAAAAAAATCCCAATGCTCTGCTTCACATTTCACAGAGCAAAGATATGAATGAGAGGGGTGATGCGGCTTCACGTGTTTCTCTGCTTAGACGTCATGCCATACAAGAGGACACTCAGTTGAAAATAATACTAAAAATGACCAGCAGAGGGAGCATCTTTTATTTGTTCTCCCATAAGGGAGTTGAAAGGGCTAAATCAGGGGTGTCAAACTCAATTTCATTGAGGGCCACATCAGCACTGTGGTTGCCCTTGGGGAGCCAAGTGGGTGTGGCCGGGATAGGTGTGGCCTACTGGGTGGGTGTGGCTGGGGTGGGTGTGGTCTACAGGATGGGCGTGGCCAGCTCGACATCACTCGCTTCAGGGGTGCCTAGCCAGGCCTGGGGCAGATCTGAGGGTCTCCGGTGGAGGAGTATGGATTTAATGCTGAGCGCATTCGGGCTTTGATGGATGCAACCAGGTTGTAGATCAACACCTGGTCAGCCTGGGCTGGTCCGAGGTGCAGTGGGCCGGTCCTTCGCTCTTTCCAGAGCAGGTCCCCGGGCCGGACGGAACCACATAGCGGGCCGCATCCGGCTCCCGGGCCTTATGTTTCACATGTCTGGGCTAAATACTGTACAGCAGACATGTGAAACTCGCAACATCACGTGACATCGCGCGACGTATCGGAGCTTTTTCCCCATTGCTGGCAATGGGGTGGGTGCAGTTTCTTGGTGACACATCCGGCTGTGGGCCGACAGTTTGACACATTTAGTGAGTGTTCAAAGTTACAACAGCACTGAAAAAAGTGACTTATGACCGTTTTTTCACACTTCCGACCCTTGCAGCATCCCCATAATCACGTGATCAAAATTCAGATGCTTGGCAACTGGTTCATATTTATGACAGTTGCCGTGTCCCTGGGTCATGTGATCGCCTTTGGCGACCTTCTGACAAGCAAAGTCAATGGGGAAGCCTGATTCACTTAGCAGCCCTGTTACTAACTTAACAGCTGCAGTGATTCACATAACCCCTGGGGCAAGAAATGTCGTAAAGTGAGGCAAAATCCACTGAACGAATGTTTCACTTAGCCACAGAAATGTTGGGCTCGGTTGTGGATGTAAATTGAGGACTATCTGTAAAGGTCTCTCACCTTTTTTTTTCTCTCCTTAAGGTTTAAAGCAGGGGTGTCTAACTGCCGGCCCACGGGCCGGATGCGTCATGCCGAAACTGCGCCCATCCCAGCTCCGGCAATGGGGAAAAAGTCACGACACGTTGCGACACGTCACGTGACATTGCGAGTTTGACACTCCTGGCTTAAAGGAATGGCTTTTCCCCCCCCAAATCTATGGCACTATCTTGCGCACGGCCGCAAGGGATTGTGGGGCAAGGTTCTGGCATAACAGGCAAAAAGGTGCTTGGAGAACATGGATTGGGAACTGGTGCATAAGCACTGTCTACGACTCTTCAAAATAGCCATGCTTCTTTGCAGATTGTTTAGGCAGCCCCTCTGAAGTTGCAGTGCAGTCTGGACAAAAGACTCACTTGGTTTAAGAAATGACAGGCAAAAGTGCCGCAGAAGCGCCCCTGCACCGCTCTGAAGCACCTTTTTGCCTTCACACCTGAAATAATTGAGAGTCGTTCCAGGTCAGCCTGATAAAATGCTAAAGGAAAGTGGTATAATTGCTGGGCTTTTATCCTCCATTGTTTGTGATACATGGTTTGGCGGGCATCAGCCTTCCCTAACTTCCCCAACTTAAGATACATTGGATGACTTCATTATGCTAAACTAGCATCTTATTAGACCACATGCGTTAAGCTCCACATACATCAAAAACAACTCAGAAAAAGCGCTTTGGACTTTCTGCGACACCACACCTCTCATTAAAATTGTCTGCTTTAACGCTTGAAAAAAAATATAGACTCTTAAAGGCAACTTTAGCTGCACATTTATTTGTTCTCCCAGTCTCACTTAGATGCCATTAAAGTGGGAAAATCACTTCACAATCTCAAAATAGAGACCCTTTTGGAAGGGAAAAGTTCTATTTTATTTAAAATTAGCACTCTGGAAAAATATATGGTGTCCATGAGACAACCTGCTCTCAACAGAAGCAATACTGAATTTGGATAGATCTGTTCTCCATGAATTTGTCTTTCAATCCTCTTTTAAACCCATCCACGTTATGGCCATCATGTCTTGTGATAATAAATTCCATGGATTAGTTAGGACAGACATGTCGAACACAAGGCCCAGGGGCCGGATGCAGCCCACAAAGTGGTTTCATGTGGCCCATAAAGCCATCCTGGAAACTGTGAGGGAAAGGCCCCTGCTGCCTTGGCCCTGGCCCAGGCCGGCCGGGAGCCAATGTATAATTTTGTGGTGGCCATCTATGCTGAAACGCATTCAGTCTTAGCTCCACAAGGCCATCTAGAAACAGCGAGGAACCGGCCCCTGCCGCGTCGACCCCGCCCTCAGGGTGCATGCTGGGGAGGTGTCACCCTTTGTGAGGAATGAAGAAATGGACCATGCCTTGGCGCTTGCCCTGGTCCCACCCCCTTCTGCCAGAGACCCTCAGATCTGTCCCACTCCTGCCCAGGCCCCCACAGGCACCCTTGACGCAAACGATGTAGAGCTTGCCACGCCCACCCAGTAGGCCACACCCACTCCATCCACACCCACCCAGTAGGCTGCACCCACCCTGCCGCACCCACCCGGGCCCCCGAGGGCAACCACACTGCTGATGCGGCCCTCAATGAAATTGAGTTTGACACCCCTGATTTAGGCATTGTGCAAAGTTCATTTTAAATCATCTTCCAATCAGCTTCAATGGAAGAGCTCTAATCATTCTTCCTGTCCCACTTCTACAGGGCATGCATAATTTTATACACCTAAATCATTTCTCCCCCTAATTCATTTTTTTCAAAACTACAGAATCCCAAACTTTCTAGGCTTTTTTTTTTTTTTAGCCCACCTGATCATTTTAACTGCCTTTGACTTTGTCCTTTCTAGCTCTACTATACCCTTTTTCTACTATGGTGGCTAGAATTGTACACAGTTCTCCTGACATGTAAACACCCCAGATTTGTAGAATAATATCAGTGCTTTCTTGATGATACTTAACATGACTCTTTGCTCTCTCACAGTTCACAAATGAACTATTTACTCTAAATCTAATATCTTTTTTTCTGATTAGTCACAGGAAAAGTTCATACCACACTAAGGCGTACTGGAAACTGGAATTTTTGTCCAAAGTGCACCTATTTGATCTGGTTTTGGTATTTGATTGACCGATCATCTGGTTTAAAGAGATCATTCCAAAGCTCTTCCTAGTCACTTTTGTTTTCTACCATTCTCATTTGCAAATTTGGTCAGTTCACCGTTTGTTCCTAAATCCACACTATTTACGGACAAATGAAAAAGCACTTCTTCCAAAACAGATTCTTGAGGAACTCTTATTTTTACTTCCATCTACTCAGAATATTGCCCTTTTATTCCTGTTGAGTTTTGACCCACTTAACTGTTCATAAAAGAATAGGTGCTCTTATATCATGACCAGTATATTTACTTTGGTGAGACAACGGTTTGGATATATTTATGAAGATACAGGATCAATTACTTTTATATTCAGTGTATCGTTAAATTAACACATGCATTGCAACCCTATTTATAAAGCTTTAGTAACTATTTATGACTGTAAGTATTAGGCCATCTGCAATTATTCTAGATTTCAGATGAAGAATATTTATGCAATAATGAGGTTCTGGATATAATTAAACTAACCATAACTACCATATTTTCTGGTGTATAAGACGACTTTCTAAAGCATGCAAATCGGCTCCAAAGTCGGAGGTCGTCTTATACGCCGAGTCATCTTATATGCCGGAAAATATGGTAAACTGTCAGGCACAAGAAGCCAGGAGCCAGGATAGAGTTCAAAAGCACTGCAAATTTATTCCATGTAACCTATACACAAGAATCGGACCTACTAAGGGTCCATGCAAATTAGCGCTGGATAAGAATCAGGGGACT
Organism: Crotalus tigris; assembly: GCF_016545835.1. Lineage (NCBI taxonomy): Eukaryota > Metazoa > Chordata > Lepidosauria > Squamata > Viperidae > Crotalus > Crotalus tigris. The sequence goes on from NW_024100476.1 coordinate 397,298, forward strand.
TCAAGGGAAGCTGGAATTAGGTCTTTTTCAGGGGCACAGGGATTCCAGACTGATGGTGCGTTTGACCCCACCCTTGGGCTTAGCTTGGTCATTTCCTACATCAATTAGAACCAGTTTGGTCTAGTGGTTAAGGCATCAAGCTAGAAACCAGGAGGCTGTGAATTCTAGTTCCACCATAGGCATGAAAGCCAGCTGGGTGACTTTGGGCCAGTTCATCTCTCTCAGTCCCACAGGCAGAAGTACAGTTATGTATATTTGCCACCTTATTTATAAAAAACAATAAAGGTGCAATAAAAATAATAAATCAATAAATGGACAAAGTGTAAGACTTCAGTCTTTCTCTTTCACTTGTCTTCCTATTTTGGGATAAACAGGGCACAAATCCCTCCAGGTCTCCATCAGATTAAAAGTTCCACTGAGAAAATATACTTTTTTGTTGTCGTTCATTTGATTTTTGCCTACACATAAATGGATACAGGAACAACAGTCTGAAAATTATATTAGAGAGCCATACTAGAGTCCTTTTCTAGTTTTTCTTTTTGTGTGTGTGTGTGTGTTTGTTGGAAATCCCACCAATATTTTACATTCAAACTCTCTTGTCTTTCTTGCATTGGAACACCATCTGCAACATATAATTCTGTTGAAGCTTGAGTTTTTAAAAAAGTCTACTAACATAAGATAAATCAGGATGCAATTTTATACTGACCTTCAAAATTGTTCGGCCATCAAATGACTCCCTTTCTTTGAATGGTCTGCCCATGGCCCGGTTATTTGGTTCTTCAGCTGCAAAATAAATGGGATTTCAAATCAAACCAAGTCAATTCCCGTCCCCATAAGTGTGTGTGTGTGTGTGTGTGTGTGTGTGTGTGTGTGTGTGTGTGTGTATTTAAATGCGTAGAGATTATTCTGAATTGTTTTCATCCATTTACCATAACAGCATTTTAAACAAGACAGAAATTTTTCCACAAGTACATTGTCAGAATGCTTAGATTCATCAATATTGTCTTGAGGATTATTTAAGGCTGATAGCTTAGTGCACAGGTCGGCAACCTGCGGCTCCGGAGCCGCATGCGGCTCTTTGAGCCTTCCCCTGTGGCTCCCAGCCTCCTCTGCCTTTGCAGAGAGAGACAGAGACAGAGAGAGTCCATTGCGCTTCCCTGCTTCTCTCTCTCTCTCTCTGTGTGTGTTTTGTGTGTGTGTGTGTGTGTGTGTGTGTGTGTGTGTGTGTGTGTAAAAGAGAGTGCACTCACATTGTTCTCCGAGGAGCTGAAAAGCTTTCTGGGCGGAGCTCCTCCCTTTGCTGCGTCTCTGCAGGAAACAGGAAGAGCAGGAGAGAGCTAGCTAGCCCAGCTAGGCTGACTCAGGAATTCTGGGAGTTGAAGTCCATGAGTCATAAAAGAGACGAGGTTGCCTACCCCTGAGATTGTTGGAGAACAACTTGAAGCTTGCCAGGTGAGCAGCAGATAGGAGGGGGGGGGGAGAAAGAGAGAGAGAGAAAGAGAGAGAGAGATAAAGAAAGAGAGCGGGGGAAGAGGAGTGGCAGACCAAGGGCAGATAGAGAGGGAGGGAGAGAGAGACCCTTTTGACATCCAAAATGAAAATAACACTGCATATATCCTTTTTTTACCTGTGGTGTATGTAATTTTATTCTCTTAAAGCATTCTCTTGGTGATCATTGTTTTAATAGTATGGATATTCCCAAGAGTCATATTTTTACTTTTATTTTTAATGTGTATATGTGTGTGTGTGTGTGTGTGTGTGTGTGTATACACACATATACACATACACACACCTATAATAAAGGTAAAAAAGGATATATGCAGTGTTATCTTCATTTTAGATATCAAAAGGGTTTTGCGGCTCCCAGTGTTTTGTTTTTGGTGGGAAACGGGTCCAAGTGGCTCTTTGAGTGTTTTGGGTTGCCTACCCCTGGCTTAGTGTAATAGAATCATCCAGGAGAATCCAGAGGTTAAGATTCAGTGCTCTGTCAAAGCATGTCTCTCATCTTGCTTCCCTGTCCAGCCTTCAAGAGTTGATCATTCTGCAGGCTACAAATTTAAAACCCCTGAGAAAACTTGGGTCCTTGGGCCTCTAATCCCTCAAAGCTGCGAGCAAACAAAAGAAGATCAATGACTCCTTAAACCAAGAGTTATTTTTACTCAGCCCGACTGTGGATACTCCTTGCTAGGGTATCATTACCGGTTTTATCTTTAGAATCACAGGTTTTCTGAAACGTACTGAGAACTTCATATTTGCTTTTTGAAAAGCATGTTTCTAGTTGTCTTGATGGAAGGAGTATATTCCACTGTGCAGCAAATGTTCATAAACGGAAACGTTACATACAGTTTAATAGTCAGGGGTTTAGTTCTTCAGCTCACGTTTTTGCTCCTTTGGCTACTATTTTGACTACCGATAGTCCTTGACTTATCATTCATTTAGTAACTATTCAAAGTTACAACAGCACTGAAAAAAGTGACTTATGACTGGTCCTCACAAACTGTTGTTGCATCCCCACAATCATGGGATAAAAATCCAGGCTCTTGGCAACCATCCAACAGTTGCAACGCTGGCAGCGTCATGTGATTGCCATTTGGGATCTTTGCAACTGGCTTCTGACAAGTCAGGTCAATGGAGAAGCTGGATTGGCTTAATGCCCACATGGATCACTTAACTGCAGAGTTTTGCTTAACAACGATGGCAAAAAGGTTGTAATATCCAATGCAATTCACTTGACAACTAACTTGCGTAGCAACAGAAAATCTGATCCTAATCGTTGTATGTCGAGGTCTACCTATATACTGATGGTTTTGGCCCTAATCTCCAAAAGATCTCATTTAAGTTTACTTGAAGGACAATCTTCCTCTCACGGCTTCTGCCTGTCGTATAAGCATGTTCTGGGTCCATCTATAAAAGTGACAACTTAGAGCAGAGGTCTTCAAACTTGGCAACTTTAAGTCTTATGGACTTCAACTCCCAGAATTCCTCAGCCAGCCCTGGCTGGCTGAGGAATTCTGGAAGTTGAAGTCCACAAGTCTTAAAGTTGCCAAGTTTGAAGACCTTTGTCTTAGAGCTTCCAGAAGGTGTGCCTTCTCAGCTGCAGTGCCTTGCCCCAGCACTGTCCCTGATGGACCCACCTTGCTTTCTTTCAAATGGAAACCTGTTGTTTCCCCCAGGTCTTGAGCTAGTCCAGGGCATGCATCCACTATGGGATACATCTGGTGTATTTATAACATATGTTTGTTCTCTCTGTTACAGTAATCTTTTAATCTTGGTTTCTTAACACGTTGTACAGTGCTGTTGCTAACTTTCCACATTACCAAAGCCAGTGATGAATTGGGGGGGGGCATAGAAATCCAATGTACAGATACAAAATAAATGCATCCACTTTTTAATTTTTAATACACACACACACACACACACACACACACACACAAACAAACCCACACACAGGATATTATATAAAGGCTAAAAAGGCACACTGGAAAGAGATCAACAAGCTTGTACATCATTCTACTTTTGTCACTCTTTGAAAATCCGAACATGAGTGTGAAAAGTAAAATGAGATCAATAATCTTTGTTGTATAGGCAGGATAGGTAAAATTGGGGCGACATAATAACCTTTTCCATTTTATTTGCAAGGCCCCGTTTCAACAGACCGCTCCTATATCTGCTGTTGTACTCCATGATCTTATCTATAGTCCAATGATGGCGAACCTTTTAGAGACCGAGTGCCCAAACCGCAACCCAAAACCCACTTATTTATCGCCGGGTGCCAGGTGGGCGTGGCCCACTGGGTGGGCATGGCTGTGGTGGTCATGGCAGACTGGGTGGGTGTGGCCAAGGTGGGCGTGATCACCTCAATGTTGCTCGTGGGGAGGGATGCCTGTGGGAGGCGTCCCTCCCCACAAGGGGGAGATCTAGGGGGTCTCTGGCAGGTGGGGCGGTGGGCAGGAGGCTCGTCCTGTGGGGTGAGGCGAGGCAGGGTGGGAGTGCCATTGTCACAGGGCAAGGCGAGGCAGGGGCCGGGGTGGCTGCTGCCTGATACCATCAGCCCCCCCACACAGAGGCTAGCGAGCGCATGGATGCTGGGATGCATCCGGCCATGTGGACTTGTCCCTCTTCAACCAGCTGCCCGCTAACTCTCTGAGGCCATGTGGGACCTCAGAGAGTTAGCAGGCAGCTGGTTGAAGAGGGACAGGTTGCCATCTCTGGGGCATGGCGCGCATGCCCACAGAGAGGGCTCTGAGTGCCGCCTCTGGCACCCATGCCATAGGTCCGCCACCACTGCTATAGGCATATATAGGGCTGTGTAGTTTTGTACTGTATACAAACACACATACACACACACACATATCTTAAATTCAAGGTAGTTATATTTACAAATACATATGGTAAATAGATCATTTATTGACCATAGCTTGATGTGCACCAGTTTGCCTTAAGCCCTGCATTGGAATTAATGGTAGCTATTTTTAGAATACAAACAAGATTCATTCATCATATTCTGCTTACTAAATAAGCTTTTCAAAACAGCTTTCAAAAGTAAAACGAAACTGCAGCTCAATAATACTAAGCACATTTAAATGGAAAAGCAGACTCGGTATACTCAATGGTAATCCTAAATCCTAGCCACGTTTATCAAATCTATCTTTTAAAAGACAGGAGACAACCTTGATTGAAAAGCAATACAAAATCATAGCTTCTCTCAGACATGAGAGCGTAAGGAAGGAATCAAACACCTGCTGGATATAAAAGGTGCGTTGAACACTTTAATGAAGGATTCTTCCTTTCCTATTTCAGTTGAGTGCAACCTTAACAAAGGGATCCCTTCTTAAGCAGGGAATGAACTCACTGTCTCCAGCCTAAAGGTCCTGAAAAAAAAGGATAATGTTTTATCCCAGCCTATAGCTGGGATAAAGGCACAAGGACCAAACCCCTGTTGATAAAATAGGCTGGAGACTTAAAACAAAACAAACCCCTTTTAATATGGGTGACAAAGCTGCCAAATAGTCCAGAAACAAAAGCAGCCAAACTCAATCCAAATGAAGGAAATAGTCCACATGAAACACGATGCAAACAGAAGAGTAGTCACAGGCAAGACGAACAGAACAGGATCCCATGAAGTACTTTGCAAGCGGTTGCCTTCAGCAACCAGCACCGCCCACACCTCCTCTTTTTATACAGCAGTCCCAAGGCGTTGCCTCTCAGTGCCTTCTCCTTTTTCCCTGGAGTTTTCGCATTGACTGCTGCTGATTTACTCTTGCTAATTGTCGGCGTATGCGAGCATCAATTAGCATGTCCATCAAGTGTGAGTCCTCCGAGTCTGACTCATTCTCCTCACACAGCTCAGCTTCATCAGGAACAGGACTGGAGGGCCCAGGCTCTGTATCAAACTGTGAGTCCTGTAATGCACCAGAGCCTCCCTCTGCCCCTGATGGCCCTTCAAATGCCTCCTCCACCTCCTCCTCAGATTCCTCAGACTCAGCTGTTGGGAACACAGGCTGGCACGGAATCACGACAGATAAATTAGCAATAGCGAACCTGAAGACCATTATAGCAAATGTGGGGATCAAAGCTGCAGTTACATTTCTGAAAAGACCTTAATAGAGGCTCACCACTAGGATCACTCCGAAAGACCGTGTTCATAACAGTGGCATGGAGCTTCACTCTATCCCATTCTTTCCTCATCAGCCCAGAGGTCACAAACTGATCCACCAGCCTATCTGCTACGAGCTGAAGCCTAGAGAAGAGAGAAGGAAGGAGAAAAAAAAGGCAAGGTGAGGCATTTTTAGTACTTGTATAGGTAGTCCTCAGCTTACCACAACTGAGCCCAAAATTTCCATTGTTGAGTTTTGCCCCATTTTACGAACTTTTTCCCACAGGTTGTTAAGCGAATCGCCTCAGTTTTTAAATTAGTAACATGGTGATTAATCTGGCTTCCCCATTGACTATGCTTGACAGAAGGTCGCAAAAGGCGTCACAGGACCTTGGGACACAGCAAGGATCATAAATATGAACCGGTTGCCCAGCATCTGAATTTTGATCACATGATGATGATGGGAATGCTGCAAAGGTCGTAACTGTGAAAAACGGTCATACGTCACATTTTTCAATGCCATTGTAACTGTGAACTGTTGTTGAGTCGAGGATTACCTGTATTCATGGAATAGATCAGACATGTCAAACACAAGGCCCGGGGGCTGGATGCAACCCGCAAAGTGGTTTCACGTGGCCCGCAAAGCCATCCTGGAAACAGTAAGGGAACAGCCTCCACTGCCTTGGCCATGGCCCAGGCCAGCCGGGAGCTAATGTACAATTTTATGGTGGCCATTATGCTGAAACGCATTCAGTCTTAGCTCCACAAGGCCATCTGGAAATAGCGAGGAACCAGGAGAACCTTGAATAGCAGCCTTGAGGAAGTGGGGCTGGGCTTGGTGCTACGGGTGCTCAAGGGCCAGGCCGAGCATTTGACCTCTGCTGCCCAGGGCTCTGGGCAGCCCGCACCACCATCCAGCCCCCTCCGCATGGCCTGAGAGGAACAGTGAGGCTCCTCCAGTGGACCATGCCTTGGCACTTGCCCCGGTCCCACCCCCTTCTGCCAGAGACCCTCAGATCTGTCCCACTCCTGCCCAGGCCCCCAGAGGCACCACTGACGCGAACGATGTAGAGCTGGCCACGCCCACCCAGTAGACCACACCCAGTCCATCCACACCCACCCAGTAGGCCACACCCACCCTGGCCACACCCACCCAGCCCCTGAGGGCAACTGCAATGCTGATGCGGCCCTCAATGAAATTGAGTTTGACACCCCTGGAATAGATAGTTGAGAGAAGAAATCCAAATTCTTTGGAGAACAATTAAAACAATTGTTACCAAACCGTTGTTCTCAAGACAACAAGTACAGTACACGTGGTCCTCAACTTATAACAGTTCATTCAGCGACTGTTCAAAGTTACAACAGCACTGGAAAAAAATGGACTTATAGCCATTTTTTCATATTTACAACCATTGCAGCATCCCCATGGTCACGTGATCAAAATTCTGCCTTGGTCTCACTTAGCAACAGAAATGTTGGGCTCAACTGTGGTTGTAAGCTGAGGACCACCTTATATCGTTGGGGGAAGATTGTCACTGGAGAAAAACTGGAAGAAATCCAAAGGACTAGAAACCCATTTCAACTGCTGAGCTTAGAATGCGAGCAACCTAGATAGCACATCCTTCACGGAAGTGGAACAAAACTGCATTCCGTGAAGAAAGAGGAGGCTGGGGCAGGGGGAAAACCGCTCTGATAGGACGCTAAAAATAGTTTGACATACAATTTTACTCTGTGGAAAGCAAGAACTTGATAAAAATGCCTGTCTGACATAAGAAAAAGGCCTCCGAATAACAAGTTCTTTTTTTATCTACAGGGATGTTTCAGATTAGTCATCCCTAACAAGACAAGGTTGATGACATATGGAGTTGGGTAGCGCTGATGCTCTGCTTAGCCTTGACAACTTGGTAATTTCTCCTACTTTGATCTTATAGTGCTGCTGTTACCAAAACCATGCAGAACAGATAAATTTTATTCAGATACATTAACTCCACACTGGCATTAAGGGGCTCTTGACTAGGCTTTATGGTGTGGTCTTGCTTCAAAAGGAGTCCCTGCGGATTTTGCTCCGTTAGTTATTGTCAACTCTAGGGAGTGGTTCTCCGTTTCAAGGCCATGGAGCCAGCTCTGCCCAAAGGCATTTCTGCGGTCATGTGGCAAGCATGGCGTCACGGAGCAGCGCAGTAGCTCAGCAGTTGACACTGGGCTTGTCGACTGGAAAGCCGGCAGCCCGGGTTCGAGACCTGAGCACCATACGACGCGGTGAGCTCCCGTCCTCACCCCAGCTCCTGCCAACCCGACAGTTCGAAAGCATGCAAATGTGAGTAGATGAATAGGTACCACTTTGGTGGGAAGGTAACAGCTTGTTTCAAAAAACCCTCTTGGAAATCCATTTCATGGCAGTATCCATAGCAATTTTTCCCACATTTTCCCATTATTTTTCTTTTTTAAATTGGACAGTATCTTTTAGGGCAGTGTTTCCCAAACTTGACAATTTTAAGGCATGTGGACTTCAACTCCCAGAATTCCACAGCCAGCAATGCTGGCTGTGGAATTCTGGGAGTTGAAATCCACATGCCTTAAAATTGTCAAGTTTGGGAAACACTGTTTAGGGAGAAAAAGGTGGCATGGTTACATTAAAATATGAAGATCCTACTATCGTCAAGTAGGATAGAGAAAAATTGACCCTAATTCCTTGTCTGTTTAGAAAGAGCAACTCCTTTTAATCTTCTAAAACCCCAAAGTTGCTGCTGTGAGTTTTTGTTATTGCCTTCGGATAGTCGTTTACTAAAAAAAAGAAGTTTAAAGATGGTATGGTCAGATTACCAGGTTAAAAAAGATTCTATTAATGCAAAACAAGATTGAAATAAATGGATAAGGAAAAATTGGCTTGCTTTGTAGATTGAAATAAACGGATAAGAAAAAAATTGGCTTGCTTTGTAGATTGAAATAAATGGATAAGGAAAAATTGGCTTGCTAAATTATTGTTATAAATAATGCACGTAGGATAAAGAGTTTGCACCCTGGGCAGAACTGTACTAATCCCTATTTAAGGTAAAACATTTATTACTACTCTTCTTAAAGCTCTGTGGAATTTTCTATCCAATATCTTCTACACCAAAGTGGAATGATTTCTTTTTAACCCAATCTTCACCACAGTTTACTATATTTTCTAAAGCCCCTGAAGGCAGGACAAGTAGCAATGGATGGAAACTAATCAAGGTGAAAAGCAACCTAGAACTAAGGACAAATTTCCTGACAGTGAGAACAATTAATTAGCAGAATGAGTTGCCTCCAGAAATTGTGGGTGCTCCAAAATTAAGTTTTTTTAAGAAGAGACTGAAGAACCATTTGTCTGTAATGGTATAGGGTTCCTGCCTGAGCAGGAAGTTGGACTAGAAGACCTCCAAGGTTCCTTCCGACTCTGTTTGTCTGTTAAGTCTGGAGTTTGTTTGTTTATACAAATTCTTGTCGGGGGCGGGGTCGGCTTCTTCACAGGAACAACTGATAAATGTTCAAAAAGGCTTAGTTGGTTTGTTGACTAATACACCAGAAATTCTCTTGCACTGTTTCCTCAAAACTCTGCTCCAGCTACCTAAATAGACTTCACTATCTTCGGACAGACTTCCCTCGGGTCTCCTGAATCCAACCGTGGAAATATCCAGAATGTTTTTTTCCTACTAGTTTTCTAAAAACTGGGCTCTACGAAAGCAAAGACAGACTTCCCAGGTGGATTAAAAATTGTCAGAAGGCTCAAACTTGATCATTGGCAACCTATCACATGCATGATTTATTGGTGGATCCTTGGAGGGAAGGATGTGCCAGTAAGGTTTTAAATTATCCTTCCTGTGCTTTATTTTCCTGAGACAAGTTTCCATTAGAGGAAGACAACAGACGTTTGTTCTTCTGAATATATATGGTAGAATAAGTAGAATGCTTAATATATCCTGCCTTTAGCACAGTCTCTCTCATGATGACTGACTTCTGCTCCCAACATTATAACATCTGTCTGCTGACTTGGCCTTTGACACAACCTGGAGCGCAAAGAGTCTCCACTGTGTAACAAATATTACCTCCATAAATGATAAACAAAACTGAGAGTGCCACAAGCTATGCATTATTTTTTGAAATGTCTGCGTTAGAAGCAGTCTACAATGAAGCACCATTAACACAGTTAATTGAATAAGCTTATTTTCTGAGCACTAGCAAAGATAAGTCCCAACCAACAGTAGTAAGTAATGCTTGGACAAGTGTAGAGAGCAACAGAGATGACTTTGACAGAAATGTGCAAGGAATATTACCTAGACACAGAGTCTGAAATACTATTAATTCTGGGGAAGGAGATCAAGCAAGATGTCTGTGGAAATGGTCAGTCATCCAGGTCATAGTCTCAAAGGTGTTTTTTCAAAAGGCAATTGGATTGTTGTTTTCCTTGAAGAAGAACAACCCGTTTTGCTTCTCATCCACGAAGCTTCATCAGTTGTGATGGTGGGGAGATGTAAGGATAAATACTGATAGGTACTGTACCTGTAGGATAAGTACTGTACTATCCTTCCATCCCCTCACCATCAGAACTGATGAAGCTTCTTCTTCTTCCTCAAGGAAAAAAACAGCCCAGTTGCCTTTTGAAAAAGCACCTTTGAGATAGATCAAACAGATGTATCCCTAATTCACTGAACTATAAAAAGGAGCTTTTTGTTTTTTGATTCTGTTATTATAATCTATCCCAATAAAATATAATTCTGGTCTTGCTGTGGAGCTAATTTTCTACTCTATTCAAAGCACAATTGGAAGAATGTTCATAAACTCTTCTCACAATTTTACCTTTGCCCTGATGTCCAGAGTAGGAACTGACTATTATGTACAGGGGATGCCATCTACTTCCCATGTCTAAAATTATTCACCTCCTTAAAGTTTTGCACAAAGGAAACTGACAAGATGCAAGCATCACTCCCAACTTAAAGCATATGATTTAAGTGGAGTCCTGGCCAAAGAAGTGGAATCACAAATTAATTTATGGAAAGTATCAACTTGTTTGGTCCAAGAACTATAATCAGTCCTTATTTTTATGTATGGTTTGACAAAATATGTAGGTTTTGTATTTTAAAGATTTTTCAAGACGATGCCAATTCTGATGTCAGCTGTTTGTTTTTTTAAAGTCAAACTGTATTGATTTCAGCAAAGCTAAGATCTGGTTAATTCTTTTATGGGAATATATCAGGAAACTCTAGACTGGGATGTCAAAATAATGTGACAAACTATTTCTATACTGTTTACAAGAAAGCAACATAGAGGCCTTCATGAAGTCCCAGCAGTTGAACTTGAGTTGAGTAAGACTTTACTGATTTAAGAGTCGCATTAAGGAATCAGGAAGTTTGTAAAGTACTGTAGGCTAGGGAACATTAATTAAAATCTAATAATGTTACCCAATAAAACAAAAGACCATCACATTCATATATATATATATATATGCACCATCTTCTATATTATCTGTGCAGAATCCATTAGGAAGATAATTTGCTGGATAGTTCACACTTTTCGAATTATAGATTTCCACCTTGACTTTTTTGGACTTGCTCAGACATGTTCTTCCCCTCTCGTCACCATTTGCTTGATAATTCTTGATGAGCTAATGGAATAGCCTAATGGCATTGAGTTGACCCTGTGAGCCTGTTGATGGCTCATTCTTAGCTGTTCAATTTCAATCTCCTGTTTTCTGGAGACAGATTGTTGAAATTAGACCTGCCTAATGAAAAGTGGTATGATACCTCAGCAATTAACGAAATATCTCAAATAAAACCATGCTTTATTACGCCATAAAATCGAGGAAATAAAGCAAATTAAATTATAATGAGAGGCCTGCTGGATGGGAATCATTGCACCATAACTTTCCTCATCATCTTTCTTTCTCCCCTTGTTTAATAAAGATCAGAGAAATTTTCCAATAACATCGACGATGGAGAAAAATTGGACTCTTCTGTTTTGTGGAACTGGGTATTTAGGAGAAACAAAAATCAAAAATACATCTACAGTAGTGGCCAGAATTGTGGAAACCTTTTGGGAAAAGTGTATTTTTGAGGTTTGATGGCTAATAACACCACTTTTTTGAGAGTAGTACCATAAAATTATATATCAATGGAAAGATAATTTAATCAAGAATGTAACGCAATGAAGCTTGTTCAATTATCTGTACTGTATTCTATGAAAAGTTATAGCCAAATAAACGGAAAAAGGAAGCACAACTTGCATAAGTTGATATCAGGTAGCTTTCCTTTATCTGATTGTAGCCAATGAGCATGAGTGTTTAGACAGCCAATCAGGTGTCATCTTGTTTTGGCAATGAGCCAATCAGATCACAGTAGGATTCAGTTATTGATGTCATGTATTGAAGCTGAGAGGAGACATTTGTCAGTGTGTTATGTGATCGCTATCAAGTTGGTTGGGTTTTTTGTGTTCTTTCATTTAGTGAGCTTGTAAACGTAATAAAATTAAAGTAATGGTGCAAAGAGTTGACTGGTCTCCCAGAAAGCAATGTAAAATAATATTATTAAGTGAACAAGGCTACAGTTATAAAGAACTTAGAAGACAAATTTGGTGGAAACTTAACCAAAGGTGGCATTTCTACTGTAGACTTTTCCCAAAAGATTTCCACAATTTTGGCCACTACTATAGCTTTCACATTGCCAAAAATAGAATGGGTGAGTTAACTGAACATAGTATAATTACAAGGTAGGAAAAAAGAGGTGATTTTGTAATAATGCGCAGTATTTAAGCCTATGGTTTCAGAAATAAACCACAAAAGACAATCTACTGAGTATGCCTCAGTAAACTAATGCATATACTCTCAGAGTCCAAGCTTTACTTACTCCCTGTTGAAAGACATCTAATGGCAAGGACATCAGTTTTTTAAAAAATGTAAATTCCAACCCTGATTAGAATCTATCTTTTATGAACATCACACAAGTAGCCCAAAGGCAGAAAACTGAAGCAAAGTAAAATATGGTAATTCTCATCTTAACAAAAGTTTAATTTAAAATGATGTACTAAAATCTGATTACATTATTTACTCTGATTTTTTTTTCCTTGGGGGAAATTACAGATACATTGGAAAGAAAAAGCAGAAGGAAGAAAAAAACATTTAGCATACATTTTGAAAAGAAGTAAAAATCGCCCAGATAATACTTTGCATTAGTAAAGAAATAAAAAACATGCAACATAATTTAGCAAAAGAAAGAATATTATGAAGTTGGAAGCTAAGTAATTAAATAGTATCTGGTACAAACAGTGGTTGCAATTACATTCATAGCTAGGAAGAACTGTTCAGCATTTTGATTAGGTATAAATGTCATGATATGTTGGTCATATCTACTTGGTGCCTTCTTCTTCCGGAGAGAATGGCTAAACCAATCATAGAAGCTTCGTGCTCTGCTTATCAAAATATGCAAACTAGGAATCTAATTTTTATTTGCCAGTAATGTCAAAGTCAGAAGGCATTATTTATTGTTAATTTCCATTCCGATTCCTGTCTCTTTTGCAGAGAGAAATTAGAAATCCCTGTTTGTATGTTACAGAAACTTCCCTGTTAGTTGTTTAGCAGAACAAACCAAATAAGAGAGAGGAAGAAGCATAGACCAGAACATTTATGCTTATTGAATAACTGGGTTATTGTCTATGCAAACATGACAAAGCAGAGGTCATTTTTTTCCAGTTAGGCCCAGAAATTAAATCTTATGAGGATGGAAATCTTTTATCATTTTTAAAGTACCAAGTTCCTGGTTTTTAAATCGTTCAGAATAAACAGCAATTAGAACAGAACAGAACAACAAAGTTGGAAGGGACTTTGGAGGTCTTCTAGTCCAACCCCCTGCTCAGGCAGGAAACCCTATACCATTTCAGACAAATGGTTGTCCAATCTCTTAAAAAACTTCCAGTGTTGGAGCAATCGCAACTTCTGGAGGCAAACGGTTCCACTGATTACTTGTTCAAACACTGATTAATTGTTCTGATTAATTGCACAAGTGGAAGATGTCTTACTTCTTTCAATAATATGTATGATCCACTGTGAGCCCAAGGGTAAAAAGTCAGTATCGGCCATTTTTTAGGTAGAGCACAACAGAAGTTTCATCTCTTGGATGCCTGGTGGAAGTTTCCTGACAGATATGATCAAAGTCAGAGGTTGAGAGGATTTTGGAGTACCATTACATCATTTTTACAGTTTCAGATAAAATACTTTTAAGGACTAAAAATGAATATAGAGCAGGGGTGTCAAATTGCCGGCCTGCAGGACGGATGCATCATCGTGAAACCGCACCACCCCCCATTGCCAGCAATAAAAAGTTGCGATACGTCGCAACACGTCATGTGACATTGCGAGTTTGACACCCCTGATATAGAGAAAACCAGGGAAACATTTACCTGTTGGAGCCATCTTTCATTTGGACTTTTGCATATAGAACATCAATCATGGCTGGGTCATCGTTCATGTACTCTATACCTCTCATTACCACAGTTAGAGGTTTGCCTTCAGTAATTGTGCTATTAAAAAAAAGAAGAAGAGGGGGTGAACATACCAAATGGTTCATTCTGGACTTTAGCTAGCAACTACATATTTTGCTACTTCAACTGTGTTAGACATAAGAAGCACCACAAGCCCATTCAATTTAATATGTTTGAATGCTGTTAGTTCCCTATGGATGTTCCCCATTTTCAGTTCCTAAACTTGTCTTTGCTATTTCTGAGTTATTGCCTGTAGTGGTGAGTATTTCTTGTAAGTCACTTTTTTGTCCTTCCATGCCAGCAGATATTCAAAGAGCTCTAATTTATGTACAACACTAGTGATAATAAACAGTAATAACAATTCTTAAGAATTACTATGATCCTTTAACATGTATTCAAGGGCTGCTGTAGTCATATTCATGAAGTGTATCACATTTAATTTAATTTATTTCTTTGGCACGGTGACCTTTGGCATGCCACTCAAATGCCACTGCAATCTTTTACCTAGACTATAATTATAGCTTTAAATTTGTCCCTTCAGCATTTACAGGTTGTAAGAAGAAAAATGGAATTCTGTTGTTATTATATAGGTTATAAACCTTCCAGAGAGCTACTGCATCGGTTTTAAACACTGCACAGCATTAATATTAAGAAATGTTAAATAATACAAGGAATTATACTATCTTTCATATAAAACTGAAAGGCCAACATTTTCTAATATTAAAAGCTGAGGTTTTTATCCATGTGCAGTTCTACAGATAGCGAAATTCACACAGCTAGACCCTTACAATTTATTTTCCTTTAGCAATAATGGCAATAATGGTTTTTTCAGTACTGCAGACGTAATTGTCCTTGTGGCTGTGGTTGCTCTGCATTATAACTATATCATCTCCCCACCTGTAAAGAGCTAGTGTTCAAATGATAGGGGGGGGGTATCCTGTCTTGGCAGAGTGAAGTCAAAGGGGCAGGGACTAGAGCAGCGGGTCCCAACCTTTGTGGCTTGATGGTTCAGCTTGGGGGGGGGAGGGAAACTGGGCCATGCAAGCTGCCAGCCGGTGCACATGCGTGTGAGTGCTGGTTCACCTCTCACACGAGTGGAGCTGCACGTGCTAGCCTGACTCTCACATGGCCTGGTTCCGAACAGGCCACAGCCCGATACTGGGCCACGGCCTCGGGGTTGGAGACCTCTGGACTAAAGGAGAGTTGGATCCCTGATTTTTGAAAACCCATAATTAAGAGAATTGGTGTAATAAAAGGGATTGCAGTTGTCAAACTTTGCTGTGTAATACTGTACTTGTGTTTTATTTATTTCCTCTCTTTCACTATTTTGTTATATGAGTGTGAAAAGCGTGTGATACAACTGAGTTGAGAAAAGGGTAAAGATGTTATTGTACTGGTGGTAAAGATGGTAACGGTTTGGGAGAACTGAATATTGAAAGAATAGAGAATATATGGCTAGCAGCTATTATTCTCTCTGGTTTCTCATGGGGGGGGGGAGAGATTTGTTGCAAGCTATAGAATACCATCCTACTTAGCAGAGCACCCTCCAGAGAGTCAAACTGAAGACTTTTACATGGTGTTGAGTCAACAGCCTATCTAAGCAAGCTGGCTTTTAAAATGATATTGGAGAACTTTGATATAGTCGTCATCAATTCATACTAAGAGTATGCTAGAACAGAGGTCCCCAACCTTTTGGGCACTAGGGACCGGTTCTATGGAGAAATGTTTTTCTGCGGACTGGAGAGTGTGTGCTTTTGTGTGCTGCCCACATCCCACGGATGGGCCTTTGCTTTTTTGTGCGGCTCAGTTGCTGGCATGCCGTGGCCCAGTACTGGTCCACAGACTGGAGGTTGGGGACCCCTGTGCTAGAAGATCTGTCTCAGCGTTTCATAGCCACCACAATAACCCTGAGACCATCTCAAATGGTCACTGGCCATATATCCTAAATTAAATCTTTGGGGAGATGAAGAGCACAAATGGATTAAATGTGGGTAGATGGGTGAGCATTAAAGTTATTCCACTGTCAAAATCATTGCCTCATCTGGTGAAATTTGGTCTCAGTTTCTATCCTCTCCATTAAGATCAGCCTGTCTCTGGGGATTATGAAATATAACAGGCTGTTGAATAATCCATGGGAATTTATAGGAGCAAAGTCAGTAAATTTTTCAATGAGTCTTCACCTCTACTGACCTATACATTTACTAAGGCCATCAGACAGGTCTGGCTGCTTGCGGGTTCAGCTTGCTTTATTATCATCTCGTGGTTATTCACAAAAAAACTCCTTTATGGCTGCATCTATCCTCTGGAATGTTCTTCCCGAAGGAGGCACTTACTGTTAAATCTTTTCAGCATCTAATAAAGATGCATTTCTTCCCTTAGGCCTTCCTTATCATAATGCTCTTTTTTTCTATTTTTCCTTTTCTTTATATATATATATTTTAAAAACACACACACAAACACACACTCTTACTATTTTAATTCATTGCCATTTGTAATTTTTTATTCTCCTAATTTGCATGTTAGGGTTGAGATTTTTACATAAAATGTGGCATAAAAATCTAATAAATGCATGCTAAATTAAGGTATCATCTCCTGATTTCAATTAGTAACAAATAAACAAGGCTCCCGTGATACCAAAGGGGTGGTGGTGTCATAAGTCTTAATATTTTGGCTGGCCTTAACAAACATATGCAGCAAATTTGTTATTGCTACTAACACTGTCACTATGGATTGTATCTCTGACATTACTCTGAAACTAGGAAGCTGTGAATGGCTCTGTTTAATTTTATGTGTATAATTATTTAGAGTGCCTCTTGTTTAATTAGCGAGGGAAATAATGCAAATACAATATATCAAACACAGGAGCATCAAGGAGTAGACTAATAACTCAGAATTATCAATAAGGATAGAAACCAGCATAATAAGCTCATAAATATCAAATTATGCTTAGCTGTTATAGGGCCCATTTGATGGCTTCAGTGAACGAAGCCATTAGTACCACATTCAACAGGGATGGGGAACTATGGCCCCTTTATGACCTATTGGCTTCAACTCCCAGAATTCCTGGGAATTGATATCCACAGATCATAAAGGGACCATAGTTATGACATTCAGGATAGAATGCTACAGACTTGAGGGGCTTCACGTTATTAATTGTTCTCACTAGTAACCTTAGTGGCTGAGTTGAGATGATGCACTACATTAAGCTACTCCTCGTTTTAACCATGGTTTACTGAATAAGCACCCACTGGAAAAATTGACATATCAGACTAAGCCAATATCCTGCCCTAGATCAGGATTAGAGTTTGGGAATGACAAACATACAGTAATACGTTGCACACTTTAATTTCCATGATGATTATTAGGGGGCAGAGAAACACACAGAGAATTACGCCAGGGATACTGTACCTAGATTGCAGAAACTAGATACTCATTAGATGGCAGCAATGTTACAAAGAACACACTAACTCGTTGCTGCCACCTAGTAGTAATGTGAATTTCTGCAGTCCAGATATGGTGATCCTGGATTAAGTAGTTAGTAAATTGATCCAGAAATCAAAAGTCAAAAGCTAAACTTTAATCTGAACAACTTTTCAAACGGCAAAAGCAAAAGAACAAAACTTGGGGACCAGGCAGAGAAGACTCCACCAAATAATCAAGATCCATGGCATATAAGTAACTAGTTATAAAGAAGAGATATTATTTCTAACAATAAGATAATCTCAGACTTGTTTTATACCTGAGGCTACACCTATCTCATCCACACTTAGCTGCTATTCATTGAGCCTGATCCTTCTGCAAGACCATCCAGGGTTTACTCAGGTAGACTTTCATTTACAGCATGTTCTCCCTTGTCTTATAATAATAATAATAGTAGTAAAGTTGGAAGGGACCTTGGAGGTCATTTAGTCAGGCAGGAAATCCTATACCATTTCAGACAAATGTCTGTCCAGTCTCTTCTTAAAAACCTCCAGTGTTGGAGCATTCACCGCTTCTAGAGGCAGGTTGTTCCACTGGTTAATTGTTCTGTCAGGAAGTTTCTCCTTAGTTCTAGGTTGCTTCTCTCCTTGCTTAGTTTCCATCCGTTGCTTCTTGTCCTATCTTCTGGCGCCTTGGAAAATAGCTTGACTCCCTCTTCTTTGTGGCAGCCCCTGAGATATTGGAACACTGCTATCATGTCCCCCTCGTTCTTCTCTTCATTAAACTAGACATACCCAATTCCAGCAACCTTTCATTATATGCTTTAGCCTCCAGTCCCCTAATCATCTTTGTTGCTCTTCTCTGTACTCTTTCTAGAGTCTCAACATCTTTTTTACATCACGGTGACCAAAACTGGATGCAGTATTCCAAGTGTGGCCTTACCAAGGCATTGTAAAATGGTATTAACACTTCACGTGATCTTGATTCTATCCCTCTGTTAATGCAGCCTAGCATTGTGTTGGCCTTTTTGGCAGCTGCAGCACACTGCTGGCTCATATTTAGGTGATTTTCCACTAGGACTCCGAGGTCCCTCTCACAGTTATTAGTATTGAGCAAGGTACCCCCTATACTATACCTGTGCATTTGGTTTTTCTTGCCTAAATGTAGAACCTTGCTTTTTTCACCATTGAATTTCATTTTGTTAGATAGCGCCCAGTGTTCAAGTCTGTCCAGATCCTTCTGTATCTGAAGCCTGTCTTCTGGAGTGTTGGCTATTCCTGCCAGCTTGGTGTCGTCTGCAAACTTGATGAGTTCCTCATCTATCCCCTCGTCCAAATCATTGATATAGATATTGACGAGTACTCGGCCCCGAACAGAGCCCTGGGGCACCCAACTACACACGTCCCTCCATGTAGATGCGGTTCCATTGAGGACCACACGCTGAGTACGGCCGGTCAGCCAGCTACGGATCCATCTGGTGGTGGTGCTTTCTACCCCACATTTTTCTATCTTGTCAAGTAGTAGGTTGTGAACTACTTTATCAAATGCCTTACTGAAGTCCAAGTAAATTATGTCCACAGCATTCCTCTGATCCACTAATTTTGTCACTTGGTCAAAGAATGCAATAAGGTTTGTCTGGCATGATCTATTTTTGACAAACCCATGTTGGCTTTTAGTAATGACTTTGTTTGCCTCTAGGTGTTTGTTGATTCGTTGTTTGATTATCTTTTCCAGGATCTTCCCAGGTATTGAGGTCAGGATGATAGGTCTGTAATTTCCTGGGTCCATTTTTTTTTCCTTTTTTGTAGATGGGAACTACATCAGCTCTTTTCCAGCCCTCTGGTAGTTCCCCTGTGTTCCAGGATCTTTGAAAAATATAGTTCAGTGGTTCTGAGATCACATCTGCCAGTTCCTTGAGAACTTTGGGGTGTAATCCATCTGGTCCTGGCGATTTGAACTCATCTAGGCTGGACAGGTGCTCACTTACCATTTTTTTGCCTATCTTATAACTTGCGTTTCTATTCTGTTTTTTATGGCACTATTTTCGATAGGTTGGTCTGTTTTTTCCCTTTGTGTAAAGACAGATGCAAAAAAGAAGTTAAATAGTTCTGCTTTCTCCCTGTTGCTTGTCACCTTCTTGCCACTTTCATCCACTAATGGATCACTTTTTTCTTGCTTTTTACATGTTGAAAGAAGCTTTTTTTGTTATCTTTGACTTGGGTCGCAAGCCTTAGTTCATTTTGAGCCTTGGCTTTCTGATACTCAACCAGATATTATTCATAGGCTCACTGCCTGAACAAGTGAATCTAGTTCATCACTGGGACAGGGAGAACAGGTTCAGGCTCATGACCTTAAGGATTTCCCTCCTATCCATTTTTCCAAAACAATCTGGTGAAATAGAGTTGAGAGAAAGTGACATGCCCAGAGTCACCCAGTGAACTTCCATAGCTGAGAGTAGATTTCATGAATGTTGTCCAGTCCCCTTAATCACTATACAGTAAATCCTTGACATACAACAGTTCATTTAGTAACTGTTCAAATGGCACTGAAAAAAGTGACTTACGATCGTTTTTCACATGACTATTGCGGCATCCCCACGGTCACGTGATCAAAATCCAGACTCTTGGCAACTGACTCACATTTATGATGGTTGCAGTGTCCCGGGGTCACGCAATCCCTTTTTGCAACCTTCTGACAAGCAAAGTCAAAGGGGAAGCCAAATTCAATCAACAACCATTTTACTAACTTAACAACTGCAGTGATTCACTTAACAACTGTGGCAAGAAAGGTCGTAACATTAACAAATGTCTCACTTAATAACAGAAATGTTGGGCTCAATTGTGATCGTAAGTTGAGATCTACCTGTAGTACGCTCATGACACATTTCAGTTGTCTTGCCTTTTGCAATTTCCACATTCTTACATTCTTGCATTTTTTATCATCAGAAATTTTGTTACTAATTTTAAAAAGAGGTTAATCACAAAAGAGCTCATTTGTAAAGTCTGGGTATATCCTAAATTCTAAGCTAGAAATTACTGCACTAGAAAGCTCTTGTAAAAATATTACAAACACAACTGCACTGAGGGGTGGGGGAAGAGGACTTTTATTTATCATCCTACATCTCAAACCACATGCCTTTGTGCAGTGCTTTCCGACAACTTCTGCCCTACAGAGGCACTGAGTTATTGTTTTAGGACTGATTTCTTACACGCGTTGTGTATTTTCAATGTTCTCTGCCTATAGCTTTTTAAAGAAATGAATCTCAGGGATATACAACCATCCGGGGCGAAAAGAATTATTGGCCAAACACTCTGCTAGTGCAAAGTGTGAAGGTAACCACATTTTTCATCCACCTCAATGGAATAAAATCAGTCTTTGCTTATGCACAAAATCACTGCAAGAAAAAAAGTAGACAGAGATTAATTAAAAATGACAAGAAAAAAAAGTTTCTAGTAGAGGAAAACTTGAAGAACTAGGATAGGGACCAACTGTCATGGAGAAAAAACTATTATTAATATCAACATCAACTTGACGGCACATAATCAGTCAATCAAAAGGGATTCTATCAAATAGCTTGTTGACTGATGTCATAAACAAAACCCAACTGAGTCCTTGGTCTTTAAATAGTTGTAGCTGCTTGCTACAATTTCTTACCATTCTACATTTTTTTCTATTCAATTCTCTCCATAGATGCTTCCTCTTTGGACAAATGTAGACAACTGCTTCTCTCTTCTACTACCAAGCTTCTGTTTTACTTACTTGACAAGGTCTTCTCTACACTTCTGCAGGAGTTCCTGGGCTTTCTGGATTTCTTGTTCATTCAGAAGTACCAGTGTCCCAATAGTCAGATGGAGTTTTGCTGAGTTCTGGAAAAGGCTACTGCTGACTCCACAGTCCTATAAAAATATTAGGCATTCCTCAAGTGAGAAAAATGTACATTAGAAACTCCATAAGCATTCATTATAGGTAGTTCTTGACTTATGACCACAATGGAGCCCCAAAATTCTGTTGTTAAGTGAACTTTGCCCTATTTTACGACTCTTCTTGCCACAGTTGCTAAGTGAATCATTGCAGTTGATAAGTTAGTAACATGGTTGTTAACTGGCTCTGGCTTCCCCATTGACTTTGTTAGTGAAAAGGTTGCAAAAGGGGATCACATGACCTTGGGACACAGCAACGGTCATAAGTATAAACCAGTTGCCAAGCATCTGAATTTTGATCACATGATCATGGGGTTGCTACAAAGGTCATAAGTGTGAAAAACCGTCCTAAGTCACTTTTTTTAGTGCCGTTGTAACTTTGAACTGTCACTAAATGAACTGTTATAAGTTGAGGACTACCTATATTTTTGGACATGACAAGTCATAATTTGCATTGAACAAAGACAGATTCAAGTATGGAGAGCATAGAAGCACTAGAGTTTCCAAACTAGCATTTTCCGAAGCACCTGAAGGCAAGACAAAAAGCAACAGATGGAAACTAACCAAGGTAGAAGCACCTAGAACTAAGGACAAATTTCCTGACAGTGAGAACAATCAATTGGTGGAATGGCTTGCTTTCAGAAGTTGTGGGAGCTCCATCATTGGAGATTTTTAAGAAGAAACTGGACAGTCACTTGTGTGAAATGGTATAGGGTCTCCTGCTTGAGCAGGAGGTTGGAGTAGAATACCTCCAAGGTCCCTTCCAACTCCGATGATGGTGATGAAGATGAAGTCTTGATCCTCAAATAACAGAAGCCTGATATAGGCCACTCCTTGGATTTTTTGAGATTCTCCTGCCATGGAAAAATTTTCAAAACATAATACAAAGAGCAATACTGCTCCATATTCTATGACTGCAATCATGACTCTCAAATCTCCAGACCTTCATTTTTTTAACATGGTAAATGGGAATGCTACCTCTCATGGTAGACTCAAAACTGTTAAGAAAAAGCTGGAGAATTCCCAGGAGTTTATGCAGTGATGGGATTCAGACGCTTTGCACTGGTTCAGTAGAACCGGTAGCTAATTTTTTGTTGACTTCGGCAAACTGACTGAAGCCCTAGCCCTTTTTTGCAAGGCCCAGAATGGACTGCCGGAAGTACATGGACGCCACTTCCAGAAGTCCGTTCTGAGCTTCGGAGGCTTCAGGGACGCCTCCCAGGCCCAAAACGGCCCACTTCCGGAAATCTATTCTGAGCCTTGGAGGCCTGGGGGAGGCCTCCCAATCACAGAACAGCCCACCAGAAGTGCATGGATGCCACTTCTGGAAGCCTGTTCTGAGCCGGGGAAGCCTCCCAGTCCCAGAATGGCCCACTGGAAGTGTGTGGAAGCCACTTCCGGAAATCTGTTCTGAGTCTCGGAGGCCTGGGGGAGGCCTCCCAGCCACAGAACGGCCCATCGGAAGTGCATGGATGCCACTTCTGGCCCAGGTCCAAAACAGAGTTCCAGAAACGGCATCCATGTAGAGAACTGGTTGTTCAGGTATTTGAATCCCACCACTGAGTTTACGCCTCTATTTTTCCCCTCCCCATCCTTTAATTACTATCAAAACAAAGTTGAGAAAAATCTCTAAAGCCCATCTGGGTGAAAGGTGATTTAGATATCTTCTGAAGCTCAGCATCTATTTTTATGAACTTTTCTTAATCTTAAAAATCAAAGCCTAGCAACAGAAGCTATTAGGGTCTATAATGAACACCAGGAGCACTGGAAGCTGGTGAAACAGCAGGGAGGAGATCTGATGGATTCCCATTATTGGCAGCAGTTCATTTTAATTTCTGTAATGCTTGCAGTTATAATGAGCACAAAATATATTAACACAATAAATAAGCAGCTTCTAGGAAAAGAGCATATTCTATCTAATCCTATAGAGAAGGAATGGTGGCAAAAAAGCCCCCGAATTTATGTTATAGTTACTATCAATTTAAATAGCTGAATTTTTCCTCTACAGCTTTCCAGGAATCAAAGTCGTCTTCCATGCCAATAACTTTCTACCTGCCTTTTTCTACTTTCTACTGCTGAAGAGAAGGCTGGAAAGCTTTATTACCATTAGTCCTCAACTTACTATGATCTTGCTTGCCATAATCGTTAAGTGAATTTCTGCAGTTGTTAAGTGAATCATTCAGTTGTTAAGCAAATCTGATTTCCCCAATGGACTTTTGCTTGTCGGAAGCCAGCTGGGAAATTTACAAATAGTGATTACATGACTCCAGGCAGTGCAACTGTTATTAATACATGCCAGTTGCCAAGTGCCCAAATTTTGAACATTTGTCTGTGGGGATGCTGTGATGGTCATAAGTGTGAAAAACAGTCATAAGTCACTTTTTTCTGCACCACTGTAACTTTGGACAGTCACTAATTGAATAAGATAAGGACTAGCTAAAATAGAAACAAAGGTTCATTTAGCCAACTTTTAAAATAACGTGGGAATATAACAAGTGTTGCTACAAGTGTTTACTAGTATTTCTAAAATTAGTATCGGCTGCTTTACTATCCGTGCTGCCAGTTTCCAATGAAATTCTGTAGGTCTTGAAATATGCCAAATCAATGCTATTTCTACTAAAAACTCTTTGGCAAAGTTGAAGCAGATTGTTCTAGGTTTTGATTTTTGCCTGTCTAGTAAACAGAGCTCTGTCTAAATACTTAGATCATCATTTATAGTTTTGCAATGAATTTAATTATTCTGAGCTGTACTGACACTTTTATTTAAAACCGCACTCAGCAAATTTCTTTAAATCTTAATAAACTTGAATATCCTAAAATTAAACAATTAACACCAAAGAAGACCAAGCTGTATTAAGCAGAGGAAGTTTAAGAAAGATAAACATTCATTCATTCATTATATCATGCTGCAATCAAGGATGAAAACTCTAAAAACATCTGGGACTAGACTTTGTAATAAAGTGTATGTTTACATTCAACCTTTTTTTTCTAGCATGCAAGTAGGACAAACTAAATTGGAGTCTTATACTAAAAAGGAAGCTATTAATAACCTCTGGCTTATTGCTTCTAACAAATTCCTTATAAACTCAGTTACGATGTAAGCATGTGTTAGTAAGCATCAATTATCTTATGAGACAACAAACAAATAAGAGTATTTGGAATGGTCAAGGGTTCCATGCATACTAGGGGTTCATATTGGGAATAAATAATGAATTCCAAACTGGCCTTCATAGGAAAGTCTACAGAGTTGTCTGGCTGCCAGAAGTTACAAACAGACTCAAATCCAGGAAGCCCCCACTGGCACTTGCACAACATCTGCCCAACACTTTTAACATTGATTCCCACTGGAAAAGCCAAATGGGTTTTCATAGGAAAACACATAAATGACCCCACAAAAATGTTGCCAGGCTTTGAACTACGTCAGCAATGGACAATGCTGAATAGGATTCGCACCTCACAAGGTTATCTGCGGGACTCTCTGTATAAATGGGGCACAGTATCCTCCCCTCAGTGTGACCGCAGAGTCCCATATCAAACCATAGGTCACATAGTGCCTGGCTGTAAGCTGAGGGCATATACCAGTCCAGTATCTGATGTTTTAAATATAAACAATGCTGCGCTTCAATGGTTAGATGGCCTAGCTAGCCCAGGGGTAGGCAACCTTGGCTCTTTTATGACTCGTGGACTTCAACTCCCAGAATTCCTGAGCCAGCATGGCTCAGCTTGGAAATCTCTCCCTTTCCCCTCAGCATGGCTGGCTCAGGAATTCTGGGAGTTGAAGTCCACGAGTCATAAAAGAGTCAAGATTGCCTACCCCTGGCCTACCCCTAGACATTGGTATTTGAACATAGATCATTTTAACATTTACTGTATATTTTATTGTGTTCTGCTAATCTAGATGAAATGTTAGTATATATTGCTAGTTCACATATGATATGCTATGTGCTAAATAAATTAATTAATTGGACTTCATATATGCATATGGAACCTTGGGTAACCATCAAACAGGTAAAATTATCTTCTCATACAAAGTACCATGCTCACAGATAGTACTGCATAAATTCCATACAGAACATATTTAGGCAAATTCATTTGGCCTGATATCACGCAATTAGTCAGAATAATTTGTACAAATAGTTTCCAGATCTCATTTGAAAGATAATTTCCTCTAATAAGTCACTACATTGAGCAGAAGCAGAATAAAATGAAACTATAAAGACACCCAAAGGATTACAACACAACTGTAGTATCCTTCCATTGATTTCTATAAACAATTTCCAGTTTGCTCCTCAAAATGTGTAATTGAGATTTATTTATTTCACAGCTATTACATATCATCCCAATCATGTGAATGCACAAAATATCACAAAATGCAGCACTTTATTAATAAAGGAAATCATGAAAGTTCACTACAAATTATCTTAACAAACTGTAATTAATATTAGGGCAAAAAAGAATATTGACGCATTTGATATGTGGGTGCTGGAGAAGACTCCTGAAAATACCATGGACAACCAAGAAAATAAACAAAATGGACATTGAACAAATTAATCCAGAATTCTTACTCAAGGCACAGATGACCAGGCCCAAATTATCCTACTTCAGATACAATCCATGAAGATTCTAGAGAAAGTCTCAAAGATGCTTTTTCAAAAGGCAACTGAAGTTCCTTTGTTTTTTCATGAAGATGTTCCGCTTCTCATCCAAGAAGCTTCTTCAGTTCTGGAGAGAACTGAAGAAGCTTCTCGGATGAGTAGAGAAATGTCTTCAAGATTTCGGACAACCCTAATGTGGATGACTGAGAATCTCTATAGACATTCTAGAGAAGGCTCTGGTGGTGGGAAAAGTAGAAAGAAAGAGAAGAAGACGACCAATAGCAAGGTGAATGGATTTAGTTATAGTGGCAATGAATATCCTGTTGGAAGACCTGAAGGAGCAGATTGGGGACTGATCATCAAGGATAAAATGTATCAATGTGGTTGCTAAGAGTCAATATATAATAAATCAATCAATGAATCATTAACTAACCAGTTGCCCAAAACCTCAATATAGCCAAAAGCCACTGAAATAAAACAGAATTGAGGACCATTCTAAATGTCCAGGGCCAATTGGACTTCTGAGAGTTGCAAGGGTTTCAGCTATTCCTGAGAAGGCTGCTAATTCTGGGAGTTGAAGTCCATAATTTGAAATTTGCCAAGGCTGAGAAACACTGCCCTAGAGTAGTCCACCTCAGAAAAATATAAACGTGTGTCTATAGAAGGGAATATGGGGGCTGTTATCTAGTTTGGTAATATAATATCTGCAAGAAAGCCACCAAGCTCAGAGATCACCAAGGACACCATACAGACATGTTCATGACTGACTTTTTCCAGGTTTTTCAAGCAAAGATGAAACGCTAAGTACTACTGCTTACTTTAAACACTGAACAGTTCCTTTGATTAACTGAAGCAGTCAATTCAGCTTCTTAATACTTTACACTGAGCACAAGGATTGCTAATTTTGAGAAACAGTCGAGCATTTCTAAAAGGCCTTTGAGAAAGAGTTGAGGGTGATGGTTTGGATGGTTAGTTTTGTTACAGCATTTCATATAGTTCTGATTAAAAGTGTTTGATAGTTAGGTTTCTATAAATTATTATTTTTTAATTCTATGCATAGAAAAAGATAAATTTCATATAAATCTATGTAATTTATTCCAAGCTAAAAAATTGACTCTCGATTTCTAAAAATCTGCTAAAGGTAGTCAATACAAGTACTTTCCAAATACTGCCCTCTGCTGGATACAAAATCATGGTAAAACCTTAACTTTATCACAACTATTATTATGATATACAGGCAAAAGAAAAAGAAAAAGAAAGAAGATTTCTTTCTCTCATATTTGGGCTGACAGGGTGTACATTCAAGGTAAAAATCTCCTCCCCCTGTCTCTCTCCTGATAGCTAACAGAGTGGGAGAGAGCCTGTGGCTTAGAGGTTATAACAACTGCCTAACATGCAGATAAGCCCAGGTTCGAATCTCAGAAGAGTAAGTCTGGCTGAAGAGAGTTAACGGAACTCGAAATAGCTATACCAGTTCTCTCTTTATTCTTTGTTAGCAACCTAAAAATGTAAAATGATGTCGCAGTTGGCGACTGCTGCTTGTGGATGGCTCTAGATTGAGCTGATACAGGCAAAAGAAAAAGAAAAAGAAAGAAGATTTCTTTCTCCCATATTTGGGCTGACAGGGTGTACATTCAAGGTAAAAATCTCCTCCCCCTGTCTCTCTCCTGATAGCTAACAGAGTGGGAGAGAGCCTGTGGCTTAGAGGTTATAACAACTGCCTAACATGCAGATAAGCCCAGGTTCGAATCTCAGAAGAGTAAGTCTGGCTGAAGAGAGTTAATGGAACTCGAAATAGCTATACCAGTTCTCTCTTTATTCTTTGTTAGCAACCTAAAAATGTAAAATGATGTCGCAGTTGGCGACTGCTGCTTGTGGATGGCTCTAGATTGAGCTGATACAGGCAAAAGAAAAAGAAAAAGAAAGAAGATTTCTTTCTCCCATATTTGGGCTGACAGGGTGTACATTCAAGGTAAAAATCTCCTCCCCCTGTCTCTCTCCTGATAGCTAACAGAGTGAGGAGAGAACCTGTGGCTTAGAGGTTATAACAACTGCCTAACATGCAGATAAGCCCAGGTTCGAATCTCAGAAGAGTAAGTCTGGCTGAAGAGAGTTAACGGAACTCGAAATAGCTATACCAGTTCTCTCTTTATTCTTTGTTAGCAACCTAAAAATGTAAAATGATGTCGCAGTTGGCGACTGCTGCTTGTGGATGGCTCTAGATTGAGCTGATACAGGCAAAAGAAAAAGAAAAAGAAAGAAGATTTCTTTCTCTTATATTTGGGCTGACAGGGTGTACATTCAAGGTAAAAATCTCCTCCCCCTTTCTCTCTCCTGATAGCTAACAGAGTGGGAGAGAACCTGTGGCTTAGAGGTTATAACAACTGCCTAAAATGCAGATAAGCCCAGGTTCGAATCTCAGAAGAGTAAGTCTGGCTGAAGAGAGTTAACGGAACTCTCTTCAGCCAGACTGGGTGATCCCATGGGTGCTCATTCCAGTTTATAGAGATCATAAAGAAACAAAACTTACAGCCCAGCGACCTACTAGTGAGCTTCGATGTCATATCCCTCTTCACCCAAGTGCCTATCAAAGAAGCCTTGACAGCTATTCAAAACAAATATAACCCCCCAAACACATCTTAGATCTGACCAACCACTGCCTATCCAACACATACTTCATCTATAATGGACAAAAATACAAACAAACAGAAGGAGCACCCATGGGATCACCCCTCTCACCTGTCATTGCCAACCTCTACATGGAACACTTTGAAACCCAAGCTCTAGAAAAATCGGATCACAAACCCAAACTCTGGCTCAGATACGTAGACGACACCTTCATAATCTGGCCACATGGGAAAGAAAAACTGGACAACTTCCTCACACACCTCAACAGCCTACACCCCAAAATACAGTTCACCATGGAAACAGAAGCTAACAACCAACTTCCCTTCCTGGATGTCTTAGTCTACAAGAAATCCAATGGCTCCCTAGGACACACCATCTACCAGAAGAAAACACACACAAACCGCTATCTGCACGCTCTCTCACACCACCACCCAGCACAGATCAACTCTGTAGCCAAGACACTCATCTCCAGAACAAAACGCTTAGCTGACGAACAACACCTAAAACCCGAACTACACACTCTCACCAATGTACTAACATCCAATGGATTCCATAGAAATAAGATTACAAACCTAATCCAAAAAGAAACCCCCACTAAAATCCAAGACAAAGAACAAGAAAACGGCAAAGCCCTCCTCCCATACATAAAAGGCACCACAGACAGAATCAGTAAGATCCTCCATAAACACAACATCAAAACAGCATTCTGCACAAACAGAAAAATATCCACCATCCTTAGAAACCCCAAAGATAAAATTGAATTAGAAAATCAAGGAGTATACGAAATCCCATGCACCACTTGTCCCACCACATACATCGGACAAACCAACAGAAGAATAAGTGCACGCATTGAAGAACATAAGAACTCAGTCAAAAAAGAGGAACCAACATCTTCCCTGGTCCAACACCTTAAAGCCACAGGACATGAAATTGACTTTAAAAATACCAGAACCATTGCCAAAAGTGAACATTTTAATAACAGAATAATCAGAGAAGCCATCGAGATAGAAAAACGCCCACACAGCATGAACAAGCGAGATGATACCTCCCGCCTACCAGCCATTTGGAAACCCGCCCTTATTGACAAACGACTCCCTAACACAAAAAATGATACCAGACCCACACTCACAAAAACCACACAGGATGTCACCACCACACATCCACGCAAAAAACAAACCCAAAGCCACACCGATGACGAGGCACGACCACAAACCAGAAGCCAGACCACAGCTGCATCATTAGCCATTTTAAACCCCTCCAATCCATA
Organism: Crotalus tigris; assembly: GCF_016545835.1. Lineage (NCBI taxonomy): Eukaryota > Metazoa > Chordata > Lepidosauria > Squamata > Viperidae > Crotalus > Crotalus tigris. Next base: position 427,217 of record NW_024100476.1, read on the forward strand.
CATGAAGCAAACTGACACCCTCCATGAAGAGGAGGCACGACCACGAACGCGAAGCCAAAAAATAGCAAGGCAGCCCAAAATCTTAAACCCCTCTGCAACTCAGACTAACCTGAGCACAACCAAACAGAACACTCCCCCAGCCAATCAGAGCACAGCCAAGCCCCTAACCATTCAGAACACACCTCCACCCAATCAGAACACAGCCAAGCTCCCACCCAATCAGTTCATACCCCCACTGGCAGTTAAAAGGAATAAACAGCTAAGACCACACATTGCTGCTCAAAGCACGAAGCTGAAAGCACCAGCCTGAAGATGACGAATGGGACTTCGTCGAAACGTCGCCAAGACACTTCCAATTTTACGTGGGAGAAAACCCGAACAACCAAACCTACATATATATATATATATATATATATATATATATATATATATATATATATATATATATGCATACCAGTATGTATATGTCAGGGTGTCAAACTCAATTTCATTGAGGGCCGCATCAGCATTGCAATTGCCCTCAGGGGGGCCGGGTGGATGCGGCCTACTGGGTGGGCGTGGATGGAGTGGGTGTGGTGTACTGGGTGGGCTTGGCCAGCTCTACATCATTCGTGTCAAGGGTGCCTGTGAGGGCCTGGGCAGGAGTGAGACAGATCTGAGGGTCTCTGGCAGAAGGGGGTGGGACCAGGGCAGAGCCCATCAATTCAGATATGTGAAGTAGGCGAGGGCCATTTGCTGGCCACTTCCATGCGATGGTGCATTTCTTCATTCCTCACAAATGGTGACACCTCCCCAGCATGCACCCAGGGGGGTGGGGCCGATGCGGCAGGGGCTGCTTCCTTGCTGTTTCCAGACGGCCTTGTGGAGCTAAGACTGAATTCATTTCAGCATAGATGGCCGCCACAAAATTGTACATTGGCTCCCGGCCGGCCTGGGCCAGGGCCAAGGCAGCGGGGACCGTTCCCTCACTGTTTCCAGGATGGCTTTGCGGGCCACATGAAACCACTTCGCGGGCCGCATCCGGCCCCTGGGCCTTGTGTTTGACATGTCTGGTATATGTTGTGTGTGTATTTGGGGTTGTAGATTATGAAACAGTTAATAGCCATGAAGTTCTAAAAATGATAATGAAGCTGTTGAGTTTTACTGGTAATAAAGATGCTTCTTTCTCATATAAATTAGATAAACTGCAAAAACAAATGTTCATAAATATTCTTAAACATTCCTTTTACATTTCAAAGAACATCATACAATTACTTTGTAATTCCAGTAGCTTGTAAAGTCTATAGTTTTTTTTTTTAAATTATAGGGCAGTTCAACTTTTTGGGGGATCATTAACAATCATTTTATTTGGACAAGAAATTATATGTATAGGGGTCTTAGGAGTTAGAAAGACTTAGAATGACTCAATGGAGCATCCATATGTTTGTCTCATGCAGACACAGACACAAGCACCTCTAATTCCTACATTTTCCTCTTTTCTCAAACTAGTGGGATTTCATTCCTTTCTTGGTTAAGAGAATCTAGTTTATCAGTACATTTAGCCTGATAAAATACAGGCTTGATTTACTAAAAAAAATAAAATAAAGCCAAGATTCTATCAAAAGTATGATACAAGACTGTTTCCACAAAATATCATTTAAGTTAAGAGAGACACATTTATCTATAAACATTTATTACCTCAAGCCAAGAAATTAATGCTTAGAGCAGGAGTGTCCAATCTTGGCAACTTTAAGACTTGTGGACTTCAACTCCCAGAATTCCTTAGCCAGCTGTGCTGGCTGGGGAACTCTGGGAGTTGAAGCCCACAAGTCTTAACATTGCCAAGGTTGGACATCCCTCGATCTCTCATCTTTGCTTCTGTACTAATTGGAAGCTGCTGATCATTCATTGTATGTTAAACTGTCACACCAAGCCAGGCTTGGTTACAATTCATTACTATTCAGTCATTATAATTCCAAGTAGATTTGATTGCCTCTTTTTTATTTTCTTTTGCCTAGCCCTTGAAAATGATATCACATACATGCATTTTAATTTTGTTCTGGGAATTAGAATGATTGTTAGATTTATTCTTTGTTTCCTGAGGAAATGTTTCCTGGTAATATATTCAAGTCTGTTTTAGACAGTTTACAGTAATACATAAAAATAATATATTTTCCCCACAGAAATCTATTCTGCTTCCATTCTAATTAGAAAACACAGAGTAACAGTCTTTTTCAAATTGCTGAAAGTTGTTTCCAATTGTTCTAACATCCATCAAACTCTTAGTCTTGGTCCCACAATTTCTTTGTATTTCACAAATAGCAACACGATGCAAGCCTCATGACTTTTACAAAAAAATAAATAAAAATGAAAATGTATGAAAACTTGACAGCTTTCATTCATCTTTACATTTTCGGAGAACTTCGATAGTCAAACTTTGCCACCACTCACATTTATCTATCATATCTCCCACTTTCCTAAAAATTTTCTTCAGTTTATGGATCTCAAACTGCAACCTTGGATTGACCACACAATCATCTACAGCAAGCAGGCTGTAAGCTCTAATGTGGATTGAAGCAAAGTCCCTAAATCTTGATTTAGACTTAGACTTGTCCAGAACTGCATGTAGGTGTTAGTGCATACTTATGCTGCAAAGGGATTGATAGGTAAGCATAGGTTGCAGATGGTTGCAAAAGGGTTGATGTGTACCCCTCCCATATCTCATCTGCACATGCTGATTGATTCGATTTTCGGTTCGGAAGTGGGCAGTTTGAATACCCTCTAACCAGGGGTGTCAAACTGCCAGCCCACGGGCCAAATGCGTCATTTGGAAGCCGTGCCCACCCCATTGCCGGCAATGGCAAAACTGTCCCAATACGTTGCACGACATCACGTGACGTCGCGAGTTTGACATGTCTGCAACCAGAACGCTAATATTAGCAGAAATTGTGAATGCCTCAGATATACCACTGTCTCTGAACAACAGACACATATGTTCTCTGGCATGGAGTGATGCTGAAATCTAACAGCAGCTTAACTGAAACAGGTTTTTCTTTTTTAAGGAGGAACACAGTTTTCCAGTTCTTCATTATCAAACATTCACACCGTACTGTAATTAATTGTAAATATTGAAAAGATGGCTTCCAAACAAGCTCTCATCACTGACAGTATAAGACAGAGAGGTGAGATCTGCTCCTCCTAGTGGTGCCACTGGGTACTGCACCACCCAGCAGAGCAGTGATGAGCTGAACACAGGCCAAACCAACTGAGGATGTCAGACCCAGATCACAAGCCTATCGGTCAGGTTATTTTTTTTTCTTGTCAGAACCTATACAGCCATCTCCTTCAAAATGCACACAAATGGTGCTGCATTTCATCATGCAAGACGGTGTTTGTCGATCCAAAAAGCAGACACTGCTCCTGCGAGAAAAAGGCTAGGATGATGATGATGATGATGCCAACTGACAGTACAAGACAGACCAACTGTGTGTTGCTAGTTTCTACTTGGGTCCATTTGCCCCTTTCCAGGATCCAGGAGATCAGATTGTTAATGAATGTCCTTGTGGTGGGGCTACTCAATGGTGGGTCAGTTTCTAGCAAGATGACAATTGTTCACAGTAATACTGGGTGAACAAGTGGACCTGTTGGGTGAGGGAGATAAGTCTGGAAATCTGTCTCTCTCAGTATTGGGTTCTTTAGCAGTATTGATTTTATAGGCAGGCAGAGGAGGGGGACTGCAACGACTGTGACAGATTTCGTTCCTATGGGAAAGGGTCCAGGTCTCAACCTCTGCTCAAGATGCGGAAATATTGAGCTAATTTGCTTCTCTGCCCCTCCACGAGCTCTGGAAAACAGTGTCTGAGCTGCTTGTTAAGAGCAACTAGCAACATAATGCTAATTAATCTTTAAAATCACCCGGTGAGATGTAACCATCTCAAGCAGAAATAGAAAAATAATTACCAGCTTCAGCAGCAATAAAAGGTCCAACAATTTTCTTTTCTGAGACAGGGGAGGAAATTGCTTTGGTTGACAGTTCAACTGAAGATCAGGTAGGAGAAGAGCGGGAAGCAACAGTTAGCTCCAAAATGGAGCCAAAAGAAGTACTGTAATTAATTCTGAGGTGCTTGTCATGGTGTAATCTCACAAAAGAAGTCATCTCACCAAATGAATATTAGCATATCTGAAAGAAGATTTGGGGCTACATGAGAAACTGAGACTGTTGTGGAGGGCCAAACCAATAGGGCTGTGAAGGTGCCTGAGCATGCACATGTGCAAATTCATAAAATGGAAAAAAATAACAGCAGTTGCCTTCAAAATAAAAACAATCCACGCAGGCTGGACAGGGAGAGTCAAAGGGCTGGAGGTGGCCTGGGGGTTATAAAATACCCAGGTCTGATCAAGGTTCTAGCAATAAAACAACCCAAAAAATCAAAAGATCATGGCAGAAGAGAGGGCTTTGGGGAAAAAATGATTTTTAAGCTTCGTGGGTACTGAGGACTAACAACCTCCAAAACAGAGGCGTCTTTCTGGGAGATATTCAGTTTCAAAGAATTCTATAATACAGTACTAAGATTCATCAAGATTCTAATCTTATTATGGACAAATCCAGGTGAGAATTAGAATTCTCAGGAAATCTATCCAGTATAACATTTTGCACCTCTTCAGAAAATGGTGAAGAATATGTTGAAGGGAAAAAAATAATGTATTTTTCAGGTTTGCTTTCCAAAGTAGTTAAAAAGCATAAATAATTTAACCATATTAGTGAGGCAGGAAGACAATTGTATTTATCTCTGGATGATTGAGAACACTTTTATGATCCTGATATTGCTGTTAATTATCTGAGAAAAGATCTGAAACTCAGACTGAGATTGAAATACAACAGCAGTCTTCACAGTAATTAGATAAACATCAAGAGGACAATTCTTTTATTATACATCAAATTTTGAAGCACAGATTTTTCTTTAATTTACTTTTTGAAGTAGATTAGAGTTTCAGTTTCAGGAAGAGAGTTAAAGTTTGCAATATAAGGATATCTCTTCCAGTTGTTCACTGATCGGTTTTCTTCTTCCTTTCCTCCTTATTGTATTACTTCTTTTTGCTCAATTTCCATTTTTTATTTTGATTCTGATTGCTGCAAGGGTGTTTTTCCTCTCCTCGGGTTTCCTCAGCACTTTTTATTTTCACCGTTTCTTTTTAGTCTTTTTCCTTATTTTTTTTACAACTACTATCCTTATTTTTATTCCATTCAAATGTACAGGTTTTCTTTTCTGAAGTTTTACTTTTGACAAATAGGTTATTAAGTTTTTAATATGATTTTTTCTTTTTTCCCTTGGGTCATGAGCCTGTATAATGCAAAATTTTTGTAGATTTCTATATAATGTTATAGTTATTTTTATTTCCGAATATTACAGGGACAAATATTTTTCTTCAAATATATTTTATAATTGAGGAGAAAAAATGATATTCAGTATAAATACATTTTGTTGTTAGAAATCAGAAGGCTCCACCATTCCAATGCATTCAATAACAGTCAAAGATAAGAGTATTCACTGAGGTGAGTGATGTCTTAAAAAACTAATTAGATATGAATTGTTTGAATCAGATTTACTGGTTTTTCTGAGAACTAGCTGTAGATTTGTTTCTTGTAAATCCGGACATTTGATCAGAGGACATAATTCAACTACTTAATTTATTACATAATTTTTAAGAAAGCAAGCTTTACACCTGTCTTGTGATTGACCTGCATTTTTCAATTAACACCTGGAAGAGAGGCTGCTTAGACAAGCTCGCTCTTCCTTTTGTACTCTTGTGAGATAACAAACTCTCTGCTCTAACCTCAATTAGATAATTATTCCCCTCTTTTGTCATGGTGGGAAGCGGGTGCCTGCTAGGCATTTAATCCTCATTAATATGTATGTTTCCCTTGCTGATGCCTAAATAGAGGAACTCTGGGGGGGGGGGGCTGGAGAGGGAAAGAGAGGTTGCAGGACTATAAAACAGGCCCAACGAAATCAACCTCTTTGCAAGTCAAATTCCAGAGACCATGACTGTGAAGGAAGAGCCCCTGGTGCTGTAAGTAATGAAATGGGGACACTTTGAATAAACACCTTGTTTGTTTCTGGCACCTCCTCTTGCTTCGGTATCCATCTTGCAAAATCTAAATTAGCTAGCAGCACAAGAATTGTTTTAGAAAACAACACCTTTCTGAAATAAATTAAGCATTTACCCTCACATTCAAGATGTTGCAAAATGCTTTATTACTACCCGCATGCTCTTCAACAGCAACAATTTCTAAATAAGCTCCTGGTTGTCCCAGCACCTTTTTTCCATTTTCTTTAATAATGGTTTATAATCTCACTGTCATTTCCCCCGTGAATTTATTTCAGAAGTTAAATCAGATCCAATGTTTCTAACTATTACAGGTAATTCCCAATTGACTCACTTGAAGTCCTCATCATATTAATCCTCAATAGCCTTTGAATCCCTATTGGGTTTTTTTTTATAAAAAAGAATACTACACATCTTATTGCTTAAATGAGCTACAATAAACAAAAACACCACAATCTGCTTCTAACAGAATAACAGAGTTGGAAGGGACCTTGGAGGTCTTCTAGTCCAACCCCCTGCTCAGGCAGGAAACCCTATACCAGTGGTGGTGAACCTATGGCATGGGTGCCAGTGGCAGCACTCAAAGCCCTCTCTGTGGGCATACGCGCCGTCACCCCAGCCCTGCCTTCCAAGGCTCCCACCTCACCAGCAACCCCCTCCCGGAGGAGAGTAGCCCCCAAGCATGGCCCACGCAGAGTAGTGCAGCCAAGGACATGGCAGCCAGGACAAGACTCTACACTCGCGCCCTGTCACACGCAGTTGATGCTGTGGGGTGCCGGCGGAGGGCATGGCTGCCATGGCGCTGCTGGGCCACCTGGGCAATTTGCGGCAGGCCATGGAGGCGGTGGGTAGCCCTGTGGGCGGGTGGGGGTGGGCAGAGCAGGGGCGGAGTGGGCAGAGCAGGGGGCAGGCCGGGGCGGTTTTGGGGCACTCAGTCTCTAAAAGGTTTGCCATCACTGCCCTATACCATTTCAGACAAATGGTTGTCTAATCTTTTCTTTAAAACCTCAAGTGTTGGAACACCCACAACTTCTGGAGGCAAGCCGTTCCACTGATTAATTGTTCTCACCACCAGAGAAGCAATTTCTAAGTTGCTTCTCTCCTTGATTAATTTCCATCCATTGCTTCCTGTCCCCTCTTCTTTGTGGCAGCTCCTTAGATATTGGAACATTGCTATCCTATCACTCTTAGTCCTTCTTTTCACTAAATCAGACATACCCAATTCCTTGCAACCATTCTTTGAATGTTTTAGCCTCCAATCCCCTAAATCATCTTAATTGCTCTTCTCTACACTTTCTAGAATCTCAACATCTTTTTTATATCATGGCGACCAAAACGGGATGCAATATTACAAGTGTGGTCTAAGTTTTATTCTCCTTTCCATTTTTGTGTTATACTTGTACAGCTAGTTAGAAATCTTGAAGAACTACTGACTGTGAGATACATCAGTAGCTAAGAGAAAAACAACTCAGGATTGAAGAGACATGTAGGAGGCAGACCTAAGAAGGACATAAGGAATCATGACAAAATGACAATTCAGAATCCACGGACTGGTCAAAAGGCAGAAATAAGATATAACCAAGGAAAATGCAAAACCACACCAAAACTTTACTACTTGTTCTATTTATTCCTTCACTGCTGTTCTAGGTAAGTGGAATCAGTCCAGAGCTACCTAAATTTCATTGAATAGACTGCAGTGAACAAATCCTAATGGCTCTTGCCTTCATCTATCTTGAAGTTACAAATTCCAGTTTCTTCTTGCTAAACACTGATTTCATTCAGGAGTATATATCTTAGGGAGGTAGACTTGCTGAGAATACTATACTAGACTCAGATGGGAGTAAACTCTATTGAATTCTATTTTAGGTAGTCCTTGACTTACATCTGGTTGCTTAATGGCTATTCAGAGTTAAGACAGATCCACCCAGAAATTCACCTTTACACCTATTTCCAGCATCGTGTGGTCACATGACTGTGTTTTGCAACATTTTTTGCTGATTTCTGGTGTTTACTTCCAGTTCAGGGGGAAAATTCCCATTAGAGAAAACTGATTTGCTTAATGACTACCAGGTTTTCTTTAGTGGCCACCACAAAAAAATGACAAAAAATTGGGTCCGGTCCTATGATGCCTCGACATGACTGCAGTGACTACAATTCCAAGCTGAATTATGTTCATAAATCTGTAATCTTTTTCAGTGTATATATATATATATATGGAATTACAATTAAATCAGATATTTTACACCCTCCATTTAGTATAAAGTGACAATGTTACAGAGCCAGAAGAGAAATGTATAATTTCTATTGTATGCTCCCTCTACAGTGTTTCCTTTCTTCTGGGAATTAAATGTATATAATAGATCATTTATAATTAAGATAATATTTGAAATATGCATAAATGTTGCTTCAAATAACTTTTGTGTTTGGCTTACCTAAGTGAGACATCCATGGTTTTCTCCCTCATCAATCACATCTTTTTAATAATTTCCAATTATATCTTCTGGCTTGGCAGTATTGTCAATAAAATAAATAAGAACACTCAAACATCTTGACAATCGTTCTATTTTTCCATCAATATAGTAAATGTTGCATATATGTTTGTTATGTACTTTTATCTGTGTTGGAGTGCCTATGTTTTGTATAATTTAAACTTGTCAATAAATTTCTCTCTTAATTTAAGTACGATAATCCTTTGGATTTGTATAGGAAAACACCCAAAGTTGTTTTGAAATGAAATAGGCGGCAAATAAAACAAATAAATAAATAAATTTAACTTCAGAATAGTCAGAAGTATTTCTTCCCAGTCAATAATAAATTCCACTATCTCTATAATTTCTGAGGCTTCCTAATTTATGGGTTTTTTAAAATCCAAATATAGATAGTACTTGCTATGTAGCTGACTTTTAATTTGATCCTGGGTTTTATTTTTTGTATCAAATAGATAAGAAATTCTTTTCCAGATTAATTCATACAGATTGAGGAAGGCACACTTTAAATGCTTTTGACTGGATTTATAGGAAATTTTTGCTTTAAGATATTAAAAGTGTGTTCTTTAAAGATATTGGAGAGCATGGAATTTTCTAAACTCAGCCCAATCTGTCTCTGGAACAAACTGCAACAATCTTTCTATCAGACACAATGTTCTAGGAACATCTCTTATGATTTTTTTGTTTCCTGCTTCTAAATGTAAAATTTACCAAACAGGTAAATCAGTGTTTCCCAAACTTGACAATTTTAAGGCATGAGGACTTCAACTCCCAGAATTCCCACAGCCAGCAACGCTGGCTGTGGAATTCTGGGAGTTGAAGTCCACATGCCTTAAAATTGTCAAGTTTGGGAAACACTGAGGTAAATTAATGTTGGTTAAAGCTGTAGGTAGCTTAATTCCAGTACAATGTACATTCCAAGAAAGGAAGTTATTTGGCCAAAAGATGAATAAACTGAAGGGAGTCTCTAAGAGTGAATATCTGAACAAGACTATTTAAAGCTATCATTACAGTTCACTTGTGTTTGGGGATCCTGTTCTCTCATGCTCACCCTACAGGTGATCGTAATCACTAACTTTGTACTGATTCAAAACGTCCCAAAGGTGCTTTTTCAACTGGACTTCCTTTGTTTTTCCTTGAAGATGTTTTGCTTTTCATCCAGGAAGCTTCTTGGATGAGAAGTGAAACATCTTCAGCCCAGTTGCCTCTTGAGAAACATGGGACAACCATGACCTGGATAAACTGAGAATCTCCATAGACATTGGCTGATTCAAGAGCACAGACAAACAAACTAAATGCAAGATGTGCCGCTATTTTTCACTTAATAATAAATAACTGAACCCAAATCTCAGTCAATAAAAAGTTGTCTTTAGTGATGAAGCAGCACAATTCCTTTCAGACAGAAGCTCCAAATACACCGAGCCACAACTACAAAGGACTTCCGACTGATTCATGCCTACCTTACCGTTTTACTGGCAGACCAATTATGTAAGGAACCCAGACTATTGCAAGGGCAGCAGATGAGCAGAGTCTACATTATCCTAATCAATAAACAACCTCTGTTGTGTGTTTTTTTATTCCTCGGCCCTCACCCTGCCAAATCAATTGCACTGCCTGGATGGTTGTTGCCTTAAGTTTTGAAACCTGCATAACTGCATAACTCAGAAGTTCTGTTGAAAATGCTCTCAGCCCCAGAAGAGCAAACTCCTTAAGGATTAAGAGAGCCACAAAATCAGATTAAAGGCCTTATTGGTTTATCCTTTACCCCACAATGGCCAAGTAAAAGTCTCCCAAAAGTTCACAAACAGGGCTTGAAAGCCATCACGTTTTCTCAACGTGGTTTTTTTCAAGAACCTGCCTGCAAAATGGGCGACCATATAGGTCAGTGGTGGCGAACCTATGGCACAGGTGCCAGAGGCAGCATTCAGAGCCCTTTCTGTGGGCACGTGCGCTGCCGCCACCAGCAGCTCAAACAGGTCCTTTAGGCACCATGGTGGCCCAAGGCGGGGCCAATATGCGTTGGGTGTATGAGGGGAACAGGCTCCATGCGCGGGCCGAGGTCAAGATCTGCAACGGGGCCAAGATGACTAGCAGTGACCTGCTCTCCAACTGCAAGCAAAAACAGATAGGACGGAGTAGGCGCATCTGGCGGTCTGCATCACGTGTCTCCCCCCTCCCCTACTTCACCTGCTGCTGGAGGGCTGGCCCAGTATTGGCAGCACACTGCGGAGTCCCAGAGTGCACCGGCTGAGGGGCCGACAGGCTGTGGCTGCTGACAGACCAGCGCTCGCTGGCCTCTATGTGCGGGGGTTGATGGTGTCAGGCAACAGCTGCCCCAGCCCCTGCCTCGCCTTGTCTTGCCCTGCGGCAATGGCACCTCCACCCTGCCCCCTGCCTCACCCCGTAGGATGAGCCTCCTGAGACACCACCACACCTACCAGAGACCCCCTGGATCTCTCCCAACCCTGCTCAGCACCCACAGGCTTCCCCACCATGAGCAACATCAAGGTGGCCATGCCCACCGTAGTCACGCCCACCCTGTCTGCTGTGACCACTGCAGTCACGCCTACCCAGTGGACTACACCCCTCCCCCCTCCCCCCCCCGAGGGCACCACAATGCTGATGTGGCCCTGGCACTTTGCGATAAATAAGTGGGTTTTGAGTTGCGGTTTGGGCACTCAGCTCCAAAAGCTACTTACAAGTTTTGAAATTCTGATGTTGTACCTTTCCCCTACGTAATCATGTGACTGCATTTTAGGTGCTTGGCAACTGGCCCACATATAAAAAAAAACCCGAGCCCATGGCACACAATGAGTTTGCCTAATGACTATGGCATTCACTTAACGACCACCATAAAAAAAGTTGTTAAAATCGGGTCTGGTTACATGATGACTTGCTTTACAACCATCTCAACTTACAACCATAATTGCCAGATTCAATTATAGTTGTAACTTCAAGGACTACCTGTATAAATTTGATTAAATAAATAAATTTGGAGATGTGGTGTCTCCAATAGTGGAAGTGTTATATTTTTAGCATGGCAGGCCTTCCACAAAGACATGCTTTTCCCTTTCTGGGGTACTGAGTGATCAACTCAAGGTGCAAACACACTTTTTTTTTTCAGATACAGATAGTCCTTGACTTATGACAACTGAGCACAAAAATTATGTTGTTAAGCAAGACATTTCTTAAGTAAGCTTTGCCCATTTTACGACCTTTCTTGCCAAAGGTGTTAACTGAATCACTGCAGTTCTTACTAAGTTAAGTGAAACTGACTTCCCCATTGACTTTGCTGGTCAGAAGATCGCAAAATAGGATCACGTGACCCCAGGGCACTGCATCCGTCCTAAACACATGCCCATGTTCCAATCATTCGAATTTTGATCATGTGACCATAAGGATGCTGCAACGGTTGTATGTGTGTAAAATGGTCAGAAGTCACTTATTTCAGTACCATTGTTAACTTCAAACGGTCATTAAACGGATGGTTGTAAGTTGAGGATTGCCTGCAATGTCTGAGAGATAACATTTCTATTTCAAGCAGATATTTGACTTGTGTTCATAATAATAACAACAACAACAACAACAATAATAAAGTTGAAAGGGACCTTGGAGGTCATCTGGTCCAACCCCCTGCTCAGGCAGGAAACCCTATACCATTTCAGACAAATGGCCGTCCAGTCTCTTCTTAAAAACTTCCAGTGTTGGAGCATTCACCACTTCTGGAGGCAGGTTGTTCCATTGATTAATTGTTCTAACTGTCAGAAAGTTTCTCCTTAGTTCTAGGTTGCTTCTCTCCTTGATTAGTTTCCATCCGTTGCTTCTTGTCCTGCCTTCAGGCGCTTTGGAAAATAGCCTCACTCCCTCTTCTTTGTGGTAGCCCCTGAGATACTGGAACACTGCTATCATGCCCCCCCCCTCGTCCTTCTCTTCATTAAACTAGACATACCCAATTCCAGCAACTGTTCCTTATATACTTTAGCCTCCAGTCCCCTAATCATCTTTGTTGCTCTTCTCTGTACTCTTTCTAGAGTCTCAACATCTTTTTTACATCGTGGGGCCCAAAACTGGATGCAGTATTCCAAGTGTGGCCTTACCAAGGCATTGTAAAGTGGTATTAATACTTCACGTGATCTTGATTCTATCCCTCTGTTAATGCAGCCTAGCACTGTGTTGGCCTTTTTGGCAGCTGCAGCACACGGCTGGCTCATATTTAAGTGATAGCAACTAAATTTTATGCCCACAGGAACAAATAATAATAAAGGTTATTTAAAATCTTACGGGAGCTGAATTCACCCTCCCTTTCATTTCGACAAATTGGGATTTGCAATAGCTGTTATTGCATTTTAAGCTAACCTGCAACATTAGCTTCTACTGAAATATAGAAGTGGTCCTCTATTAATAACAGAAGGAAAATTAATGTGTCTATACTAGTGTCTGAGCTTCGCACTTCATAGACAAGACGCTTACCTAATGTAAAAGCTTGGAAGGGTCTGATTTTTACATTTTTAATGCCAGCTTCATCATTGTCATGACAGGGTGAAAAAGAAAGGGAAAAGTGGGGTGGAGTCATTCTCAAAATATATTTAAACCAGCGACTACAGCACTACAATGGAGGGAGCAATGGTTACCATGGTAACTACTCTAGTCGGAGGCAATGATACCGACTCATTATTCAACAACAGCCAAAATGCTAATTTCGGCACCTGAAATTTGTGCGCTGGCTTATCTGCATTTCTGATTGCTATTCAATTATATTTGAATAGAGACATCATTAATAGTTGTTCCACTCTTAAGCTTGAAACAGCAGCACCAACGGTTAACTGCACCCGGCAACAGATATATTGCCAGGTGTCTTTGAGCATCCTACAAACTTTCCTGCTGTTTGGCATAGCACTAATATATCTTTATTGGGCTGCGCTGCATAGATTTTCCAAGATTCCTGGGTTTTTTGGAGCATCCTGCTGTGAGATGAGGTGGGCTAGGAAGGGCAGGTCTGACTCTGAAAGACAAGACCCGGCAGAGTCTCAAGAAAGCAATCCAGGCTGTGTATCTATCTATCTAACTAGAATTAGTTAATTAATTAATTAACTAAATAATTAATTCTCCTGCAATTAAGGAGAAACTTCCTGACAGTGAGGACAATCAACCAGTGGAACAGCTTACCCCTAGAAATCGTGGGCGCTCCATCGCTGGAAGTTTTTAAAAAGAGACTGGACATTCACCTGTCTGAGATGGTGTAGGTCAGTGATGGCAAACCTTTTAGAGACCGAGTGCCCAAAAACTGCCCCTGCCCCCGCTCCACCCCCTGCCCTGCCCCTGTTCCGCTGGCCTATCCTCCACCCCGCCTGCCCACAGGGCCATTCACCACCTCCAGGGACCGCTGCAGATCGCCCAGGCAGCCCAGAAGCACTATGGCGGCCACACCCTCTGCCCGTGCCCTGCAGCATCAATTGTGCACGATGGGGTGTGAGGGCAGAGTCCTGTCTATGCTGCCTGGCTGCCAGGTCCTTGGCTATTCTATTCTATTCTATTCTATTCTATTCTATTCTATTCTATTCTATTCCATTCCATTCCATTCCATTCCTAAGAGGAAAGCAGATCATGTGTTTCCGAGTCTAACTTTTATTTTTCATAAAAAGTAGACTCTTGCAATGACTTATTTCTTTGCTTAAAAATGGTGAGGATTGTGAATAAATAAAGTAACAAAGCATAATTGCATCTGCTGGCCAGTTTGGAGGGATCCAACAGAAACTCCGTAGAAACGCCACAAACACGCAGGTATGTTTAACCAAGTAATTTTTTTCAAAGTCAGAGAAAGATGTTGAGACTCTAGAAAGAGTACAGAGAAGAGCAACAAAGATGATTAGGGGACTGGAGGCTAAAACATATAAGGAACGGTTGCTAGAATTGGGTATGTCTAGTTTAACGAAGAGAAGGACAAGGGGAGACATGATAGCAGTATTCCAATATCTCAGGGGCTGCCATAAAGAAGAGGGAATTAAGCTATTTTCCAAAGCATCTGAAGGCAGGACAAGAAGCAACGGGTGGAAACTAATCAAGGAGAGAAGCAACCTAGAACTAAGGAGAAACTTCCTGACAGTGAGAAAAATTAATCAGTGGAACAGCTTGCCTCCAGAAGCAGTAAATGCTCCAACACTGGAAGTTTTTAAGAAGAGACTGGACAGCCATTTGTCCAAAATGGTGTAGGGTTTCCTGCCTGAGCAGGGGGTTGGACTAGATGACCTCCAAGGTCCCTCCCAACTTTACTACTATTACTATTACTATATATTACAGGTACTTCTCATCTTACGACTGGTCACTTAATGACTGTTCTAAGTTACAATGGATCTCCCTTGGGGTACTTAAGAGCCAGATTCAAAGTTACAACAGTCGGGTCCCTCCCCGCCTTCAGATAACCACTCTGTAGCATCCTCCAGTCACATGACTGCATTTTACAACAGTTTTGCCCCAAACCAGCATTTACTGCCAGGTTTTGACAAAACCAGTTCACATAGCAAACACTATGTTCACTTCACAACCGCTGCAAAAATGATTGTAAAATTGCATTGGTCGTGTGGGTGACCTGATTTACGACTGTCATAAGTTACAACCATGATGGGTAGGTTCCATTATGTTCGTAACTTAAGGACTACCTGTATATTCTATACTTCAGGCCTCTCAAACAAGAAAGATGTACGTGATTCATAACTGTCTTCCTTATTTTCTTTGCTGTAGACCATTTATGGGAAAATTTCACTGGAAAGGCCCTTATCCAGGTCAAATTGAAATTAATCCAAATTCTCATCTTTACTATTACCTATCTTCTAATCTACCTATGACTATAATTTTGCTGCTTGTATCTTACAATTTACAATGTTTTATTTAGTATCCTACCGGTAGTAGGATTATGTTGATTGCTTATTTTATTATCCTATTACTATCACTAGGTGTTGTACCCTATGATTCATGATGAATGTGTTTTTATGATGACTATGATCAAGATTTATCACTTATTGCTTGTATGTACATTGAGAGCTTATGCACCGGAGACAAATTCCTTATGTGTCCAATCATATTTGACCAATAAAGAATAAATGATAAAGGAGCCTTATAAAGCACATGGAAAAAAAAACCTTCTCTATGAAAGCCTCAATTTGAAACAACAGATTTTTAGAGATGCTCTTCATGTCTGGAGGGGTCAAATCATAAAGAGAAGGAACAAAAAGGCTCCCTCTGGTGACACCCTGCATAATCCCAATGAAGATACTAAAGCAATTTTCAGAAGATGAAAATGTCCTCATACCTTGCCTTAATAGCAAAACTTTACAGATATATATAAACAAAAAATAAATTATAAAATAAATCAAGGTCCAATGCAACTTATTTTAACCCATTTTTAAAAAATCTGATTTTATATATAGAAGATAAATTTTATCCTTGAAGGAGTACTGACCCTTTGGGAACATCTAAGAGAGGCTCGATATATATTCTTCCCACATCCCTCTTCACGGACATACCACAAAACTTGAATAGAATTGATCTCGGTAAGCAAGTAAAATCCTTTTTTTAAGGAAGACATTCTCTATTGCGATGTCTGACTCAGAGACTGAACTGGACTCTTGTGTGGAGTCTCTCTTGATTATAAAGGCTTTGTTTGCACTTCTTTCTAATTACGCTAAAAGCACTACACTGCTTTATGGCTTTTAGCTGAAGGTTTTTATTGAGCTACGTTGCATTTATATTACTCTATTTTTAAATTAATTTTTATCTTACGGTAATTTGACAAAAAGCCTGAACAAAGAAATAAGAAAGTTTTCCATGACAGTATACATTGGGTCTTCCAGTCAATCTTGACTCCTGATAACTATTTGGACAAATCTCTGTAATTTTTTTGGCTATGTTTTCAGATGTAGTTGCCACTGCCTCTTTCCTAGGACTGGTCCTACATTGGCCAGCTGACTTTGTGCTTAAAAAGAGCCGTGGTGGTGCAATGGCTAGAATGCAGTATTGTAGGCTAATTCTGCTGACTGCTAGCAGTTCAATTCTCACTGGCTCAAGGTTGACTCAGCCTTCCATCCCTCCATGGTCAGTAAAATGAGGATATAGATTGTTGAGGGCAATATGCTGAGGCTGTAAAGCACTGTGAAGCGTATATAGGTCTAAGTGTTATTACTAGTATTTGTTAAGGCAAGACTAGAATTGACAGTCTCCCAATCTCTAGCCAGGTGCTTTAATCACTACACCAAACTATCTTTCCTCCTCACATTATCTGTGTCTTAATGAGTTAATTTTCTGCTGTTATTGTTGAGGGATTAAAACACACAAACCAGGAAATGTGATCATCAAAGGCTCTCGTGGAAGCAAAATAATTATCAGCACTTCCATTAGAGTTCACCCATATAATATATTCTCATTCCAAAATGAAAATAGATATAAAGATTGAGAGAAAATGAAAATACTGAATAAGCTAGATAGAAACAAGAAACAATATGCCAAACAAGATTTAAAATGTTATTTTCTGTTTTGTAACTATCTTGAAAGAAAAGCTTAGTTACTTTTTGTTTACTCCCACTGTTTCCAAATATTATAATGAAAACTTACATGGGAACATTTCTCCAACACTTCCTCTTTGAATTGTAAAAACTTCTCTTGAACTGCAGGCTGGTTGAGTGCAAATGACAGAAAATGTGTGAAGGGCTGTTTTTTACGGAAGCTTTCAACGAGAACATCAATTCGTGTCCGTGCTGAAATAACACCACTCCGATGTTGCCCTGTGATCACTGAAAGCAAGGAAAATAATTGGACAGGATATATGCGAATGTCTTTCAATTTCCCTCCAGAAATCTAAGAATAGCAAGTAGCTAGCAGGTACTTGCTCTACTCATAACTCAATTAACAAGATGGCTGCTAATTTTCAAGGACATTCTAACCACCGTGAAGAAGATACCAGAAGGTTCTCAAAACAGCGAGAAGGTGTTTACATGAACTACATGGACATCTGGGAGGTTTGTCATTGTTATATGCTTTGGTTAGATATCTTGGGATTTTAGAGTTAGTTTTCTTTCATCTATAGCAGGGGTAGGCAACCTTGGCTCTTTTATGATTCGTGGATTTCAACTCCCAGAATTCCTGAGCCAGCATGGCTCAGCTTGGAAACCTCTCCCTTTCCCCTCAGCATGGCTGGCTCAGGAATTCTGGGAGTTGAAGTCCACGAGTCATAAAGAGCCAAGGTTGCCTACCCTTGACCTATACCATGTCATATATTCAACAAACCAGTAAGATCTTCAGAAATGAAAGAGATCCTGGACTTTATTTGGATATTCGAGCTGGAGGTTGACAGCAGAGAGATTGGAGCGAAAGAGATTCAGTGTGCCCACAGCTCCCAGGCCTGGGCTGCCAGTGTGAAAACCTTGCTTTCAATGTATGTAAGAGCAAACTCTTTGGAAATCACTTCCTCCCCAATTACTCCGATTTGCGAGGGGAAAAAAAAGGAAAAACCACAGGACAATACGTATTGACTCTAGTAGAGATCACATGACAGCTAGGCACTGTGAAGGTTGTAAATCAGCCGTAAAGTTTTTTTTGCCTCAGAACTGTCTATAATTTTGAATGATTGCTAAATAACTGGTTGGTTAAGTTAGGACTATTTGGGGTGGAATGTTATCTTAAATCGGAGATTATTTTGTTTTTTTTGGTAACTGTAGCAGACGGGAGGAAGGAAAAAGAAGTGGAAAAGAGATAATAATTGCAAATAAATTAAGGATTTGGGGATGCACATTGGATAACAGCTGTTTCATTGCCATTGACTAAGATTCCTTTTTCTGTGAATTGAAAGACTGCCTCCATTTATGGAAAGTCTTTGTTTCTCATGGAAAGGGAAAGAAATGCTCTTTCTTTAATTTCCCTTTTGTAGCTTATCTCATACATGGTAATATAACATATATATTTTTTCACATAATACCAGGATATATTATTGCTTAATTTTATGTGACCAACCTATGAAAACTCAAAAGTCTATTCATTTTTGCAAGCTCAAAATCTTACCAATTTCTCCTTCTACCCCTGGCTTGGGAATACTGATGGAGGTGCGTGTTTCTGTCTCCAGTTTTTTCCTAGTTTCTCCTTTCTTTCCTATTATATACCTGCAAAAACAATAAGTGGGATAAGGAAGAAAAAGGAATGAAAAGTTTAATTAGTATCACATGATTTCCTGTGTCACAAGAACCACTGTCTTCTCTATTATGGAATGAAAGAGCTTAATAGGCACAATAATTCTCACATCATCCAAATCCTTGGGACACAAAATGTAGCTTGTGATAGGCAATCATCGTGGTAGTTGGTAGATGAAGCATGTAGTTTTGTTTTGTTTTGTTTTTCCTTCCACCAATTAGAAGAAATAGAAGTAAAGCCAGGGAATGCTGTAACTGATTATGTGCTGGTTGTAAAATTGATAAGACTCCATAAATTTAGCAATGTGAATTTACTGGCATGGCACATGGGTAGCAGCCTGAGAAAAAACAATGAACGGAAGAAACAAACAAACAAAAAGCAATCTAAGGAATCTGGTCTTGGATGGGCCCGTGGTATTGCAAAGGCCAGTGAGGGATCCTATTTGAAACCAAACCAATCTGGAAGCAAAAGTGCACATGAAGGGAGACTCATTTATCCCCGTGACAACAACTGTGAGGCAGATGAGGTGGAAAGGAGGACGGCCGAACAGGAAACTGGTTGAAAAAAAATAGGCAGTTGTGGCTCATTTCCTCCATTCCTCTCAGGTTCATTGACCACTTGCTTGGTAGCAATTTTACTGAGTATATGTGAGACAAAAATGGTGTGTGTATGTGAAAAAGAGCTTAGGTAAGACTTGGCAATATTGTCTTAATAAAAACAGGGAGTTAATAAAACCAGTGATGGCTTGACATGTAGTGGGATCGCTTGCTTGTCCTCAATCTCAATAAAAGATGTGCATGGATATTCCCCATGTAAACTCTTCACTGTTGAACAAAACTATGTCTTCCCCAGTCTCAAACTGCCCATTCCCAAGTGGTGGCCACTGCGAGTGGACTTTGGTCAGTGATGCAAGGAAAACTGATTGATTGTAAATTAATTGTAACAAGCTTGCATCATAATGCTCATAATCGTCAACAAAGAACTCAAAGAACTGCAGTGAGAAGTGGCAGTCAAAATTAGATAGAAGCCACATCAAATTAAGCAATCCAAAGCTGCCCAGGTGGTTTGGAACAAAAGTCAAACCAAACAAGCTAAAGCATTTAAAAAAAAAAGTTATAATACACTTATCTGTTAAAATCAGCCACTTAAGCTTTTTTTCTGAATTCTCTCATAAGATAACATGAAAAGATGATGATGCTAAATGCATTTTAGGTTGCAATCCTATTATCTGCTTTCTAAACATAAGCCCTGCTGAATGTTATGGCTACATTCCATAATATAACAGAATTTCCAGTATGGTAACTTGATTAGAAATAAGCAAGCTTGTTAGCACATCCTACTTGATTACTTTCTCATGCCTTCCCTCCAAACAGAAGTGGCCAAACATTATCATTACATGCAAACCAGGGCTGGAAGCTACGTTTAGCACATTTCAAAAGTGGCATTTGTGATTGGTTTAGCCACTCCATATGGGCAGAAAAAGTAATGCAGAACAGCATGCTGGTTGTTTATGGGTAAACAAGAATTTGGCTTCAGTGTGACATGCAATGCTGTCAATGGAACTCACTTAAGAGGTAAGTATAGCCCTTACCTATACTTCAAAACATTCCCTTACGGAACATTTAGAATTGAAATGGGCCATTCACACCTCAAAATGGGCTATTCCAACACATACCAAGTCTTCTGAAGCAGTCCAATGATACTAGCAACTCATTCCAGGCTTGCAACATTACCCTACATGAGACTGAATTGTTAGCTTTCAGCATCTATGTGTAGGTAGAGGAAAGATTTCTGGCAACATTAGAGCAGAAGATACCCATTTGCGTGCAGTTCTTGTGATTAATTTCCCCCAAACTCACTTATATAGTGGACTAGGAATGGCCATAGCACATTGATATCCTCTTTCTGTCTCTTCTACTACAAATGCATCACAGGGTTCGTCTGAATCATCTCCAAGACCTATAAAACATGAGCCAATAATGAGTCAGTTACCAAGATGGTCCAGTCATTTCATTTCTTAAACAACTAAAGAAAGAAAACCCAGTTAAAGGGATGGGGTGGGGGGGACCTCTCCCCGTCTCGTTTTGACCTCTTTTTAAAACCATCATACCAACATTTTAGTCTTGCAGCCATTTCAATAAGCAGCTGCTACAGTTGATCAAACAGTGTTTTATTTTAATCTGCTCTCGAATACAAGCTGCAAAATAACTCGGTGGGACACTTTTCAGTGGATTCTGCCACAGATGCAAATGTCTATTTAAAAAAGCATAAAAGAATAGCGGATACAGATGCGGTCTCTGAAAGCTGAAGATTGGAAGCAAAGTGATTCTCATTGTCATATTCAATATTCTCAGTTGAAAGAGAAAAATTAGCAATTTTTTTTTCTACCAACCAGAAAAATCTTCTTCAACATATGTGCATATATGAAAACTGTCTGTATTACGTTCATTCAATGGCAATTCAGTAGATAAGTTAAGGGGAAATAACTTTTCCTTATATATAATGTATTTCTAAAACATCTGATAATTTACAGAATGTTTAGTGTTAACCTTGAAATAAAATAAATAAATAAACGATAGACAAGGTTAATAATCCCTATTTTAATATTCTGCCAGAATGAGAAAGTAAGTATACCTTAGGAGAATTTGCATTCTCTCTGTTACATCCCCTTTATTTAGTATTGGTATGTAGAATGAACTCATATGATCTGTTGGCCTTTGTGTCGTTTTCCAGATTTGCTGGCATAGTTTAGATAGAACTTTTATTGATTCTTCTGTTATCTGTCATGGTCCTTAGATATTCCATCAATTCATGCAGTCTTCTGATTTGGTAATGAATGCAGTGCTGATGTAATGTCACTTTCTAGTACCAGAAATTCTTGTAAGCATGGAATATTGTAGGAGATGACCAGGCTGAACCCAAGGGGGGGGGGTCAAATGCATCATCAGTCATGAGTCCCTTCACATCCACAAGAGATCTAAGTCCAGCCAACCTTGAATTCCTATTCTGGAATTCCTGAACTACTCACAGTCAATTTTCTTTGACAGTTAATATTCAGATTCTTGTAGAGCAGGGCTTTTCAACCTTTTCACCCATTGTACCACTTTTAGGATATGGCAATATCCGAGTACCACCAGTCGCCTAGCAAGGTGTCAAAAACTTGATGACCAAAAAAAAAAGGGGGGGGGGAAAGTGATAAAGTACAGTTGCCAAGCATCTGAATGTAAATCACAAGACCCTGGGGATGCTGCAACATTCCAGCTGATCGGTGCTTCTGGGCTTAGCAGAAGCGCCAGGATCAGCGCCGAGCTCCAGCTGAAGCCTGGCACTGATCCTGGCACTTCCACTAAGTTCTGGCAGCCCTGCAGCTCCAGCCGTCTCTCGCTCAGGCTTGTGCAGTGCTGCCACCGGTTCAGCTCATTCCTCTCCCCCACTACCACTTTTCTAGGATGGTTGTGTACCACCTGCCAGGTGCCAATGTACCACAGGTGGTACCCGTACCACTGGTTGAAAAGCCCTGTTGTAGAGAGCTTAAGCTTGCAATAAATTTGACTTTAGGTCCTGCGCGCTGCGCAGCAGTTGAGAAGTTCAAGAAAATACAACAGAGAAGGAACAGATAAAACAGATAATTGAACATAAATTCGAGGATAGAGACTTAAAGATGGAATTCTACAAAACAAAGAAGTATGACTTAATCCAAGTGAAAACATTTTTACAAGAAATACTGGACTTGGAAAAGACAACCTATATTTCAGCACTACAAAATAAACTTGAGGATAAGAAAAAAGGCTGGATAAAATAGACTGCAGAGATGCCAGGGAAAACACTAGAATTGAAGAGACAAAAAATGACAAGAGAAGCAGAAAGAAAAAGAAGGAAAAAGATTCTCAATAAAAATGAGTGGGCAAATGCCTCTAACAAAGATACTGTACTTGACTTACTTTTTACATTTACAGTAACATCTATAAGAATACGGAAAGATTTTTTGTCTCAGATTTTTTGTCTTCACTAAGAAAGGCATTGGGCAAAAGAAAAAGGCTAAAGTGAAAAGTAAGAAAATAGATGATGGGGCCTATCAGAGAGAATATTTAAAAAAAGAAACACTTATTTGGAAATGGTTAAAGAAACAGAAAAATTTTGGATATGAATTTGATTTTAAAAGGGAGGAGCCCCTCAAGTAATATAGTGGGTTTTTTTCTTTCTCCTTTTTATTTTATTGTTGGATATGAGTAATATAAAAGAGATGGAACGGCCTATATAAAGGAAATGTTTTAGATATTTAAGAAAATTATAAATGGATTAAAAATGTTTTGACTAAGAGTTAAAAGACTAGAGGATTAGGTTTATTAAAGGGAATATTTTAGATTAAATACATTTTAATTATGGTAAAAAAGAATAAAAATTTTGGGGAAATAAATATGTGTTAGCTTTATTAGATTTTAAGTAGTATACTATCTTTTTATTTTATACTTTTTCTTATTCTCATTTTCATTCTCATTCTTTTACTTTTTAATTTTATTTATTCCTTAAGAAAGGTAAAAGTAATGGGTTGGTTTATATGAGAAAAAATAGATTTAAATATTTAAATGTAATTAACTCTGAGAAAATCTTAACCAGTAAAAATATTTAGAACACTGTGGGAAAAATAAATGTTAACAAGAACTGTAAACAGGATATATGATGAGACAACCAGAATGACTTAGATAGAAAAGGAATACTATATTGTTGTGATTATTATTTGTAGAAATATTAGAAAACCTTTATATTTAATTACCATTTATTAAAACAATAAAAATTGTATTAACTTAAGGTTGGTAAAAGAGAACACTATGGGGAACAGAGGAAATCATGTAAAGTTATTGTGTGGATTATAGATTAGAGAATTTAAGTGTTAGTGGATGTTTGCTACCGAATACTATGGTGATTATGTTAAAAATTAATACTACATTTTTTTTAAAAAAAAAGCTTGCAATAAATCTTTATATCCATTTGAACTGCCTGGATCTCCTGATTTCTCTGGTGCTTGACAAATATTTTCTTAAGGTATCTTAGATATTGACACTTCTATTGCCCAGAAGTTCACTACACCCCTTACGTTTTTGTTTCATCTTCTTTGAATCAGTTACTGTCTCTTCACTGGCATCCTATGGCATTCCAATTCTAAGCTGCAACCTCCTTCTAAATTTGGACTCTTTTCCACCTCCTGGAAACACTGGGATAGTCAATTTGATTTCAGCATACACTGGGATAGTCAATTTGATTTCAGCATACTCCATCTGGTGATATCCACGTGCACTGGCATCGTTTTGATTGTGAGAAGTTTGTGTTACTAATGAAGACATAATTGGTTTGACAGAAATTGCTAAGCTGTTCCACTACTTCATTTTGGTTCCCTAGACGCATTAAATGCAGCCACATTTTTTTCCTTAATATTTCCAATTTTTGCATCTTCTTTGTGTGTTTTGTCAACTTCAGATTGAACTAAACCATAAAATGTATCAAATTCCTCTTCTTCTGAATTAGCAGTTGGGGCATAATCTTGGATAAGAGTCATATGAAAGGATAACCTGTCGAGTCTAATTGATATTATTTGCTCACTGACTATACTGAACTCAAGTACTATCTTTGCTATAGCCTTCCTGATTATGAAAGCAATGCTGTCTCTTGTTTTGTGTATCCTAGGTATTAAGCAGCATTTTTTCTGATTGAAAGTATCTAGTTTCAGTTCATTTCAATTCACTGATGCCTAAGATGTAAATATAGATAGATAGATAGATAGACAGACAGACAGACAGACAGACCTTTATTTTTTTTTTCTGTGGGCACAATGGCACACATTAAAAATGAAATTTAGTTGCTTGCTCTCAAAGTCTACACATAACAGACATTTAAACATACTATATACAACATATGTATAGAGTAAGACCTACACCCTATAAGTAACATATAAATATTAATCACTGTCCATCTTGAATACATAACAGAAGGAGGAAGCTTTAGAGTTCACAAGGTTAATATTATATGGAACGAATCTATGACTGAATCTCGATGTTCTGCTTCGGATACCACGGAGCCTCCTCCCAGAAGGTAACAAGGAAAACAGATCGTGAAGAGGATGTGGAGCATCCCAGACAATCTTGCGGACCCTGCTCAAGCAACGCTTCTGTCCCATGTCCTAGATGGAAGGGAGGGAACTGCCAATGATCTTTTCAGCCATCCTCACCATTCTCTGCACTGCCTTCCCGTCTGAAGTCATTCACTTTCTCTTTCTGTGTTAAGCTTTCCCCATATTCTGTTTCTTATATTCCAAATTCCTTTGTGCAGGTAGTCCTCAACTTACAACAGTTCATTTAGTGACCATTTGAAGTTACAACGGCACTGAAAGAAGTAACGTATGACCATTTTTCACACTTACGACCATTGTAGCATCCCCATGGTCATGTGATCAAAATTCAGACTCTTAACAACTGACTCATATTTAGGATGGTTCCAGTGTCCTGGGATCATGTGATAACCTTTTGTAACTTTCTGACAAGCAAAGTCAATGAGGAAACCAGATTACTTAACAACCATGTTACTAACTTAACAACTGCAATAATTCACTTAACAACTGTGACAAGAAAGGTCATAAAATGGGGCAAAATTGATTTAACAGATGTCTCACTTAGCAACAGAAATGCTGGCTGAATTGTGGACGTAAGTCAGGGACTATCTGTACTTCTATCTTTCCAGCTTCAAATGTCCTTTTATTGCATGGAACCATCAGCAACTTGATATCTTGAAGGCTTTAATCTAGCTAAATCATAATCACCATTAGTACCACCTCAGATCTTTAATTAGCACCTGCAAAATTAATATTTTACATATATACATCACATTCCTCTTTATTTATGACTACAAAAATGAATTCATCCAGTAGGTCCTCAGATGTATTCTATGTAGACAAGATCTGTTATGGATAATTTTAAAAATTCTAGGTCTGTTGTTATATCAAAAGTATATTACCGTACAAAATGTTTTATTGCCTGTGTTCATTATTGTGCAAGGACTAAATCTAATTCTTTGAATTCAATTACTCTAGCAACATGTAAGAATTTTTGCAAGTAATTATGCTTGTATTAAGTAGGTACTTTCATCTAACATGCTGAAAGAATTCATAACCAATGGAAGAATATCATTTTATGTACTTTTTCTGCCAGCATTTGTCAAGCAATAAAAGCCGTTACTAATATATGTAATTGAATAGATTAAATTGATATGTGTCCCATTTGCTCTTTCAACTATTTTGGATTTTAAATCTCCTTGAAATTTAGGACTTAAGAAACAAAGGAACAGTTATGTCAGAGGGATTGATTTTAAGCTTTGAGCAATATGTAGCCTAAAGCAATAGAAAATGGTCAATTCTAGACTTTCTCTTTTTTAGAAAGATTTCCTATACATTTTGCTTGCTTACTGTTTGGATGGAAACTGGAAATAGTTAAGCATTTCCAATAATTGTGCAATTGTTTAAATAGGCATCTACTTATTCATAATTTCTCTTCCTTTGTTTGTTCTAAGCCTGAAGATATTGTCTGCTAAAGCTGATACTAAAAATGACTCTCTTCATTTGTAGCATCCTGTATAACACTGTTCACCATTCTTTTAGTAACATGTAATCTGGACTGCAACAACATATGTGGGGCTCAACAGCCACTTTAAAAGCAACTTAAAACACAAAAAATATGTGCCCAAAATAAACTTCAGCTTTCTTTTATTAAAAATTTCTTATATTTAGCTAGTCAACATAATCTGATAGTAGTAGCATTTTTCAACAGTTCAGAAATGTATCTGAGTCTACTATATACCAATAGGTTCTCTAGGACTACATCCACTTTTTCTGTTTTTGCATTATCTACTGCAGAAATGATGATCCTGGAACTGTTTTGCAATGCCCCCTAACTATAATTGCCAAAATATAGAATAGCATAGAGCCGGAAGGGACCTTGGAGGTCTTCTAGTCCAGCCCCCTGCTCAGGCAGGAGAACCTACACCATCTCAGACAGGTGAATGTCCAGTCTCTTCTTGAAAATCTCCAGTGATGGAGCGCCCACGATTTCTAGGGGTAAGCTGTTCCACTGCATAATTGTCCTCACTGTCAGGAAGTTCTCCTTAATTCCAGATTGCTTCTGTCCTTGATTAGTTTCCATCCATTGTTTCTTGTGCTACCCTTCCTGCTACTGTGTAACATAGGCAAAAAAACCCCCTTCAAAACACTCTCCTCCTTGAAAAAAAACAGGAGAAACAAAATCCAGGCTGCCCGTCTTCTTTTCACCATCTTGTCCCCTGCAATCTTTCGTCTTTCAACAGGTGTTCAGAAAGACCCTTTGAGCACAGGTAGTCCTCGACTTATGACAATTCAGCCCAAAATTTCTGTTGCTAAGTGGGATAGTCCCCATTTTACCGTCTTTCGTGCTACAGTTGTTAAACGAATCACTGCAGTTGTTTAGTAACACAGTTGTTAAATGAAGCTGCTTTCCCCATTGACTTTGCTTGTCAGGTTGCAAAAGGTATCCAGATGACCCCAGGACACTGCAAATGTCATAAATATAAACCAGTTGCCAAGCATCTGAATTTTGATTACGTGACCATGGGGATGCTACAAGAGTCGTGTGAAAAACGGTCACCTTTTTTAGTGCCATTATAACTTTGATCAGTAAACAAACTGATGCAAGTCAAGGACCAGCTGTATGCTTAATATGAGTAGATTTCAAGGAGCAATGACTGTTTATATACAACATTACTGTATTAATCAATTACTCTTTATTTTCTGCACTTCTTTGGACTCTTACTCCTTTAACGACCTATCTGCATAGTATGGTGACTGCTCAATGGGAATTTTAAAATGAATGGACTATATTTTATTCCTTTATTAATGATGTTGTTGCTCTTCTAGTGTTAATGTGGGCCAGGACTTCGATCCAACGGGGCACAGCTTATGTTCCTCCATTATGATAAGAAAACTAACATACATGGTGAGGCATAACGTAGTTTGTTTGGCTTTAATAAGGCCTTGGTAAGACCATACTTGGAATATTGCATCCAGTTTTGGTCACAATATAAAAAAGATGTTGAAGCTCTGGAAAGAGTGCAGAGAAGAGCAACCAAGATGATTGGGGGGCTGGAGGCTAAAACATATGAAGAACAGTTGCAGGAATTGGGTATGCTCAGTCTAGTACAGGGGTAGGCAACCTTGGCTCTTTTATGACTCGTGGACTTCAACTCCCAGAATTCCTGAGCCAGCCATGCTGAGGGGAAAGGGAGAGGTTTCCAAGCTGAGCCATGCTGGCTCAGGAATTCTGGGAGTTGAAGTCCACGAATCATAAAAGAGCCAAGGTTGCCTACCCCTGGTCTAGTAAAAAGAAGGACGAGGAATGACATGATGGCAGTGTTCCAATATCTCAGGGGCTGTCACAAAGAAGAGGGAATCAACTTGTTTTCCAAAGCACCAAAAGGCAGGACTAGAAGCAATGGATGGAAACTAATCAAAGAGAGACCAAACCTAGAACTAAGGGGAAATTTTCTGACAGAACAATTGATCAGTGGAACGGTTTGCCTTCAAAAGTTATAGTTGCTTTTAGGAAGAGACTGGACAGCCATTTGTCTGAATTGGTATAGTCACTGTGTCCTGCTTGAGTAGAGCGTTGGAGTAAAAGACTCAAACAAGTAATTCCCACTACTGACTTTTACTTTACAAAATAGAACAAAATTTGAACCCAGCTAATTGTGATTCTTGTATAGCATGATGTGTGAACTCTGTTGACTTAGAACTTTACACTCTTTATGTTTATTATACAATGTGTTATTTTATGTTATGTTTATGAAATATTAGTTATTGGCTAGATCAATGTTTTCTTAAATAGTCAAATAGAAGCTATGGACATTTTATCTTATAGTTTTTCACATTGTCTTTTGCATTATGGCAGCCTCTTCAAATTTCCATTTGGAGGTAGAACAAGATATAAACAAAATGAAGGAATCCTGTACAGCAGTGATTTTACCTGTATTAAAATCTTCCTCTTCTTCCTGTTGGTAAGCTTGCTCTTGAATAAAATTTTTCCTATAAACACGCCCATCAATTCTTATCAGTACTGGCCGTAGTACTTCCATAATTCTTTATCTTCCAATAACTGTACTTGGCTGAAAGAAAAAAAATAAAATGTGCCTCATCTCTTTAATTTCGTATTCATCACAATATTAACAGTAACATATCAAAAATACTTCAAAGATGTCCACTATAGAAAATAGAAAGCTGAACTACAAATCTTTCTGGATCCAGCTGTTTGGATCTAATCTTCCAATACCTAATGTCACATATTTACATTTTCCTCAATCCTGGAGAATTACTTTTGCAGGATGAGAGAAGAGTCCTGCTAGACTAGGGGTGACATGATAGCAGTGTTCCAATATCTAAGGGGCCACCACAAAGAAGAGATGGTCAAGCTATTTTCTAAAGCACCTGAAGGCAGGACAAGAAACAATGGATGGAAACTAATCAAGGAGAGAACCAACCAAGAACTAATGACAACTTTCCTGACAGTTAGAACAATTAATCAGTGGAACTACTTGCCTCCAGAAGTTGTGGATGCTTACAGTACTGAAAGTTTTAAAGAAGAGATTGGACAATCACTTGTCTGAAATGGTATAGGCTTTCCTGCTTGAGCAGGAGGTTGGACTAGAAGCCTCCAAGATCTCTTCCAATTCTGTTATTCTGTTATTCTATTAGATCCGCACTGCACCAACTTTGGTCAGGCATTAGCAACCTCAGAAACAAAGAAAGATGCCATTTTGGCTTCATTATCATAATCAGAAACATACTGAATCTTAACAGAGATATTCAGATCCTTTATTTTCCTAGGTTAACTAAAACATTATTGGTGTTTGTTATCTGCATCACATTAAAAAAAAACCCTGAAAGCTGCATAAATTATGTCCTCGAACAACATAAAATTTGGAACAGAAGGAAAAAAAAGAAAAATATACATTAGGGCAGTTTTCTCCATCCTGATGATCTCCAAATTTGGTGGATTTAAATTTCCAAATCTAACATCAGCAGGATACTAGGGAAGACTGATCTAGATGCCAAATAGTGTAATGTTCCTGTTCTTTCAAATAGTTCTTTAACTGGACTTTTTGGTAGATACTTATTTCATGCAAGTCTAAGAAAAAGCCGCAGCAGCCAAAATGTGATTACTAAATTACTGAGAACTGCAAAATATTTGATGATTGTATTAAAAATAGGAGAAAGGCAATCTGAAGTCATAGTCTTGTACATATTGCAAAAAAGCAAATCCACTGTGACAATATTTAGTGAGATTATTTCTTGAAAGTTATGCCAAGTAAGGAAGGGCAAAACATTATGATTAAAAATAATATTTTGGGAAGAGATTGAACAAAGGACCAGAAAACAACATGAAGGATCAATTCATATATAAGAGTCACAATTCAAAGACCTAGTATATACCAATTTATTAGCAAAACATCAGAAGTTTCAATATATCTCTTAAGCATACTGCCCAAGTAAAATATCCACGGATGGAGTCAATAGCATTGCTGGATACTAAATATTAGAAAAACATAACTGAGGGAGGTCATTGCCTTTATAGTCTGCTTTTTGAGATTCCAAAGGCAACTTAGTAATTGTGTTTAGACACCAAATACTGGATTGCATATTGCAAGGCAATTCTTCTGTTGTTACCCCTGCCTTTCTCAAAAGACCTTACAACATCTGCCTTGTAGCTACATTCACCCAGCATGATGCTTAATCAAAAATTACTAATAACTAGAAAATCTGTGCCCCATTGAGTTAACATATCAGAGATACGTAGCATTAAGCCATGGCAACTGGGCTTATTTTCTTGTTGGTTTACTATGCTTCATTGTCCATCCAAGCAACTTCTTCAATCTGAACAAGTCGGTCAAGGGAACCTGAGTGGGCAGAGAACTGTTATAACATGCCAACTCCTAAAATTCTTAGGGGCATTCATGCACCATCCTCAGGGTTTCTTCCCCAAAGTGTGTGGCAATAGGTCAATGAAGATTCTGTCTTCCAGGTAGAATTGTTGGGAAGTTGAGTCAGGGCAACTGGATACTCTGCCTACTCAGACTGAAGAAGCTGCTTGGATGGGCAGCAGAACATTGTCTCAAATCAACAAGAAAATAAGTCCAGTTGGGCATTTCAGAGATATTTCCTTACCAAATTACTCAAGGCCTTCTGTTGTACTGCCTTCACTGGAAAAGCTGGGATGAAAATAGCCCATGTTGAACTGTAGTCAAACATCAGCACAGGAATTGTTTTGTGACATTTTGTATTATGTCATAATCTGTTTAGCCCATGTTTAACTGCATAGCAGTCAAACATCAGCATAGGAAATATTTGTAGCATTTTGCATTATGCCATAAACTGTTTTATGATAATGCTTATATCATTACATGTTTTATAAAATTTGTCAAATTTCAATTCTGCAGGAGTCATGGATTCTGGATACGAGTTAGCTCATTGGAAGTAGTTTAGTTCTAAAGCAGCTTGTCCAATGATGCATCATTTTGCCCAGTTAAGCCACCAACCTGGATCCCTAAACTCACACCGCATTGCAGTTTAAACAAATCACTCCAGCCACACACGGCGAGAAACGGAAGCCCATCCCGATCTTACCTCCCTTAACTCTCAGTTGAGGGGGATTAATGCTAACCGACTGGCATCAGCAAATTCGGCTGCCTAGGTCAGAGCTAGGCAACCTTGGCTCTTTTGTGACTCGTGGACTTCAACTCCCAGAATTCCTGAGCCAGCATGGAGTTGAGGTCCACGAGTCACAAAAGAGTCACGGTTGCCTACCCCCCCCCCCCGACCTAGGTGGTCCCACCCCGCATGGGCAAACCGGAGCAAGAGCGGCTACACGCGGCGCTTTGCAATTGCAGCCGCCGGGAGAATCCCTTCGCCCTGTTGATCGGGGCGTGAAGGGAGGAGGAGGACGAGGACGGGCAGAATATCAATGCAAGCAGGAAGCAAAAACTCGGGATTGCGAACCGAGCACCCGATTCAGACGAGCGCAATTTTTTTTTACCGCTGTTTTGTGGTCTGGAATCTGTACAAGTTAAATGGATGATCCGGAAGTCCTGGCCTCCAAGCCAGGGTTTGGGATACACGGTCAAAATTGTCTGCAGTTACCGCTGGTTCGATTGGGGCTTGTGGTGAGAAACTCTAATTCTCTTCTACTAAACTGGTATTTGAGATAAGAAACCGGTCTCTGCCGCCAACACAACCCTCCACCTTTTCCCCGAACCCAAACCGCACCTCTAAGCGTTATGTGTATATCGCCGCTCTATTTAGTTGGCTTTCCGGCCACGCCCTCTTTTTAACACACCAATCAGGAGGCAAAAATGGGACGCGCTTCTATGACCGAACCTACCGCTAGAGGCACCGCCCCTTTGTTTCGGGCCGGGTGTAGCGCATGCGTCACTTGCGGGTGGCCCCCTGTCGGATAGGAATCGCTTCCGCCTCCGAGTCCCCCCCCACTCCTTCTCTTGTAGACCTATCGCGATATCTCTTCAACCCTACCGGCCGGAGGAGGACGGGATAACCCTGGATAATCTAGACGCCTGGTAACCGTAACGAAAGCTCCCTTTCCCCGAATCTCTCCTTTCCTCCTTTGTCTCTTCTTTGGTTAGGGCGATGCAGCAGCGCAAAAAGACGGAAGCGAGAATCAGCTGCTTTGCTCGGCGGGGTTGCTCGCCTTTGAGTAGCAGATGCACATCAGCGAGTAGTTGTGTAGTGTAGCTCTTGTGATGCGGGTTGGGAGGGTTAGGATTTAGCGCGTTGCCAGTATCCCTTCGAAAGTGCAAATGATCAGTTGCTTTATTTCATTCGGTTTGCAAACTCTCTTTTTTTGCTTTTCCTAAGATAATGGACTGGAAGCTATAAAGGATGGAAGAGGGTAGATTGGAGGGGATTATTATTTTTTTTTAACCTTCCTAGTTTTCTGTGCTGTTTGCATTATGTTTTCCTACCTGCCAGATCTTTTGCCTCCTTCGTTGAAAAGTTTGGTGGGGTCTTGGTTGCTGCCTTGTGGCCCTGTTTTGGAAAATACTTTGTTGAAAGTAGAGGGAGAAATTCTGTTGACTAAATTATGAACAGGATGCAAATTACACTACATGTATTAAATTTGGGGAAGTAATTTTATATACAGTACTACTTTTTTACAGTATTTCTATGCACTTTTATTCAATTACAAGAGAAGACAGTGTATCCCTTTTTCCCTTTACGTACAAACCCTGCTCAGAGATAATGACTGGCCCAAGTTCACCTTTAATAACTTGAGAGTGGATTTGAACCAGGGCCTCCCCAGTGTTGACCAAGTACATTAGCCACCATATTTGTTGACACTCATTTTAATAAAGTTGGATGAAAAGATATGGGCTGCTGTTACATTTGATTGGTGGGTAAGTGATTTATTGACCAAATGTTGAATTTCAAGTTCTATGATCATTGCCTATACTAGTTAGGACTGATGGAAAAAGAAGACATTCAATATTTGGAGGCAACATATTCTTATACTGGAAGTTAGATTGTGGTTGACTTAGAACAGTGGTGGCGAACCTATGGCATGGGGGTGCCAAAAGCGGCACTCGGAGCCCTCTCTGTGGGCACACGTGCCGTTGCCCCAGCCTTGCCTGCCCCCTTGACCCCTCCTCTCCAGCAGACCCTCTGAAGGAGAGTCGCCCCCGAGCATGGCCCACACGGAGCAGCGCAGCCAAGGACATGGCAGCCAGGCAGCGTAGACAAGACTCTGCCCTCATGCCCCATCATGCAGTTGATGCTGCAGGGCACAGGTAGAGGGTGTGGCTGCCATAGCGCTGCTGGGCTGCCTGGGCGATTAACGTGGTGGCAATGAGTGATCCTGTGGGCAGGCGGGGCAAGGATGGGGGGGCAGAGTGGGGGTGGGGCAGGGGTGGAGCGGGGCGAGGCCAGTCTTTGGGCACTTGGTCTCTAAAAGGTTTGCCATCACTGACCTAGAAAAACTTAAAATGTAGTAAATTGCCTTTGCCAATTTCTTCGTTGAATTCGCAACCCTTGTGTACTTGAATCACCTCTTGGGTGAAATCTGGCCATATTTCCTGCATAGACAGTTTTCTCCGTTCAACAATGTAATAAAAGTTATAGAATGAAACACTTTGTGTGATAGACAGCGACACCCAAATGAAAAACCTGAAAGAAAAGTTGGTTGAGAGCCCACATATTTCATGGGTTGCAGGTCAACTCACCTCCTATAGACAGCAAGCAACTTGATTTTAGAAATGTATGCATACTTTCTAAGACAGCTGTATTGCTTACTCAAAGAAATGATGGGGAGAGGGTGGTATCTCAGTGAGATGAATACGTTCTCATGGACCCTGCTAGACAAGGTCCTTGTTTGGGAAGAAAAAAGTGGAACAGTCTTTACAGTTTGCAGTTACAAAACCAGTGAAGCAGATGATTAGCTGACATAAAAAGAAATATTGTGCAGGCAACATAATAGAATGGAACAGGGAGAAAACTCAGCAGATAAGCTATGGGTACAGACTTTCAGCTGTTTGGTAAATAGGGGCATTTATTTTAACAGTATCGGTTTCCTTGTAGAATTTACTATGTATTTGCCCGTAAAACAAATTTCTCATTATGAATAATATTTGGATGGATGAGAGAAGACAAATGGAACTGACATCTCTGAAAACATTGCTTATTGTGGGAGTCAGCTATCATAATACTATGCTGAATTGTACAATTTCTTCTTAAAAAACAAAAATATCCATTAAAAAAGCATTCTGTATAAAATATTTGTTAAGCAAATAGTGAGGAAAAGCAAGTCTCACCTTTTATGATTTTTGAGGAGAACGACTAGAACAACTAGAAGAGGAAAATAGAGTTGGAAGGGACCTTGGAGGTTTTCTAGTCTGACCCTAGCTCAAGCAGGAGACCCTATACCATTCTGGAGAAATGGCTGTCCAATCTCTTCTTAAAAAGATGGAGCACCCACAACGTCTGAAGGCAATGACAAAATTCTGAAGCATTTGGAGAAGACAGTGAAGCTGGAAGAAAAAACATCCTTTTGTTGGCAACCATGCCAAATGTTCATGGTTCGTTAGCCTTTGGTGCCTTTGCTAGCCATTTCATTACACTGAGGATCTGTCACAATTTTTTTAAGCCCATAGTCTCAAATTAGGCAAAAAAATGAGTGTTGGTGAGAACATTTGCTCTTAAAGCATCAGAGTGCAGAAATGTACCTTTATACCTTTAAATATGTTCTGACAAATTTGCAAACAATTCTTCCAGGCCTAATCTTAAATCACTTGGATTTTTTTTTTTAATCTAAATCTGGGTGAAAATATTTAGTAGCAATACCACTTAGACTTATAATCCACTTCATAGTGCTTTACAGCCCTCTCTACGCTGTTTACAGAGTCAGCATATTGTCCCCCAACAATTTGGGTCCTCATTTTACCAATCTCGGAAAGATCAAAGGCTGAGGGAAACTTGAGCCAGTGAGAATCGAACTGCCAAACTGCAGACAGCCAGTAATCAGCCACAGTAGCCTGCAGTAATAACAAGGCAGTGAAGTATATGGACGAAGTAATGGATCTCACTGCCTGTCCTATAACTAGTCAGCATGACAATTGATCCTCTTGCTATTGTGACCCCACAAAGATGGTAATATGCACATGAGCTGGCTTGCTCAGCGATGCTGGAAAGATTCACACACACACAGAGAGAGAGACACTTTGGTGGTAGGATCTACTAATCTGAGGCATGTTCTTCCCTCAGAAATCCCTGCTGGGTCCATGAAGCGTTTTGCACAGAGGTTGAAGAGGTAGTGTAACAAAATAGTTGGTGTTTTGACAAACGTAGCAAGAAATGTACAAAACAACCCACAACATTTCATCTGTTGACTGTTGTGAAGTTGGTTCTGCTTCTTTCCATTACTTGGAAAAAGTCTTAACTTTTTTTTTTTTTTTTTTGCTTTATTCCCTATGGTACTGCGTTGTTTATGACATCATATTAGCAACTTGGGATAGGAACCACTGGCTGTATCAAGATTAGATAAGTTAAAAGTAACCCTAGCTGATATACAGTACTCATCTGAGCCTTTTGAAAAACTTAAAAGTATATGATCCTTATTTCTTTGTGAATTGTAAGACCACTTCTAGATACTTAGTGTGCTACCAGTTCAAACTGTATTCATTAATGTTTCTGGGTTAACTTTCTGGATTCCATTAAGATTAATTCAAAGCAAATAATACTTATAAGAGACTCAGGGTCTCCACACTTCTCCTTAACTGTTGTTATTGGTAATAACAATCTTGTATGTGGTGGTCCTGGTTATTTTGTTTGCTGATTTGCTCATCATCATAGGGATGATACTTTAATTTTTCTAAGTAGCCCCTTATGGAACTGATATTAAAAAAATAATAAGGCAAAGAGGCATTCTAGGTCCATTCCCTTCCTAAGTGGTATTGTTGATGCCAATGTTAATGATTTAATTTGTAGAAAGCAAGCAAACAGCAATTCCTTGAAGCCCTAAACTCATGTCCAATATGTTCTCTGAAACTGAATCAAGCATTACTTTGAATAATGAAACTAAAGTATCATAATTTGGAGGGGGGGTCCGCAAAGGCTTGATGCAGTCTAATGCTTCAAATCTTGAGTTAAGTCTTGGTGATCCATGGTCACAAAAGGTATTTAAAGGGGATCCATGATAAAGAAAAGTTTGAGAACCCCTGTTTTAGAAGATGCATTTCTTTTAACAAACACTGGGATGCCATGCTGGGCCATTGATTAGATCAGTGGTTCTCAACCTGTGGGTCGGGACCCCATTTGGGATCGAACGACCATTTCACGGGGGTCGCCAAATAAGGCTGTCCGCCATTTTTTTCCCCTTTTCTTTGGCCACGCCCTGGCACCCGGTGATGTATAAGTGGTTGGGGGTCACCACAACATGGGGAACTGTATTATGGGGTCGCGGCATTAGAAAGGTTGAGAACCACTGGATTAGATAGTGTGCCTGTGAAATAGACAATATCGATATTATAATGAAAGAAGAAAATATTGTTGAACGTAGATTTAATAATGACTGCAATAGATTTTCAGCAGTTAACGGAAGGCAATAGCTGCATGGTAGGCATATATTAACAACTGAAAATTCTGTTTTGTTTGGGAGAGCAATAAAACCATATTTGGTAAACAGTCTAAAGCACAGGTGTCAAACTCACCGTATCGTGACTTTTTTTGGCATTGCTGGAGCTGGGGTGTGCACGGCCTCTGCATGATGCAACCAGGCCCACAGGCCGGCAGTTTGACATCCCTGGTCTAAAGGTTTTATTAATTCTAACTTTGAAATGATATGACATTTCTTCTTATTAAAAGGCTTGCCTTTTAATAATTATGATGGGGCCCAGGGATTTGTAATAGTTGAACAATCCTTTTGCCACCTTTTCACTCAAGAAGCATGACAGTAATTTTGTAGTTTTACAAGTGCGCTGGTTGAAGGGATGAAGAACGACTATTCATTTTCACAAGAGATACAGATACTTGACTTGCAACTACGATGTTTTCCCGAAAGTAAGACCTACCCCAAAAATAAATCTAGCTGATTTTGGGGGGTGGGCCTAATATAAGCCCTATCCCCCAAAATAAGCCCTAATTTTGGGGCGAGGCACACATCTAAAAATCAAGCTAGGACAGGAGTGGAGCTACCCCACGTGCCCCACACCTGCTTATCATTGCAGCCAGGCCTCCCATGAATTGACACCTGCCCCTCCGGCCCACTTCTGTGTCTGCTCGCCAGCCTGCATTTCGTTGTCAGAGGCCTTCCGGAAAGGCCTCTGCAGCCGAGAACTGAGCTATGGATTGAATCCGTAGCTCAGTTCTCAGCTGCAGAGGCCTTTCTGGAAGGCTTGTGACAGTGAAATGCAGACCAGGATGTAATGCGCGCGTCAATCCGGAGCTCCATTCTCAGCTGCAGAGGCATTTACTTTGGCCTCAGAAGAAGTGGGCCAGCTGGACAGGGCTGTTGGTGCTGCCACCGCAAGGTGAGACAGTGGAAAAGACACTCCCTGAACATAAGACCTGGTGCCTCTTTTGGAGGCAAAAAAATAAATAAAAATAAGACCAGGTCTTATTTTCGGGGAAACACGGTAGTTGTTTACCAAGTATTCATAGTTATCATGGCCTCTGAAAGAGTGCTTTATGATGGTTGCCGCATCCTGAGTCATGTGGTGTCCATTTTGTGACCATCCCAGTCGCCTTCCAAAAAATAGTCAATAGGGGAAGCCGGATTTGCCTTATGACCACATTATGCATAAAATCATAGGGCTGAGAGGATCCTTGGAAGTTTTCTAATCCAACCCCCTGCTCAAGGCAGGAGACTTAATATCATCCCAATCAAATGATTGTCTAGTTTATTCTTGAAAACTTCCGGTGATGGAGCACCCACGATTCCGGGAGGCAAGCTCTTCCATTGATTAATTAGTCTCATTGCCAGGAAATTCCTCAGTTTTAGGTTGGTTCTCTCTTTGACCCATCACTTCCTGTCCTGCTCTCTGGTGTTTTGGAGAATAAGTCAATCCCCCTCTTTTTTGTGGCAGCCTCTTAAGTATTGGTAGATAGCTATCATGTCCCCCCTCCCGATCCTTCTCTTCAATAGGCTAGACCAGGGGTAGACAACCTTGGCTCTTTTATGACTCGTGGACTTCAATTCCCAGAATTCCTGAGTCAGCATAGGGAGTTGAAATCCACGAGTCATAAAAGAGCCAAGGTTGCCTACCCCTGGGCTAGACAAACCTAGCTCCCTCAACCGTACCAACCAAGGAGAATAATTGCAGTGATTCACTTAAGAACCATGACAAACAAAGAAGTCATAAAGTTGGGCTCGGCTTACAACCACTGCCTTGCTTAGCAATGGAAATTACGGCCCCAATTGGTAATCAAGGACTACCTGTAATGAAGCAGAACATGGGCAAAGTTGCTCCTATTGATTCTTCCTCCATAAGGCTCTAAAACAATGTGCAGAATCCTAGGAATAACAAGGCTCTGGAGCAGTGGTTCTCAACCTGTGGGTCGGGACCCCATTTGGGGTCAAACAACCATTTCACGGGGGTCGCCAAACAGCGCAGTCCGCCATTTTTTTCCCCTTTTCCTTAGCTGTGCTACTCCCTTTTATTCTATTGGCTTTTGCAATAGAATAGACTCTCTTGAATGGAGTCTAATTTTATTGGCTTTCAAAAGCCAGTAGGAATTGTCCAGGCTGTCTCTGCCCTGCTGAGCCCGCCAAAAGTCCCATTCTGCAAACGGTGCTGCACCAGTTGAGTAGTCCTTGACTTATGACCAGTTGAGTAGTCCTCGACTTACGACCAGTTGGGGGGCACGGCATTAAAAAGGTTGCGAACCACTGCTCTTGAGTTATGTGTTTTTCTCTAAGGCCTGTTCTGCAAATCTAAGAGTCTCCCTTCTTCTTTTCAAGCAAATAACAATATCCTAATAGTGCATAGCATGAAAAGCTCTTGTTGACATGGATTTCTGTTAGAATTCTAAATGACTTTTATTTGCTAATCATAACAAATTATTTTGAGTTCTTATGCCAACAATAGATGAGTAGACCAGACAAAAAACAACAATGGAATGGCCATGGTACTGCATTCTTTGTTGTTGTTGTTGTTGTTGTTTGTGTTGCACATTCCAAAATATTACTTCATTTTGAAATAAAACTACAAAATAAAGACAGCAATCATGCTGTTGTCAGTTGAGAGCTTGGATAAATAGAATAAAACAGCACAAGAAGCAACCATATAAACCAGTGGTTCTTAACCTTTTTGAACAAATCACCCCCTTGAGCCAATGAGGAAGTTGTCATCGCCCCCCTCCCCCAACATAACCTCTCAATCACAACATAGGAAATAATTCTTCGATTTATGCAAACACTTTTTTTGTTTTCTTTAAAATTGTCATCAGGACATTGATGCAAATAATTTATTTCCAGTCTTTTTCCCATATCTCCCATATTCTGGCCAATGGCGCGCCACTGTATGGGTAGAGGCTGCTGTGCAACGCACATGAAGATAAGCGATGCGTATTCACATATGTACGGTGTTCTGTACTGAAGCTAGCTGGAGGAACATTTGAAAACACAATTCAATCCACTAATAGCGAGCGATCTGATGTTTTTGTACGACAGATAGACAGCCATTCAATGTAAGAAAAAGTCTCAAAAGTGTCCCCAAAACTTCTCGCTCCATCGCCCCCATATCGCCCCCTTTTCATTCCTTCGCCCCCACGTCGCCCCTTTTCATTCCATCACCCCCCTGAAAAATGAAATCGCCCCCTAGGGGGCAATATCGCCCAGGTTAAGAACCACTGATATAAACTATAGTGGGATAAAGGTTTAAACATTGCCCCCATTTGAAACTGACCTGAAATTAGGAGGTGCTACAAGATTTCTAAGTTCAGGATGCCACCACATGGATATATTTTATATTGCACTTATCTGTGAAAATGCCTGTCAGAAATAAATGCAGCTGTGGACAACTAGCACAGCTCAGGAGACAGAACAAAGGGAGGAAAAATTGGAAGCTGGAAATGTCCCAGCATCTGCCTGCCACCCAGTAAAGATTCCTAGGCATGCAAAAACTGGATAATTTACGGGTTTATTCTATTCGATCCAACATAGAAGCAGGTGCAGCTTTCATTCATTTTGCCTCTTTCTTATAAGCTTAAAGAAACCTGAACTTTAAGGCACAAAGGTGTAGCTTCTTTTGTAAAGATGCATGTCTTTCTACCTGATAGTGCTAATGTAAATCTGTTTCTATTTTTTAAAAATTGACAGCATAGTCTATGTTTATTCACTCCATTTACTGTGCTGTCTTCATTCCTTTTTCAAGTGTGCCTAATGCTAAATATACTGTAGGACAGGGATAGGCAACCTCGGCTCTTTTATGACTCATGGACTTCAGCTATGCTGACTCAGGAATTCTGGGAGTTGAAGTCCATGAGTCATAAAAGAGCCAAGGTTACCTACCCCTGTTGTAGGATAATGAACTATATTATAACACTCCACCACAAACTATAAACAGGTAGACGGAATTTTATTTCGGTCATTGAACAATAACAATACAATCAATAAACAACACAAAGCTATCCCCTCACAACAAGAACTATTAAATCAGACCCCTCACAGCCTTGACATAATCTATTTCAACTTCTTCCCTTAAGACGCCGTTATAGGGCATTGCATGCCAAAACAACTAGACTCAAAACATTTTTCCCCATGCCATCATTCTACTGAACATCTAACTCCCATAATAATGTCTTAGGCCTAAAGATATTTATTTACCCATGTAGTAGGCTGTATTGCTATTATCGTTGTCATCTCCTCATCTTTCTTGTCTTCTCATTTCTCATCTTTTCTCATCTTTCCTACTATCTTCTCCTATTGGTATTTTATGATTTATCATTTGTATCTTATGATTATTGTAACTATGATTTATGAACTATGACCTATTACTTTGTTGTTTGTATGTACACTGAGAGCTTATGCACTGGAGACAAATTCCTTGTGTGTCCAATCACACTTGGCTAATAAAGAATTCTATTCTATTAGCAACTATTTGTGGGCAAAGCTTACAAACAACATACCACAATTTTGCTAATTTTAGAGGAATACATTTATCCTGATTATTTAATATAAAGTGCAGATAAAAGCTATCAGAGTGCCCTGGAAATTTAAAGAAAAGGTGTAATCAACTGATAGCAAATGTCCTTGCAGGTTACTTAGTTTAGATTTGCTAGCTGGAAGCAAGTGTGAAAGGTGCTTTTGATTTGCTGATTGAATTTATTTACTAATTTGGGAGGACTTTATGAGTCCACCTCCTGTTAATTATTTATTATAGTGAATGATAACTTATTCATAATGTGTCATTACAAAGATATTAGGCCACATTTTGGACTATGTAAGAAATTCATTTCTGTTGGAGGAAATTGCAAAACTACAATAGCTATATAAAATTGGGTTTTATAAGAGCGTGACCTTGGTTAGTTGATTTAAACGTTTTGTATTACAAAATTTTGCATTGACAAATAGTGGGAATTTGTCTCATGAACTTTTCCCTCTCCATGTACTGTGTATATTTTATAACCAAAAAGTGTTTTCAGCAATCCAGCTATCTTCTGCACCAACTAGACTCTTTGCTAGTTTGCAGAAACTAATTTCTGGTTTTATGAGATATAATTCTTCCAATTCCTAATTAAAATTGTAAAGTTGTTTTTACTCCTGATGATCTTATGGACATTTCCATATTTTTTTTCTTGGCACGGGTATGGAATTTGTTAGGTTTCTTCTAAATTTTTTTTTAAGTCTATCCTAATGACCTAATATTTTCTGGGTCTCTCATTCTATTAAGACAGGGGTCTTCAAACTCGGCCCTTTTATGACTCATGGACTCACGCTGGATGAGGAATTCTGGGAGTTGAAGTCCATAAGTCATAAAAGGACCGAGTTTGAAGATCCCTGCATTAGGATATTAAATTTAGTAGCTAGAACAGTAAAGTGTACAATGGACCAGAACACAGAGTTGTACTTGATTGGTTGGATAATGCTGGCTCATGCATGAGGCAATCTACACTATGATTGGTTGCTGTGGGTGTAAATGGGCAGTTTCCCTTTTTCCCCGCCTTTTTCTTCTGTGTGCACTGTATGCTGTCTGGATTTATCTCATGATGTTCCTATGTTCCTGACTGTCTTGTCTGCTGTAAATCTAAATGTTAAATATATTTATTTATATAAAACAACAAGTTTGTGTTAGTGTCTCTGCCTTCTTTTAGATAGGTGCTGTGCAATCAATCCCCTGACACATTCAGATGTCCACCCCAGTTAGGTTGCAAGTCGAGTCAGCCAGGTCTTGCCCTCCATTAAGACTTTAATTTGTGCTCTGTTTCAATGGAAACAAGCTTTCTCCATGCCAAAGTCATCAAATCAGCCTCCAGAATTTTATTCCTGGATTTCATCCAGATGGGAGAAACATTTATATACCGTAATCTCTGCAATCAAACACATTGTTAATCCTGGCCCAAAGAGAAACCTGTGTTGGAATTATTTCACCTACATTTTGTACCATGCATTGATTTGTTAGCAGATGGCATTGAAACAGATTTACCTGAAACTGGAGTTAATGTCCCAAATTTCCTTTTAATGTTTCCTTATCCCATTTAATAATGCAAGCATCTAAATCAGAGGTCCCCAACCTATCAGCCATGGTTCACTACCGGGCCTTGGCCTCTTGGGCACTGGGCCACATGAGTAGCTGGGCAGTGCACATGCATATGTGCACATGCTCACTCCCCTCGTGCCAGCATTGCCATGAGTGTTGCACAGGCAGTGGCAGCACCGCTAGTATTGCACAGGTGGTAACGTTGCCATGAACCTTGCGCAGGCAGCCGGTGGGCGGTGGTGCATCATGCGCATTGCCACACCTTGTGCAGGTGGCACCAGTGCTACAGGCAGGCCGCGGCGTGAGCCTAGCACAGGGGTGACGGTGCAAGCCTCGCACCAGTAGCGGCATTGCTGTGGGCTGCTGCACGTGCCTCGTTACACTGGTGGTAGTATCACTGAGAGCCTCGTGCACATGCTCTCAGCCCTGTTTGTGTGGTGCACATGCTTGTGGCCTGTTTGTTCGTGCGCACGTTTGGTCAGAAAGGTTGGAGACCTCTGATCTAATGTCTAATCACTGATCATTCAGGCAACATGTCATCTTTAAACATAGCCATTTAAAATCAAGTCCCTTTCTTGATTCCTTTGACAGATGACAACACAAGCATTATGGAATAAAATATTAAAAAGTTAAATGGGGATCCAGCATGCAACTGCAAACTTAATCTTTATTTACAAAAATATTTTCAGGGTTCATATATTCCAGAAAATGAAAATGATAAAAGGTTGCAATCCAAAAACATGTAAGATGTATTGTAAGATGACATGAGGGAGCTTCGCCATTTTTCCTTTTGTTAAGTGTGACTTTTGTAATTGGCCAGTTTCAACTTAGTGACTATTTTCTGATAGAAGCCATAGCTTCTATCTCAAAATTCCAGATGTGTTTACTAGTGCAGAAATGCTGAGAACTCTTGGCTTAAAGACTGCTAGTTCAAACACATTTGAATCTGTAAGCAGTGCATTTTTTTATATAAGCCATACTAGAAATGGACATGTTCTTTGATTGATTGACAGCTATACTACCTAGCTAAACTTTTTTCTCTTTCTTCTATTTTCAGGTTCAAGGGGGCCAAAATGGCAGCCTCTACTTCTTCATCATCAGCTGGTGGAGTAAGTGGAAGTTCTATGACTGGATCTGGATTTAGTGTCTCAGATCTTGCCACACCTCAAAAAGCCCTGTTTACATATCCTAAAGGAGCTGGAGAAATGTTAGAAGGTAAAAGTGTTCTTCATTATTTGATTTGTAAGTCAAGATAGTAGTCCTTAATACTATGGTTGTATTCATATCCTCAGTATACAAAGATTTTTAATCTTAATGTGTTAAATAAATGACAGTGGCCTAGTTGATACATAAAGATAATTAAAAATGGATTGATTTGTGCAGTGTTCTAAGCCAAACTAATCAGACAACATTATGACTCATCTATAAACTGAACAATTCTCTTTCTTTCTTTCTTTCTTTCTTTCTCTTTCTCTTTCTTTTTCTTTCTTTCTCTCTCTCTCTCTATCTCTATCTGTGTGTGTGTGCGCGCTTGTACGCACACATCTTTCATGCAAAGACTACTGTGGATCACTGAGACCATATTGATTCTTCTTCTGAATTAGGTCTGTGTGAAGAAAGTATTTTGCCTAAGAAAGAAGCCAATAAACAAAAGCATGTCACAACAGAAATGTTGGCACTACAAACAACCGGCAGTGAAACAAAGTAATAAGATGGGCAGTGTCTTTCTTCAGGATATTGCAGTGCATCCATAGTTATTTGAGAGGGAAGAGGAGAGAGAACCAGTAAAAATATACGTCTGTCCTCTATGAAATGACATGTTCGCAGGACTGGCATTATACACTGAACATATTTTTCAAA
This sequence comes from Crotalus tigris, assembly GCF_016545835.1. NCBI lineage: Eukaryota > Metazoa > Chordata > Lepidosauria > Squamata > Viperidae > Crotalus > Crotalus tigris. The sequence continues at coordinate 472,090 of NW_024100476.1, forward strand.
AGAGATTTTGACATCATTTATTGTGGATTCTTCTGTTCAAGTTATATTTTTTATTGATTATGTGCCATCAAATCAGAAATCATTCTTAATAGCCACGTAGCTAGACCTTCTCCACAATAATCCATTCCCAACTTAGCCTTTTAGGATTGCCAACAGAATACCCATCATTACTGCAGTTGAGTTCATCCTCTTCTTCTATCCCAGCATTGTGGACTTCTCAAGGAAAATGTGTATAATTGTAGTTAGTATGTGAATATTGCAGTGGTCAAATCTAGGAGGCCATGGAATGGGATGAGAAAGAAAGAATCATTGATGTATAAACTCTCTGGATGTTCAAGATTCTTGACAGGGCAAATTAGTCCAACGTCTTGCAAATTATACCTTTCTTGCATTTTTATATTTATTGTAAAATGTAAAAAATGACTATCCTCTATCTTTTTCAACCTTACTCTTAATAAACTATTGGGAGGAGTCTGCCTGATGAATCTGCTTGATCAAGACAAATTCAATAGATGTCTTGATTAACTTCATTCTGTTTTCTAGGTTATTAGATTGTATGGCATCTTTTATTTTTTGGGTGCACCAAATATAAAGTGTTTTGCTATTTCCTTGAATTTCATGCAATCTTATTGCATTCAGGTTAGCAGAGTCTTGAGATCAGATGGGGATGCTTTTTCTGATGTTGAGATCAAAAGTTGATGCTTCTACCCATTTTCAAAAATTGCAGCTAAGGCTTCTAGGGATTATTTAAATTTCATTCTTATTACACCTTGGTTTCCAGTGCTACTTACTCTGGACCAAGGGCTCATGGAAGCTGCCATTGTAACTGTTTACCACTAGATCTTCCAACACTATGATCCCGCTGAACAACATGTAACAGATGCAAAGTTTTGTTTTGTTTTTTATAAATACATTTTTATTGAAAAATTTTTAAAATTTTACAAAAACAAAACAACCCTTCCCCAAACCTCCCCAACCCTCCCATTCCCTCCCCCGACCTTCCCAGAGCTGAATATAGGCTTAATTAAAATTTCTTCAAAAAATCTTTAAAAAGATATAAACCATGAATAAATCTAAATACATTAATTAAACAAATTATAAAATAATTAACAATAATATATATATAGAAAAACATAAATACCAAGAGAAAAATACTTAAAAGGAAAAAGAATAAAGAGGAAGAAAAAAGAAAAAGATAAAAGAAAGTATAATAAAAGTAAAAAGTAAAAATAAAAAAAAGTAAAGTCTATAAGATATTTTAAATTTTAAGTATAAGTTATTAAAAAACTAAATAATATTTTTTTATATCCAACTTATATTGTATAAAATCTATCCATTTTTTCCATACCGCAAAATACTTCTCTTGCGATTGATCCTTCAAAAAAGCCGATGTAGTAACAGATGCAATGTTATCAATCCTTAAAGTTGCTAAGAAGGATTGATACGGCATTCTCACTTTGCTGAATGGTAGTTTTTCCTTGCTTTACCCAGGAGAAGATAAATTCTCTTCAGTTCCCCTTCCATATAATTTTTAATTTTAATTTTATAATTTTTAAATTTATTCTTTCATTAGCCCTAAGGAACTACCATTGCTCATGTTATATTTAGCTGCCAAGGTGGCATTCTACATTCTTGTTGAGATAAGGGAGTGCTCAGTTTTGGTCTGTTAGTAGACTGTATCCTACAGTCTTCTATAGTATATCCCAGTAGAGAGGAAGTAAACATTTTTCCCTTGTGCTAACATCAGAGTAGGCTACTTGGCTGCTGTACGGAGGCAGATAGAGTATTCTTCTATCCAATTTTGAGGGGAATTTCACTCTCCCTAGGAACAGAAGAGAATAGCAGAGTTGGAAGGCACCTTGGAGGTCTTCTAATCCAATGCCCTGTCCAAGCAAGAGACCCTATACCATTCTAGACAAGTGGCTGTCTAGTGATGAAGTACCCTCAACTTCTGGAGGCAAGCTGTTCCATGGGTTAATTTCTCCTTAGTTCTAGGTCAGTTCTCTCCTTGAGTTTCTATCCATTGCTTCTTGTCTTGCCTTCTGGTGCTTTGGAAAATAGGTTGACCCCCTCTTCTTTGTGGCAGCCCTTCAAATATTGAAGCACTGCTATTGTGTCATTTCTGGTCCTTCTTTTCATTAGACTAGACATGCCCAATTCCTGCAACTGTTCTTCATACGTTTTAGCCTCCAGGCCCTTAATCATCTTTGTTGCTTTTTTGTGATACACCAGTTTTTGGATTTCCATTGTTACCAGCCACGTGGCCATTGTTAGGAATGATAAGCATATAACTCAACAACATCTGGAGGGAGTTAGATTGCCTTTCTTACTTTGATTGGATGAAGGATACAAATAGTCTACCTTTATTGCAAAAGAATACATAAACAGGAACCCTTCTATCAGCTATACTGATATGCCAGGTGTGATTCACTCCATGAAAAGATAACCAAGCCTCCATCACCCATGGGCTGCTAGCCTCAGGTTATATACAATGAAGTATTGAAATTAGTATTAAAGCAAAAATTCCTAATGGGTCAGATAGCAAACCCCATAATTTCTAACCAATGTAGCCATTGGCTATAAGTGGTTCAGAATATCAAGGTGTGCAATGTAAAAGATCTGGAAGGTACCAGGCAGAAGGGCTGGTGTCAGCTACACTTGGCTGGTACTACCGTAAATAACTGCATTGGCTTTTTGTGTAAACACAGTGCTGAGTAATGGTGATTTCCTTTCATTGTTTTGCCATAGCTGATAAGAAAGAGAACAAACTAAGAACTATCTTCTTCATGATGGTGTAGACATTTGCCTAGTACTCATTGGTGATACTATTTCAAGGTAGAAAGAATGCCTTTTCCAATTCTCAAGCATGTTAATTTTGTGTTTTCTCTCTAATTAGAACTGGTATGGAATCTATATGTTGTTTTGCCATTAGTGCAATTTTTTTGAATACAATGTGCCTTTATTTGAATATTTGAGTATTTATAAGTTAAATACTAGATAAAGCTAAACTTCATTAAAAGTAGTTGGAACGTGGTGATGGGGCCTAGTTGTTATTCCATTCTGTAGGTTCTGAGCTTAGCTTCCAGCTAAGCTACAGGTAATCCTCGACTTAACAGTTTATTTAGTAACCATTCAAAGTTACAACAGCACTGAAAAATGTGACGTATGATCGTTTTTCACAGTTATGACCTTTGCAGCATCCCCATAATCATGTAATCAAAATTCAGATGCTTGGCAACTGGTTCATATTTATGACTACTGCTGTGTCCCAAGGTCATGTGATCACCTTTTGCGACATTCTGATAAGCAAAGTCAATGGGGAAGCCAGATTCACTTAACAACCAAGTTACTAACTTAACAACTGCAGTGATTCACTTAACAAATGTGGCAAGAAAGGTTGTAATATGGGGCAAAACTCAGTTAACAAATGTCTCACTTAACAACAGAAATTTTAGGCTCAATTGTGGTTGTAAGTCAAGGACTACCTTTAGTCCAATCAATGACTTGATCCTGGCTGGAGTTGTAAAGCTGCCATGTCTATAGTGGGAAACTTACTTGTTGAGATACATAAAAGAATGATGGAGCTGATAACCTATTAATCCAAAGCAGAAAATTCTGTTGGAGTTCTGCCAGTGCTTACAGTTCTGTTCTATGTCTGATCCTGTAGGAGGATCTGGCAGGAAAGATTTGGCAAGGAATAAGTATTATGGAATTATATCAATAGCAATAGTTCTATCTGCTGTGCCTTACCTCAGTATGGTGAGAGCTTGTGGTCCAACTGCTTTTGAAACAGTTCAGCTAGTTTTGAAAAACAGTTATGTGGCAATGAAGAATATCGATTGAGAAAGAAAAGTTCAAAGCAATCTGTAGAAAATTAGCAGCACAATTCTTTGGACTTTGGCCTTAAACTCTCTTTTTACTTCTGCCAGTAGCTTTCTCTAAACTCGTGATATATAGGTTTTTTTTTTGTATCAAGATTAAAGTGATGATTATTTCATCTTCAGGTTAATAGGTCTGTTTATTCTTATAAGAGTTTCATTAGTCTGGAAAGTATAATTAGCTGTTTAGTGCCAGTTGTAGGATGGCAAGTTGTGGTTACTAGACATGCTGTGGAAAATTCCTGGTTATTTCATATTTGCAAAAATCTGACTCTTAAGAGTATTTAATTACAGGTCGTTCTACATGGGTATAGATTTGAGAAATTGTAAGATTGTTTTTGGTGAGTGGCACACATAGTGTATTTTTTTTTTTTTTGGCAAACAAGGAAGTAGGTTCAAAGAAGAAAAAATGTTAGCAGACCTACTGAAACAAGTTGCTTTTTGTTGTGATAGTAGTTGCTTCTCTTGGATTGGAAATGTACACTTGAATTTGAACTCTTCTGGGTCCTTAGGTTGGTTTCTGTACTAGCAGTAGCAGAATTCAAAAAGATAGTATGTGCTATCTACCAGAAGATAAGCAAGTTGAAATCCCATTGAAATAAATAGGCTTAAAAGATACTTCACTGTGTTTGAATTATGTCCATTTCTGACATTCCGTGATTAAAGATATCTATTTGTTCTTTGTGCATTCCACAACCTTAAGCGAATTATCTATTCTTACTGTGATTTTATATTGAGTTGTTGAATTCGTATGGTCTCAATATTGGCTGTCAGTTTTATGTCATAGCTGCTAGCCCAAGGAAAGGAAACTTTCAATTTATAGGGCAGATGCAGCTCACGAGCCTTCTGCAATCAACAGCAGAGCTTCCTTCTTTGTGCTCCTTCATCAATTAACCTGGGAAAAAATATTGATTTTTTTTTAAGGAGAATCAACTAGACCAGAAATGTCAAACACAAGGCCTGGGGGCCAGATGCGGCCCACAACATGGTTTCATGTGGCCTGCGAAGCCATCCTGGAAACAGTGAGAGAATGGCCCCCGCTGCCTTGGCCCCCGGGCCCTGGCCGCCCGGGAGCCAATGTACAACTTTGTGGTGGTCATCTATGCTGAAACACATTCAGTTTTAGCTCCACAAGTCCATCTGGAAACAGCAAGGGACCAGCCCCTGTTGCGTTGGCCCCACCTCCTGCGTGCGCGCTGGGGAGGTGTCACCCTTTGTTAGGAATGAAGAAATACACCATCGCCTGGAAGTGGCCAGCAAATGGCCCTCACCTACTTCACATATCTGGCTTGATAGGCTCCAGGGGAGGGGTTTCGGCAGGCTCTTCCAGTGGACCATGCCTTGCGCTTGCCCTGGTCCAACCCCCTTCTGCCAGAGACTCTCAGATCTGTCCCACTCCTGCCCAGGTCTCCACAGGCACCCTTCACACGAACGATGTAGAGCTGGCCATGCCCACCCAGTAGGCCACACCCACTCCAGCCATGCCCACCCAGTAGGCCATGCCCCTCCTGGCCACATCTACTCACCCACCCACCCCCCGAGGACAACCACAATGCTGATGCGGCCCTCTATGAAACTGAGTTTGACACCCCTGAACTAGACAGTCTTTCAAAGTGTGTCTCCCAGGCAGTAGTTGGGTTAATATTGAGAGTAATCAATTTATATCAGAATTTATAAACGAGACTACAGATAGTCCTTAAGTTATGACTACAATTGGGACCAGAATTTCTATTGTTAAGCAAGGTGCTTGTTAAGTGACTCGCACCTGAATTTATGACCTTTTTTGCCATGTTTGGTAAGCGAAACACTACAGTTGCTAAGTGAATTATGTGGTCATTAAGCAAATCCAGCAATCAGTGACTCCGTGATGCTGCAACCATTGTCAATACATGCTGGTTACCGAGTGCCAAATTTTGATCACATGACCGTGAGGATGCTGTGAGAGTTATAGCGTGAGGACTACTTGTAAGTCACTCTTCTTAGTTCCATTGTAACTTCAAACAGTCACTAAAAGAATGGTTGTAAGTCAAGGACTACCTTAAGATTACATATGACTTGAGCTCCAACAGGACATCACTTCACTGTTAATTCAAACCAGTAGTAGGCTTCCTTGCCCCCCAAAAAATCCTGCCCTCTTGATGGGATGGGGCAGACAAATAAGAATGTCTTTATTTTTGATGTAAACTGTAAATGAACTGCAGGAAGACAAAATGCAAAGGTTGCATGTTTGCCCCGGCCTACAGGGCAAACTTATTTTTCAAAGCACTAGAAGGCAAAACAAACAATGGATGGAAACTAACCAAGGAGAGAAGCAACCTAGCAACCTAGAACTAAGGAGAAATTTCCTGACAATGAGAACAATCAACTAGTGGAATAGCTTGTCTCTAGAAACTGTGGGTGATCCGTCACTGGAGGCTTTTAAGAAGAGACTGGACATCCATTTGTCTGAAATGGTATAGGGCAGGGGTCCCCAACCTCCCGGGTTGTGGCCTATTTGCAACCAGCCCACATGAACAGTGGGCCGGTGCGGCCACATGTGTGCATGCTGCTTGACTTGCGTGAGCAGTTTGCCAGCACATGTGCAGCTCAACTTGCGCAAGTCAAACAACGGGCGCATGCACTTACACACCAGTCTGCCACTCACACAAATTGACCTGATTGCATGCGCACCAGCCTGCTACTCATGAGGCTGGTTCCCCTCTCCCGCCCTCTGCCGGGCTGCGAAGCCACAAAGGTTGGGGACTGTTGGAATAGAGTCTCCTGCTTGAGCAGGGGGTTGGACTAGAAGATCTCCATGGTCCCTTCCAACTATGATGACGATGATGACACACCTCACCTTTCCTACTGCCAGAGGACTGATGAATGGCCAAGCATTAGGGCTAACTTTCCCCAATGCTATCCAGCCGCTTGTTTTTGTTCATTTGTCCAGGAGCTTAAGGTATTTTCACTGGAATTCTCTTTCATTTAATTCCTGCATTAACACCTATGTGAGATTGAGTGACTTGCCCAAAATCACTCTGCAAATTTCCATGCCTGAGCATTAGTTGAATCTAGGTCTTCAGTCATAATTCAGCACCCACTATACCACACTAGCTTTCATACTGGCTCTTTCTGGGCCCTGGGCAAATAGTCACCTCCTAAGTAAAACAGGATACTGCCCTGTTTAGACCCATCAACTAATGTTATATTGGCAGTGTGTTAAGCCCTAAATATCAAACGCTCCTGCAGCAGACTAAATAATAATAATTTGCAAGACATTCAGCTAAGTGTCAGCAGATTATGGATGTATAAGACTGGCGTAAGTTAGAGCCTCACAGGCAAATTTGCTTGCTTAATCGTTTCTCATGTCTCCTAAGAACGGAGTAGGAATAAGCCAACTATATTATGTCAATGAGTCCTGAAGAACTGAGTGCTGAGTTGGTTCCAGGAAAGCAGTTGAATTGTGCTTTACTATAGAGGGCAGTATATACATGCATAAACACACTTGCCAACTGATTATGCTTATATACAGTTGCTTTTTCAGCTTCAGCTACTCTGCTATAAAGCAGACTAAAGATTCTGTTTGAGACTGGTAGTTTGCAGCAATTCATTTTTTTTAAATTAATCTAAATAAAATCAAATTTGTTGGGCAAGGAACCTGGCATTCATCAACCCAGGCTTTTCACAGAACCATTGACGCTCTAAATGCTTTGCTGATGATTCCTACCTTCCATTGTGTCTCCAAGATGGGACACATGAAACTTTTGTTTCCTGTTGTGCAATTGCCATCTCAGTTTTAAACTTGTTTTGGGGGATTCGTGATTCCATTCTTCCAAAGAAAGATCTAGAGTTAAGCAAATGTGAATTGGGAAAATTATTACCAGCTATCTTTTTTAGATTTACTGAACAAAATGAGGGGTTTGGAAATGAGAGTAGCTCGTCATTTCTGTGTCTTCTGTAGACCAGAGCTGCTTATTCTGCCAAGAACTTATTCTGAAAATGGGCGATGCCATTTCCCACCATTTTCAGATAGGTAAGACATGAAAATTGTAGCATCTGAAAGAATTTTAATTACAAAAATCTACAACTGCTAAGAATCAGCTAAAAAGTAAGAAGACATGTTATAGTGAGGGAAACAATTATTTGATCCCCAGCTGATTTTGTATGTTTGCCCACTGACAAAGAAATGATCTGTCTATAATTTTAATTATAGGTTTATTTTAACAGTGAGATACAGAATAACAACCAAAAAGTTATAAATTGATTTGCATTTTAATGAGTGAAATAAGTATTTGATCCCCTATTAATCAGCAAGATTTCTGGCTCCCAGTTGTCTTTTAAACAGATAACAAGCTGAGATTAGGAGCACTCTCTTAAAGGGAGTGCTCCTAATCTCTGCTTATTACCTGTATAAAAGACATCTGTCCACAGAAGCAATCAGTCAATCAGATCCCAAACTCTCCACCATGGCCAAGACCAAAGAGCTGTCCAAGGATGTCAGGGACAAGATTGTAGACCTACAGAAGGCTGGAATGGGCTACAAGACTATCACCAAGCAGCTTGGTGAGAAGGTTACAACTGTTGGTGCGATTATTCGCAAATGGAAGAAACAAAAAATAATTATCAATTTCCCTCGATCTGGGGCTCCATGCAAGATCTCACCTCGTGGAGTTTCAATGATCATTAGAATGGTGAGGATCTTATCGATGATCTCAAGGCAGCTGGGACCATAGTCACCAAGAAAACAATTGGTCACACATTACGCCATGAAGGACTGAAATCCTGCAGCAGTTGTAAGGTCCCCCTACTCAAAAAAGCAAATGTACAGACCCATCTGAAGTTTGCCAATGAACATCTGAATGATTCAGAGAACTGGGTGAAAATGTTGTGGTCAGATGAGACCAAAATTGAGCTCTTTGGCATCTACTCAACTCGCTGTATTTGGAGGAGGAGGTATACTGCCTATGACCCCAAGAACACCATCCCTACTGTCAAACATGGAGGTGGAAACATTATACTTTGGGCATGTTTTTCTGCTAAGGGATGATGGATGCATCAAAGGATGATGGATGCGGCCATGTACTGTCAAATCCTGGGTGAGAACCTCCTTCCCTCAGCCAGGGTATTGAAAATGGTTGTGGATGGGTATTCCAGCATGACAATGACCCAAAACACACGGCCAAGGCAACAAAGGCTCAAGAAGAAGCACATTAAGGTCCTGGAGTAGCCTAGCCAGTCTCCGGACTTTAATCCCATAGAAAATCTGTGGAGGGAGCTGAAGATTTTTGCTGTCAAACGTCAACCTTGAAACCTTAATGACTTGGAGAGGATCTGCAAAGAGGAGTGGGACAAAATCCCCACTGATATGTGTGCAAACCAGGTGGCCAACTACAAGAAACGTCTGATCTCTGTGATTGCCAACAAGGGTTTTGCCACCAAATACTAAGTCATGTTTTGAGAAGGAGTCAAATACTTATTTCACTCATTAAAATGTAAATCAACTTATAACTTTTTTGAAATACATTTTTCTGAATTTGTTTGCTGTTATTCTGTCTCTCACTGTTAAAATAAACCTACCATTAAAATTATAGACTGATCAGCAGAGGATCAAATAATTTTTTCCCTCACTGTAAAAGTGATTTCTAGATATCAACAGGTTGGGCAGCCATGTCTTAGACTTAGACAATCAGTTCTGCAATTGGTGCCTCCAGAAGCAGCTGTCGTGAATGGGATGATAGGAATTACAATTTAGAACATCTGGAAGATACCAAGTTCATAAAGATGGTTACCTCAGAGATTGTATAATGGCATGTTTGAAAGTCGAGAATGGCAAGTAGCAGGGATCCTGTATTTGTGAGAATTGTAACTGGTCAGTTGAGAGAACAAGATAATTTTCTGACTTAAATCCATTAACTTAGATTTCATGTTTGTGAATTAAAATAACTAAATTCAATTCATTCCTTATATGAAATACCTCAACATGTACTGTCAAGTCTCTATTGTTGTCAGCTTGGCAGGCTATTATTTGCCATTTATGGATGAACAACCCATAACATCCCTAGAAGTAAAGGTTTCTTGGAGAATTTATTGTTTTCAGAGCCTTGAGTTTCTCCTATCCTTGACCACAGATAATGTGCTAGTCTTGCAGCAGTCTTGAAGGTCTATTAAAATGTAATTTAAGTATTGGTATCCATGACATGATTTTTTTTTCAAGAATGCATTTCGTTTAGAGTTTATTTAAAGAGAAGTGAAGTGGCATTGATCTTGTGTACAATACGCATGAACCATAAAATGCTTTGTTCCAATATTTCAGCATAACATGGCTATAAAGAACTGTCTCATATTATGGTAGTTAGAGCTTAACATCCATCTGTCCCCTAGACTGGCTAGTAATGGCTGTCTGAGGTTTCAGATGAAGTCTTTCCTAGCATTGTGAGGAAGTGCTAGAAATTAAATCTGGGATGTTTTATACCATTTGAATTGCCAATCATTTATGTAGATTTGGGCTATTTTTAGCTTACATTATTCATTCATGCAGTTCATTTAAAGCACTTATATGGTTGTCCAATTCAAACACTGCAATAATGGGGGTGGCTTGCATGAAATCAAAAATAAGGAAAACATAATAAACACTTCCATAGAAAAATCCCATACAAACCTTTAGTAGATAGTGAGGAAGTCCTCACTAGTACCTCTCTCCCAATGGAAATCCAGTAATTTTGTGTCTGGCCCTGGCACTCAAGGAAAAACCAAGTTTGAAATGTCTTTCTAAAGACCAACAGAGTCAACACCAAACAAATATTAGGAAGGAGATGGTTCCAGACAGGAGGACCTGCAATAGAAAAGGCATACATCCCATCAAATGGCATTAATTTTAAATAAAGGATTCAAAGTATGCCTATCTCTTAGAGCATGAAAGACAGGCCAATCAATACCTTTAGAGAGAGGTGGTCTCACAAATAAATTGGTTGTGTGCCTTATAGGGCTTTATAGGTGATAACCAACATCTTGAATTTTATCTGGAAGCTTATAGGAAATTAATGCAGCTGGGGAGGGGAGGGAAGGGAAGGTGCATGCCAGTGAGAAAATGGTTGGATCAGACCAAGAATTCAGCATACAATTCTCAACAACTGTCATCCAGATATATGAGAATCCATTGCTTGAAGAGGACAGTAGAAAATAACGTTGTTGCGCATATACTGAGTTTCCTGGAAACAACTGGCTAGTCATTGTAGGATCAGAGGCTAAACTATTGGTCTGGCTTAGTTTTTGTCATTATTATATGAATGTAGACACTTGTTAATTTATACATCCTTGGTACAAAAATAAGACTGTTGCTTTTTGTGATACTCTTAGAAGGTTTTTCAGGATCATAAATATTTTAGACTTTTTTTTGCTCTATTTACAGATGGGTCAGAACGATTCCTTTGTGAATCTGTCTTCAGCTATCAAGTTGCATCCACACTAAAACAGGTAAAACACGGTAAGTAAATAACTCATGAACTGTGTTGTAGCAGTGGATTTGTATGTTCTTTCAGATCTATCTGTATAGAAATTTAGTAAGGTAATACAAATACCTTACTGTTTTGAAAACCAGCAGGATAGAACAGAACATAATAAAAATATAGCAGATGTTTAATGAACCTATTGTCACAATATTATCCTGTGTAATAAAAAAGCAAAAACAAAGTTTTATCTATATGGTCTATTTAACCAGGAGATAAGATTGTAACTCCTATTACTTGATGCTGTTGTACTCAGAAAACAAGCTATGAACATTGCACTCATAGTAGAAAACTTTGTGAACCACAACTTTGCTGTTAATAAAGATTGCTATCTTTCTTTCTGGGTCATCTGGTTTATATCTCATTTCGCTTCATCATCTCTTCCTCCTTATACTTTGTTCATGTGATATATTGGCATCAGTTTACTTGCTTCTGAAAGGCTATCAAGATGGAACAGAACTCTGGAAGAAAGTATATGATTAGAGTAACTCTTTATGTAGGAAACTTGATCACTTGCTATTTTCAATCATACTCTGTGGCCAAAGAGATTGGTCAAGAGTTCTTAAACTATTGTAAGTTTTATGCTTGATTAGATGGCTGTTCTACCAGAGTCTCTTGCAAATTTTCAATTTTGTAGATATATTCCTTCTGGGTCTACAGAGAAATGGACAATTTTAAGGTTCAGAGCAGGGGTGTCCAATCTTGGCAACTTTAAGACTTGTGGACTTCAACTCCCAGAATTCCCCAGCCATCAGAATTCCCCAACTTTACGTCCACAGGTCTTAAAGTTGCCACGGTTGGATTTCCCTGCTCTAGATTAGTGTTTCTCAACCTTGACAATTTTAAGGCATGTGAACTTCAACTCCCAGAATTCCACAGCCAGCATTATAATACATGTGAGGCCAAGATTTTTGGAGCTTTTTTCAGGGAAGTCTTGGGGGGGGGGTCCTGTTTTCGTCCCATGTTAAGTTTATTTTAGTACAACATTGCAACTTTATAATTTTTTCCAATCTCAAAATAATTAACTCATACAGATTTATACAGATTTATAAACATTTACTACATTGATAAACATTCAATCCAAGTATTAAGACTATTGAAGATTTAATTTAATAGGGAATCCCTTTTAAAGATATTAAGAATTTCTTAACCTCCTTTGGAAACAGAATTACATATGGCTAAATGTAGGATGTCAATGAACATCTGTTGAAGAAGCTTTGGCAGAACAAGCTTGATGTTAACACATCCATGTTAAAACAAAAACAAAATCCAACTTTCCCCATAGTTAAGATTGTCCAGTCACTGTGGAATAGCTGTCTTATTCTTTAGGTTTGTCTACTTCAGTGAGGAAATATGACCTCATTGTGATTGGGCACTGCCTTAGCAGAGAATACAGGTAGTCCTCGACTTACAACAGTTCATTTAGTGACCAAAGTTACAATGGCCCTGAAAGAAGTGACTTATGCCCATTTTTCACACTTACAGCCATTGCAGTACCTCATGGTCACATGATCAAAATGCAGATGCTTGGCAAATTCGTATTTATGACAGTTACAGGGTGATGCGATCAGCTTTTGCAACCTTCTGACAAAGTCCGTGGGAAAGCCTGTCGTGTTACTATCTTAACAACTGCAGTGATTCATTTAACATTTGTGGCAAGAAAGGTCATAAAGTAGAGCAAAACTCACTTAACCAATATTTCACTTAGCAACATAAATCTTGAGCTCAATTGGGGTCGTAACCTGAGGACTATTTGTATGCCACCAACCATTTAAAATATGTCTTTTGCCCAACCCCTTCAATTATTCTGTTACCATTCATTGTCAACTGCTCTAATACTGACTGTTTTTTTATTGTTTTGCTTATGACTTTTCTTGGACTATTAGTGTATGTGACATTTTTGAGAATTTTGACAAAATAAAAAGCACCTGATAGATAAAGGCATGAAGAATCTCAGTGTAATACAACAACTTTGTTTTAGTTTCCTTGTGATATATCAGCTGTAACAGATGACAGAATAATAACATATCACTGTATGTGAAAGTGTTTAATATTTAAGCTAAGATATATCATAGCTGATTTTTTTTATTGGCTTGCATGCAGTACAGTTGTTCTAGAAAACAAATATTTTGGCCTTATTCATAGCTTGAAGGATATTTTCCAACATCTATTTATGTAGGGATTATCTGCACTATTTTCACTGGTTAACAGTTTCTAAGAGAAACAGCAGTATTGCTGGAATAAAGTCGGATCTAAAAGAGCTTTTGTAGGATTTAGAACTGGAGCAGTAGGAATAATACATTTATTTTCCTGCAATTGAAAAATAAATGTGAGGATCTTTGAATAGAATTTGTTTATTTTTAATATCTCTATCCTGTCTTGTGGATTGATAATGTCTTATGAATCATAGAATGAAAACAAATTGTTTGGATTCTAACTAGTTAATTTTCTTGTGATAAAATATTTTTCTGCTTTAAAACATTATGTGCAGATTACAGTACATTAAAAGGCTTAACCAAAGTTGATTGAAAACCATTTTTAATTTTCTGATACAGATCAGCAAGTTGCTCGAATGGAAAAACTCGCTGGCTTAGTGGAAGAACTGGAGGCAGATGAATGGAGATACAAACCCATTGAACAGCTCTTGGGCTTCACACCTTCTTTAGGTTGAAATATAGCAATATATAGCAATTTGTTGATGTGGAAAGATCCAGGATTAGTGTAGCCCCATTTTAAAACTTTCAGTGGTTTCGTTCTGTGTTTTCCCACAACTCTGATGACAATCCAGAACTATTGTTTTTTTTTCACCAGGTCCAATAAAGTATATTTATATAAAAAAAATAGGGTTTTCTTTTTTAGTCACTTTCACACTGCTTGAGGATAGTGTGATTTTTATAACTAAGGAGCTGTAATCAGTTTTCAAAAAAAAACCCAACCCCCTTTTTATTTTGAGATGGGAAGGGTTAATTATTTCAATTCAACAGTTCTGACCTTGAGCTTGCACAATGAAAGTTGACCAGGCAGTTGGACTTTTCTTGTACAGGGTAGAATAAGAAGCCATCGTTTTAAGCCCTAAGCTGTTGCTTTGAAGAGAAATGTGATAATAGGACCGGATCACTTGGAGGTCAGAAAAATATTAACTGTTTCCTATATTTAGGTTGTTGCTGAGAGTGCATTTTGACAGTTGTTCCTCTGTTAATTATGTGCGGAAATGGTCAGAACAATTCTTAAAAAGAGACATTGACTGTCCCACTTGCTGTTCCAGTCCACTTGAATAGTCTGTTTAGCAAATAAATTATTTTAGCTCTTGCCATGAGGTTGGATTTGGTATTTCTTTCAAGGGTTTGGTAGTAAGGAAATGGATTGATACCATATGAGTTTCAGTAAAGATACTAAGATTCACAAAGTCTACATAGGGACAAATAAGACTATAACTTGAGATTAGATGTTTTCAGAAGAAACCTTGGTGACATTCTCATAGCAAAGGACTGACCTGAATGAGAAAAAAAGGACAGGGAAATGACTGATTATGGGCAGTGGGGCATTCTTTATGCCAGTGTTTCCCAAACTTGACAATTTTAAGGCATGTGGACTTCAACTCCCAGAATTCCACAGCCAGCGTTGCTGGCTGTGGAATTCTGGGAGTTGAAGTCCTCATGCCTTAAAATTGTCAAGTTTGGGAAACACTGCTTTATGCTCTCTGAGCTTGGTTGTTTTCTTGCAGATGTTTTCATTATCCAAACTGGGTAGGTAATGCCATCAGGCACTGATGATGTCACCTAGTTTGAGGATTGAAACATAAAAAAACAACCAAACTCAGAGTGCGCCAAGGGCCCCACCATTCAACCGTGAGCCACAAATATTGTTGACTAATTATGGGCATGCTACCGATAGGGGCTTCGTTTCTGAGATCATGGTCTGTCGTACTTGGATAATGCACTGCTGGCACAAGATGATTCAGCTGAGATATGACAGACTTGATCAGGAGGGCTTGATACTGAAATGTGTGGGATTTGGAGAGCTCATCAGTAGTTCCTCATCAAAGTGGAGTAGGAGCTTAAGTAGGCTTTCAGAGGGATCTATGCTGAGCCTCTACTCTTAAGCTTCTGTTAATGACTTGGATAAGGGAATGCATACTGAATTTCCACATGAGACAAAACTGGGTGGGATCACTAATGGCATGGAAGAGATACAGGTACTCCTGGACTTACGACCACAATTGAACCCAAAATTTAAGTTGCTAAGTGAGACATTTGTTAAGTGGATTTTGCTCCATTTTACAACCTTTCTTACGACAGTTGTTAAGTGAATCACTGCAGTTAGTAACAAAATTGTTATGTGAATCTGACTTCCCCATTTACTTTGTTTATCAGAAGGTCACATGACCCTGGGACACGGCAACCGTGATTAATATGAATTAGTTGCCAGATATCCGAATTTTGATCACATGACCATGGGATGCTGCAACAGTCGTAAGTGTGCAAAAGTGTGCAAAGTCACTTTTTTCAGTGCCGTTGTAACTTCGAACAGTCATTAAATGAATTGTTGTAAGTTGAGGACTACCTGTACTTCAAAGTGTTCTAGAGAAATGAGTTAAAAAATATATTTAATGGAGATAAATGCCAAATTTTCCAACACGGAAACAAATCAGCTGGACAGGTATAAGATGCAGGATTTCTGGCATAACTATTTTACATGTGGAAAAAAACCCTTGAAACTGTAGCTGATGACAAACTATGAATCAACATGTCATCTGGCTCTAAAACAAGCAAAAGCTGTTTTTAACTGCATGAGTAGAAACAACATTTCCAAATTTTAAGAGGTAATGTTTATATCAGAAATAGTTCCATCCACTTCCAGCTGTAAAGGAAGGCTGCTCTGTGTGTGCAGATAGAAGCAGCCACCTCACCTCCATAAAACATCCAAGTGACCTGACTCACATTCAGAGAGATGATGCAATTCATCAAAGCTTTCTGCAAACCAAACAACTCATCAATGAGATTTTTTTAGCCAATATATATTTGGCATACAGAAAGGTCTTCCTATGGCAGTGATGGCGAACCTTTTAGAGACCGAGTGCCCAAACTGCAACCCAAAACCCACTTATTTATGGCCGGGTGCCAGGTGGGCGTGGCCCACTGGGTGGGTGTGCCTGTGGTGGTCATGGCAGACTGGGTGGGTGTGGCCAAGGTGGGCGTGGTCACCTCAATGTTGCTTGTGGGAAGGGATGCCTGTGGGGGCCTGGCAGGGCTGGGGGAGATCCAGGGGGTCTCTGGTGGGTGGGGCGGTGGGCAGGAGGTTTGTTCTGTGGGGTGAGGCAAGGCAAGGTGGGGGTACCATTGCCACAGGACAAGGCAAGGCAGGGGCCGGGGCAGCTGCTGCCTGACACCATCAGCCCCTGCACACACAGGCCAGCAAGCACATGGGGGCCAACGGTTTCCAGCAGCCACAGCCTGCCAGCTCCTCGACCGGCACACTTTGAGGCTCCGCAGCCCGCCGCCAGCAGTACAGAGGAGCATAGATGCAGTGGGTCGTGCCCGGAAAAAGGAGAGCATGCGAGACCAGGAGGGATGGGACAGGGGAGAGGAAAACCAGCCATGCTGGGATGCATCCGGCAATGTGGGACCTCAGCGAGTTAGCGGGCAGCTGATTGAAGAGGGATGCTTGCCATCTCGGGGGCATGGTGCGCGTGCCCACAGAGAGGGCTCTGAGTGCCGCCTCTGGCACGCGTGCCATAGGTTCGCCACTACTGTCCTATGGTTAAAATGCTGTGGAAAAAATACAAACTATTCGTCCTTTTCTTTTAATTACTACTGGCAGTCCTCGATTTATAACCACAATTGGGACCAGGATTTCCATTGCTAAGCACCGTTAAGTGAGTCGCACCAGATTTTGCAACCTTTTATGCCATGGTTGTTAAGTGAATCACTGCAGTTGTTAAATAAATCCTGAGGCCATTAAACGAATTCAGCTTCCCCCATTGTCTTTGCTTATCAGAAGCTGCTGGAAAGGTTGCAAATCGGCTCCAGGATACTGCAGTTGTCATAAATACATGTCAGTTGCCAAGTGCATGAGTTTTGTTCACATGACCATGGAGATGCTATGATGGGCGTAAGCTAGAAGTCGCTTTTTTCGCTACCATTGTAACTTTGAATGAATTCTTGTAAGTCAAGGAATATCTGTACTGTATAAGAACCGAGTCCAGCATAAGTTACAGTAGAACACTTTTCACAATTATTTAAAGAATTTAATTTTCCACTCATTCAAAATCGAGGCTACCGAATTTATAATGTTTTAATAGAATTGGATTCTGAAATGGAGTTAAAGATTGTTAAATGGGCTCAAAATATTCAAGAGCCGATTCTATTGGACACATGGGAGACAATTTGGGTTAGAAATGTAAAAATTACTCAAGCGCAAAATTTAAGAGAAAATTTTTATAAAATGTTTTATAGATGGCATTTGGATCCCCAAAAGTTGTCCCGCATGTATCCGAATTTACAGCCCAAATGTTGGAGATGTGGAAGTTTAGATGCAACCTATTTTCACATTTGGTGGACCTGTAGAGATATAAAAGCTTTTTGGATTAAGATTTGGTGGAATATTCAAAAGATTTTTAAGAGAAAGATAAAGTTTACTTCGCAGTTATTTTTGTTGGGTATTATTGTAGATTTTGATGTTAAAGAAATCAATTTGATGTTGAATCTTATAACAGCTGCAAGATTATTAGTGGGGCAATATTGGAAGAAAAACTCTCTGCCTACTATGGAAGAATGGATACTTAAGGTGTCTAATTTAGCAGAAATGGCAAAAATCTCTGCCTATTTAAAGGACCATTCACAAGAAAAATATATTATGGTTTGGAGAAGATGGATTGATTACATTCAGAAGAAATATGAAACTGAAAAGTATTATCTTGCATATGAGTAGATTTTAGATAATTATTAATAGTTTTAATTATATTATTATTTTAGTTTATAATTTGTTAACACTTGTTTTGAAAAGGAGTTAAAGTGTGTTATGGTTTTGATTGATAGTATAGTTGGTTAATGTTAGTTAGATTATGTTTGTTTATTTGTTACCCTGTAACCAGCTCTGTAACCAGCCTTTCTGGTTACCCTGTAACCAGAAAGGCTGAGCGCCAAAGAATTGAGGCCTTTGAACTCTGGTGCTGGAGAAGACTCCTGCGAGTCCCTTGGACAGCAAGGCGTTCAAACCGGTCAGTCCTAGAGGAGATCAACCCCGACTGCTCTTTAGAACGCCAGATCCTGAAGTTGAAACTCAAATACTTTGGCCACCTAATGAGAAGGAAGGATTCACTGGAGAAGGGCCTAATGCTGGGAAAGATTGAGGGCAAGAGAAGAAAGGGACGACAGAGAATGAGATGGCTGGATGGAGTCACTGAAGCAGTAGGTGTGAACTTAAATGGACTCCAGAAGATGGTAGAGGACAGGAAGACCTGGAGGAACGTTGTCCATGGGGTCGCGATGGGTCGGACACGACTTCGCAATTAACAACAACAACAACCAGCTCTAGGAAGTGGGGGAGGGGTGGGAGGGGTTTATATTGTATTAAATTTGTAAAACTTTTAATAAAAAAAAAATCGAGGCTACCCTAGGAAAGAATTTGGAGAAAGAAAATAGTCAGTAAAAGTTAACAAGTCAAGAGAAAACAACAGAAAGGCTTGTTCTACAATGTATTTGGGGTTTCTAGAGATGCCAGGGGAACATTTTGTGCTTACTGGCGGCTTCTTGACTGCTATTCCCTCCCAAGTGCTTACAATCTGCACATGAACTCTGATTATGTACAAACAAAACTCCAGCCAATATCTCCCAAGATGCAAATAGCAGAAGGGAGTCTTCTTAAAAAACTTGGAACAAAACAGCCCAGCAGACGTTGCTAAATGCAGCCCCCAAAAAAGAGCCATCCAGCCTTTATGTACTGGCCTGCTTTGCAATTCTTTGTGTTTTCATAAAGCTGAAAGGAGCAGCATTGGTGACATGGTGCTTAGGGGATGACTTAATGCTATTCTAAAATATCTATCCAATACCTCAGAGCGTGGCTATTTTCTACCAAGAAAAAAGCAATTATATGGTTATTCCCTTCTTGACAGGCTTCTGCGCACTTGAAAGAGGTTTGAGAACCAGGAATTCAACTGATGAAGTCTGCCTTCTTATTCAGCGGCAAGGATGGGAATTATTTCGCAAGCTGATCTTCTACTTCTCATGCAATAGCTAAAGATATAACAATCATGGCATAGGGTTGTAGCAGGTGGCAAAATGGGTCCACCTCAACATCAGGAAATGGCAGTGAACTGCAGTAGAATTTGCTCATTTATTGTCATGCAACTTGGGAGTTCAAAGGTGCTATCTATGGGTTTTTTATATGTTTTAACAGAGGCCTCCTTCATATGCTTAAGTCAGGGGTAGTCAACCTTGGCTCTTTTATGATTCGTGGACTTCAACTCCCAGAATTCCTGAGCCAGCACAGCTGGCTCAGGAATTCTGGGAGTTGAAGTCCACGAGTCATAAAAGAGCCAAGGTTGACTACCCCTGGCCTAAGTCAATATCCCCATGCAGAGGAATTAAGGAGGCAAAACCTGAAAACCTTGATTGGCTGATAAGAAAACCTACTTGATGTTTTTGCCAAGTTGCTCATAAGAGCATAAGAACAGGGTCAAAAAAAATAGTGGCATATAACTAGTGTTCCACATCAATAAACTTTTCTAAGGCAGAAGGGTTGGACTGATTGATCAAAACTTCCCTTTCAGCCTAGTTGTTGTTTTCCTCAGGAGGCAGTATTCAAAGTCCTATTTTTGGACTTTGTCCAAACATTTCTCTTTTCAAAGCTCATTAATGACAATGAAAAGTGTCCCCATGATAATTTTAGAGGACTGCGTCTAGATGGTTTTTGATTTTAGTTTGATTGGTTAGTTTCGTTAAGTAGCAACTGTTTAAGGTAACAAACTTTGGTTACTTTAAGATTTGTAGACTTCAGCTCCCAGAATCCCCCAGCCAGTAAGGAATTCTGGGAATTGAAGTCCATAGATCTTAAGGTTACCAAGGTTGGACACCCCTGATTTAAGGATTTTGATGACATCTCATGTCCCCTGTTATTACAGAACAATATCAATTTAGCATCCATTAGGAAGACGCAGAGAACTGATCTGTTCTATACACCTGTAAATCTAACTCTTTTTTTTTCAAAATCTTGTCTAATAATTTGCTCCAGAACAGCAGTATCAAACTCAATTACATTGAGGGCGACATCAGCATTATGGCTGCTCTCAAAGGGCCAGATAGACGTGGCTGGGTAGGCGTGGCTGGATGGTGACAGCTGGGTTGCCGCGACTATATAGGTGTGGGTGGGTGGGCGTGGCCAGGTCAACATGGCCAGCTCTATGCCGCTCAATGCGGCTGACTTGGTATGGCCAAGTGGGCAGGGCTGGATAGGCGTGGCCGGGTAGGTCAGGGATAGGCAACCTTGGCTCTCTTATGACTCGTGGACTTCAACACCCAGAATTCCTGAGCCAGCATGGCTCAGCTTGGAAACTTCTCCATTTCCCCTCAGCCTAGCTGGCTCAGGAATTCTGGGAGTTGAAATCCATGAGTCATAAAAGAGCCAAGGTTGCCTACCCCGGGTAGGTGCAGCTAGCCCAGCTCCACTGCTCAGGAGAGCTGAGTCAGTATGGAACAAACCGCACCAGCTAACTCGACGTGGGGACAACTCGGTACTCCACAAGCTCCTCGCTTCCCCAAACTGCCGGCAGCCAAGTGTGTATGCGCGCACTCTCTCACACACACATACCCCGCATTCCAAGTTTGGGGACTTTTATCCACAGAGAAAGGAGAGGTTCTTCTCCCCAAGCCCAGGCACGATTGGCAGCTTGCCACCTCAGATGTGAATAAAAGTCTCCAAATTTGGAGTAGTGTATGAATGTGTGCTTGCGTGCAGCACGCCAAAGTTCTTGGTTGAATTAAAAGATCTCTGGAGAGAAGGAAGGGTGGCAGGGATCTGCGTGAGGGAAGACTGCCCCAACAAACTAGCATCCTTCTTGAAAAGATTCCTTCCCTCGTGCAGGATCCGGGAAGCGCTGCCCCCCTGCCTCCTTGTTCTCCAGAGATCTGTCGAGGCAGAAGTTTGACTCTGCACTTGCAGTAGCTTTGCCCTCCATCTCCTGTTTTGCAGGGACTACCAGACAAGGAAATAATGCTCGGATGTCTGGGATTGGGAGAAGAACATCTGCTTTGGCATGCTGTGCATACGCACGGATGCACACACCTTTGGCTGCCGGCAGTTTGGGGAGGCGAGAAGCTTGTGGGGCTCCAAGTTGTCCTCAAGTCGAGTTAGCCGGTGCGACTCTTTTCCATATAATGTAGCCAACTAGACATCAGAATTAACTTCCTAGCTGGACAAGCTGTCTGCCAAAGGGACAAACCACCATGTAAAGTGGTGAATTCTTCACTAGACTCCTTCAAACAAAGACTAGATCAGTATTTCCTAACCTTGGCAGTTTGAGGATGTGTGGATTTCAAGTAGCGGAAATCCCCAGCCAATATGCTGACTTGAGAAATTTTGGGAAATGAAATCCACACGTCTTCAAGCTTCCAAAACTGAGAAACATTGGTCAACATATGTCAGAGATATTGTAGTGCAGTGGTCTTCAAACTTGGCCCTTTTATGACTTGTGGACTTCAACTCCCAGAATTCCTCAGCCAGCGTGTCTGGCTGAGGAATTCTGGGAGTTGAAGTCCACAAGTCATAAAAGGGCCAAGTTTGAAGACCCCTGTTGTAGTGGATCCTTTACTATTCAGACTGGGACACTGGATCTGATGTCCTCTAACATTCCTTCCAGCCCTAGAAATCTACAGTTCTCCTATGGTAATAAAGATAACTGAATTTTAAACGGAGACAATTTATACGTGAACAACATGCCCAAATGTCTTCTCCACTGCATACACTTCATAGGAATGTGCATTTCAAGCCTAACTCTTTTTGCATAAATGCTATGCCTGCTTTTCTGGTGCCCACATGTTTTTTTCCATATCCCCATTTTAAAATGAGCAGCTAAAAAATGGCAGAGCTGACGGGCTAACCATCATGAATCTCTTATTTTCCACCCTTTGTTGAACAGCAGCACTGAAGGTCCAGCATCAGTTGTTCCATGGGTTTTCTTTCAGCTGTTCTTTTAAACAATAATAAATGTGCACTTTGGGGAGATTTTCTTTCTTGGCTGAACTCCCACACAAGCCACCAGTGGGTGTGTTTTTATTGCCTTGCACCCAAGCAAAACCAGAGGTTCTTTGTTGCAAACTGCTTGGGAACTGGTTGTACTAGAAGCAAAGGAAATGCTGCAGACTGGCTGTCTAAAATTAGTTGTTAACCACATGGGCCTGTGCTGTTGCTTACT
This sequence comes from Crotalus tigris, assembly GCF_016545835.1. NCBI lineage: Eukaryota > Metazoa > Chordata > Lepidosauria > Squamata > Viperidae > Crotalus > Crotalus tigris. Next base: position 494,862 of record NW_024100476.1, read on the forward strand.
GATGATCCCCACCAGATGTATCTCTGTCACATGCAGAGAGACAAAAATCTTATAGCGCAGGCAAATGCTTACATCAGTTGCAGAAGAAATGAAAACATCCCCAATCTTTATCTTGATGGGTGAGGGAATATAGAAAATCCTGTTGAATCAAACCAAAGTATCTTCTTGTCCTTCATGATGGGACTATATGTTGGATAGCCTCTTTCCTTTGGAAGGGATCACATATTACATAATTTTGGACATAGGGCTATATTTGCATGCAAATTTTTCAAGAAGTTTTATTACTTCCTCATTTAATGGTTAGCTGCAGGAAACACCAACACATGGCATCTGCAAGCACTGCAACACACATTTTACTGTCCTTTTTAAGCCTACCAACTATAGCTTCCATCTATTCAGTGGTGGGGTATCAAAATTATGTGCAGTGAGGTTGTCCGCTGCTTGACACCATTCTGGAAAAGGGAGGAGCATGGAATAAGGAAAGAGAAGAAGAGAAATGCTGAGAAAAGGTCCTAAATACAAAAAACGAAGGACCCAACACTGAAAGCTTTGTGTGATATGGGGCTGTAAGCATGTTCACTTGGGTTTCTACTGTTAGATGGCTGTAAAGACACAATAATCCCATGGAAGAGAAAGAGCATCAGCTTGAAGCACATCACATATTTGATCCCATTTTGTGCTTGACAGCTGAGCCAAAATGCATATAATCAAGTGGGTTAATATGCTTGAGGCACATATCATCACTCAGGATATTTTCCTTAGATATCATGTCATGTTAGCTAATTCATCTGTGTCTAAAACAGAATGACAAATGCCCTTTAATATGAGACATCTGCCTGGAATCCCAGAAGTCAGTAAGCATGTTAATCTAGTATCTGTCATGTTACTGCCCTTCTTGTATGAGAACTTCAACTTCCAAGGTTCTCAGCAATGACCACACTTGCTGGGGAATTCTGGGAGTTAACGCCTACATAATGGAGGACATCCAAATGGAAAAGGCTTCCTTAGCCCTTGCAAATCAAAACCAAACCCAGCCTGGTGATAGTTTCAGAATAAAGGGGTGGGTTGTAATGTCCATTCTGGTAAAATTAAACTCTTGTTGGTGAGACACCCAAAACCATATAATAGGAGTGAGTGATACATATATTTCAGGAATAAATAAAAATATGCTATCACTTCTCAATGATCTACTTCTAGTTTCCATGTGGCACAAAACAGGCAATTTATTTGCAAAGTGATGACATTAATATTGCAACCTACAAAGCAAGAATTTTCCAGTTTACTCTTTAGTTGACGTAAAAGTTTCTAATTTTTTTTTTAAGAAATCAAAGAACTTGAAAGAAGAGCTTCAGTTCAAAAATGCTTAGCTAGGTTTTTTTCTCCAGAAGATACAGTTGTATTCATTTTTGTCACAATCAAGAGAACACAGTAATTTCCTTTTTTACTATAAATGCAAAATTAAGCTAAGATGGGTAAGTTACCACCCTTTTCTGCTATTCTGATTGTGAAGGACCACAATGCTTATCTCGTATTTCAGCTTAGATGCTTTGACACCATCTGTGCCTGAACAAACAAGTAGGTAAGTGTTTGGTATGGATGTACACAACTATCTTTGTCATTTTAAAAAGAGAGAGAAAATTGCTACATCCAACATCTCTTGTGTTTCCATGGTTGAAAGAGTACAACACAAATAATAAAACTGATGGCTAAAATTGTGTTGGTACCTAGAATTATAAATCAGTCCTTTTGGCAACCAAAAGAAGAGATGTCTTCTAGTTAGCTATTCAAAAGCATGAGTCATTTATTCAGAGAGCAGTACACCCAACAGAATATGTATACAAGTATAAATAGTAAAAAAGGCAAATTTGTTAATACCTTAAATTGAAACATACTTGGCTTAATGCTCCGTTTTCTTTCATATCTTCCTCTACAGTAAATATGTCCTTGATTTCTTTTCCTCTACTCGTGTACCGTAGTGCTTAAAAGTTTGTGAATCCTTTCGAACTTTCAATTTTTCTGTATAAATATGACCTAAGACTTGATCTGTTCTCCACACAAGTCCTAAATTTAGATAGGAGCCAATTAAACAAATGCAGTTAGATAAAGAGAACCCAATTAAACCAAGATGGACAGATATACTGACATTTTTCCATATACTTTTCTGGTACAATTCAGAATTCATGGTTCCATCGATGATAGCAAGCTGGTACATTATCCTGACCTAGAGGCAACCAAGCAGACCCAAACCAGGGTACTGTCATCACCATGTTTCACAGATGGGATAAAGTTTTTATGTTAGAATGCAATCTTTGCCTTTTATCAAAATAACACTTTTCATTCAAGCCAAAAAGTTCCATTTTGGTCTCATTTATCCACAGAATATTGTTTCAATATCCTCTGGCTTATCCATGCGGTCTTTCTCAAACTGTAGAGGGGCAGCAATTTGCAGAAAATAGTGGCTTACTCCTTCCAGCCCTGCCATGTGCACCATTGTTGTTCAGTATTCTCCTGATAGGGCTCTCGTGAACACTGATTTGGCCAATACAAGAGAGGACTTTAGTTTCTTACACATTACCCTGAGGTTCTTCAAGACCTCTTGGACTATTGCATGCCTTGCTCTTGGTGTGATTTTGGTTCATCAACCATTTCTGGGAAAGAAGCAATGGTATCAAATTGCCTCCATTCCTACACAGATAGTGGGCTGGTGGAGTCCAAACTCTTTGAAATTAGTTTTGTTACCTTTTCCAGTCTGGTGAGCATCCACAGCTGCTTTTTTGGGAGGGCATGAGAAATCTCTTTTGCTGGGAGCCATGACACACTTCTACATCCCTGTGTTGTGAAGATCAGACTTCTATAGTGATCATCCAGAATCCTGTTCTATAAATAAGGCAGAATTTCCCATATTCACACCTGATTATCATCCCATTGACTTACATACTTCTGCCACACTCAAATATGTAGATTTGGATCATTTTCATGAATGAATAAATGATTAAGAATAGTGTTTTGGACTCATTTGTTTAACTGGGATCTCTTTATCTAGTTTTAGGACTTGTCTGGAGAACCTATCACATTTTAGCTTTCATGTAGAAATTTTGAAAATTCAAAAGGATGCACAAACCTTTAAGCACCACTTCCTACTATTCCAAACCAGCATGCAATACTGACTGCATTATTATTTCCAGAACAAGTGAATTTGCATTTATTATGGGCCTTATAATTTGGGATTCTAAATGACTTTTTGCCACTGAGAATTATCTCACATAAATCTCTTCACCCTTATAAGGCAGGTTAAGCAACAAGGAAGACATTTGGTCTCATGGCATCCCTCCAATGAACCATTTTCTCTCTCATTGGTGGCTTACAGTTCAGGACATTAATCAAAAAGGGACGAGGCAAGCTGACCTACCCATGAAACCTAAAAATATTTTTTTAATGCTGAGCTAAATATTAACAGCTCCACAGTTGAGTTTGCTGTTTCTTTACCACATAGGCTTCCACATATTTAACCTTAACAGCTATTAAGCATGCGGATTTTTGAAATGCTTCCAGATTGCAAATTCACCTTTCTGGGTGGACATGTAGAAGCACTCTGCAGAGTAGTTTCACTGTTCTGCTGAAGGTGAAAGCTGCTTTTCAGTTTTGAAAGTGAATTTAATTGAGCACATACTTAGTTTGAGAGAAAGTAGAGGAAGAGGGGTCTAATTCCTGTATAATCTAAAATATTTATTTGTTAAATATTTATTTGTTAAATGTATATACCATCCATCCCCTTATCAAGCAACTCTGGTTGGGTATAAATGAAAAAAAATGGACTCCTTTGACTTTTCTAAGCCACATATAGCCCATCAGCCATGGGGTGATGTAGGGGAAAGAGTGACAGAACCTGGGGACAGAGTTAAAAGAGGAATCAGCCTCGAATCTCTACCTAGTCACAAGTGAACTAAGTCTAACCCCCTTTGAACTCCATTGACTCTTATCTAACTGCTAGCAGGTTCTAAACTTTAATGGAGAATATTCCTGCACATTGGCCTGAGTGTTCTCAAAAGTGCTTTTCCAGAAGGCAACTGGACTGTTTTTTCCTTGAGGAGGAACAAGATGTTTCACTTCTCACCCAAGAAGCTTCATTGGTTCTGGCAGGATGGGGGGGGGCGATGGAAGGATTAGTTTTGACAGGATTGGGGGGAGGGTTGGAAGGATTATACATACATACATACATACATATATGTAGGTCTTTGGTTATTTGGGTTTTCTCCCGCGTAAAATTGGAAGTGTCTTGGCGACGTTTCGACAAAGTCCCATTCGTCATCTTCAGGCTGGTGTTTTCAGCTTCGTGCTTCGAGGAGCAATGTTTTCAGTTTTCAGCATGAAGCTGAAAACACCAGCCTGAAGATGATGAATGGGACTTCGTTGAAACGTCACCAAGACACTTCCAATTTTATGCGGGAGAAAACCCGAATAACCAAAGACCTACATACAAACACTCGCGAAAACCTCAGAAAACAAATATATATGCAGTCCTCTGGTTGTTAGCACTCTCCTTGAGAGCTCTTGAGACCACTTGGGGGTTTACGTGTGCCCTCAGATATTTCTGCAAAGAAATATGATCCTTCCCCATCATGTCTTCTTCTTCCTCCTCAGGGGAAAAAAAACAGTCCAGTTGCCTTTTGAAAAAGCATCTTTGAGACAACTAGGCCTGAATGACTGAGAATCTCCACAGACATACAGGCATGAGTAGCAGTAGATCAGTTTAATTGGACCTTCACATGTAAACCTGATCTTTTGTGCCTGACAGGCCTAGAAGGTAGAAACTAGAAAGGGAGGGAGATGGGCTATTGATTCCTTGGCATTCCTGTCTTGCGTTGTTGTTGAGTTTTGGTCATGAATTGTAGACCACACAAGGCCATTCTAATCCAATGGCATTTCAATCGTAGGGTACAAAAGCCACGGGGGGGGGGGGAACCCAGCACCTTAGAAGAGGATTTAATTTTTTTTCCCCCTTCTCTCAACACATCTAATCTTCTCGTTTCCCAGTGCTGATTTGTTTTCTCTAAGAAATGATGCATTATCCAGCACCCTTGTATGTGACTGCCAGATAAGAAAGAACACATGACTAAGATAGCTACATTCTGGAAAGAAAGAAAAAAACTGATTTAGACCAGGCTGCAAAAAGCGAAAAGCGGCAGCAATAAATCTGGCCCAGAAATGGCCTTTGCCCTTACCCTTTCCCCCTCCCTCCTTTGCTGGATACTCTATGTAACTAGTTCACTGGCTGTGAAAAATGAGCAGTCATGACCGCTGGTTTGGCAGCCAGGAGGGGAGGGAAGTGGAGCCTACTGTTGTCTAGACTGGCTACTGCTGGCAAGAAGCCCAGTTTAACATTTACTCTCAGTCCTTGACCGTCCTGGGAATTTCTCTGGAGAGATCTGAACAGAAAAAAGGTGCTCTTCTGATTCTATCCCCATCTCTGGATTTGTACCTCTGCAGCTTCCCTCTTCCTAGTCTTTTGCCATTGGTTTGGTTCTGAATCAGGAAGCGAAAGAGCACACAGTTCATTTTAGCTTCAGTTGTCAGTGCTATAATGGGAGGGGGGAAATGTCCTTCAGATCAGGGGTCCCCAACCCTCAGTCCAGTGGACCGGAACCGGGCTGCAGCATGCCACACTAGAAAGGAAAGCCCCATCCACAGGATGCGGGCAGTACACAAAACCACGTCCCCTCCAGTACGTGGAAAAACCTCTCTCCAGGTAACCAGTCTCTGGTGCCCAAAAGGTTGGGGACCTCTGCTTTAGATGCTCATGTGCCATCACTTCAAAATGTAATGTAGGTAGTCCTCAACTTACAACTACCATTGAGCCCAACATTTCTGTTGCTGAGTGAAACATTTGTTAAGTGAATTTTGCTCCGCTTTACGACCTTTCTAGCCAGAATTGTTAAGTGAATCAATATAGGTGTTAAGTTAGCAACCCAGTTAAGTGAATCTGGCTTCCCCGTTGACATGGCTTGTCAGAAAGTTGCAAAAGCGGATCACCTGACCCTGAGACCCTGCAACCGTCCTAAATGCAGGTTAGTTGCCAATTTTGATCAGGTGAGGATGGGGATCCTGCAACGGTGGCAGGTATGAAAAACTTTCAGTGTCTTTGTAACTTTGAACGGTCACTAAATTTGCTCTTGTAAATCGAGGACAACCTATAATGTAGTCCAGCCTGTCTTCATCTGATGCGTTGTGCTGGTGGGGTGCTAGTTTCTTTGCCCTCAAATCCACTTCCGACAGCAGCAAAATTTGGAAAACTGTTTTGTACTGTTCACAAGTTCATGGAGTATTATGAGTGAGTACATGATTTAAATACATAATTTATCTGTCACTTTGTAAAAGGGATTCCCCTCCTTGTTTAGATCCATCTATGGAGGACCGGTGACTTTTTTCATTCGGAGGGAAAAAGCCCCAATGTTTCTGCCACCAAAACTCAGCAAAATATCAGTTTACAAAGATGTAATTTCTCACCAAATTCTGAAGAAAATTAAAAAGTAAGCATAAAGTCTTAAATAAACCACCACTCAAATAAACACATACAGACCCACATACACACCTCTTTGTAAAACTTCCCCAAATCTGAATCTGGCATGCATTACTCATTGTGTGAAAAATCTACTGACAGTGGTCGCACTAGATCTCTTTCTCAGAGTCTGTTAGTGCAAAACCTAAGGTTGGCTGCTCAGTCATCTCACAATCCTATTGATACCAAAAGGAAAATTGGCAATCCAGGAGGGTTCAAGTTAGTTACAGAAGGATGCAACTTATTCCTTTTCATGCTCTGAAATTCTAGAGCTTCATTTTCAAGGAGCTATTCAATACTTCTGAGTTTAAAAAAACATTCAATTATACTGGTAAATGTGCAATTCTCTTAGATCAGTGATGGCGAACCTATGGCACGCGTGCCAGAGGCGGCACTCAGAGCCCTCTCTGTGGGCACACCTGCCGCCGCCACCAGCTCGCACAGGCCACCACTGGTGCCCAGAGCAGCAGCCCCACCCAGCACAAAGGAGGCAAAGCAGTTGGCTAGCAAGCTCAAGTAGAGGTGGTACAGCATGCCCCCACACGCCCGCTGGCCTCGCCTTGCCTCGCAGCAATGACCCCCACCCTACCCCCTGCCTCACTCCACAGGATGAGCCTCCTGCCCACTGCCCTACCCACCAGAGACTCTCTGGATCTCCTCCAATCCTGCCCAGCCCCCACAGATGTCCCCCCCATGAGCAACATCAAGGTGGCCACGTCCACCCTGGCCATTCCCATTCCGTCTGCCGTCACCACTGCAGCCACTCCCACCCAGTGGGCCATGCCCCCCACCCTCCCCGAGGGCACCACAATGCTGATGCGGCCCTGGCACTTTGCAATAAATAAGTGGGTTTTGGGTTGCGGTTTGGGCACTCGGTCTCTAAAAGGTTCGCCATCACTGTCTTAGATAGTCATACCAAAGAAATTTCCAAAGGCTTTTGAGCCCTTCATGAAGTGTTTAAGTATTTTGCTCCTCATTTGACTTCTTTGATGGGAGAACGCCACACAGAATCTTTGAGGGTTAGTTGGTGATGATGAATGCCCATTTAAATAAAACGGAGTATGCATAACGTTTCCATGAAGAATCCACAGACTAGAAGTCAATATCCAATGAAACAGAAGCATAGCCAAGGAGCTTCTATTTCTCACCAAGGATTATTGCCCCTTCAACACAGGAAATGTATCACCCCAAATGAGCCCAACATTTCTGTTGCCAAGTGAGACATTTGTTAAGTGAATTTTGCCCCATTTAAGGACTTTTCTTGCCACAGTTGTTAACTGAATCACTGCAGTTATTGTTAGCAACATGGTTGTTAAGTGAATCTGGCTTCCCCATTAAAGGTCACAAAAGATAATAATAATAATAATAGAACTAAAAGCAATGGATAGGCAGACCAGAAAACATCCACATCTGCCTATCCCAGGTCCTGGGTAAGGACTCGATAGGTAGACAAAATGCCAAATCCAGTCTGAACATCTGGCTGACTGTGCGATGATTAATAATAATAATAATAATAATCCCCAGTGAAGACTATCCCACCTCCTTTATATGGATGATCTGAAGCTGTATGGAAAAACATCATCTGAAATAGAATCGCTGCTCAACACTGTCCGTATATATAGCCAAGATATTGTAATGGAGTTTGGCTTGGACAAATGTGCCACACTTACTATCAAACAAGGAAAAATAATGAAAACTGAAGGAATCAAGATGCCCCACGAAAATAACATTAAGAGTCTGGATGAGGAAGAGTACTACAAATACTTGGTATCCTTCAAGCTGACAACATCAAGCACACTGAAGTCAAGAAAAAGATTAGAGGTGAATACATCAAGAGAGTGAAGAAGATCTTAAAGTCCAAACTCAATGGAGGAAATACCATAAAGGCAATCAACACCTGGGCAATCCCAGTCATTAGGTACACAGCTGGAATAATGGACTGGACTCAAGCAGAACTAAAAGCAATGGATAGGCAGACCAGAAAAATAATGACAATGAATCACACCCTTCATCCACACAGTGACATTGATAGACTTTATCTACCAAGGCAAATAGGTGGGCGTGGAATACTACAAGTACATCAGATGGTTGAAGAAGAAAAAATGGCTTTGGAAGAATATCTGAAGAACAATGATGAAGATGCACTGAAATTAATATATCAGGAAGGCTTACTAACTACTGGAGAGACCAAACTGGCCTACAAGGAAGACCAAATGAAGAACAGAATAGAGGCATGGGAAGACAAAGCACTACATGGCCAATACATGAAAAAAAATAGCTGGGAAAGCAGATAATAATAAAACCTGGCAATGACTAAGAGCAGGAAAATTGAAGAAAGAGACCGAGGGACTAATTCTGGCTGCACAAGACCAAGCCTTAAGGACAAATGCATACAAAGTCAAAATTGAGAAGACAGCAACAGACAGTAAGTGCCGCCTATGCAAAGAAGCTGAAGAAACAGTGGACCACTTGGTAAGCTGTTGCAAGAAGATTGCACATACTGATTACAAGCAGCGGCATGACAAAGTAGCAACAATGGTGCATTGGAAGATCTGCAAAAAATGTCATTTGCCTGTAAGCAAAAACTGGTGGGATCATAAAATAGAGAAAGTCATAGAAAATGATAAAATTAAACTGCTCTGGGACTTCAGAATTCAGACAGACAAGCACCTGCAACATAACACCCCAGACTTAACAATTGTTGATAAGAAAGACAAAAAAGTCTGGATAGTGGATGTGGCAGTGCCTGGAGACAGCAGAATAGACGAGAAAGAACTGGAGAAGATAACAAAATACAAAGACCTACAAATAGAAATAGAAAGACTGTGGCAAAAGCAAGCAAGGGTAGTACCAATAGTCATAGGCTCCTTGGGTGCAATCCCAAAACAACTGGAGCACCACTTGAACACCATTGGCATTGACAAATTCGCTATTAGTCAATTGCAAAAGGCGGCCTTATTAGGAACTGCTTCCATCCTGCGACGATATCTGTAATACCATCAAACATCCACATCTGCCTATCCCAGGTCCTGGGTAAGGACTCGATAGGTAGACAAAATGCCAAATCCAGTCTGAACATCTGGCTGACTGTGCGATGATCAATAATAATAATATAAAAACATCTGCTAGACTATCCCACCTCCTTTACATGGATGATCTGAAGCTGTATGGAAAAACATCATCTGAAATAGAATCGCTGCTCAACACTGTCCGTATATATAGCCAAGATATTGTAATGGAGTTTGGCTTGGACAAATGTGCCACACTTACTATCAAACAAGGAAAAATAGTGAAAACTGAAGGAATCAAGATGCCCCACGAAAATAACATTAAGAGTCTGGATGAGGAAGAATACTACAAATACTTGGGTATCCTTCAAGCTGACAACATCAAGCACACTGAAGTCAAGAAAAAGATTAGAGGTGAATACATCAAGAGAGTGAAGAAGATCTTAAAATCCAAACTCAATGGAGGAAATACCATAAAGGCAATCAACACCTGGGCAATCCCAGTCATTAGATACACAGCTGGAATAGTGGACTGGACTCAAGCAGAACTAAAAGCAATGGATAGGCAGACCAGAAAAATAATGACAATGAATCATGCCCTTCATCCACGCAGTGACATTGATAGACTTTATCTACCAAGGCAAATAGGTGGGCGTGGAATGCTACAAGTACATCAGATGGTTGAAGAAGAAAAAATGGCTTTGGAAGAATATCTGAAGAACAATGATGAAGATGCACTGAAATGTATATCAGGAAGGCTTACTGACTACTGGAGAGACCAAACTGGCCTACAAGAAAGACCAAATGAAGACCAGAATAGAGGCATGGGAAGACAAAGCACTACATGGCCAAACTACTGGAGAGACCAAACTGGCCTACAAGAAAGACCAAATGAAGAACAGAATAGAGGCATGGGAAGACAAAGCACTACATGGCCAATACATGAAAAAAATAGCTGGGAAAGCAGATAATAATAAAACCTGGCAATGGCTAAGAGCAGGAAAATTGAAGAAAGAGACCGAGGGACTAATTCTGGCTGCACAAGACCAAGCCTTAAGGACAAATGCATACAAAGTCAAAATTGAGAAGACAGCAACAGACAGTAAGTGCCGCCTATGCAAAGAAGCTGAAGAAACAGTGGACCACTTGGTAAGCTGTTGCAAGAAGATTGCACAGACTGATTACAAGCAGCGGCATGACAAAGTAGCAACAATGGTGCATTGGAAGATCTGCAAAAAATATCATTTGCCTGTAAGCAAAAACTGGTGGGATCATAAAATAGAGAAAGTCATAGAAAATGATAAAATTAAACTGCTCTGGGACTTCAGAATTCAAACAGACAAGCACCTGCAACATAACACCCCAGACTTAACAATTGTCGATAAGAAAGACAAAAAAGTCTGGATAGTGGACGTGGCAGACTGACAAAATTACTGCTAGTAGTAGTCAATCCTGCAAAAGGCATTGAACACTTATTGAGGAACTGCTTCCATCCTGCGACGATATCTGTAATACCATCAAACATCCACATCTGCCTATCCCAGGTCCTGGGTAAGGACTCGATAGGTAGACAAAATACCAAATCCAGTCTGAACATCTGGCTGACTGTGCGATGATTGAGAATAATAATAATAATAATAGACAAATTTGCTATTAGTCAATTGCAAAAGACAGCCTTATTAGGGACTGCTTCCATCCTGCGACGATATCTGTAATACCTTCAAACATCCACATCTGCCTATCCCAGGTCCTGGGTAAGGACTCGATAGGTAGACAAAATGCCAAATCCAGTCTGAACATCTGGCTGACTGTGCGATGACCCATAATAATAATAATAATAATAATAAAGTTGGAAGGGACCTTGGAGGTCATCTAGTCCAACCCCCTGCTCAGGTAAGAAACCTATACCAGGGGCACGCTGGCTGAGGAATTCTGGGAGTTGAAGTCCACGAGTCATAAAAGAGCCAAGGTTGCCTACCCCTGACCTATACCATTTCAGATAAATGGCTGTCCAATCTCTTCTTAAAGACTTCCAGTGTTGGAGCATTCACCGCTTTTGGAGGCAGGTTGATCCACTGGTTAATTGTTCTAACTGTCAGGAAGTATCTCCTTAGTTCTAGGTTGCTTCTCTCCTTGATTACTCCTGGGACACTGCAACCGCCATAAATACGAGTCAGTTGCCAAATGTATAAATTTTAATCATGTGACCATGGGGATGCTGCAACAGTTGTAAGTTTGAAAAACAGTCAAACTTACCATTTTTTCAGTGCCATTGTTAACTTTGAACGGTCACGAAACAAATGTTGTAAGTCAAGGGCTACCTGTACTCTGGTTTTAACAGAATATATGTGAATCCATCCTTTTCTGAAACTGATGCATGTTGGATATGTTGATCCTAATTCCAGAATTCCCAGCCAATGCATACATTACTGGCTAGGAATTTGGGCAATTGTAGGTCAAAACATGTGTAGACATCAAACCTGGAAAGGTTACACTAGGCCAGGGGTAGGCAACCTTGGCTCTTTTATGACTCGTGGACTTCCCAGAATTCCTGAGCCAGCCATGTTGAGGGGAAAGGGAAAGGTTTCCAAGCTGAGCCATGCTGGCTCAGGAATTCTGGGAGTTGAAGTCCACAAGCCTTCAAAGAGCCAAGGTTGCCTACCCCTGCACTAGGCTGTTTTTGGATGTATATTAAACCATTCACGAGAACAAGAGTAAGGGTTTTCTTTTAGCAGCTGAAAAGTACCAGACTGATACAGAGAACAAGAATGTTTAAATGGTTAGGTCAATTTTGATCTTGTTGGTTGAACCTGCTCTTCCTACAGCCTCTTTTCCCACTCATGGCGGGAATAGCCGTACGTCACAGCAGAAAAGTTTGCATCTGATAGAGCTTATCGGTGAGTTGTCAAAATCCACTCTGTTTGTTTGCTACTTGCACAATAATCTGGGAAGGTCAATCATTTAACTGAAAGGTCTTTCTTTCTTTCTTTCTTTCTTTCTTTCTTTCTTTCTTTCTTTCTTTCTTTCTTTCTTTCTTCACGCTCATGTCTTTATATGATTTAACACACATACATGTATGACCCACACTTCACTCATCTATTTTTTGACTCCTCTTGGCTATTATAATTAAATAGTAAAGTCTTTGGGACAGAGAACTGTCTTTCTGTTTATATTGCTCTGCCAATCACAATGAATAATTGTAGTAATCATTGTCTTGTTGCTGACCTGGCACGGATGATCAAGCCTTTGTTAGTGAGATGCCACCCTTTTTTTCTTTTAATATTTTTTTTTATTTTTTAAAACAACAAAACATAACACACATACACACACAGTGTATACTCCTCCTTTTTTTTAACAGCAATTTCGTAATGGTAATCTTCTATTATTTACATTCCCCCCCCCCTTATTCTTCTTTAGATATATTTGTCCTTGTTTTCCCATTGTTTCTTGTTTACATTTTTCTTCCTTCATACTATACCTCATACTAAAAATAATACATATTATTATTACTATACATTATTATACACACATTTTCCACTTTTGACCTTTTCACATTTATTCTCCTTTATTATTTCTAGTCTCCAACCAATCATACCACTTATTCCATATTAAATAGTACTCTGTACCTTCCTTTTCTTTTATCTCTTTCATTAATTTGTCCATCTCAGCACAGTCCAGGATTTTTCTTATCACTTCTTCCTCTAATGGTGTATTCTCATTTTTCCAGAACTGTGCGTATACTATTCTTGCTGCTGTTATTATATGTAGACTTAAGAACCGTATTTCTTTACTATATTTTCTGTTTAAAATACCCAGCAGAAAGATCTCTGGTTTCCAGTCTACGGGTTGGTCTATTATTGCTTCCATCCATCTTCTTATTTTAGTCAGTATTTTTTCGCAACTGGGCATGTCCACCATAAATGATAATATGTTCCATGTATTTTTTTACATTTCCAACATGTTGGCGAATTGTTCTGGAACATCTTGGCAAACTTTGCTGGTGGAAGATGCCATCTGTAAAACATCTTCAAACATCTTTCCTTGAATGCCGCTGACATAGTCAATTTTATGTTTATTTCCCATATTTTTCCCATTTCTCCAATTCTATATTATATCCGAAATTTTTTGCCCATCTAATCATTGCAAGATGCCACCCTTAACATGTTAGGAGTGGAGAAGATTTGCCAAAGGCACAAAGCAAAGAAGGCGAGCTTGCCACAAGCCTCTTTCAGTGCTTATGCTAGAATTTCTATGTATTTCCTGCCCCAAAATGATAGGAAATTATACCACTGACTCTTAATCATTGAGGTCAGATGGGGCTTCAGAATCTGCCCCAAAAAGTAGATTAGGGATTCTCTGCAGCCCTGGGATTGCAAGTTACTCTTCTTTCTCCTAGTCCAGGGTTAGGCAACCTTGGCTCTTTTATGACTCATGGACTTCAACTCCCAGAATTCCTGAGCCACCTATGCTGGCTCAGGAATTCTGGGAGTTGAAGTCCACGAGTCATAAAAGAGCCAAGGTTGCCTATCCCTGGCCTAGTCCAAGGCATATTGGCTTGGCTCCATGATATTCTTTGGAAGCAGCGTTCCTCAAAAAGATTTCTTGACTTAGTCTGCTTGTTCCACAGTTCACACTTCTGGTTCCTGCTGCAGTTACAATTCAGCCTTACACCTCATCTTCCCTGCCCCCTCCAGTCTTGCAAAATCGCTGAACTCAGCACGTCGGCAGTAAAGGAGGCTTGGCCTTCCTCAGGAAAAATGCCTTGCAAGACACGTCCCTGGCAGCTGCAGAGGTTTTTTTTTTTTTTTTTTTAACTATTTGCTGGAAGCTTTGCTTTGCACTGACACTTGATCTCCTTCTCCAAGAATTGTCAGCCAGGGCAGTCAAAGGACTAGACCAGAGCCAGGAGGGGTAACTATGTACTCTGGGACAAACTCATAGTCACGTAGCCAAGTTTATTTCTCTTTACATTCAGTTCTCGTAGCATGCAAGATCTGGCATGCAAAATTCATGAAGATTCTTTCTCTCCTAGAGTTTACTGGATTTTGCATCTGAGAATCTTTGTTGGTTTCAGTCAACAAAGTCTGTTTTTGTGAATTCTGCCTTTTTATATTTAATACTGACTTGTTTATCATTTGGAAGTGGGGGCTGTTTTCACCTCCAAAGTATCCTGGCTGGAAGGCAACCTTCAAATATTTAAATTGTTAAAATGAATCCGTGTTTAATCCAGTAAAATCTCCATTGATTTTTGATTTCAAGTATTCTGTCATGTTAGAGCTGGGTAGCATATCCAGAAAACAATGTTTGATTTAAGTATTTTCATTGTTCAATCCCAGAAGGTCCAGTGCAGGAAAGAAAAATCCATAAATATTAAAAAGCAAATTGGAACAGCATAAGAGCTGAATATATGTGTATGTATGTATGTATGTATGTATGTATATATATATATATATATATATATATATATATATATATATATATATATATATATATATATATAGCATAAGAGCTGAATATGTGCGCGCGCACACACACACACACACACACACATATTCTGAGGTTTTCGCGGGTGTTTTTATGTAGGTCTTTGGTTATTCGGGTTTTCTCCCGCGTAAAATTGGAAGTGTCTTGGCAATGGTTCGACAAAGTCCCATTCGTCATCTTCAGGCTGGTATTTTCGGCTTCGTGTTTCTAGGAGCACACATTGCTCCTAGAAGCACGAAGCCGAAAACACCAGCTGAAGATGACGAATGGGACTTTATCGAAACGTTGCCAAGACACTTCCAATTTTACATGGGAGAAAACCCGAATAACCAAAGACCTACATACATACATACATACATACATACATACATACATACATACATACATGTTTTTAAAGCAAAATACTAATCCTAGAGAGAACATGTTGAAAAAGTATTTTGCTTACTTTTTTCTAGCACACATGATCTGGAGACAATTGAAAGATTTCACAAAGTTATTTTGTTTATTCTTTCATAAATTTGTCAGATATAGATAAGAACTTTCTTCTTTGAATATGTAAATCACAAGGGTAAGATCAGTGGTGGGATTCAGCTGGTTTGCACTAGTTCAACAGAACCAGTAGCTAATTTTTGTTGCCCAGGCCTAGAATGGACTTCCGGAAGCGGCATCCACACAGAGAACTGGTTGTTCACATATCTGAATCCCACCAATGGGTAAGATGCACCATTTGCTGAATCTATTTCCCAACAGGATAGAGGAATTTTTTTGTTCAGATCTTCTTGGCTTCTACTTTCAACTTACCTCAAAAATTGTGGTTGATGGTGGAGAATGGTGGAAACTAAATTCTCACTTGGTGGGAAAGCAGGAAAATCATTAATGGCAATCAATTTTTGAAGACTGTAACTTCCTCCTTTCGCTTTGTCTTTTGAAAAAACAGTCCAGTTACTTTTTGAAAAAGCACCTTTGTGACTATCTGAACACAACAACTAGCAATCTGATCACAATAACTTGGTAAAGTATACAATTTAATATTTTAGGGCCCTTACTCTACAAAATGTACCAAGTTGAGGAAGCTGTAACAAAACTGTGTGTGCTGCTGCCCACTGATCATAAAAAGCCATTTTTTCTCTGCAGGGAAGACCAAGCTAAAACTGCAGTGAAATTGTTACTTGTTCTAACTGGTTCAGAAAGGAAACTGACACATATTTTCACTTGATACCAGATTTTTTAATTCACTGATTATGTGCCATCAAATCATTTTTGACTCCTAGTGACCACATAAATAGATTTTCTCTGTAGATAGATAGATCTGTACTCAGCTTGGTCCTTCAGGTCCTCCAATGATGCGTTCACTACCATTGTACCGTATATTCTGGCGTATAAGGCGACCCAGCGTATAAGACAACCCCCATCTTCAGCGCCGAGTCGCATGCCTAGAAAGTCATCTTATACGCCGGAAACTACCATAATTTTCGGCGTGTAAGACGACTTGGCATATAAGACGACCCCTGACTTTGGCGCCGAGTTTAACGCTTGCGAAAGTCGTCTTATACGCCGGAAAGTACGGTAACTGAGTTCACAAACTTTGCTGCTTGTTATCCTCTTCTCTTTCCTTCCACTTTTCCCAACATTGGACTCTTCTCCAGAAAACTGGGTCTTCACATAAGGTAGGATAATTTAAGTCTGGTTATTTGTACCTCAAATGAGAATTCTGAGTTCATTTGTTCAATAATCAGTTGGTTTGTTTTCATGACGGTCCACAGTATTTTTAGGAGTTGTCTTCTTGATATCCGACGAGTCTTCCAAATTCTAGAATCTTATGCCAACAGAAAGACTTCAACAAATGTTTTAAAATACTTTTCCACCCCAAACTCTCCAAATAAGATTGTCAACTGTTTTCAGTATCAGCTAAATCCCCTGTGCATTGTTAGACTCATTCCTTAGTAAATATGCTGGACTACAGCTTTAGAAGTGCCTTGTGACAGTTTCATTGAAAATGGCTCAAACTTTGTTTTTTTGACCCTGCGCCACACCGAGAATGCTGTATTAACGTTTCAGTAGAATGTGGAAGAAAAACGGAGTGATGTTGTAGCCCTTATGTCTCCAACCTGGTGGTTGCATTTGCCTAAAATTCCCAGCAGCCACAGGCAGAGTAATTCATGGTTTGCTAGCTTAGATATAGGAAATTCAACCCAAAGAATCTTGACAAACAGGCACCAGGGTGGGGAACTATCATCCATATCAGATTTCTGTTGTTTTATAGCTTAGTTACTGTTCAGCTCAGTGTTTGTCAACCTCAGCAACTTTAAGGTGTGTGGACTTCGACTCCCAGAATTCCCCTAGTCAATATGGCTAGAGGAATTCTGGGAGTTGAAGTCCACACCTCTTAAAATTGCTGAGATTGAGAAATACTGGTGCAACTGTTTGCACTCTTCGGCCTAGACACATCCATCCACAATCTAGTTCCATAATAAATGTTAACCCAGAATAACAAGTATTTCCTTATCTTTGTATTTGATTAGGCTTTTAGTGTAAAGAATTGAAGAATTATAGTTGTGGTCATGGAACAAAATGTACACTTATGTGGATATAAATCTTTCTTGTAAAATAACTATATCTCCTACTTTACCAAATTAGTCCTGAAAAGGAGTATATTAGATGTCTGTAATAAAGACTAAAAACAAGCCATCAAGTATTAAAACCAATTATTAACAGAACAAGCAGTTATTCTGCTTCCAAGCGGAATAAACAGTAACATAGGTAACCGGCTGCCCAGTTGAGTTGCCTTTCTGTTTAAAGCTGAGTAATTTCTAACTCTGTTTATGGATATACAAATCAGCATATGCATTTTTAAAGTCATTTATACCTTATCTTTGTTTGAACCAGCATGCATTGCAACAAAGAGTGGTTAAATGGGCAATAGAAACTTAGATGCATTCCTTCTTGTGTTTTTCTACTTTGGTGCTACCGTGTTTCCTCGAAAATAAGCCCCCCCCCCCCAAAAGACCGACCCTGATTTTGGGGGGGTGGACTTAATATAAGCCCTATTCCAAAAATAAACCCTAGTTAGGACCTCTGCCCACTCCATCCCACCTTGCTGCTGCAATGGGGCAGGGGGCCGCGCGGCACATGCTGCCACTGCCAGCACAACGAGGTAAGGCAGGTGGGGGAGGTTGCTAATTGAAGAACCGCAGTGACTCACTTAGCAGATGTGGTGAGAAAAGCCATAAAATGGGACAAAACTCACTTAACAAATTTCTCACTTAGCAACATAAGTTTTGGGCTCAGTTGCAGTCATAAGTCGAGGACTCCCTGTGTATGTAAAGTTTGCTATTTGCTAATTTAATTTTAGTTTTTATCTTTCCACAAGCCATTGTTTCAACTGTTGATTCAGTACAGATAGTCCTTGACTTACAACCATTCAAAGTTACAATAGCACTGAAAAAAAGTGACTTACAACCAGTCCTCAATTTATGACTCTTGTAGCATCCTCACGGTCACTGATCAAAATTCAGATGCTTGGCCATCCTAGCGTGTATTTATGGCAGTTGCCATAAGTGTCCCGAGGTCATGTGAACATCATTTGCGATCTTCCCAGCTGGCTTCCGACAAGCCACATCAAGGGGGAAAAGCTGGATTCACTTAACAACTGCAGTGATTTGCTTAACAACCATGGCAAAAAAGGTTGGAATGTCAGGCATGACTCAATAACTGCCTTGTTTAGCAACTGAAAATCTGGTCCCAATTTGGTTGTAAGTCAAGGAGTATCTGCATCTTGAACCAAGACTGACAAAGCAATCCTTCGCCTTTTACAGTTTCTTTACTATACTGTTTTCATCACCATTTTTAATTATTCAAATTCATGTGAGCAGACTCCCAACAGCCAATCAGAGTCAAAAGATCAGGTCCACAGTGAAGGTCCAATTAAACTGATTTATTGTTAACTCATGCCTATGCACACAGGAATATTCTCTACTAACAGCATCTGCTAGGCCAGGGGTAGGCAACCGTGGCTCTTTTATGACTTGTGGACTTCACTTGCAGAATTCCTGAGTCAGCATGGCTGGTTCAGGAATTCTGGGAATCGAAATCCAAAGTCATAAAACAGCCAGGGTTGCCTACCCCTGTCTAAGAATTTATATAAGGGTCAATGGAATTCAAGGGAGGTTGGACTTAATTTCCTTGTGGCTATGTAGAGATTCTAGGCTGATCCCTCTTTTAACTCTGCCCCCAGATTCTGCCACTCCTTGCCCTACACAACCCCTCCATTTTGACTTAAATCAGATGTTTGATTGATCTGAGAATTTGAGTTTCTCCTCATTTCCAGCACAAAATACACTTTTAACACACACAAAAACTGAAATAGCTTAATGTTATGGCAGATGTTTTAAGAAAGTCTGAAATGAGTAATCCAAGCAGAGAATAAAAAAGATCATTCATCTCAAAGAAGTACCATGAAGATGCAATCAAATATTGGTTTTTCACTTTTTCAGAGGAATATATTTTGAATGTAGCCATCAAAGCTAATGATTGTTATTATAGTTGCTTAAGAGTAGCCATAAATTGGTCAGTGGGTAGGTTTATTAGCTCATCCATTGTTTGAAGGATTTAATAACACCATCTGGTACATAATATAATTCAAAAGTAAACTCTATCTCAAGGGGGTTGTTCACAGATAAGCATATTTAGGATTTTATCTACAATTCAGTCTGAATTATCTTGATTGTTTTCATCTGAATAATAAGGATGCAAGATGGAATTTCCTCTTGTTTTAGACTCTGGGTTGCTATTGATTGTTTTAATTTCATAGCTTAGCAGTTGTGAGAACTATATGATTGCAAAAGTGCATATTCAGGAATTCTGTTAAAGAAAATATATTGTTGTCCAATTCCTTTCAGCTCTTTAAGAAGACCAGAAGGAAATTATTACTTGTCAGTGACTTTTTATTGATTTTTTGAAAGCTCATACTTGTGTCATCAGTAGTAAGATCTAACCAATCAGTCCTTTGTCAGTCTCTTTTTTGAATGTCTTTGATTCAGTTTTAGAAATGTGTCTTCCCCTTCACAAATTTCAGTTTAAGCCTCATTAGTAGCATTTCTAGTGAGCAGTCTGGTTTTATATCAATTAGCATTGAATTACCTGCTCTTCCGGTGGTCCAACCCTACGGGCCAACCATTTGAGAACAATATTCTCAAAATTTTCTCCAGTGTCTTCATTTGCAGGCATCCATTTGCTTTGTCCAGTCTTTCAGATAGCCTAGCTTTTCCCAGCCATTCTTTAGGATTAGAAAATGTGCAACTTTGACAATATGTATATTATTGTCAATGTGTTATATCTTCACTTTAATATTTTGTCTGGATCTGTCATCTTCTTTCTCCTAAGCAGCAAACATTTCTTTAATTCATGGCTATGTCTTTGTGGCGAGGTTGGCTCACCCCAGGCTCCATCGATTAAACAATGTCATCTATGGGTTCCTTGGTGTTCTCTGAGCTTGGTGGTTTCCTTGCAGACGTTTCATTACCAATGAAACGAGGTAACTTCATCAGTGCACTGATGATGTTACCTGGTTTGGTAATGAAACATCTACAAAATACCCACCAAGCTTAGAGAGCACCAAAGACCCCACAGTTCAACCGAGCTACAAATATTCCTTCTATCGGTACAAAGCCATCCATTGGATCCCTGAAAGAGTGCTGACCCTCTAAAACAGTGGTTCTCAACCTGTGGGTCGGGACCCCATTTGGGGTCAAACGACCATTTCACGGGGGCCGCCAAACAACGCAGTCTGCCATTTTTTCCCCCTTTTCCTTAGCTTTGCTACTTCCTTTTATTCTATTGGTTTTTGAAAGCCAATAGAATAGACTCTCTTGAATAGAGTCTAATTCTATTGGCTTTCAAAAGCCAACAGGAATTGTCCAGGCTGTCTCTGCCCTGCTGAGCCCGCCAAAAGTCCCATTCTGCAAACAGTGCTGCACCAGTTGAGTAGTCCTCGACTTACGACCGGTTGGGGGTCACGGCATTAAAAAGGATGAGAACCACTGCTCTAAAATGAGCCCCCTCCCCAAAATTTGAGTGGACCCACTTTATTGACATTTTGACATCTCTGATGACATGCTCTTTGCCCAGGTCTTTGGCAAGAATGATTGACACTCCTTTTCTTCCCTTTCTTTGTTCCGGCCCGGAATTGTTTTCTCTGCTATCCTTAAGTCCTTTGTTTTGCACTGTTTCTGTTTTGTTCCTTATTTTTAAATGTTTCTAACATTTTGTAAACTGCCCAGGGTATATAAATGTAATCAATTATTTTGATTGCTACTGCTACTACTGTTATTGTATCTGTGAATTTTTCAGGTCTGGGAAATCAAGACTGTTACTCCTTCAACTTCTCCTCCTATTTGCATTGGTTTGGAGCTGCATGTTGGCATAAGCATCTCTAGTCACATGGCCTGCCCTATGGAACAGCATCATTCAAGTGCCAGATGGCCCCTTCTGGCCTTTTGTAAGGCATTTCAAAACTTGGATATTCCCTTAGACCACAGGTCGGCAACCTGCGGCTCCGGAGCCGCATGCGGCTCTTTGAGCCTTCCCCTGTGGCTCCCAGCCTCCTCTGCCTTTGCAGAGAGAGACAGAGACAGAGAGAGGCAATTGCGCTTCCCTGCTTCTCTCTCTCTCTCTCTCTCTCTCTCTCTCTCTCTCTCTCTCTCTCTCTCTGTGTGTGTGTGTGTGTGTGTGTGTATGTGTAAAAGAGAGTGCACTCACATTGTTCTCGAGGAGCTGAAAAGCTTTCTAGGCGGAGCTCCTCCCTTTGCTGCGTCTCTGCAGGAAACAGGAAGGGCAGGAGAGAGCTAGCTAGCCCAGCTAGGCTGACTCAGGAATTCTGGGAGTTGAAGTCCATGAGTCATAAAAGAGACGAGGTTGCCTACCCCTGAGCTTCTTGGAGAACAGCTTGAAGCTTGCCAGGTGAGCAGCAGATGGGGGGGGAGAAAGAGAGAGAGAGAAAGAGAGAGAGAGAGGGAGGGGGAGAGAGAGAGGAAAGAGAGAGAAAGAAAGAGAGTGGGGGAAGAGGAGTGGCAGACCAAGGGCAGAGAGGGAGGGAGGGAGAGAGACAGAGAGAGAGAGAGACCCTTTTGACATCTAAAATGAAGATAACACTGCATATATCCTTTTTTTACCTGTGTGTGTATGTAATTTTATTCTCTTAAAGCATTCTCTCGGTGATCATTGTTTTAATAGTATGGATATTCCCAAGAGTCATATTTTTACTTTTATTTTTAATGTGTGTGTGTGTGTGTGTGTGTGTATATACACACACATACACAAACACTCTCTCTCTCTCTCTCTCTCTCACACACACACACACACACACACACACACACACACCTATAATAAAGATAAAAAAGGATATATGCAGTGTTATCTTCATTTTAGATATCAAAAGGGTTTTGCGGCTCCCGGTATTTTGTTTTTGGTGGGAAACGGGTTCAAGTGGCTCTTTGAGTGTTTTGGGTTGCTTACCCCTGCCTTAGACCAAATAAATTAATCCACCTCTAGAACTGGATCAACTTCTCATCTCAAATGTCTAAGGCAGGGGTCTTCAAACTTGGCCCTTTTATGACTTGTGGACTTCGACTCCCAGAATTCCTCATCCAGGGACGCTGGCTGAGGAATTCTGGGAGTTGAAGTTCACAGGTCATAAAAGGGCCAAATTTGAAGACCCCTTCCTTAGACATTTGAGTTGAGAAGTTGAACCAGTTCTAGAGGTGGATTAATTTATTTGGCCTATATGGACTAAAAGTAAAATGTTTTTAGACCCAGACGTATGCTATATTATTTTATATATTATATTTTTATTTTCCATTTAAATCATTTGTCTGGCTCATAATCACTACTGTGTGATGGGCAGCTACATGAATTGTTTAAATAAGTACAAAATAATCTGTTTAATATTATGCAAGAGACCGGCTTTTGTGCTCTCCATTTTCTCTTCTGACAAGAGATTCCTCAAGTCTTCCTTGTTTCTTGCTGTTGAAGGGAATCATTAACATATCTGAGGTTGCTGATGGTTCTTCCAGCAATTTTAATTCCAGTTTCTGTTTCTTTTAATCCAAAATTTCTCCTTATGTATTCTACATGTATGTTAAATAAGATGAATTATACAAGCTCGGCATACCACTTTTGCTATTTTCAACCCCTTAGCTGATCCATATTTCATTCTAACTACAGGTCCCCGATTATCATACACATTTTTTCAAAGCAGATGAAGTTGTCTGCTACACCCATGTTCTTAAAAACTATCCATAACTTGTTCTGGTTTACACAGTTAAAAACATTAAAGCAAAAACAGATTTATTTATTTATTTATTTTGCATTTCTCTTGTCCTTTTCATTATCTATTTCATCTGGATTTCATCATTCTTGCGGTTTCATTGTTAATACACTAATATATTCTAGGACCCAATCAACTTTCCAGTGATGATCTGAGAACTTTCTTATGTATCTGTTTTATATCATTTTTATAGCTTCTTCCTAGTCCAGTGTTTCTCAACCTTGACAATTTTAAGGCATGTGGACTTCAACTCCCAGAATTCCACAGCCAGCAATGCTGGCTGTGGAATTCTGGGAGTTGAAGTCCACATGCCTTAAAATTGTCAAGGTTGAGAAACGCTGTCCTAGTCCCTTTCTCCACTAGATCGTTGCCTTCCTTGTTTTCTTTCAGCCCCAACTCTGCATGAAAGAATTCTCTCAATGCCTGCAATTTTCTTAAATCTTTCATCATCCCCACTGTATGATTATCTTCACTCTTTTTTGTGCTGCTTATTTAGATATAAATCCTCGGTTTCTATTGTCCTTCAGCAGAACTCAGCATCTTATTAGGCAGATTTTCCTTTGTTGTCTACCCTTTTACTATCTGGTTTTGTTTTGTTTTCTTTTTCCAGTTATTTTCAGAAATTTTAGCAAAGATTCATTTCATTTTGCTTTTCCAGGTTATTTGTCTTTGTTTCAATATCAGCTCAAGAGTTTTTCAGGCTATTTATCAAATCAAAACCATTTATTGATTGATTCATACATAATCCAGGAAATGTATTCTTCCTCACCTACTGAATACTGGAGAGGTATTATCGTATTGATATCATGACTGTACTTGTTTTCTGTTTTATTTTATTTGTTTTTTTTTGCAAGGAGCTGCAATCAACACTGGCTCTTGGTTTTGCTGACTGAATACAATTTCTCCATCCTTGCTTGCAAAATATATAGTCAGTTGGATTTCAGTACTGTATTGTCCTATCTGGAGATAGCCATATATAAAGTCATATCTGAGGTAGTTGAACAAAATGATTGCTATAAACACAGAGGGTTTCTTTTATAAGTTCTGTAGAACTCCTGCTTTGTTTTCACATTGAGGGCAAATTTTCCAATTATCCCAGGTGCTGTTTTTTTTTTTTTTTTTTTTTTTTTTTTTTTGATGTTGTGTTAACACGATGTTGCAGATCACCCTGGAATATCTGCTGCCCTCTGGTCCTGTAATTGGAACTGGACCTGAGATCACCATAATATTGGTGGCTTGCTTTGGAATCAAAAGCTAGAAAAGCTAAAACTAGTCTAACATTGTTAGGATTGTACCCAGGTGCTGGCTTTGACACTCTTTTGTTAATGATAGCCAGTCTTTTTTTTTTTCCTGTAATTTTCTAGTCCTCAGCAGATCTGTTAATCCCCTGATTTGAAGTGACTTATTCTCGTCCAGGGGTAGGCAACCTTAGTTCTTTTATGACTCGTGGACTTCAACTCCCAGAATTCCTGAGCCAGCCACGTTGAGGGGAAAGGGAGAGGTTTCCAAGCTGAGCCATGCTGGCTCAGGAATTCTGGGAGTTGAAGTCCACGAATCATAAAAGAGCCAAGGTTGCCTACCCCTGTCTAGTCTATTCCTGTTTGTGATCTTCAGAAGATCTAATGTTAAACCTTGATATTTATGTTCTGACATCAAGTTTACTATGGTTCACGTTACTGGCACTACACAGGTCAAGGGTGTGTATGTGTGTCTCTGTGGATTTGTGTTCTTCACATATTTCCATGGATGATTAAAGCTGAAGTTTCTTGAACTTCAGTTTTAATCATCCATGGAAAAAGTACCAGTGCTACTCTCCCTCTGCTTTTCCATCCTAGTTGCTCGGATACCTTCTCCTCTTGCAGACTCAACTTCCAGTATCAATTTGGGATTATTCTGATTGTAAATTTCCATCTGGTCTTCTGGGGGGAATGCTGGAGTGGGGTTCCATTTCTTTCTCTAGTACAGGGGTCTCCAAACATGGCAACTTTAAGACTTGTGGACTTCAATTTTCAGAAATTCTCAGTTAGCTATGCTGGCTGGGAAATTCTGGGAGTTGAAGTCCACAAGTCTTAAAGTTGTCAACACCCCTGCACTAGTAAATTTGACTTAGTCAAGCCCCTCTTTTATCAGGATGTACACATTGGACAGAAAAGTTGATTGCATCATTAGGATGCAAAGGCCATCAATGAAGTCAATATAAATTGATCCTCCTGCTATCCACTGGGATAAGGGATCTGAAACATCTGTGTTGGGTATGTGTCTACCAATACTTTGAAGCTCTTTGATATGGATCCCCAACCTAAGGTAAAGTATCTTAGTACTTTTAGACCAAAATGGACAATAGTTCATTGTGTCAGCACTGGATGAATCTGATTGCTGCCATTTTCATTTTCAAATAATAGTTGTGGTATGGGTACATGAGACAGAAAAGAAAGCATCAAGATGAAGACATTAGCACATGCAGAAGACCTTTTTTTTAGTTTTTGTTCTGTATCATTGATCCCAATGTCCATGACTTAGGAACTTAGGTACTTTTAGACCAAAATGGACAATGTTTCATTGTGTCAGCACTGTCCAGTTGTGTCCAACTCTAAGGGGCAGTACTCATCTCTGTTTCTTGGCTGAGGGAGCCAGCGTTACCTAAAGACATTTTCCATGGTCATGTGGCTAGCATGACCGTATATCAAAGGTGCACAAAATGCTGATATCTTCCCACCGATGGTACCTGTTTATCTACTCACATTTGCATGCTTTCAAACTGCTTGATGGGCAGGAGCTGGGGCAAGGATGGGAGCTCCCCTCATCACATGGTGCTCAGGTCTCAAACCCGGATTGCCAGCTTTCCAGCTGACAAGCTCAGTGTCTTTAACCACTGAGCCATGAAGACTGGCCCCCAAATATGTTGGTTTGCCCTCTAAAAAAGAAGGTAGGGATATATTGATGATTTTAATAAAAACACAGTGGAGTAGGGAAAGTTAACCTTCACTAGCATGTTGCCATCTTGATTCTGATTAGTCCTTGTTGTATCTCCAAGTTTAGTCCATCCATCTCTCTGAATTATAGACTAATTTTGATATCATTTGTGAAGCTCAAAATCCAGGCAAGAACCATTCACATTTGATAATGATATGCAGACTACCCTTTCCCAGCACTCTGCCTCTCGTCGTTTGCTTCCAAGTCTCCTCTAGAGATGGATTTCAGCAAAATCTGCCTTATATTATTACTTGCTTCTCTGTCTTCAGTATCATGTTTGGAATTGAGGTCAGCTGCAGTGCATTACTTGTTCTGTGAAAATTATGGTCAAATGATACATGAGTTCCCTACAAATTACCTGCAGGCATGAGAAGCATAGCGAAATAATAATCAGGCAAGCGTCTTCCAGCTCCTTATATCATAGCAAGGTATCATGGCTTATTCCGCCCATGCTGCAAGCAGCACATTTTCCATGGATTTTAGCCCAAGCGCTCTTATTTTCTTAGGAAAGTTGACAGATGTCTTAGGAAAAAGAGAGGCCAAGGAAAGGAGTCTAAAATATGGCAACTTTCATGATGATAAACTTATGCTTAGCAAGGGAGTAAGATAAGTGATCTGCTTCATTTATTGCACTAAATAATGTGATTGTTTGCTTTGGCTTAACATGATGTGCTAACTCAGCCATTATCATTTGTGAAGTGTAGTTGTGCCTAATCTGTTGTACAAACCAGCCAATTGTGCTTTATTATGTAAACCATAGTTAAAAAAACATGGCTATATATGAACTGTGGGACAGTGGGTGTCACTTCCATAAAAATGACAAATTAGTCATGCCTTCTTTCATTTATTAATATTTATTAGTATTTCCTCCTATCTTCTACAGAGTTCTAGATAAGGCACACTTCTAGCGTGGCAAAGACTTCCTATCTTTAAAAATTCTGATTATTGACTGCTTAATAAGAAAATTATACTAACTAGAACATCAGACTCCACAATTCTTAGGAAACATGTTTAAATATACATCTGCCTCTTCAATCTAGTATTTTCCAGACATGTTGCTATAGATGGGGGTCTCACAACTGCAGTCCTAACACATAGCAATAGACTTATATACTGCTTTGTAGTGCTTTTACAGCACTCTCTAAGGCTAGCAGTTTACAAAGTCAGCATATTGCCCCCAACAGTCTGGGTCCTCACTTTACCAACCTCAGAAGGACGGAAGGACGAATCAACCTAGAGCCTGTCAAGATCAAACTCTGGGGTGTGGGTAGAGTTTGCCTGCAATGCCGCATTCTAACCCCTGCACCAGCAGGGCTCCTGGAGGTTGCCAGATTAAAACAGGCTGCAATCAAAAAGTTAATTTATTATTGTACCTAACATGCATACTGACTGACCTAGAAATGCAATAACCTAGCCAATGTATAATTTGAACCTAAGTGGGCCCAAGCATCCTGCATTGCTGTGGAATAATTTTAATTTGTTTTATGAAAGCCCCTACTTTAGAAAGAAAGGTGTGGTTGTTTTTTTTTTTTTTTTTTTTTTTTTTAATTGAAAATTTTTAAATTTTACAAAAACAAATCCCCTTCCCATACCCCCCCCAACCCTACCTCACCCCCCTCCTACCCAACCTCCCAAACCCTCCCCTGGACTTCCCAGAGCTGAGTACAGACTTAATTGAGAAAAAAACTTAAAACACTTTTAAAACCTAAACAAATTTAAATACAATCATCATTCTATATAAACTCCCTCCAAAAACGCAAATTTAAACATTACTTTCTTTGAATATCTATACCTATAATGTAAAATCTAATTTCTCCCTCTTTCTTTATCCTAATACAAAAAAATAAATATATAAACCTTTGTTATACCATCAAAACTAAATACTCTTAGAAAACTTAAAGTAAATACATATTTCCTTCAATCTTCATAATCTTCTCACCTATCCAAAAAAAAACTTAAAAATCCTAAACAAATCTAGACACATTTAGTTAAACAAATTATTTTCTCTTAAAGATATTAATAATATTTAAAAACTTGAAACACTTTTGAATCCTAAACAAATCTAAATACAATCATCATTCTATATAAACTTCCTCCAAAAACACAGATTTAAGCATTACTTTCTTTCCTAAACAAATCTAGACATTTAATTAAACAAATTATTTTCTCTTAGAAATATTAATAATAATATTTAAAAACCAAATTTAAGCTTTACTTGGAACTTAAACAAATTATACTCCCTTCAAAACACAAATTTATTAGAATCCCCTCACTGAAATAAACAAATTATAATCCCTTCAAAACACAGGTTTAAACAATATTATCATTAAAGGTTTAAAACTTAAAGCTGAAATATATTATTATCCCAAAACACATATTTAGACATTACATAAGACATTTTCCAAAAACGATGTAAGTTTTACTTCTCCCACAATCTCAATAGTAAACTTCTTGTCTAAAGTTCTCATTCAATGTCCATAATTTTCTGTCCGATAACCAGTTGCACCCACTATAAACACAAACTTCTTATCTAAAATTTTCATTCAATATCCATAATCTTCTGTCTAATAGCCAGTTACATCTACTATAAGCACAATCCATATCGGTTTCTCTTGCCCGCAAGCATCGAAAAAAATGCGTGGAATTCTGCCCTTGAAGATCGCTCCAAAGAGTTTGTAAGTCCTGGTTGACCCACAAGCTCAGGAAT
Organism: Crotalus tigris; assembly: GCF_016545835.1. Lineage (NCBI taxonomy): Eukaryota > Metazoa > Chordata > Lepidosauria > Squamata > Viperidae > Crotalus > Crotalus tigris. Next base: position 523,913 of record NW_024100476.1, read on the forward strand.
CAGTACCTGTGAAACTTCCTCAACCTCCTTCTTCTGTTGGTCTTTCTCTTTACATTTATATGTTACTTTTTCTTTACATTTATATGTTGGACAAGTCTCAGGGACCGATACCTGTAAAACTTCCTCAGTGAATTCCTCCTTGTGTTGATCTTCACAATTATAAGTTGTACAAGTTATCCTCTGCCCGTTCCTCTCTTGTTGGTGCCCCTCAAGCTGAAATTTCCCAATTTCCATTTCAGGCAGCAATTCCACCCTTGAAGATTGCTCCAGAGACTTTGTAGGTCTAACTTCTCCCAGAGATTCAGAGACCTTCTTCTGTTGCTGCTTTTCTTTGCAATTGTATGCTGCACAAGTTGTCTTCTGTTCCTCAACCTGGACTTGTTGGGGCCTCTCAAACAAGGGTTCCCCAATTTTCATAAATATAGGCTCTTCAAGCTGTAATTCTACATTCTTTTCTTCCAAAGCTTTAAACTTAATAGATGGCGATACACATACCCCCAGGACCGAGGTATAAAAATCTTTTGCTTGAGAAACAGTATTAAATCTATAACATGTCCCCAGGTGGTTCACCACCATTCCAGTCGGGACATCCCATCTGAATAGTATTTTTCTCTTTTTAAGTTCATTTGCTAGAAAAGCAAACTCCTTTCTTCTTCTTAAAATTTTAGATGGGATCTCCTTAAAAATTATAACATCTTGTGAAGCAATTTGAAATCTCTTCTTATAATAGGCTTGCACAATTTCATTGCGTAGAGATTTTTTACCAAAGTAAATTACCACATCTCTTGGCAGATTCTTCTGTGCTGCCACCACAGAATTAACCCTGAATAATTTTTCAATTTCACTAAGTATTCCCTCTTTTTCTTTATTCAAAATCAATGCAAAGTCCTTTGCAACCATCTCTTTCAAATTTCCTTGCAAAGACTCTTCCAGGCCCCTGATTCTTAAGGCATATTCCATTTGTCCATATTGAAGCATAAGAATTTCATTTTCCATCTCTTTTTCCATACTTTCAATTTTCCCCTCCATTATGTCCACTTTTTCAGCTACCTCTTCCACATGGGAGTTCATCTTTTCAAGAACAGAAGCAACTCCTTTTAAAGCCAAAACAAAGTCTTGTCTCAAGATCTTATTGTTTTCCTCTAAAATCTGGTGTGGTTGTTTTAAGGTGTGGTAATCCAGCCTTTTGTAGGCTGTGGAAAAGGAAAGCTTTTCTTTGTTACTACAGCTTTTAACAATTATCTGAGCCTCAGTTTGATTTACTGCTGAATATGCCTTGACTGCACGCTTAATCCCTATAAAAGGTTCCAGCCAATCCAAATCACAGCAGAGGTTGTTTGGAAGCCAATGCAGCCAAAAAACCAAAACAAAACAAAACAAAAATCCCAAACCCTAAAGAACTGCTCTAGTTTGTTAAGGAAGATGCTTAAACTAAGCTTTCTAAAACAGCGGTTATCAACCTGTGGGTCGGGACCCCATTTGGGGTCGAACGACCATTTCACGGGGGTCGCCAAATAACGCAGTCTGCCATTTTTTCCCCCTTTTCCTTAGCTGTGCTACTCTCTTTTATTCTATTGGCTTTTGAAAGCCAATAGAATAGACTCTCTTGAATAGAATCTAATTCTATTGGTTTTCAAAAGCCAATAGGAATTGTCCAGGCTGTCTCTGCCCTGCTGAGCCCGCCAAAAGTTCCATTCTGCAAACGGTGCTGCACCAGTTGAGTAGTCCTTGACTTACAACCAGTTGGGGGTCGCGACATTAAAAAGGTTGAGAACCACTGTTCTAAAATGTCCCCAAAATTTAGTGTTGTGCATGCAAACTTGATTAGATACAATATTCAGGGTGTACTATATATATATCAGGGGTGTCAAACTGGGCCGTATGCATCATGCACAGGCCATACTCCACAAAGGCAAAAAACATCGCGAGACCTCACAATATGTCATCTGACGCGATCGAGTTTGACACCCATGTTATACATGGTGAAAGAATATTCATAAGCAGGATCAGGAGCAGGTAAGAGACCCAACAGACTTCTTGTTGTTCAAGAGGTTGTTGTTGTTTTCCTTTATGACTGCTGATAAATATGTATGTAAATGAGTATGTAAATATTCATAGATTTTGAAATGGTTTTTTTCCCACACATTTCAATAAAATAAAGTCGATTCACTAAATTGATCTCATCTTCCATTTGTTGATATAGAATAGAACAGGGGTCTCCAGACTTGGCAAACTTTAAGACTGGTGCACCTCATGGCTGGCTGAGGAATTCTGGGAGTTGAAGTCCACCAGTCTTAAAATTGCCAAGTTTGGAGACCCCTGGAATAGAATAAGAGAGTCGGAAGGAGCCTTAGAGGCCTTCTAGTCCAACCCCTGCTCGAGCAGGACAGCTAATACCATTTCAGAGAAATGACTTCCAATCTCTTCTTAAAAACCTCCAGTGATGGAGCACCCACATTTTCTAAAGGCAAGTCATTCTGTTGATTAATTGCCCTCACCGTCAGGAAAGGCCATTCCATTCCAGTTTTCCACCATAACCCTTCAGTCTGGAAGGATGAGGCTAACAACTGTGCGTGTTGAAATAATACCGGGGAAACAGCTTCGTGAGATTTAGTTTATTCCTGATTTTCATTTATTCCTGAGATTACGTTTATTTCCTGGAGAGTTTCATGAGATCTTTAAGGTTGCAACAAATTGACAATTTGGACTCGACAAAGCCAAATGAAAGTGGAAAAACAGCTAATGGGTACCTGGGAGGCCTCTTCTCTTGTCACCGTGGACGCTAATGGTGACAGCAAAGAACACAGTAAAATCTTCACCTTTATGTTAAGAAAAGCCCTTGGCTCTTCCACTTTTCATTCTTGTCAAGTTACTTCATGAATAATGCATGCTAATGACTTTTTGCAGTAATATAAAAGGACAGGGTAGGATTTCAATGGCAGAATTTAAAATGGAAGCATTTTTGAAGAGCTCTGGTTAGAGAAACAGAAACTTTTGACTCGAGAGAAAAGGGACACTCTTAAGAATCCCCTATCTTGACTGAGCTTCGGTGGCTTACTACACATAATAATTCTCCAGTTTGGACTGGAGCACACAATTCCCAGCTTTGCATTAGATTCGTAGTTTTCTTGCCACAACTGTACAGTCTGAGTACTGAGATGAGCGTAGGAACTTTGCCTTATTGTTTAGTAATTGTCTTACCTTAACTCAGTGTTTCTCAACTTCCCCAACTTTAAGCTGGGGGAAAGAGTTGAAACCTGCACAGTGTAAAATTGTGGTTGCTGAGAAACACAGCCTATCTGCAAAAGGACAGACAGCCAGAGTCATAGTCTTTGGAGGAGGGAACTATCATGAGATCCCAGGGCTGTAGGCAAGATTGAGACGCCATTAAAACCATTTTGGAAGATGTCAATGGCAAATCGCATTGTTTCCAACACAAATGTGTTCCTGTTGTCTCTAAGCGCCATATTTACTCACCAATCCAGTGGGATAGGCCATTATTCCTTCTCTTTCTAAACAGAGACTGAGGTATTTGCTACATTCATCTATAATGCCACGTATGAGATTAGCAGCATATAAATGTAATGAAATGTAGGGTTTATTTGGTATTTTGACTCCAGCCATTGTGGTTTGTAAACAATGTTTTGATATTCTATTTTAATGGAACAGTTCACTGTAGCTTATTCAATAAATCATGATTATGCATCTTAGCTCATAACAATAAATCATGATTATGCATCTTAGCTCATGTGTAAGCTGATTCAGTAACTTTAAAACCAAAAAATGTGGACTGAGATTTTCTCTGGAGTACAGTCTATTTAAAACTAGCCATGTGTTTGTTGTATGTGTTTTGGTACTAAGCAGGTTTGTATGAAAGAAAATCTCACCAAATTCAGGTAAACGGGGCATAAAATAGCCACCTTTATTGAATCTAGCTTGTATAGCACAATTATAGATAGCAATTAATTATGTAAATGTCTATATAGTTTACTTTTCCAATGTCTGAATTTGTACAGTATTATCCTAATTGAATATATGCTCCTTAAAATTGTTTCAGACATTACTCAGTTCTCCATTTCTATGAATGTAAAGACATTCCTTTCACTTCTGTAGATCTAAACCTATTTGCTATACAATCACTTGGAAAATATTTTGTGTACAATTACTATTTGTGAAATAAGGGCTTTGTATATGTAGTCAATGGCATCCAGCTTTGCCATTTATTAAATGTATGAAAAACAGTACAGTTAATCCTTAACTTACAACAGTTTGTTTAGTGACTGTTCAAAGTTACAGTGGAACTGAAAAAAGCGACTTATGCCCATTTTTCACATTTATGACCACTGCAACATCCCCATGGTCATGTGATCAAAATCTGGACGCTTGGCAACTGGTTCATATTTATGACAGTTGCTGTGTGATCAACGTTTGCAACCTTCTGACAAGCAAAGTCAATAAGGAAGCCAGATTTACTTAACAACTCTGTTATTAACTGCAACGATTCACGTAACTACTGTAGCAAGATAGGTCGTAAAATGGGACAAAACTCGCCTAACAAATGTCTCACTTAACAACATAAATTTTGGGCTCAATTGTTGTTGTAAGTCAAGGACTACCTGTAGTTTTGTTTTTTTTTAATAGGGACATTTGAAATGTAATTCCATTGTGAACGGAATAAACGCACTCTCTAAATCTGTTATTCTGATTATTATGGAGTACACTTTTGGTAGACTAATCCCAATTTTTTTTCAGTGGTGGTGGTATGTAAGAAGCACTCAGGACAATAATAGCAATTAGGAATGTGGTTTGTTTCTGGATCATGAAGAACATTATCACTAGTTAGAACCAGTCTGGGATTCAGGATGATTATTGAGCATCTATCTAGACCAGAGGTCCCCAACCTTTTGGGTACCAGGGACCAGTTCCGTGGAGAGAGGTTTTTTTTGCGGACCAGAGGGGGCGTGGTTTCATGTACTGTCTGCATCCCACGGATGGGGCTTGTTTGCGCAGACTGGTTTCTGGCATGCTGCGGTCCGGTGCCGGTCCACGGACCGGGGGTTGGGGACCCCTGATCTAGACTTTTATTATAGCCATAATTTCAAAACAAGGGGAAAAAAGAATTTCAAAACCTAACTTTAAATAAAGCAGCCAAAAACATACTATTAGAAAAGATACCTGATCATTGGTGTTTTATAATGGTTGGGACATAAGACAGAGAATAAGTAATATTCAGCTAATTAAATGTAAAAATTGCTACTGCTGAGAAAGCTTACCATTTGGGATTTGTCTGGAAGAGCAGCTATAGAATTAATTACTTGGGATTATCGCCCTGGAAAAGTCCCAGATCTACAAAGGCCTTAGGTTACTTATGAGCTGAAAATGCACCTCAGTGTCTCTCTCTCTTTCCATCTACAGTATGAGAAAAGTAATGCTGAGATACCTTGCAGGGTTTTCATAGTGATTAGTGAAGTAAAATTATAGGTCAAATGTTCTGAACTCTCATGAAACATAATATAAATGCTGAGTTAGTGACATTATTGTAAAGTGTAGACATTTTAATTACAGTGATCTGGATTTCTCTTTTACTCCAAAACTAGTTGTCTACCTGGGAACAGAAGCACTGGGAAGATTTTCTGAGCATAAGCAAGCTCTGAACACAGTCACACATTAAACTGTACTTTGACATCTTCACCGGGCTTAAATTCAACCCAATTTCTGGCCACGTTAGTAAAAACGGGTAGCATAATTTGCCTTTGGTTTGAGATAGAACATGCAAGAAATCAGCTGAGGATAGTTCTGCTTTTATTAGTTCATAATATTAATAAGGGGATTTCCCGATTCCTCTTGCAGAAGGACGCGGTGGGGGGGGAAATGAACAATCCTAAATCAGCCCACATGCTGAAGATGTTCTAATCCAGGGATCCTCAAACTTGGCAACTTTAAGACTTGTGGATTTCAACTGCCAGAATTCCTCAGCCAGCTTTGCTGGCTGAGGAATTCTGGGAGTTGAAGTCCACAAGTCTTAAAGTTGCCAAGGTTGAGGACCCCTGGTTTTAATCTACTTTTGATGGAGTTCCAGCCACTCTATATTATTCCAACACTCCAATTAAATATTATAATATTATGATAGTCATTTTGGGCTAATGCTAAAATATTCCCCATCCCACTCCCTCCCAACTAATTTCTTAGCAAGTTAGAAAAATGTGGGACAGCAGCACCACCAAATAGATTCATAACTGGCTGACAAACAGCACTCAACGTGTAGCTCTTAATGGAACTACGTCTACATGGAGGGAAGTAAGCAGTGGGTTATCCCAAGGTTCTGTTAGGCCCAATACTGTTCAATATCTTCATAAACGATTTAGATGAGGCAACAGAAGGGGAAGTCATCAAATTCACAGATGACAACAAACTGGCAGGAAAAGCCAACACCCCAGGAGACAGGCTCAGGATCCAGAAGGATCTCAACAGACTTGAACACGGGGCCCTAGCTAACAAAATGAAACTCAGTGGTGAGAAAAGTAAGGTTTTGCACTTAGGCAAGAAAAACCAAATGTGCAGATATAGAATGGGTGAAACCTGGCTCAATAGCAGTAACTGGAAGAGGGATCTCGGAGTCCTAGTGGACAATCACTTAAATATGAACCAGCAGTCTGGTGCAGCCGCCAAAAAAGCCAATTGAATCCTAGGCTGCATTAACAGAGGGACAGAATCAAAAATTATGTGAAGTGTTAGTACGCTTTAGGTTGACACTCTAGACCAGACATGTCAAACACAAGGCCTGGGGGCCAGATGTGGCCTGCAACGTGATTTCATGTGGCCCGCGAAGCCATCCTGGAAACAGTGAGGGAATGGCCCCCGCTGCCTTGGCCCCGGCCCTGGCCGCCCGGGAACCAATGTACAATTTTGTGGTGGCCATCTATGCTGAAACGCATTCAGTTTTAGCTCCACAAGGCCGTCTGGAAACAGCAAGGGACCAGCCCCTGCCGCGCTGGCCCCATCTCCTGGGTGCATGCTGGGGAGGTGTCACCCTTTGTGAGGAAAATGGCAAATGGCCCTTGCCTACTTCACATATCTGGCTTGATGGGGTCTGAGGGAGGGGTTTCGGCAGGCTCTTCCAGTGGACCATGCCTGGCGCTTGCCCTGGTCCCACCCCCTTGTGCCAGAGACCCTCATATCTGTCCCACTCCTGCCCAGGCCCCCACAGGCCCCCTTGATGCGAACGATGTAGAGCTGGCCATGCCCACCCAGTAGGCCACACCCACTCCAGCCACACCCACCCAGTAAGCCACACCCACCCTGGCCACACCTACCCCCCCCCAGGACAACCACAATGCTGATGCAGCCCTCAATGAAACTGAGTTTGACACCCCTGCTCTAGACTGAGTGCAGAGAAGAGCAACAAAGATGATTTGGGGGCTGGAGGCTAAAACATATGAAGAAGAGTTGCAGGAATTGAGTATGTTTGGTCTAGTGCAGGGGTAGGCAACCTTGGCTCTTTTATGACTCGTGGACTTCAACTCCCAGAATTCCTGAGCCAGCCACGCTGAGGAGAAATGGAGAGGTTTCTAAGCAGAGTCATGCTGGCTCAGGAACTCTGGGAGTTGAAGTCCACAAGTCATAAAAGAGCCAAGGTTGCGTACCCCTGGTCTAGGCCTAGGCTGCTTCATGACTTGTGGACTTCAACTCCCAGAATTCCTGAGCCAGCATGGCTCAGCTTGGAAACCTCTCCCTTTCCTCTCAGCACGGCTGACTCAGGAATTCTGGGAGTTGAAGTCCACGAGTCATAAAAGAGCCAAGGTTGCCTACCCCTGGTCTAGTGAAAAGGACAAGCAGTGACATGATAGCAGTGTTCCAATATCTGAAAGGCTGCCACAAAGAATAGGGAGTCAATCTATTTACTGAAGCACCAGAAGGAAGGACAAGAAGCAATGAATAGAAACTAAAGAAGAATAGAACCAACCTAGAACTAAGGGAAAATGTTGTGACAATGAGAACAATTAGCCTTCAGAAATTGTGGGTGCTTCATCACTGGCGGTTTTTAAGAAGAGACTGGACAACCATTTGTCTGAAATGGTACAGGGTCCCCTCTTGTACAGGGGATTGGACTAGAAGGTCCCTTCCAACTGTGTTGTTCTGTTATTTTGTTATTCTCCTTGGGTGCAGCAGGTTGCACCCAAAACAATCAGGGACATGTGTCAAGAGGTAGGAAAATGGGAAACTCCACTTTGGAAGTTTTGTTGGTATCCCCAACAAAATACCTGGGACAGTATGCCTGTGTGGTGGGAAATGAAGTCTGTGCACAGCCTAGGAAATGGATTAAGCTTAGGAAAGAGGCTGGTAACTTAATTTGGCCAAAGAAAGGTACTTTCAATTGAATTTTTTTTTTTAAAAAAAAAAAAGGGAAAAAAGGATTTTTCTCCTCTTCTGTCTATTTTGCACTCACTGAGCAGGTATGATGAGATGAAAATATTCTAACTTAAGTTAACCCAGTGTTTCTCAACCTTGACAATTTTAAGGCATGTGGACTTCAACTCCCAGAATTCCACAGCCAGCAATGCTGGCTGTGGAATTCTGGGAGTTGAAGTCCACATGCCTTAAAATTGTCAAGGTTGAGAAACACTGAGTTAACCAAAGATCTACAGTGAAAATGCCTGGCCACAGCGTGTAAAACTTAAGATCTCTGGTTTTTTTCTTTCTTTGTACATGTATGTGTACTGCCTTTGTGTGTCCTCGAGGTAATAAAATTGATGTGAAAAGATAGGTTAATGGTGCTATTAATAGCTGATCTACAGAAAAAATTATGGAAAGCAATGTATTTCCCTCACTTTATCTGGTCAAGGTCTACCAAATAGCTTGGAGGCTGAGAAGGGGGGGGGGGCAGATCAGAGGCCTTTTACCTTCCAACTCCTTCCTTCCTTTCTTTTTTTCTTTCTCTCTTTCCTTTCTTTCTTTCTTTTCCTTTATTTCCCTTCCTTCCTTCCTTCCTTCTCTCTTTCTTACCTACCTACCTTGTACTGTATGATGTTGCCTGACCAACCCTGAGGTATCTTCTTATTCTTCTTGTGCCATATCCGTTATCGGATATGAGCTATACCGGTGTTTAACATGTTTTCCCTATTACTGTACTCCGAGACTCTCTTCAACCACAGCAGCTCCCTACCCTTATCAAGAGGAGAGTGACGCAGAGTAACGATTTCTGGAAGTTAATTTCCAGAAAAGCAAGCAATGAATCAGACTTTTACAACCTTAAACCTTCTAGAAGGTCGAAGCAGCTTACAGACAACTTCCTTCTTCGTCTTTTTTTTTTTTTCTGATGAAACGGTTTCTCTTCTTGCACGCCCGACGAAGGCTTCCTTTTCCCCTCCCCCGCCTGGCCGCTCGTTTCCTCGCTCGCCGATCCTGACGCAACTTTCGAGATCGCTTACAGTACCTTACACGGAAGGCTTGCGAGATCGGGAAGCGCTAGGACCCGGCGGGAGTCTCCGCCTCTGCCGGAGATTGGAAGCTCTCGGTCCTGCAAAATTCACCGTCCCGACCTTCCTCTGCCGAAGTCGCGTTGAGCAATTGCGCCAGGATTTCCACCTTCTGCCAGGGAACAGCTAGCACAAAGGGTCGTGTGAATGCGTTTGACGCGTTGCCGATTCTCATTGTGAATCCATCACGCATGCTGGACCTTGCTGGGAGAAGGATTCTGTGAACTTGGGACTCGTCCGGGAGGGGAATGAAGCAGAGTCTGGTCAAAAGCAAATAATTTGAACTAGATTAGCTTTGCGGGGATGCTAGATCTTTCCAGACATGTCTTCTTTTTTTAATGTCTTTTTTTTTTCTTGACAAATGCAACGCTGGGCTCCGCTTAAGGGCAACTGTTACTCTACTTCGAGCACAGTGGCAAGTCTTTTGACACAGTTTAACTCCCCCAATTTTGACTTGCTTCATGTTGCTCGTGGCGTTTCCACTTAAAAAGAGATGCATGGTATTAAGATCCAAGTTTGACCGCCCGACCTCTTTGCGAGGGAAAAGGTTCAAGCCGTCCAAAGATTAAGCGTGAAAAACGAGAAATCCAGCATGAGAAAAATCGGAGGATGGGGAGAGGCTGAGCGCGACTCTAATCAGTACATACACGTGAACAAACACGTTACACGCAGCGAGTGGAACTAAGTGTGTGAATCACAGGCGCCGGGCATCCATGGGAAGCAAACAAACTCTAATCGATAGGGTTTCTCTAGCCAAAAAAAAAAAAGTTAGCATAAACAAAGGATCACTTGGTATGCTTAGGATAGTCGCGACTTCTTAATGCATCCCATATCGGTTCACGCGTACTTTGAACCAAACTAATCAACTGGCCTCCGACGTGTGAATCCTATTTAGCTGTATATAAGCCGAACTTTATATCTAAGAACGTTGCTTGCTTGAGCATCATTCCCTTGAGCCCATTATGGCCTTATTCAAAAATGCTGGCTTAGCCCGAATTAGGATCCATTAGAAAGAAAGGCGGAGGGACGCTCTTGTTTTGTAAGTTTTACAGCCATGATAACTTTGCAGAACAAGGGAGTAGAACGGTTTTTGTCGGGCTCTGTTTCCCGGGATCTCCTCGCCAAACCAATCTTGGCTCCACCACCGCACTAAATGTGAGGCATGCACAGAAAGCGGGGAACAAGCCGGCCTCCCCTGGCCCGTCTGGGGGTGTCCACGTCGCACTGCGAAGTCCCAACTAAGTTCTAAGCAGCTTGGCGTGGAAAGCAAGGGTTGCGTTCAGAAAAGCGGGATAACTCGAGTTTTCTAGGCTCCCGGAGCACTGGGTTCAAACGAGTGGGGTGAGGGGGGGGGAAGCAGCCCTCCCCTCCCTCTCCTATTGTTCCACAGGCCGCGGGCCTTTCCCCCTCCCCGTGCGCGCCGCTTCACCCCCAACATCCCAGCTTTCAGCCCCGTCCGGCACGAAAAGAGGTGTGTCCCGGGCTGCTGTAACCGGGCAGGAGAGAACGTTGCGAACGTGCAGCCGCTCGCGATTGGCCCAGCCCGTCCTCCCGGCCGGCCAGTCAGCGGCAGGGGAGCGAACGAGCAGAAGGGGTGAGCGTGGGCAAGGGGCGGAGCTTCCGCTTGACCTGACTATTTAAAGGCGGAACAGGGGGCTGGGAGCGCAGTGCCAAGAAAAGGGCAAAGGGAGAGTCGGGAGAGGGGCGAAGCTTTGGATTGACAGGCTTCGTTTTTTTAAAAAAAAAACCTAAATTATTCTTTGTACGCCTTGTTACGATTCAGGGTTTCCGCTGCTGGTCCTGAGAAGGGTTGGGGGGTTTTTTGCACACACTCGACAGGCGTCCTGCAAGCTGGTAAGCACCTCTTTTAGTCCTCTTTTTTGGGGGGCGGCGGGGGGAGGGGCAGGAACACTCTCCGGGTGTTTCTGCCCTGATCTTGGCCTGGCCACGATCCCCACCATTCCAGAAAGTGACTCCGTGGAGTTGATGGTCCTTCTTCTCGTCCTCCTCCAGAGTCGTTTCTCCGGCCGCCGGTTCCAGCCTGCAACCTGCAAGCCCGGCGCTCCGTCGAGGAAGATGCCGGTGTCCTGGGACAGCTTCCCTTCGTTGCCTCCCATTCCGGAGCAGAGGGAGAACCCGGCGCCTGCCTTTTCCTGGGAGAAGAGCGCCTACCAAGAAGCGGCTAGTCGTACCGCCAGGCTGGAGAACTCCGATTGCGAGTCCCTGGACAGCAGTTTGAGCTCCGAAGGAGGTGAGACGGCTACCCTTCCTCCCGTCTAGCACCTTCTCGATGGGCTTGGACTACAACGTCCATTGTGCTGAACGCATAAGTTGGTTAGACATCACTCTGGAATCCTACCACGAATGTTTGATTCCAACTGATCTGCAACCAACTTATTTGTTCAGCACGATGGGAATTGTAGTCCGCCCCCTTTAGAAGGCGCTAGGGTTTTGGAGAGTCTTAATGAGGAAGCCAGACCAGAGGCCGCCCCCACCTTTTAGGGGATCTCTTGCTTTTAGGGATCTCTTAAGCTTCAGCTGACACTGGAAATCCCTGCTGTGGTTTGCTCTGGGAGTTGCATTCTCTTTGTTGGGGGAGAAAGATGTTTTTGTCTATACGTGCATGAGACTCACGGGCTGCTTTGATTCTCGTTTTCAGATGCCCAGGAATATCTGGATGAAGTGTCCTTGCCAGACTTCGATTTGCTAAACGATCCTGAGGATGAGCTCTTGTGCGCCAATCTCATGAAGCTCATCCAGGTCACTCTGAACAAAGCCAAGCTCTACTCCAACCGTCCCTCCCGACTCATCATGCCCAATGAGCTGGTCGCCCAAGTGAGCAAGGAGCTGCTTCACCTGGCTTACAGAGAGCCCTGTGGCTTGAGGGGAGCCCTCATCAATCTCTGTGTGGAACAAGGAAAGGCGTGCCACAGCGTGGAGCAGATTGCTGTGGATCCAAACCTGGTGCCTACTTTCCAGCTGACTCTTGTTCTGAGACTGGATTCCCGCCTGTGGCCTAAAATCCAGGGACTCTTTAGCTCCGGTTCTGCTTTCTCTCCAGGCTTCAGTCAGTCCCTGAAGCTCAGCACAGGCTTTAGGGTGATCAAAAAAAAGTTGTATAGCTCTGAGCAATTGCTCATAGAGGAATGTTAAAAGTATCCTCTTAGGTTGGACCAACTGAGCATTTACTCTTAAGTTGGGGCCATTCCCAGCCCAAACTGGGGAGGTATGTTACCTAAAGGGCTATGGAGCATAAGCTGATTTTTCAAGAAGTGGTTGTCCCTCTGGAACCACAGTAGGTTAGATTAGATGGAAATTTGATTTACAGCAATAGTGGGAGATAGTCCGAAGAGAAGGCAGAAGGCAACATTTGACTGTAAGAACAGCACTCTGCTACTTAACTCTGACCAGCAACAAAGCTCACCCCTGTGTAGGCCTGGATACACTATGCTAGCTTTAAAGTCCTTGTCTGCCAATGGGATGACTTTCTCTTACTGATTTAGCAGTATTTTTTTTCCTGACAGCTGATAACTTTACAGCAGCAGGGCTGCCGCTAAAGATAGATGAAGGTTGCCTTTTTTTTCCCTGTTAAGCTTTTAAAAAACAACAAATGGGAAGAAAAAAAAAGTAGATAGTAATCAATGGATGTCTGGTGAAAGTTTGGTGTGTGTTAATAAGTGTTAAGGTCTAAAGGACCAAGCATGTGTAACATTAAATAGAGATGAATGTGAAGACGTTCCACTACTGACACTTGGGCAGCTAAAAGAAGGCAGCTAAATATAGACTTCTGGCTGAATGGGGGAGGGGGGGATTTAATCCACTGAGCACCGCTGTGCAACTCCATTTTTTGTGAATGAGACCAGTGGGAGGAACAGGGCAGTAGGTGAACTGGGCCTTGTCCATGCTTAGAAATCCTGGGGATGTATAAGGGAAGTGTGAGGTGATGCTAAGAAGTTTGCGATGGGGGCAGGACCCCTCGCGGTCAGTCTCTGGTGCTTCCGTTGATTACCGTTTCACGTGAAATACACTTGATGTTCAAGTTTTTGAAGAATTTCTATGCAACTTGGTTTTTTTACTTTCCTGATAAAAACATTTTGTAATAACTTGCTTTCTTGTTTTTATTGGCTAATTTCTAAGCAATTGAGGAGGGGGAAACAAAGGAAGGGAAAAGGCGTTCTGCTCAGTGGGAGGATCTTGCCCTGTTAAAGGACCTTCATAGTGCTGGTTTCTTGCTTGTTCACCATAATAGAAGTTAGCATTAAAAGATGGGAGACCATATAACACTATTAAGCTATCAATTACTTAGTCTAGCGTTCATTTTTCTTCCAAACTTAAATGAGCGCTAAGCAATAGGTTATGTGATTATTTTGACCTCAGGTCACTAAGAAGATACTTTCTCTACCCAAGTGGAACTAAATTTCAAACTCCCTGCGGAAATCATGGAAGATAGGGTATTTCCTTCCAATTGTGCTTGTTCTGGAGGAGGCTGTCAAACCCACTGACTGGAGTTAAAAGTCTAGAAGCCTAGACTGATGTTTGCCTCTTTGTCACATTTCCATGTAGATATCGCTCCAGAAAGCTTCCTTTATAAAGTCGGGGTTTTTTTTGCTACAAAATATTCCAGAAAGAAGCAATGGGACCTTTTATTATGTGCAATGCAGACTTCAACCTTAGCAGGTCTTCTTGGGGAAAACAACATTAATTATAATGGAGAGCAGAGCTGGGATTCTAAATTAGTTCAAAGCACCTAGTCACCCTCCTAAGTTTGATGTGAATTCCTCAGTTTCCATGGATAATTCATACCTTCAGAAGTAACATGTGCATCTGATCATGTTAACCAATAGCACAATACAAAAATAGTATCGGGTGACATTTCCTTTACATGTATATAAACCAATCACATCACTGAAGTAAGCAATGTTATTGCAAGTGAAGAAACTGAGTAAGAAAAAAATAACAGGCATGGGTATAAGACAACTGAAAATCTACACCAACACCATTATACTTATGTTCGCAAACAATCCTTTCTTCCCTGCGTCCATATACCAGTTCATAATCTTGCATTCTGTTCTTCAAACTTCTCAATGTAGCTGTGTATCGGGATGGGTTGACTAACAAAATTGCCAAGATGTATGTTTGGTTTGGCATCATAGTTGGGAGCAGGTCCCTTTACATTTTGTGTGTGTGAGTGAGCAGGGAAGATCTCAACCCCCTCCATCCATCACTTTCTTGAGCCTTCCCCTATTCATCAGTTCCATCCAACAGTCTAGAACTAAGGAGAAATTTTCTATCAGTAAGAACAATCAACCAGTGGAACAGCTTGCCTCCAGAAATTGTGGTTGCTCCATCACTGTATGTTTTTAAGAAGAGATTAGACAGCCACTTGTCTGAAATGGTATAGGGAAGGGGTCTTCAAACTTGGCCTTTTTATGACTTGTGGACTTCAACTCCCAGAATGCCTCAGCCAGGCACGCTGGCTGAGGAATTCTGGGAGTTGAAGTCCACAAGTCATTAAAGGGGCAAGTTTGAAGACCCCTGGTATAGGGTCTCCTTTGAGCAGGGGGTTAGACTAGAATACCTACAGTGGGGGGGGGAATTATTTGATCCCCTGCTGATTTTGTATGTTTGCCCACTGACAAAGAAATGATCAATCTATAATTTTAATGGTACACTAGGTTTATTTTAACAGAGAGATAGAATAACAACAACAAATCTAGAAAAATGCATTTCAAAAAAGTTATAAATCAGCAGAGGATCAAATAATTTTTTCTCCCACTGTACAAGGTCTCTTCTGACTCTGCTATTCTGTTAACCTTAAGTGTTTCTCATCTTCTGGATCTGCTCTTCCTTTACTTGTAACCAGGATTTGCACATCTTCATCCATTTCCTCATTTTAGTAAACATTCTGCCAAGATAAAAAAAGGTCATCTTTATAACTTTTATAATTTTCTATTGAAACTTTTTACATTTGTAATAAATGTAAAGGAAAAGTATAAGACAAAGAAAAGAAATAAGAAAAAGGGGGAAATAGTGTGAAGAACAAAGGAAACAAGGAAAAAATGTAAAACACAAATCAGAAAAAGAAAGCAACTTCAGACCATTTTTTCAACAGTTATAAACAAGCTCATCATTCCACCTTCCTCTTTAACACTACAAAAATTCCTTCAGCCCCCTTTTTCAAGTATTAAATCAACAAATCAATGCTTTTTTTCCATTTCCATCGTAGAAATGGAAAAGTCCTTTATAAGGAACTTGTTTTATCTCTGAACATCCTTATGTATAACTGATAAAAGAGAATATTTGTAGCTCCAAGTTGAAATGAGAGGGTGGTCTCTGAGCTTGTTTTCTTGTAGATGTTTCATTATCCAGCTGGGTAACATCAGGGCGGAAACATCTACAAGAAAACAACCAAGCTCAGAGAGCATCAAGTATTCCTTATGTATAACTTTTAGACATTAACTCTGTTTCCCCTGTCAAACACAACTATCTTGCTCTTTAATCATTGTTCAGAACCATTTTCCTGGTTGCATTGTACAATTGAATGTTTGCTACAAGTAATTCAGATTCTATCGAGCAGCATAAATTTTCTGCAAACAAAAGAAGTTATGTATATATCTTCCCAACCAAACACACTCTTTATGTCCCCACAAATACTCTTGACAATATCTATGAATTTATTAAACATCCAAGAGAAGATCACATATCCTTGACTTATTCCCTGCTCTGTACTGAATCATTCACTATACCATTTTTTTCTTTGCACTCAGCAGCTAATCTTCACATTCCTACAAAATATTCCATAACTCAAGCCTCTTCACTTCATCATAAACATTCTCTAAATCAGCAAACACCATATATTAGCTTTCTCACATTTATACATTTCTCCGTGGCCTTACAGAAGAGAAAAAAAATCTGTGGGATGTTGCTTGCCTTGCCTTTCTCAAATGTTACTCATATTATAAGTTTCTACATTTTCAATCAAAATTCTGCCAAAAGTTCTCAGATGCACTTTGCAAACAAATCCCCTATAGCAGTGTTTCCCAAACTTGACAATTTTAAGGCATGAGGACTTCAACTCCCAGAATTCCACAGCCAGCAACGCTGGCTGTGGAATTCTGGGAGTTGAAGTTCTCATGCCTTAAAATTGTCAAGTTTGGGAAACACTGCCCTATAGTTTTCACAGGCATTCTTGCTTCCTCTCCATTTTTATAAGGGAACAATAAAAGCATCCTTTGAATTGTCAGACCACAGTGGTAGCTTTTAGGCAGCCACTTCATAAGCAAGTCACATCCGTTAGACCAGGGATGTCCAACCTTGACAACTTTATGTATGGACTTCAGTTCTCAGGCTGTCTGGGGAATTCTGGGAGTTGAAGTCCATGGATTTTAAGTTGCCAAGGTTGGATATCCCTGAATAGACCATCCTCACCTTAAGCCACACCATGTTCAGCATTTATAAGAACTCATTTTTCAGCACTTTTAAAATTTCACTTCCACTCTTCCACAGATAATTTTCATTCTCAATAACATCTCTAAAATACTCTTTCCAATATTCTCTCACTTTCATCCTAAATACTTTCATCCCTTTTAATTTTTAACAGAATAAGAGAGTAACACAATAACAGTTGGAAGGGTCCTTTGATGTCTTCTAGTCCAACTCCTCCTCCACCACCACCCCTGTTGTGTCCTGGGCTTGATGAAGAAATTCAGCAAGCCGAAATTTCTGCTTATTTAAAGGACCATTCACAAGAGAGATATTTTAACGTATGGAGAAGATGGATAGAATATGTTCAGAAGAAATATGGAACTACAAAGTTTCACTTATTCTATGAGTAATGATTTTGTTTATAAACTTATGATGTTAAAGTTTGAAGAGAGTTAAGAGTTTTTATGATTTTGTTCATTGTATAATTAGTAAACTTAAATAGATTATGTTTAATATGTTTGCATAATCCTGTATTTTGCTCTGGGAAGTTGGGGGGGTGAGGGGGGGTAAGGGGAGGGGAGGGTGGATGGGTTGAAGTTTAAGTAGTTCAGATAAAGTAGAAATAGTCTTATTGTATATAATATTAATGTTTTAATTTTGAGAGAGGAACTGCTCGGGCATTTCCCTTGGACCGCATCAAAAGGGAGAAGAAGAAGGTGAGAAATAAGTAGGAAGGTGGAGGTGAAGGAGGAGAGGGGGTGAGTGAAGAAAAAGAGGGAAAGAATTAAGTTGGTTTGAGGTGGGATGCGGTTTGGGGGGAAATGGGCAGGCAAGACCGAATGTGGTGTGTATTAATTTGTTTTATTTTTTATCTGAAGTATTTGTAAGATTGTTATGTATTGTAAAATTGAAAATAAAAATTTTTACAAAAAAAAAAAAGAAATTCAGCAAGCCCAGAAATGTTGCAAATGGTCCCAGGCAACCTTAAAAACTACCCAGGACCAGACTGGTTGGCGCCGGTCTTGCACGCAGGCGCAAGACGCAAATAAAGGGGATTTATGATTGGATGTGGGGAAAACTATAAAAGGCCTGCAAGCCTGTTGGGTTGCTGAGTGGTAACGTGAAACAAATAAAGAAGAACTTGGTTAACAACTTGTGTGTCGCTTCAATGCCGCGAACCCTGATACATAAAAACCCCGCTTAAGCAGGAGACCCTCTACCATTGCAGACACATAGCTGCCCAATGTCTTCTTAAAAACTTTCAGTGATGGAACACCCAGAATTTCTGAAGACAAGCCTTTCCACCGATTACTTGTTCTCGCTGCTGAGAAATTTCTTCTTCTTTCTAGGTTGGCTCTCTCCTTGTAAGTTTCCATCCATTCCATTCCAGGTCCTTGGTAAGTTGTCCTGCCTTCAGGTGCTTTGAGGCTAAAACATACATAGAACGGTTGCAGGAATTGGGTATATCTAGTCCAGGGGTAGGCAACCTTGGCTCTTTCATGACTCGTGGACTTCAACTCTCAGAATTCCTGAGCCAGCCATGCTGAGGGGAAAGGGAGAGGTTTCCAAGCTGAGCCATGCTGGCTCAGGAATTCTGGGAGTTGAAGTCCACAAGTCATAAAAGAGCCAAGGTTGCCTACCCCTGATCTAGTCTAATGAAAAGAAGGACTAGGGGTGGCATGATGGCAGTCTTGCAAACAGGATTTCAAGAAGACACTGGCCAGCTATTTGTCTGGAAAGTTATAGAGTTTCCTGCTTATAGGCAGTCCTTGGTTAATGACTACTCACTTAGCAACCATTCAAACTCACAACAAGGCTGAATGAGTGATACTTACGACTAATTCTCAAACTTATGGCTACAGATGATTCACTTAACAATGGTAACCAGAGACTGTCATGGATCCACCCCTGAGTCCCTCTCTGGATGCGAGTTCAGAGGAAAGGGTGGGTTTGAGTTGTCAGAGGAAAGCGCAGATGCAAGTGATGGCCCACATTGGGGCTCGGAGAGAGCTAGCCTGGCAGAGCAGCCTCAGCTGGGTCGATTGGATGAGCCACAGACTGAAGCTGAGGGAGACGAGCCACAGCTGCAGCAAGTTGGCCAGGTAAGGAACAGGAGCAGTTGCTGCTCGTTGGTGTGAGGAGGTGGAATCCACACTTCCTCCCAATCCAAGGTCACATAGGGCAGAGAGGAGACAGGGACAAAGCTGGTCAGCTAGGCTACTCGCAAGGGGGCATCTTCATCTCTCGTGAAGAGTTGTACCCGCATTGCCTACTTAATCCCACCCTGAGGGTTTGAGTGTTTCTGGAGCAACATGCCCAGTTCCATTGTGTACTCATGCCATGTATCCTGTCCTGTTCGACTCATGGTCTGCTTTCCTGGACCTCATGTGTGCCCAGTGACTCTCACCATGCTGAGCTTGGAATTCGAACCTGCACAACGGGGATGCTTTCTGAGGACCTGTTTGGGAGGGGTATTGAATAAACACCTGTAGAACTCTTGCTGTGTGGGGGGGGGGAGTGGGACAACACAGAGACTGCTAGAACTGCTATTGCTAACTGCCATGGTCTCATGACATCACACATTGCTTAGCAATGTAAATCCCAGTCCCATTTATCTTTGTTAAGCAAGCACTAATTCTAATTCACATGTTCTCTACCATTTATTCTTCTTACATTCTAGATTGCAGTCTTCCATACAGCAAAGTCTGCACACTTCCATGAGCATTGATGCTGTCCCTCAACCTGTTGTTGACCAGCAATGATCACACTTCAAAAACTGAACTGCATCAAGGCAAAAAGGTAGCTATTTAAAATCCAACTAATGGGATACCAGTTAATGTGATTACATCCTGTCTATTTAATACCTTCTTCTACTGGACACATTAAATATTATAATATGGAAGGAAGATTGAGATGCAAATTACATCAGGATATATGTGCTACTAACCTACTGTAAGATAAACAGGCATGTTAGAAGCTATACTTGTCATCGAATATAAACTGTTTCATGGTAAAAGCCCATTCTCCGAACCACAAATAAGAATGCACATTTGTGTATGGAGAAAAGTGGTGTTAGAAGTCCACTATCTAACATACTGCTTAAAAAAATAATAATGAATCTCCCATCATTTCAGAAGTGTTCAGTTTTTTTTAAAGCATGTGTTTAATTGAGTAGTCCTGCACTTTTCTTGAAGCCAAAAATTTAAAGCACGATGATAGGAATTTACAATGTTGTGAATGCAATATATGGGCCAGCGAAATCTGTGGTCAAGATGGCTGCTACATCCACATGATGGGAACCCCACTCCTTTTTTACATGTGTCACCTACACAATTTACTTTTTAAAAGGGTGGGGCTTCAATCACATAAATACCACCATATTGACTTATTTTACACTGTCTCCCCTCTATGGATATCCCTGATGTGGACCCGCCTTTAAAAATTAGGAAACAGCAATTGGTCAAAACAGGGTAGCAAAATTATTAACTAGGATTAGTATTCTCCTTTATGTACATGCTGTATATGCGTCATCCATCATCCTGCCTCATATCCTGTTTGGAGCCTATTTGTTTGTTTGTTTTGGAAAGGCATTTTGAAGTTTTCACATACAGAATGTGAATGTGGATCTATTGTCTTCTGCAATAGATCTATAGGTAATCACCAATTTATAGACCAGTTGCTTAGCAACCATTTGAAGTTGAAGACCCCCCCAAAAGCTACTTATGACTCAGTTTTGAAGTTTCATGTCCAGGTCCCCTTCCCCAGAGTCACATGACCCTCTTTGGGGTGCTTGCAACCAGCCTGCATTCACAGCTATTTGTGGCATCCCATGGTCATGTGATCGCAATACAACATTGGAAACCAGTGTTTACTTCTGGTTTCTGGAAAAATCTGCCCCAGAGCAAATAATGGGTTTGCTTAATGGCTATTGTACCTCTTTAGCAACCATGGTATTTGCTTCACGTACACCATGACAGCTGCACAAAAGGTCTGGTCACATGGTGATTCACTTTATAACTGTCAAGACTTATGATCATAATTGTGGGTTCAATTGTGGTTGTAAGTTGATGATTACGTGTATCTGTAAGGCAATAAAAACAGTTGATTGAACAACACTGAAAAATACAAAGAAAATGACAGCTACATCACTAGTTCCCAGGGAAATGTGGCAGTACCCCAAAAATAATGGACTGTGCTAGCAGAGTTTCTAATTGGAGAAGCTATAAAATGCCCTGCTTGAAATTGTACATTGACTGAGACAGCATAGAAAGTTACACATGTTAATTCTATACTAAATCTTATCTGCAAGATCATGGAATTACCCATGAATCATATGTGGAATGTTCAGTTTTATAGTGCTGCTTACTGCAAAATTTTGACGTGGGCATAATTTCTGCATGTTGCAGGATAGGCAACTAATTCCATTTGTTAGTAAGTAGGGCAGGAATAGCTCATAAAGCTGCTGAAGAAGCATAATTTTGCTTGACTTCAGTAGATTCCCACTGACAAAGTGTATTTGAGTGCAATATATTTTAAAATGTATTGATGAGTTAGCATCTTTGTGTAACTAAAAAGACACTCTCTTATTTGTTAAGGCATTTGAACTCAACCTTTGATAGACGAAAGCAAGCAGTTGGTACATATTGTCATCTTGGGAGGCAAGACCCAATTAGTCTTCCTTTTGGTCAAGCACTTTTGAAGAAATCAAGAAAGTCACTCCACAAATCCTCCTGCTGTTTTATGGTTAAGTTTTCCTACATTGGAACAGCTTTGGTTGAAAACCTTATAACAAGCAATAACCTTGATTACTTTCACTTTGTACCACACCAATCAGGCATGAAAATGCTGATCTTGGGACTCTGTCTTGCTTCTCATTGGTTTCTAGATGTCTTTAATTTTCTTAGCTTTGCAAGCATGATATCAGTGCTATTAATTCTTATGTGTGTGTGTATTGTAATATAATTACAATTATATTGTATACAATATCACAATTGTAGTATACATTGTAAATACAGTAAGAGTTAACTTAGCCTGCCTGTCTGTCTGTCTTCTGTCTGTATAATCGGTTAAAAAATCTACTTAAATACAACTGCTTGAAACCTGCTTTAGAAATTAAAAATGGAAGAGAGATAGGTTTATGGTGCCACAAACAACTATCAGCTTCTCATGCAACCTGAAAAATCTGGTTTCCGTTGAACCTGATCCTCATTATTGAACTATACATCTGTCTACAATATGATGAATCTCTTATAGCAGCTTGACCATCCCAACTATATATATCCTCAAGTAATTCTGTGGAATATAATCCTGGAACTATTACTGTCAACCGTTGGTAAGTACATCCAATGGAACTGAATCACATGCTTTGAGTTCCTTCTCTCCAGTATCCAAACTTCAAAAATGGATCTCTTGTTGTGAATTTGTTGTGAATTTGGAGTAGATTGGATAGATGGGATGTTTCCACCCAAAGTAGACACCATTGAGATAGAGAACTGATTGGTTGGTGTTCTTCTGTACTTGTACTTTGATTATGAAGGAGCAAGCAGCAAAATAAGTAAATTATTTAAATTTATAACTTTTAAGAAATGCCCTCATTGAACTAAATTAAATAGTTTGCAAGTTAAAACTCAATCAGATTTGCCACAATAGGATAAACAAAGGCATTTCGCCTTCTTTATATATTTTAAGCATTTAGAACTTTATCCTTACGTATTGGCATTAAGATAGAGTTTCTTCTGTGTATTTATCAGGATTATGGGATGCGGTCTGAAATGCACCAAATATTATGTTTTGTAAACATGAAGAACTCACGTTTCTACATTCATTAGATACTATATCTGAAAAGTGTCGATGTCACAAGTTCCGACTAATGAAGCACTTCAGAGAACTTTCAGGCATGTTTCCTAAAGTCTTTATTTGCAGAGCTACAAATTATGCCGGTCACCATTGGACTAATTGAAGGCAGTTTTCCACTCGTCTCCCTCTTTTATTCTTACCCGGTAGTATGCCTCTCTTAGGTCTAACTTAGTGAAGACACTCCCCTTAGCCAGGTGGGTCAATAAATCCTTTAGGAGGGGGAGGGGGTATTTATTTTCCACACTTACAGCATTGAGTCCCTTGTAGTCTACGCAGAGACGAAGAGACCCATCTTTTTTCTCTTTGAACAACACAGGGGCTCCCACGGAAGATTTGGCCCGTTCAATAAACCCCCTCGCTAGGTTCTTGTTCACATATCGCTGCATCTCCTCCATTTCGAGGGGGGACATAGCATACATCCTCGGACGTGGGAGTTTGGCTCCGGGCACCAGTTCGATGGAGCAGTCATTGGGTCTGTGAGGGGGTAGGGCATCACATTCTTTTTCACTGAACACCTCCGCCAGGTCCAAGTATTCTTTGGGGATGACTGGTTCACCTGGGGTCAGTGAGACGGCCATGTGCGCTCGCTCATTGGGTGGCCTAAGATGCCCGGTAACATCTGTTGAATCAATGGGGGGATCAGGCCCTATAGGTAGTCTCACAATTCTCATTCCTTTCTCCCACCAGATAAATGGCTTCCATTTGTCCAACCAGGCTAGTCCCAGGATCACTGCCTCGGTCATCTTTGGAGCCACCAGGAAACGAATAAACTCCCAGTGTGCACCTATTTCTAGGCGTAAAGGCTCAGTTAATTGTGTAATAAGAGTCCCTCCCATCAGGGAGCCATCGGCTTGCTCAAATCTCATCGGTTTGGAAAGCTGTTTTGCCCTTATGCCCATTTTCATGGCAAACGCCAGACTAATAATGCAGCGGGTACATCCCGAATCAATTAGTACGTTTAAGTCTATTTGTGCCCCAGACGTAGGGATTACGAGTTTGGCGGGCAGTGAAAAAGGCAGGATTTGTTGACTCACCATTGGGTCGTTTTCTCCTTCATCGTCGCTATCAAAGAAGGGAAGAGTAGGGGCAGGTCCACCTGGAGTCTTGGCATTCTCCTGTGTGTGGGGTGTAACCTGGGCGACTGGTTTTTGCGTGAGTCGATTAGATTTTTCTCTTGGTAGCCGCTGAGCAGGTTTCTTTTGCATTGCCGATCCTGGCTTGCTCTGCAGTCGAGGGTAGGGGACTGGACAGGTGGCCGCTCGGTGTCCTCCTTGTCCACACCGGAAACACTCGAAGGAAGGGCAATCTCGGCAAAAGAAGGGATGAATTGACGATAAAAGTTGGCAAAACCCAGAAAGCTTTGGAGCTGTTTGCGAGTCCTTGGGGGTTGCCATTCGATTATAGTTTTTACCTTGGCCGGATCCATTTCAATACCCTCATTGGAAATTCGGTAGCCAAGATAGTCTAATTGGGTTCGGTGAAATTCACATTTTGACAATTTGACATAAAGCTTGGCATTCAATAGTTTCTTTAACACTTCTCTCACTAGTTTTATGTGATCATTCATGTTTGTGCTGTATATCAGGATATCATCAAGATACACCAAAACCCCTTTGTACAAGTGATCATGTAGAACCTCATTAATCAACTGCATAAATACGGCTGGGGCCCCCTGTAGTCCAAATGGCATGACTTTGAACTGATAGCTCCCCATTGGACAGTTGGATGAAAAGCAGATGATAACCCTTGAGATGATCCAATCAATGTAAGGAAATTTCTCCAAAACTTCGCTGTGAATTGCACCCCCCTGTCTGAGATTATTCGCTTAGGGGCACCATGCAGCCGGTAGATATGTTTCAGGAACAATTTTTTTTTTCTCCATAATGAGATCTCCCCCAAGGCTGCTGTTGATAAATCGGGACGTAGATCGTTTGAAAAGAGTGTGGATTCTGGCATGTATAACTTCCCCCCTTTGTAAGCCAAGCCATCCCTGCATGTTAGGGACGCTTGATTATCTTTGAACCATTGGTTCAGTCAGACATTAGATTGCAAGTATCTGGATAACCATCAGATGGCAGCAAACAAAGTTTGTTCCTTTGCTGCTCAGCCAATGGTCATCTGGATGTTTGCAGTCTTATACAATAATGTGAGTCACAGAAATAACCGAGAGCTCCGAATAGCCAGTTGCCTACCCTAGGGGTCCTCAAACTTGGCCCTTTTATGACTTGTGGACTTCAACTCCCAGAATTCCTCAGCCAAGTACGCTGGCTGAGGAATTCTGGGAGTTGAAGTCCACAAGTCATAAAAGGGCCAAGTTTGAAGACCCCTAGTCTACCCAACTGATTGTGTGGATTTTAAATTACTTATCAGTGGGCCAGGCAAATAGTAATTGGCTGCAGTAGGGTTATTCTCAACTTCCATATTGAAGGAATTGAAAATGGAGAAAGAAACACCTCATTCATCCTGTGGCCACCTCAGAACTTATAGGCCATGAATGCTCAAGGATAGTGATCCCAGACTAATCTAGGATCAAAAGCATATCAGTACCAAGAAAATATGCAAGATGCTGACTGTATTTAATGTCAATGATTTGTGTGTGAGAGAGTGAGTGTTATTCACTTAACTTGTAGTCAATAACATTTCATCATTTGCAGTCAATCAGCATTTGTGTGGACCACTTGGAATGTTGCAGTCCTTTTCTCATTAAAGTCATAGTCCAGGGGTCTTCCAACCTGGCCCTTTTATGACTTGTGGACTTCAACTCCCAGAATTCCTCAGCCAGACACGCTGGCTGAGGAATTCTGGGAGTTGAAGTCCACAAGTCATAAAAGGGCCAAGTTTGAAGATCCCTGTCATAGTCAATGGAACAATTAAATATGGATGAAAATCCCAAGTCACTTAACTATTTCATGTTAATTCATGAAGCAAAGTAGTACTGATCCTCCAGATACCTTTGAACCGGTGGTGGAATTCAGCCAGTTCACACCATTTTGGCAGAACCAGTAGCTAATTTTTTGTTGACTAGGCCCAGAAAGGACTTCCAGAAGTGGCATCCACACAGAAAACCAGTTGTTCACATATTTGAATCCCACCACTGCTTTGAACTATAATTACCACCATCCCCAGCCAACAAGACTAGTGGTTAGGTATGCTGGGAGATATAGTTCTGGAATAACTGGAAGGCCACAGATTGCCCGTCCCTGCATAGATAATGAGCAGCTAAACTACATTTCTCTCTTCATCTGACATTTCTGAAATGTCAAGCACCAGAAGGCATGCTTCTTAGAAAAAAGAAAGTTCTTCTGTTGGATTCTAGGAAAACAAGCTTTGGGATGAGACTAGGAAGGAGAGATGTGATTGATTACAGCATGCAATCAAATGAGGACAACGAATCTCAGGAAAAGCACTGCATGACCATCACAGCAGCTGATGGAGGCCATGTAATTTGAAACCAGCAGTTAGTGCACTAGAGAGGCACAGGTAGTACCAGCCAAAAATCTTGTTCTTCTATCACACTACAGCTGCTGCCTGAAAAGGGAAGATCTAGAGGACTGTTCTTGAAATTAAAGCCATGGTGGCATTGCTCAAATTTGGTAACTTCAGGCAAAGCGTTGAAACCACAGAATCTATGCAAACTGAACAGGATATTGTCTTCACAAATGAAGCCAAACATATGTATCCCAAGATAATGTTGCAAGATCCAATCTGGATCAATCCCTGGGACTAGAGCAGGGGTGTCAAACTGCCGGCCCGTAGGCCGGACACATCATCTGGAAGCTGCGCTCACCCCAATGCCGGCAATGGCAAAACCGTCCCAATACGTTGCGCAACGTTACTTGACGTCGCAAGTTTGACATGTCTGGACTAGAGGTTTACTCTTCTATTTATTTCTATTTACTTCTGATTAATTAAAAGATTAAAACTGTAATACCAGTGACCCACCCATATTGGATGTTGTCTTCAACCAGGCTTTCTTACTCCAAACATGTTTGATTTAGGGTAGGCTGATTAAAAAGTGGAGGAGGAAAACGCCACCACCTTTGGAAGACTGCAGAGGAAGGTGTCCTTATCCTGTAATTTAGCAACTTTCCCTTGTAGCAATTTTTTAACCAGGGACTTTTGATTAATTAGAAGGCTTTCATTACCCTTCATCCTCTCATTCATGCTATGTAAGGCTTGCTGTTGAAGTGAATCTGGCTTCTCCATTGGCCTTGCCTGTCAGAAGGTTGCAACATGTGATCACACGACCCCGGGACACTGCAACCGTCACAAATACATGCCAGCTGCCAAGCATCTGAGTTTTGTTCATGTGACCATGGGGTTGCTGCAATGGTTAATAAGTGTGAAAAATGGTCATAAGTCGCTTTTTTTCAGTGCTCTTGTAACTTCAAATGGTCACTAAATGAACAGCTGTAAGTCGAGGACAAGCTGTATGTCAGTCATGAATAAGGCATCTCTATGTTCTTATGTTGATGCATGGGTGCCACCTCACCTGAGAAAGGAAGCATAGAAAGGATAATAATGGACTAAGATATACAAATAGGCAGAAGACGTTTAAACTTATAGTCTAAATATTCGACTTATGACTAGGTCCAATCATACTGAATTGCAATTGAACCCATCGTGTTTTAGCCAGGGTAGCATTTCTCAGCCTCGGTTACTTTTACATATGTGGACTTCAAATGCTGGAATTCTCAGCAACAGCTGACAAATTCTGGGTTTTTTAGAACAGGGGTCCCCAACCATCGGTCCGTGGACCAGTATCAGGCCCTGGCATGCTAGCAACCTGTCCGCACAAACAAGCAAAGCTCCACCCGTGAGATGCATGCAGTACACAAAACCGCGCCCCCTCTGGTCTGCGGAAAAACCCCTCTCCATGGAATCGGTCCGTGGTGCCCAAAAGGTTGGAGACCTCTGTTTTAGAAGACACATCCGCAAGATGCCAAACTTGAGAAAAACAGTTCAGGATAGTGTACTGGGTAAACCTATCCAGGCTGACTAATCTATGGCTCAATATGTCCGCAAACCCAGAACATTTGAGTAAACCATAGTGAATTTAACTCTGGAAAGGTCTGCTGTTTTTTTTTTTTTTTTTTTAGCTTATTATAAGTATAGGTCAGGGGTATGCTGGCTCAGGAATTCTGGGAGTTGAAGTTCACCAGTCATAAAAGAGCCAAGGTTGCCTACCCCTGGTATAGGTAATCCTCAACTTACGACCACAAGGGAGCCCAAAATTTGTGTTGCTAAGTGTTGTTAAATGAATTTTGCCTCATTTTCATGACCTTTCTTGCCACAGTTGTTGAGTAAATCACTGCAGCTGTTCAGTTAGTAACGTGGTTAATTTAAGTGAATCGGGCTTTGACTTTGCTTGGTCAGAAGGTCACAAAAGGGAATCACATGATCCCAGCACACTGCAACTGTCATAAATGAGAGTCAATTGCCAAGTGGCTGAATTTTGATCACGTGACCAGGGGGAATGCTGTAATGGTTGTAAGTGTGAAAAATGGTCGTGTCACTTTTTTCAGTGCTGTCGTAACTCCGAACGGTCACTAAATGAACTGTTGTAAAACGAGGCCTACCTATAATTGTTCTGAGACCCCAGAGCAGTTAGATTCTTTTTCAGAATGTATAATGTTAAGAGCTGATATCGCTGATGGCCATTGGGAAATCATGGTTTTCTCTTTTCACCTCTAACAGCAGTTTGCAGGTAATCATGATAAAAGCTCACTTTTATGGCAGGTAGTTAAACATTACTTTCTTCCAATAGCACTGCACTTCCAAATTGCTTTTAAAGACACAGGGACAACTTTAAAGTTTATTGAAATAAAAAATATTTCCCAAGGAAGACTGTCCTTTGTATTGGAGAGGAAGCATCTCTAACCTGAAGGTAGATGGGCCATAGACCATTCTCTTAAAGTGTACTGTACTTTAATTTTTATTTCATTTCCGTGTGTGTGTGTGTGTGTGTGTGTGTGTGTGTGTGTGTGTGTCCTTGAGTCAGTGTTGACTCCTGGCAACTGCCTGGACAAGTCCCTGCAGCTTTTTTGGCATTGTTTTCCAAAGTAATGTGCCATTGCCTTTTTCCTAGAGCCAGCTTTTGCTCAATCTCATTTGCACTTGAAATGCATCATTGGCTCATTCCACTGTGCTGCAAGATTAGCCACTGTGAAGGAGAGCTGGGTCAGTAATAAAATTTGTTGATCTGAAAAGATACTGCTAGACGCCTTCTGTTTTACTGCAAGGATAATGTATGACTGTTGGAGAATATTCAGGATATTAAATGCAACTATTTGTGCTTATTTCATATCTCTGTTTAAATCTGGTGTAATTCTAAATCAAGCTTCCAGAGATACTGTCTGGTAGTTCTTGGTCAAATCCGCACTTAGGCACAAAGGAGCTTGGTCTATAAATTAAAGTGTTCTTTCATTATATTTTTAAGTAGCCTTAGCCTTATGGCTGTGAAAGTTAGACCATAAGAAAGGCTGAGTGCAAAAGAATTGAGGCCTTTGAACTCTGGTGCTGGAGAAGACTCCTGCGAGTCCCTTGGACTGCAAGGTGATCAAACCCGTCAGTCCTAGAAGAGATCAACCCCGACTGCTCTTTAGAAGGCCAGATCCTGAAGTTGAAACTCAAGTACTTTGGTCACCTAATGAGAAGGAAGGACTGACTGGAGAAGGGCCTAATGCTGGGAAAGATGGAGGGCAATAGAAGAAGGGGACGACAGAGAATGAGATGGCTTGATGGAGTCACTGAAGCAGTAGGTGTGAACTTAAATGGACTCCAGAAGATGGTAGAGGACAGGAAGGCCTGGAGGAACGTTGTCCATGGGGTCGCGATGGGTCGGACACGACTTCGCAATTAACAACAACAACAAAAGTTAGCCTTAATCCAGCCCAATAATGGCTAAAGTCAGACATTTTCCCCTAGTTTTTTTTTTTTTAATTTCATAGGAACTTGACTGTTGTTTCTCCTCATCTTCTCTGTTTCATTTGTAGAAAGATGGAAAAGTAAAGAAAAAAGAGCAATGGATGGTTTAGGGAAAAAAATCCTTTGTGATTCCATTTCAGTTGGTTTTAAGTCAGTTTGGGCCAATATCAAGGGTAGTCTTCTTCCAGACCAGCTGGAAGGGGTATACCACGTTTTATTTGGCCTAATTCTAAATTCCTGTATTCACAAATTGAAATGGGAAAAAGTTTACCTGCATATATTGCTTCAAAAAATACTCATTTTGTATAGGTATTTTTTTTTATTGCTACAATGTCCAAAATGAAAAGGAGGGGGGGGGAAACTACAACAAAGTGTACATAGACACACAATCTCACACAGAGACACAATCTCTCACACACAAAAACCAGCAAAAATAAGAGTTGTCCAAAACACACACATTTATTACAATGGCCATGTAAAAGAAACTCAGTTTTTAAACAATGAATTGTGCCTCACACAAAATCATATTGACCCCTTAGTTCATGAGTTTGATTGTAAGTAAAGTAAGACCAAACATATTTCTTCAATCCAAGATTTGAACTTTTGAGTGACAATTTGCACCAGCAAAGCAAAATTATCTTTTTGGCTAGACTTCAAGCTCAGTAAGTCCAAAGTTCTTCATAAACTAATAAATGAAAACATACTCTTATTATTCCAACCTTTTACCTAATTTTCTCCAGGAAAACTGGAGCTATTTTGTTAGCTAATGACACTGCAATCTTATATATTAAATTCAGCATAATTTATTTCTGTGTTATTATTAGGAATTTCTAACTGTAAACATTCTGTCAGCTCACTAAAGAATTGAGCTAATTAAATTGGACAACAGTGGATTAGTTTATAATGCTGACACTGAATATATCTGTTTATAAGAATTATCCTTGTAGAATCTGTCTAATCCAACTTTTCTCATTCTGGTGCCCATGCCTTCCATATGTGTTGGCCCTCAGTGTTGTAAATCTGTAAACATGACTTTGCTGGATGGGAATTTTAGGATCTGCAGTCCCAACATATATGGAAGATATCTTACCGGGGAAAATTGATTTAGACTATTAATGGAGTTCCCTTCCCTCAACATATCATCCGTCCATCAACATATTCTTCTCCATAAATCCAGTTATTGGAAAATTCTTTACCTTTAATTTTTTGAACTGTTGTGGTGGCGCTAGATAAGTAGCTTCTTTGTTTTAACACTCATTTCAAACACACACACAAGGCCCTAAAAGATCTACTCTTTTATTGCTTTCAGTTGTTTGGAAGCAGAATGTTCCAGGTCTCCATATTTAGTCAATAATGCTGTTTATCCAGTTTACCTTCTGTCAACTACCTTTTTCATAAGCAGATAAAAGATCTTGGCTTTCCTTCCTTCCTTCCTTCCTTCCTTCCTTCCTTCCTTCCTTCCTTCCTTCCTTCCTTCCTTCCTTCCTTCCTCCCTCCCTCCCTCCCTCCCTCCCTTCCTTCCTTCCTTCCTCTTTGAAACTGAGCTCTCTGCCTCAATTTAAATTCTGCTGACATCTTTTCTGATGTTCTGTGCTGCAATGTGCATGGAGATAAAACTCAGGATCAAAGAACAAACGTTAGTTCAAAAGTAAAAACAAGCAAAAACCCCTGCGTCTGACATACGACATTCTGTTTTACACTCAGAGATGCCTTACACGTACAGAAAAACAGGTATGTAATTATTTCTAAGTGATAATATAAATGCTGTAATATGTTTGTTCTTCTGCTCACTTGTAATACTCTTACAGCTTATTTTTACTGTTTGCTGATAACAGTAAAACAGGAGTGTTCTGCTAGGAACACACAGATGAAGAAATTATTGTATAAGCAGGAACTTGTGACAAAAAAAAATTACAATTGAGATATACCAGGAGAGCTACTGAGAATTCATTCATTTCTATATTTTCACTCTAGGGAGTACTCAACTTACAACCATTCATTAGTGACTGTTCAAAGTTACAACGGCACTGAAAAAAGTGACTTATGACCATTTTTCACACTTATGACTGTTGAAGCATCCCCATGGTCATGTGATCAAAATTTAGATGCTTGGCCACTGGCATGCATTTATGACAGTTGCGTTGTCCCAAGGTCATGTGATCACCATTTTCACCCTCCCCAGTTCACTTCCAACAAGCAAAGCCAATTGGGAAGCCAGATTCGCTTAATGAGCAAATAATGCGCTTAACTGCAGTGATTAATTTAACAACTGTGGCAAGAAAAGTTGTAAAATGGGACAAAACTCACTTGACGACTGTCTTGCTTAGCAAAGGAAATTATGGGCTCACTTGTGATCATAAGTTGAGGATTACAACCACAATTGAGCCCAAAATCTCTGTTGCTAAGCAAGACAGTTGTTATATGAGTTTTGCCCCATTTTACATCTTTCTTGCCACAGTTGTTAAGTGAATCACGACAGTTGTTGAGTTAATAACATGGATGTTAAGTGAACCTGGCTTCCCCATTGACTTTGCTTGTCAGAAGGTGGCAAAAGGGGATCACATGACCCCCTGGGACACGGCAACCGTCATAATTACATGCCAGTTGCCAAGCATCTGAATTTTGATCACGTGACCATGATGTGTGAAAAATGGTCATAAGCCACTTTTTTCAGTGCTCTTGTAACTTCGGAAGGTCACTAAATGAATGGTTGTAACACAAGGACTACTTGTACTGATTCCTTTGAATTTCTTTATTTAATCATAAATACCAAAGTAATAGTCTAGCCACAATTTTTGTTTGGAATGGTCAGGTTGATTTCACTGCATCTTACATCTTTGGAAGGAAGGTTAAACTCCCACGCCCTTCCAGCCAGCTTTTGTTTGATAGGAATTTATCC
The DNA here is from genome assembly GCF_016545835.1 of Crotalus tigris. Lineage (NCBI taxonomy): Eukaryota > Metazoa > Chordata > Lepidosauria > Squamata > Viperidae > Crotalus > Crotalus tigris. Next base: position 556,496 of record NW_024100476.1, read on the forward strand.
AAGTGCCACAATCCAGAAAATGTTCTGGATTAACCCGTAACCATTTAAAGAACAACTTTATTGTGCTGTTTTGTCATTTACAAGTGAGCTTTGGCTGGCAGAAGTTACCTCAGACCTGTTTCCAATTAACCACCACCACTTCTCTCTTTTCCCTCTCAGCTCTAGGAAGGAGGCAAACCACTTCTGAAAAACCTTGCCAAGAAAATTGCAGGAACTTGCCCAGGCAATTAGTCATAAGTGTCAGACATGATTGAACAAAAGGGAAAAAAAGTACAGTAAACATAGAATCCTGCATGTTTGATTGTGCTTCTCATTCTTATAGTTCAGTGAAGTAAGGAGGCATCTGTCTGAGGTACTTTCAAATGTGTCTGAATGTTCTGAACTTAAAAAAATGTTTACACTTATCGCCTTGGCAACTAATCTGACATATATCCATCAAGGTCATCTTCCTTATTTACTATAATAAAGGATATTTTTTAAAAAAAGTAAAAAAAAAGGAGTCCCTCTCTGCAGATTTTACTCTGCTAATTGTTGCCGACTATTCATTGAGCCAGAGTTGTGGTCATGTGGCCAGAATGACATCACAGAGCTCTATTACTTTCCCACCAAAATGGTACCTGCATTTGTATGTTTGTAAACTGCGAAGTTGGCAGGAGCTGGGGCAATGACAGGCGCTCGCCCGTCATGTGGAGCTCGGTTCTCAAACCTCGGCTGCTGGCTTTCCAGCCACAAGCCCAGCATCTTAACCACTGAGCCACTGCGCCACCTTCTCAGTTATACAATATATATTACACAATAAAGGAGATAGTGAGAAAAAAATGGCATACTCTCAAATGCAACAAAAGAAAGATTGCAATAACAATGGTAGATTAGATTAGATTAGATTAGATTACCTTTATTGTCATTTTTTACTGTAGACACAACAGCACACATTAAAAATGAAATTTAGTTCCTTGCTCTCAAAGTGTACACATATATAACATACATTCAAACATACTATATACAACATATATATAGACCTACACTCTTACATATAAGTAACATATCTCTATCTTGAATATATAACAGAAGGAGGAAGCTTTAGAATTCACAAGGTTAATACTGTATGGAACAAAGCTGTGACTGAATCTGGATGTTCTGCTTTGGATACCACGGAGCCCCCTCCTCCCAGGAGGTAACAAAACAGGTCATGAAGAGGATGTGTAGCATCCCAGACAATCTTATGAACCCTGCTCAAGCAACGCTTCTGTGCCATGTCCTGGACTGAAGGGAGTGATCTGCCAATGATCTTTTCAGCTGTCCTCACCACTCTCTGCACCGCCTTCCTGTCTGAAGCAGTGATGCTTCCAAACCAGACTGTGATGCTGTATGACAGGATGTTCTCAATCGTCCCCCTATAGAAAGTGGTAAACACAGGGGAAGGAAGATGTGCTTTTCTCATGTGACGCAAAAAATGCAGGTGCTGCTGTACCCGCTTCACCAGTGTCTCACTGTTGAGCGACCAAACCAGTTTACTTGTTAACTGCACACCCAGGAATTTGATTCTAGTAACCATCTCCACAGGTGAATCATTAATGCACAGAGAAGTGTGGCTGTGCCTGCCTTTTCTGAAATCGAGAATGATCTCTTTAGTTTTTCCAATGTGTAAAACTATATTGTTTGCCTTACACCAGTTCACCAAACCCTCAACCTCCTTGTGATAAGCACCCTCATTGTCATAGTGAATAAGGCTCACTACTGTTGTATCATCTGCAAACTTCACAATATGGTTGGTGGCAAACTAGCAGAACAATCATGGGTCAACAATCAGGATGAACAGCAGCAAACTTAGGACTCAGCCCTGAGGAGAACCTAGAATTATTTATTCCAGCTCGCACATACTGGGGCCTGTTAGTAAGAAAATCAAGAATCCAGTTGCATAAAGGAGTATTTAAGCCTAAAAGGCCCAGTTTGTCTACTAGATGCTGGGGAATGATAATGTTAAATGCCAAACTGAAGTCAACAAACAACAAACGCACATGAGTATTTTGTTGCTGTAAGAGTGCTTCAAGATCAGATGGAGAACAGAGGAGATAGCATCCATCATAGAGCGATTTGGGTGGTAAGCAAACTGAAGCGGGTCAAATGTTGGTGGGAGGCTAGATACAATAATGTCCTTTATCAGCTTCTCAAAGCATTTCATAATGATGGATGTCAGTGCAACTTGACGGTAATCATTGAGGCCTGTAATTGTGGACTTTTTGGGCACTGGCAAAATGATGGCTGTCTTAAAACATGATGGAACCACTGCCTGCTGCAATAAGAGATTGAAAATATCTGTGAGAACACAAGCCAGCTCATCTGCGCATTCCCTAAGAACACGTCCAGGCAGATTATCTGCGCCTGCTGCTTTCCGAATGTTAACTTTCCACAGTGTTTTCCAGACAGAGGTGACATCAAAGCTAAGCACTTGCTTATCAGGATGGGGCACAGCTTTCCTAGCAGGGGTGCTATTTGATGCCTCAAATCTTCCCAAAAATGTATTCAGCTTGTTTAGGAAGCCTGTGTCGTCCTTGCATCTCGATGGAGCCACCTTATAATCCGTAATGGCCACATTCGCCTGGTGTTTGTTGGATGCTGAAAAAAGTTCTGAATTTTCTGGCAACGGGCTTGCTTTGCACCTTTTTTGGCACCACGGTTTTTCATTTGCCCTCACAACAGTGCTTTTAAGGATACAGACATCCTCTATGCACTTTTGGATATATGCAGACACTGTTTTGGCATACTCCTCAACATTTATATGTTGGTTTAGCAGATTCTGCTTCTTTAAACATGCCCCAATCCATGTACTCAAAGCAGTCTCTCTCTGTCCAAACCCTCACTTGCTTTACTATAGGTTTCACTCTGAGTAATAAAGGTTTATATGCTGTATTAAGCAGCACAGAGAGATGGTCAGAGGGACCCAGGTGAGGGCGGGGAATAGCTTTGAATGCTTATGGGAATGTTTTTGGGAATTATGATTGACAGTCATCAAGGTCATAGAATCATAGCAAGAGAAAGGTGGCCTGTCGGCTTGGCAAAGATGGTCAAGCAGAGTTAATATCGTTGTGAAAGAAAGAGCATAGTAACGTCTTATAATAAAAACAACTCTCAGGAGACTATTTTGAAGTCCTTGGGAATAATACGCATTTGCATATGGTTAAAATCTGAATTAACCCAAGGAAAGGAAACTGAATCTGATGATTCTGATAAAGTGGTTTAAACAAAGTCATCACATTTAACTCCAGTGGGAAATTCCAGATTAAAATCAAGGGAAAGCAGAACTGCCTCTTACAAGCCAGATAGGAAACAAAGGGTCAGATAATTTGCAAGGCACACTATCAGGGTAAAACAATTGCTAGGATTTTACTGCCCATGTGGTTTGTTGCAAGTTTAAATGCATGATTAACAATATAAACATCAGGAAGAGGCAATGTTTTTTTAGGTCCAGAGCTATACTCAGGCTTCGACTGGGAAACTAGGGACTCCAGTCCAGGTAGGACCGGAATAAAAAAAAGGGTAGGATGGGGATAAAAATAAACATTGATTTAATTTTAATTAAATTACATCAATGATTATGTATTAGTTCAAATAGATTACAGCAAATGCAGGTAGTCCTTTACAACCATTTGTTTAGTGACCATTTGAAGTTACAATGTCAATGAAAAAAGTGACTTGTGACTATTTTTCACACTTACGACCGATGTAGCATCCCTATGGTCACGTGATCAAAATTTGGATGCTTGGCAACTGGCATGTATTTATGATGGTTGCCGTGTCCTGGGATCACGTGATCACCTTTTGTGACCTTCTGACAAAGCAATGTTAATGGGGGAAGCCAGATTCACTTAACAACTGCAGTGATTCCCCTAACCCAGAGGTAGGCAACCTTGGCTCTTTTATGACTCGTGGACTTCAACTCCCACAATTCCTGAGCCAGCATGGCTCAGCTTGGAAACCTCTCCCTTTGCCCTCAGCATGGCTGGCTCAGGAATTCTGGGAGTTGAAGTCCACGAGTCATAAAAGAGCCAAGGTTGCCTACCCCTGCCCTAACCTAACAACTGTGAAAAGAAAGGTTGTAAAATGGGGCAAAACTCACTTAATAACTGTCTCACCTAACAATAGAAAATTTGGGCTCAGTTGTGGTTGTAAGTTGAGGGCTACCAGTATTTTAAATTTCTTCAATATAATAAACATGATTGTTTCCCAGTTATTGAATATTTTGCTTCTTTTATCACATTAAGAATACTCAGCTTGATGGAATGTTTTGGAGGCACTTATAGGCATTGTATCCAAGGCTTTTGAGAACTCAGATGGGATTGGGGCCATGGGTTGTATAGCTCTGATTTAAATATATGAGGAGTGGCATCAACATGAAAGGTTTAAAAAGTCCAGGTCAGGGGTCTTCAAACTTGACCCTTTTATAACTTGTGGGCTTCAAGTCCCAGAATTCCTCAGCCAGTGGCTGTGGTATCATGATGGAAATATTACCCGTTGTAAGTATGGCAATGTTGATAATGTACACAAAAGCATGAGGCTTTGATCATGCCATTGTAATAATCTTGACTTTTTGACCCATTCTCCCCTGTGGACACTCACAGTACATTTATTTATCCAATTTAACCATCAGCAAATGCCAAGAATGTGTGACAACACTGTTCACCAACTTACATTTTGAAAAAAGTGCAAGAGAGACTTTTCAGTTTTAGATACAGAAAGGGCTTCACTTCTTATAAAATAAGTCTGAAGTTAACTTCTAAAGGAAATTGTCCTGAAATTTAAAGCACCCAAACTATAATTCTCAGTTCATTTTTGCTTCTTAAATTTGGGTTGGATTCAGATTTAGTGTCATCATCAGAATAGGTCCTAAATGAAAGGAAGATTAGTTATAGAAAAAACCTGGCTCTATTAATTTTGATCAGTCTACTTTGGATGAGATACTATCTATCTCTCCTGCAAAAAGCAGAACTATATCAGATAAATATTGGAAAGTTTGTGGTCAATGTGAACAGAACAAAGGATGAATAAGTCCTTTTTTTAAAAAAATAAAAAATAAAACTATGCTGCTTCCAAGAAATTCAAATTCAGAGATTGTAGAGGCAAACTGACAGAGTGCTTGGGGAACTAAAATACATGAGTGATGATGTGGTAGCTAAGAAGAGCAATTATTTTCAAATGTATTTCTCAACATTTTTCAATATTGAAACCAATATTTACTCCTCCTGTTCGTTTTGTGAGTCATTATTTCTTTTTCTGTTTATTACTGCCAAAGAATAAATCATTGAACGCTTCCCAAGTAAAATAAGGATCAGAAAGCAGACATACTAGACAGATTCCTGTATCCTAATATTGTTCTACCATGTTTCAGCTGCACTTAATAAGTAGGATAAATGTACGTGAACAACTCTGCACACTTTTAGCTGCTTTATTATCTGTGCTTAAAATGCAGTTGAACAGAGGATATAAGGAGCCATGTTAAATACAGTTAGGCTACTGGCCCTTCTAGCACAATGTTTCCCAACTCTGACAATGGTGAGACGGATAGATTTCAACTCCCAGAATTCCTCAGCCAGTAGTGCCATTGCTAAGAATTCTGGGAGTTGAAGTCACACATCTCAATGTCATCCAGGTTGGGAATCACTGCTCCAGCACATTGTTGTGAAACATAGCTTAAGCATGCAAACCACGGAGTATGTGAAGGCAGACATCAATACGCAACTAATAATGCTTTCAGATAAGCCTCATTGTACTCATACTGTACAATACTCATACAAGTAATCTTCAACTTACTGGGCCAAACTGAGCCCAAAATTTCCATTGCTAAGCAAGACAGTTGTTAAGTGAATTTTGTTCCATTTCGTGACCTTCCTTGCTACAGATGTTAAGTGAATCACAGCTGTTGTTAAATGAGTTACACGGGTTGTTAAATGAATCTAGCTTCCCCATTGATTTTGCTTGTCAGAAGGTTGTAAAAGGTGGTCAGTGGTGGGATTCAAATATGTGAACAACCGGTTCTCTGCGTGGATGCCGCTTCCAGAAGTCCATTCTGGGCCTGGGCAACAAAAAATTAGCTACTGCTTCTGCCAAAGTGGTGAGAACTGGCTGAATCCCACCACTGCACATGACCTGGAGCTGTTTCCAGTTGCCAAGCTTCCAAATTTTGATCATGTGACCATGGGGTTGCTGCAATGGCCATAAGTGACTTATGGCCATAAGTTTGAAACATGGCCATAAGTCACTTTTTCTAGTGCTGTTGTAACGTCAAACAGTTACTAAAGAGATAGTTGCCAGTTGAAGACCACCTGTATCTCATTCACCAAATGTTTACAGGAATTGTCAGATGCAGCCCAATGCTACCTGGGCTCATCATACATTTTCAAACCACCTTCATTGTCTTTCTTCTTTTTCTCTGACAATTCACTTAGGAAGAAAAGATCACATAATTGCACACTTTTTTTTATAGTTCCAGCAACCTTACACTGGGAACAAATGTCTACACAGTTGGGTCAAAAAATTAAAATGGCAGCCATGATAGTACAACTTCAGCTCTGTCTGTTATTTTAGATGTGACACATTGGGAAGCACCCAAGGACTGGGGAGATCCAGGTTTTAAATCACTCAATTTTGACTTGCTGATTATTCTAAAAATGAAATATGAGGGAAGGGGCATTGGTATTATATGACCTCTTTGGACAAAGGCATATCAACTAAACTTAATAATTAATAAATTAGTCCTATAGGGCATTTTCCCTTAAGAGCATCAAGTTGTTTGATTTCTTAAGCCCAGTAGGAGAAATAACTCAAACCCAGAGGAAAAGATTGACATCCACAAACATGTAACATATTAGAAATTTTAATAATGTAATTTTCTTTCCAGCAAGGGTCATTTAAATAAGTTCTCAAGACGATAGGCAGAAAAACAAATAACCAGTTTTTCCAGAATCCTATTAAAAGAAGATTAACAGTCAGCTGGATCTCTTCATTCACTCTTAGTGTGCACCCTAAGAAAATATTCAAACATTTTAATGTGAAGTTGAGGTGGGAAGAAAAAGAGGACTACAATGTGGTGTGACACAATATTTTGGAACAGAAGCAGCTAATCAAACCCTGAGAACTTCAGGCTTTAACAGCAATTTCTCTCATTGGCATTCCATCCACTACTGACCTGGTCTTGGTGCTTGATTCTAGAAAAGACGTTAGAGGATTTGGAATATTTAGTTGTAGAAATGAATTGTTTGGCATGCAGCTACTTTTCTAACTGTGCTGTCCCTCTCCTGGTGCTACAGATGTGCCATATTTTTTAACCACCTCACCCTTTCCCACAGCCCTTATCTCTTCCTTGGGGTATTAAAAAAGAAAGAAAGAAAGAAAAACTTTTGGACTTGGCTAGAAATCTGAATTTACTCTTAGCAGCTGATAGCCTGGAACATACATCATTCCATATCTCTTAAAACAATAGCTTTTGACAGAGAGATACAGAGTCTTTGGGAAATAAGCATTCCAATTAGAAATAAATCTGTTTTCAAATCTGACTTGCAATCCAATTTATTTTTTTATATTGGCAAAGCCACATGGAGGTCAGATTCCATTCACCAGCTAAAAACTCCCATCAATGGGAAACAGAAGTCAAGAGAGCACACAACAGCGTAAACAACTCACAAATAAACTTTTCTCAGCCAGGGTAGCTGCCAGAAAGAATGAAGCCTAGGAGTTGGCAGCTATGCAAACATTTCAGCCACAAATATTATAGGGACCTGGCTATGTTCAAATGCATTCCCCGCCTTGTAAGGGCTGGGAGATAATGTAACTTAACTTTTGCAGATTGCTGCTAAAATGACTTTATGAGAAAGTTTTACTTTGACAAGCGCAGAGATTTAAATGGAGATGGTTTTTTTTTCCTGCGATAGATAGATAGATAGATAGATAGATAGATAGATAGATAGATAGATAGATAGACAGACAGACAGACAGACAGACAGACAAACAGACAGACAGACAGACATTGTATTCTATTGAGAGACAAAGGGAGCACATAAGTTCAGAAACTGTGGATGCCCCATCACTGGAGGCTTTTAAGAAGAGACTTGACAGGCACTTGTTGGAAATGGTATATAGTCTTCTGCTCGAGCAGGGGGGCTGGACTAGAAGACCTCCAAGGTCCCTTCCAACTCTGTTATTCTAAGTTCTAAGTATTTTATTCACATGTACAAACATTAGAAGTGTTGGAGACATGGTGGAGAACCTCTTGAACTCTGCAAACCTCAGGAAAATTTCATCTCAGCCCATCAAGATCCGGAAAACCTTAACATCTTGCAGTCTGTTTCGGCTGATCTTTCCCAAACGATGGAAGGCTTAAGTTGTTTCTGGACGTGGTTGATTAGTAACATATTAATAACATGATTAGTAGCCACAAATGAATAAAAGCATTTGAGAAAGCGAAACAGAATGAAGCTCTATGTAGAGCGTATTTCTGATAATATAATATTAGTCTAACTTACTGTGCTGTGGGATGATATACCTAAGATTATGGGGGTCAAGAACACTGAAGCTCATAAAGGGATATTAAGTCGCTTTGAAGCAAGATGGGTGGCAAATAAATTTAATAAATAAATAAAACTATTATTACTAGGAGAAAAAAACCTCTAGCTCAACCTTCTTCCTTAAAACAGGGAAAGGATGTAATCTAGCAAACATCGTCCTATCTGTTTTTTCCCTTGCTAGTTTGATTCTCTCAGGAATTTTTTATTTTTTTTTTATTTTGGGGGAGTAGGAAATATTAAGGCAAATATTTATTTTCTACCAGGAGCCTGAGGTGTAACTTCAACCCTTATGAGGTTTCTACATCAGACATGTCAAACACAAGGCCTGGGGGCCGGATGCAGCTTGTGAAGTGGTTTAATGTGGCCCGCAAAGCCATCCTGGAAACAATGAGGGAATGGCCCCCACTGCCTTGGCCCTGGCCCAGGCCGGCCAGGAGCCAATGTACAATTTTGTGATAGCCATCTTAGCACTTGCCCCGGTGGACCATGCCTTGGCGCTTGCCCCGGTACCACCCCCTTTTGCCAGAGACCCTCAGATCTGTCCCACTCCTGCTCAGGCCCCCACAGGCACCCTTAAGGCGAACGATGTAGAACTGGCCACGCCCACCCAGTAGGCCACACCTACTCCATCCACGCCCACCCAGTAGGCTGCAGTCACTCTGGCCTCACCCACCCAGCCCCCCAAGGGTAACCACAATGCTAATGCGGCCCTCAGTGAAATTGAGTTTGACACCCCTGCTCTACATGGATTAATTGGATTGTCAGACACAAGAATAAAAAACTCAACTCTTTCCCAAAAGAATATTTCTGTGGCTTTTTTAGAAGCCACCAGCAATCCTTTGTATCAACCAAGTTTTATTTAGCCAGCTCAGCAGTGGGAAAGGAGCCAGGAGACACACACAGAGAAAGAGAGAGAGAGAGAGAGAGAGAGAGAGAGAGAGAGAGCTGCTCTGGATTCGGGAGAGTTTGATGGAGCTAATCTGATTGGCCTGAGGAGAAGAAGAACAGGCATTTGGCAAGGCCACCCTCTGGCTCAATGCAATATGAGACGGGTGCCAAGATCTCTTCACAAGGAACAGCAAACAGTACCAAGTGTGTTTACTGCCTCAGCTCTGAAACTTGAGCTGTGACCCAGGCCAGGGTTGCTGTGCAGGAGGCTCACGAAGAGTAGCACTCTCGGGTTCAGAAAGGCTGGTATTTTCTGGACAATCTGAAGAATTTAAGAGACAGGATCTTGAACTCTATTTGGATTCACATTCTTTGTGGCTTGGAGTGTATATTGAATCACTGTTCGTAATCCTATGATTTAATAATCATGAGCTATCGAGCTCTTCATTCAGAAGCACACTTTGTTTTTGAGGACCTATTTTACAAAATGCTTGGGGTTCACATCAACAAGGACTCCACACTGAATAATTTCCCAATTGCATAATTCAGTACATTCCTAAACGTATGCACTTATTTATTTGTTAACCTTCTTTACTCCAGAAACATATGGCAATACTCTGTTTTATCCTTGGAGTAACAATGTTGTAAGTTATACAGGTAGTCCTTGACTTATGACCACAATTAAGCCTAAAATTTCTGTTACTAAGGGAGATACTGCGTTTTGCCCCATTTTACAAACTTTCTTGCCACAGTTGTGAAGTGAATCACTGCAGTTGTTAAGTTAGTAACATGGCAGTTAAGTGACTCTGACTTCCCCATTGACTTTGCTTGTCAGAAGGTGATCCAATGACCCAGGATATAAATACTTGCAGGTTGTCAAATGTCTGAATTTTGATCATGTGGCCATGGGGATGCTGCAATGGCATAAGTGTGAAAAATTGTCATAAGTCACTTTTTTCAATGCCATTGTAACTTTGAAGGGTCACCAAATGAACTGTAAGTAACCTGTATTCTGCTGAGAGAGAATATCTTGTCCAAAGTCATCAATAAACTTCTGTCTCCTGGATCTCCTCAATCATATTTCATCAAGCCTGGATTTCCTCAATCCTATTTCATCACCTTAATCACTACATCACACTGAGCTTAAATTATCTTGTGGGAGAGATTTTTCACTGTATATCTGGACGATTGACTCTTCTGATTTTCCAATCAGAGTCTCTGGGGATGGGTCATAATGCTGCCTGTTGATTATGATTAGATCACCCTGTTGGGATTTAGAAAGCGGTTAAACCTGGATATTTGACAGTAGAGACAAATTGAGATAGATCCTCCAACTCAATACATTTTTATTATCATTTCTCAGTTGTTTCTCAGCCTATGAATACTTTATTATTTTCATGGGTTACAATGTTTTATTCTTACCCTGCTTGCTTTTGTTTCTGAATGGTTTAATCCTGTTCACCAAGTGTAGGATTGAAAGCTGCTCAGAGACTTGTAATGTTTGACAACATCATATCAGCCCAGAACAATAAAAATATAAATCTGGATGCAATCACCTTCCCCAGAAGAAAAATTTCTATTACAATTTTGCAATGGTGTTTGATCTGCAACTGCCTTCATCCAGATTTAGTATATATGCTTTGATCCAATGATATTATCTTAATGTTCATTTTTATGTTTTATTTCTGGCCAGAGCTTCAAGCAAACCTGCAAGTAAACAATACTCCTAAAATAGCATAATATAATTAGTGGACACTGATGGTATCAAGTTGAAAAACTTGGCAGAGCTGACAGAAACAAACAAAACTCAAACTGAATTCACTCCTACTAAAAACTGGCTGGAGAGGATGGCTGGATCCTTGGAAGAAGGAAAGGGAAGGAGAAAAGAAGAACTTTTGATGGAAGGATTGTAGGAATGAAATATAAACAAGCAGACTGCTCACGTGTAGATTATAAGACGCAGAGCATATCCTAAAAGTCTTAATAGTTCGGAACAATTTAGAGAAATTATACTATTCTATAATTTCCAGAGTTCAGTGGTTGGCATGTCTAGATAGGACTGAGAGAAGCCAATACAGGTAGTCTTTGTCTTACAACCACAATTGAGCCCAAAAGTTATGTTGCTAAGCAAGACATTTGATAAGCGAATTTTGCCCCATTTTATGACTTTTCTTGCCACATTTGTTAAATGAATCACTGCAGTTAATAAGTTAGTTACGTGAATCTGGCTTCCCCATTGACTTGGCTTGTCAGAAGGTCCCAAATGGTGATCAAATGGGACCCTCAATGATCATAAATCTGAGCCAGTTGCCAAACATCTGAATTTTGATCAAGTGACTATGGAGATGCTACAACACTCATAAGTATGAAAAAGGTCACTAAATGAACTGTTGTAAGTCAAGGACTACCTGTTCTGTAATCTTCATATTGACTTCTCCATTGGTGATATCAACATGATGCAAAGTATACAGGGACCAAGGCTCATGTAAATGTAAATTATTTTCCAATTCCTGAACTTAAATCAGCATTTCTCAACCATGGCAACTTTCAGTTATGTGGATTTATAATCCCAGAATTCTCCAGCCAGCATACTGACTGACTGGAGAATTCTGGGAGCAGAAGTCCACATATCTTCAACTGCCATGGTTGAGAAACATGGCCCAAAGTATAGGATTCTGCATTAAGGATTCTAGCCCTGTTCACATAGTTAAGCTAAAAGAGAGTTGGAGTTTAGTTTTTGTAATATGGGAACTCCAGCCATGATAGCTTAGGGTCACATGTCAGGTGCCCCTTCTGGTTTGTTCACTAAACCATGATTAAAATCCTGATTTAATATCATGCATTAATGTAAGCCATTAAGTTTATAGAGAAAAGTCTGGCAGAGTGTATAATGCTGATAAGTCCATCTTAATCTTTTCTGCACCGAATATGAAAGTATTTGGAGTGTGCAGAGCATGAACTGACAACTTTAATAAGAATGAGGGAAAGAAGTGACACTCTCAGTAATTCTAAAATGATGGTGTCCCTCATACATAACATCAACTTTATTTTGATGTCTCACTAAAGCTTCTCATCTATTCACAGAAGTGCCCGGAAGTGCAGTTTAAAACAGAACAATCCCTAGGGCTAAACTGTACTGTTTTTTCTGGCTAAGCATGTTTTTCCTTTGTTGTTTTTTTTAAAGCCAGACTTTTCATTCCTCTTCATTTTCCCTAATAACTGCTTTCTCACCACAAACAGCTCCATCTAAAATAGAATGGACCAATCACAAAATATCTATTTCATAGAAAGGGAAGAACAGAAATTGAGAAAAATTATAAGCACATTTTTGTGTGTGTAAAAAATCTGAAAAAAGTGGGATGAGACAAATTGGAGGTGGAATTAGAGACAAATCATCAAGGAAGCTCACCCAAACTGCAGAAATGTTATTTGAAAAAGTAAATCTGAGAATGGTTTGTAGCTACAAAGGATGCTAACCAAACAAGAAAACCAAGAACTACTTTAGATATGCTTAGAGTAAAAAGAAAGAGGCAAGAAACATAGATGATGGTTCCGTGAAGCTGACAAAGCAGAAAGTTAACAAAAGAAAAGATAGAACTACTCAATATTAAACCAGCAAGAGGAAACAGAAATCCATCAGGCACTTGTGAAAAGCACAATGAACAAGCAGGATTAAAGTTTCAAATAGATATTTTCTTACTCTGGTTTAATCAATTTACTTTCAATGAGTGTGAATCTCCAGGGCCAGATAGACTGCATCCTGGAGGATACTGAAGAAGCTTGATGAAAAATGGACTGAATGTGTATCCCAAGATCTTTGAGAAATTCTGGACAAATAGCTGTAGAGCCCGGAAAATAAAGAAGGGCAAATATTGTTCCAATCTTGACATGTCAGTGTCACTTGACAAGTCAGTTTCACTTGACACCGATACTTTAGAAGAGCAGTTTGTAAAGTGATCCACCTGTAAGTCTGTTGGGGAAGAAAAGATCATTACCGGAGATCACATGATTTTTCAGTAAGGGATGCTGACTAGCCTTTTCTCCGTTTGGATTGGATAATTTTGTCCCAAAGGTGCTTTTTCAAATTCAACTGGACTTTGTTTTTTCTTGAAGACATTTCGCTTCTCATTCAAGAAGCTTCTTTAGTTTCACACTGAAGAAGCTTTTTGGATGAGAAGCAAAACATCTTCAAGGAAAAACAAAGGAAGCCCAGTTGCCTTTTGAAAAAGCAGCTTTGGGACAATCATGATCTGGATGAATCTCCATAGATGATTGGATAATTTCTTTCATAGGCAGTAGAAGACCCTACTCAAGATGGTAGAACATTTTGGAAACACAGTGGTAAGAAACACTATCCTTCATTCAGTAGGCACTTTCGTATATGTGGTATATGTGCATATGTATATATATCTTACATCAACATCCTTATACAGTATAGTTTAAATCAAGGGTCCCCAACCTCCGGGCCGTGGCCCTCTACTGGTCTGCAGTTCATTTGGAACCAGGCCATGCAAACGGTGGGTGAGCCACTCAGTCAGCTCCACTTGTGCAAGTGAAGGGTGCATGCACCTGCCTCTTGTGCAAATGGACCTGTGTATGCTTGCATGTGCACCTACTACTCACATGGAACCATTCCCTCTCCCCTTGCCCCTGCTAGGCCACCAAGCCAGAAAGGTTGGGGATTGCTGGTTTAAATAGTATATACTATATAAAAGTATAATATATACATGATACAGAACAGTACATAAAAATTATAAATATATTATATAGAAATATAAGCTTGAACCATATATCATATAAACTATATACAGTAATATTGTATATAGTATCTACCATATATGTAGGTCAGGGTTCCCCAACCCCCAGTCCGTGGACCAGTACCGGGCCACGGCATGTCAGCAACCGGTCCGTACAAACAAGCAAAGCCCCATCCACCGGATGCAGGCAGTACACAAAACCACGCACCCTCTGGTCCCCAGAAAAACTGGTCCCTGGTGCCCAAAAAGTTGGGGACCTCTGATATAGGTTACACAAATATCTCCATAGATCATACATTCTGCTGCTGAAGTACAGATTCATAAGGTATATAAATATTTTTTGATTTCTAAAAATTTTGAAAATATTTTTTCCCCAATGTTCTTAGGTTCTGACCCATCTGTGTTATGGATTTTAGAACCTCATCACTCTAGTTCATTCTCCATTTGCCTGGAATTATTATAGCTAATGCCCTATTTTCCCCAGAAAGGATCTTTATGGCTTCTTAAGCCATAATGTGGTTCTAATTTTGCTGCTCTGGAATTGACCTCAGAAGGCCTGGGGTCAGCTAAACCATTAAGAACGGCATTTGTCCTTGAGTAAATCTTTATGAATGGCTTCCTCAGCACCCTGGCATATTGGGTAGCAGCTTAGTTTATGTCATTTGGCACAGCTCTCCTCATGTGCCTCTGAAAGTACATGGAGAAATTGGCTCCTCACACTCCACAATCCACGGTCAGTCTTTCCATTACAAAACAACAGTAACAGCTTTATGATCATCAAGTTTAGCAGCACAGAAAACACCAGTAAATAAATGATGTCCTGGTGCCTCATAACACCATATGTTTATTGCAACAGATGGTATTTCTCCATAAGAACAGATACCTTGTTGTGGGCGGTCACCCGATAAAAAATGCTTTAGCCTATTTATTATTTTTAAAAGGTAGATGTCAACCTTCAGAACAAACTTTAGAAATCTAAACTCTATCTAACAGAATTAATACTAGAATAGAATTAATAAATTAAGGTATTACAGTATTTACATTATTATCTGCCTTTTAACTGGTGAATAAATCAGTTGGTTGCATTTAAATCCATTTTCAGAAACTACCCAACATGCACTGTTGCTGTTGTTGCAATGTACAAGAGCCCAGATAATTTCGTCTTATGCAAGGAAGACACACCTTCCCTTTATTTCATTTTATAAATTGATTAAGAGGAAGAGGATAGAGTAAGTCATATTAGCAAATTCCTCCTTCGATTTACCAAAGGCACATAGTTCTGCAGTGATTGTACTTCCAGTCTTCATCTCTGTTAATTGTAAAAAATATTGCTTATATGGCCAAAACATCTGGCCCGTTATTAACAATCCTTCATTCATTAAAACATATGTGCTTGATTAATAAAAGATGATTCTTATAAGTTTGTACAGGTAGTCCTCGACTTACCATTTAGTGTCTGTTTGAAGTTATAATGGCATTGAAAAAAGAGACTTATGACCATTTTTCTTACGAAGGTAGCAGTATTCCCATGGTCACGTGACCAAAATTCAGATGCATGGCAACTGACTCATATATATGACGGTTGCAGTATCTCGGGATCATTGCCACCTTCTGACAAGCAAAGTCAATGGGAAAGCCAGATTCACTTAACCACCATGTTATTAGCTTAACAACTGCAGTTATTCAATTAACAACTGTGCCAACAAAGGTCGTAAAATGGAGCAAACCTCACTTAACCACTGTCTCACTTAGGAACAGAAATTTTGGACTCAGTTGTGGTCGTAACCTGAGAGCTACCGTAATATGTATTAAAACTAAATAAATCTAAACATTGCAGCAAATGCCCAAAATACCTAGTCTAAGACAGGAGTCTCCAACCTTGACAACTTTAAGACTTGTGGACTTCAACTCCCAGAATTCCTCAGCCAACTTCTCTGGGCATTGAAGTCCACAAGTCTTAAGGTTGCCGAGGCTGAGGACTCCTGTTCTAAGAGGCCTGCTGTTACAAAGCGGTGCCAAAACTGAGAATGCTCTTCTGTTCCCTTGGCATATTAAGGAACCAAAGAATATTCTGGGCCTCTCTTTTTGTAGACAATAAGGGATGTTTCCAGTGGGAACTATCTGATGTGGTGACTTGAGTTTCCTTACATTCTGATAAAAGTGGTGCCCAGGACATTCCAGAAGGCTGTGGGTCTATACTGTATGTGCATGCATGCGTGCAGAACACTTCCTCCAATATTCCTAAAAATAGGGCTAAAAACAATGCTCTTTTTGCTGCTGTGTTACTCACAGCCCTTTCCACAGGTATAAATGCGGCAAAAACTGCCTGAATCCAGGCATCCCTCTAAATCAGGGGTAGGCAACCTTGGCTCTTTTCTGACTTGTGGACTTCAACTCCCAGAATTCCTGAGCCAGCATGGCTAAGCTTGGAAACCTCTCCCTTTCCCCTCAGCATGGCTGGCTCAGGAATTCTGGGAGTTGACGTCATAAAAAAGCCAAGGTTGCCTACCCTTGCTCTAAATGCTTGTTAGTTTGCAGAACAGCAAGTTGCATGAACCTAGGTTTTGTGTTTAAACCAGGGATGTTTAAACAGGGGTCAAAAAAAGGTCAAGATGACAGCAACAATCACACAATCAAAGCCCCTCCCATTTTTAACCTCATTCCCAGTTATCCCTGGTTTCAAGAAACCTTGTTTTTCACAATGTGTCAATTCATTCAAAGAGGTAAAAAAAATGGCTGAAACATGTCAGAAGGGAGATGGCAGTTTCTCTATTTGAGTATGTTTATCCAGCAAAAAACAGGTTTTGTGGCTGTCGGGTGGCCAGTTTACAAAGAAAGCCTACCTATAATTAGATCAGATCCCTTTCCTTTGCCTGGTAGAAGAATTATGCCCTTACTAGAAATGACTGCCTTCGGCATGCTAATATCCTGGTGGGTATTTCCATGCAGAGCAGATGTGTATACATTATGCAAATCTGGATGCAAAGACCTGGAGAATTGGAGTGTCATAAACCAAGGTGGAGCCACATATTTCTTTCTCTTGCAAAGGGGCAGGAGAAGCTGGAGCAAATATCCAGCGACAAACACTTAAATTCACAAAAGGGGGGGGGGAAGTACTTCATCTCTGAGGAGCCCTGAATTTTGTGGTCTTCTGAATCAGCATCTGAATCAGGTCCAGCTGTCCATGAATGAAAGAGGATCTCTTTCATTCTTTCAGCGTCTTGATATCTGAATAATTTCACATTGACAGTTGGTTTTTATGGTATCTGAAAGACTATCCCAAATACTGGATAATACTGAGTAGGTTTTCTTCCTTTCTTCTTATGGAGAAGGAGAGAGGCAAATTAGCCTGACTAATATGGTTCTCAAACATCTTAAAGAGGTTTGGGGACAAATGGGGAAGCTAGAGCAGCTGCAAGACAAAGATTGTGAATCAGAGTAGTTTAAGGCAAACTTCAATTCCTAGCTAGACTGGAGGGACTTTTAGCAAGAAGTAAAGCAATCCAGGAAGGCTTGGTCTCGTGACCCTGGCCAGGGGCATCACGTGGCACCGATGCTGTAAAGCAATGCAACTCCGTGCAACCCAAGGCTGACTTTTTTGTTGCATTAATTGCATCATAATGACACACTATTCAAGTATTGACTCTTAGCCCTGTCTGGTTCTCAGAATTGAAAAATCTGACTCATCCCACTTACTACGAGAAACATAGGGGGCAGCTGAAGCAAGAATATAGTTCCTGAAAATATATCACCCTAGTATCTGAGCATATTTTTTTTAACTTAAAAAAAGAGGAAATCCTTTAGAACAGTGGTGGCGAATCTATGGCACGGGTGCCAGAGGCGGCACTCAGAGCCCTCTCTGTGGTCACGCACGCTGTCGCCCCAGTCCTAGGCCTTCAGCTGGGTTTTATAAAACCTTTTCGCTTTAGGCCTCCGCCGCCATGTGCAAAAAAAAAAAAAAAGGTTCAATCAGTCAATTTCAACTTCTGGCGGGAAAAAAAAGTTCTTGCAAAGTTAGAATTGATTGATTGAACTTTTTAGTTCTACCCAGTCTGCCGTTACCACTGCAGCCATGCCCACCCAATGGGCAACACCCACCCAATGGGCCACGCCTACCCAATGGGCCACACCCAGCCGGCACTCGACGATGCATAAGTGGGTTTTGGGTTGCAGTTTGGGCACTCAGTCTCTAAAAGATTCATCATCACTGCTTTAGAAGAATCAAATGGATAGTAATAATAGCAGCAGACTGGATAGAAGAGTTTAGCATTTCAGAAATGTGAATATCTTGATTAAGATTGTTAAAACTGGAAATTTTAAGATTATAAAAGAGAGAGTCCTTTCAGGAAAGTAAAGAATCTCCTGCTGGTTCTGTTCTGCACTTTTTTGCTTTGGGGACAGAAGACCTATACTTCTCATGTGATTTATGACTTGATTCCTTATTGGGGGAAGCAGGATCAATCAATCAATCAATGCAGTCCTACACTGCATCAACAGAGGAATAATATCAAGATCATGTGAAGTGTTAGTACTGCTTTGTATGAGCTGATGTCAGCTAATATTCAATATCATTGCCCTGTTGCCTATCATATGTATTTTTCTGTTTCATATTGGTTGATTCGAGGCCTATAGTGAAGAATAGTTGAATGAAGAGATGGTTATTGAATAATCTATCTTGCTCTCTCCCCTTCCCCATTCCCAGTGCAGTTGTGTAAGTGTGAAAGTCTCAACATTTAACAAGAAGACTTGTACCCAACTATTTCGAGTGGGGCATCTTAGAGAACTTCAACTGAATACATCAAGTAGCCTAGGCATGGGGTTTATGCCAAGATACTGCTCCTGTTTGCTCACAATTTGTATGCTGACTGAAGAGTGTTTCAGTATTTCGATCATTATACAGATTAGGTATTTGTTTGGTTTGTGGTTTCTTTCCCCCAAGGTTCTGGTACAGCTGGTAAATGTTGGGCCTTCGCAGCATGAAATGAGTTTTAGTCTCAGCTAGACAATTCAAGCCCTATTGGTCATCATTTCAGAGATGTTTCGTTATCTAAATAGTGAAAAGGAATGACCATGGGTGGGCAAAAAAGCAGTGGGAGCTGAAACAACCTCCAACTTTCTGGCTTTTCTATTGAGTTTCCTTGTGTGAATCTGACATGAAGCATCTGACACTTCCCTTCCCTTCCCCTCCTCATCCCATCCCATCCCACCTCCTCAGGCAAGTAAGTGACTGTTGCTGTTTTGGAGAAGGGACCAAGGGATTGAGAGACTGGCTGGGAAACTGTCATGGAATGCTGAAAATGCGATCAGCAGCAGCAGCAGCCCAACTGCAGCCAATAGTATTGAAGCAGCCACAACTTTTTCAATTTCATTTCCTCAGGGACCATGAATCCTATATGTTGGGTGCATTCTGTAAGTTAGCCCATTTGAAGCACCTTGGATCAAAAATTGTTGCTTTATGAGGCTCTGTTTCAACCAGTTAAAGGTCATGACAACAAGAGTTTAAATATTGTATAAATTTGCAACCCTCAATTCTATATTACCCATGTTGTTAATGTTGATAATGTGGATTTGATAATAAAAATGCATAGCCATTTCCCCTTCAATAGTCCAGGTACAAGAAGTTTGAAAGGGATTGCAGTTCCATGTTTTGCCCCAGAAAAGTTCCCATTGATTCTCGATTCAATCATTAAATTTCTAATCTTCATCACTTTTGGACCAGTTCATCCATTCCAGCTCTCAGTTCCATATTGCTCCACAAATTCCCTTCCCTAGAAAGTTTACACTAAAACGTGTATCCTCATATGCATGCAAATACATTTTTTTTAAAAAAAAATCATGTTCTCCACTGCAATGTCTCCTCAAATACATATTTGCAATAGAGTTTACTATCATAATAGCTTCAGATTATGGCATTTAAATGTTCAAAATAACTTCTGTGACTATGCAAAATCCTGCCCCCTTTTTATGTGCAGAGTGTAGTTTCAATTATGTGTCAAGAGTCTGAATATATATCATGAACCGAAAAATTTCTCCTATGAATAAATAAAGGCCTATAATTCAGTCAGCAAGTTCTATGCTTGGTGGAATATCCGAAGTTGTTACTCCACCATGAAGATTCTTTCTCCATCTACTGTGGCTTTGTCACCAGGACTTCTCCAGGGATTGCAACAGAACTCTTTCTGCGATGCTTTCTCAATGAGAAATTGAGATGCATGAAATCATGTGCTTCATCACTACTGAACAGTATTTGATGAGATGTGGCACTCAGACAAATGCCATGTGCAACCAAGGCAGTTGGTGATGACTTCTAAAGAAATTATAGATTTCTTTCAAGCAGGGGTATCTGCAGGATATGGTAAAAAAAAAAAAAAAGTTAATATTATAGCCATGATGGTGTAATAGCCACTCTACCAGGTTTTTATAAGCATTGCGCATGCAACACGCATCAGAATCAGGTGGAGATTTGATCATGCCATCTACTCACAATCTCAAGGTTTTCTGATCACACCCTGCAAGCTTCCTTGGGTTGAGCTTGAATAATTCAAGGTCCAACTTTAAACATGAAATAAAATCTAAGATCCAGCAAAGTTGGTACTATCTGCTGAAGACACTGACTCCAAGCACTCTTGTGGGACTGTGGGACTCTTAACAAACTGTAATTCCACAGCAGATGTGTGAGAGATGGAGAGAGAAAGAAACTTAAATCTTGCATGGGTTACTGAAGCATGTGCCTCTAGGCCAGGGGTAGGCAACCTTGGCTCTTTTATGACGCGTGGACTTCAACTCCCAGAATTCCTGAGCCAGCTATGCTGGCTCAGGAATTCTGGGAGTTGAAGTCCACGCGTCATAAAAGAGCCAAAGTTGCCTACCCCTGCTAAGCTCACTCCATGTGTGTAATGGATGCCATTTAAAAACAAAGTTTTTTTTTTTCTTTTTTTGTTTAATCTGGCTTTATTTCTG
Source organism: Crotalus tigris (assembly GCF_016545835.1). Taxonomy (NCBI): domain Eukaryota; kingdom Metazoa; phylum Chordata; class Lepidosauria; order Squamata; family Viperidae; genus Crotalus; species Crotalus tigris. The sequence continues at coordinate 577,659 of NW_024100476.1, forward strand.
TAAACATGCCTTGATTTACTGATTATTTAACTTAGTGTCGGATCACCTGGTCATTACGAAAGTCATTTTTTAAACAAGATTAAAGATGTTTCCAAATATTCCCTGGACAACTATAGGATGACTCACGGAAGCCTGCAAAATTGCTTGCAACTGGCAGAAGCTTATGAAGCAACCGAAGGAAATAGTGTAGTAAAGCATTGAATATTGTGTAGTGTGACTGTTGTCACGTATTTACAATGAATCATTCTCAAGGAAATTGCTGGACTTTTGAAATTTCTACTGACTTCTAGATGTTCTACATGTCTAGATATTTACTGTATGTGTCCCTTTGAAAATTGATACTTATTGGATTCTTCTTTAGTTCTTTACTTACTTACTTAAATGATATTTATTGATTGTGCCCATTCTGCCTAATCTTATGGGGTGGATAGAAGCTAGTGGAGGTAGACATCCCTCAGATAATGATCTGGTTAGTCTTGAGCATTTAGAGTTCTGGGATGTTTTTCATGAAAGCCTCTTTGCCAATAAAGAGATCTAAGAATAAATGGAGGGGCCAAGGTTGCCTATTGTCTATCATCATCATCATTATCATCATCATCATTCCAGCCATTGTCCATCCCCTGCAGGATGAAGGCCTCTTCCACATTTTTCCAACCAATACAGTCCTGACCTTCCTTTTGCCAATTGGTCCTGCAATACTAGCTAATATCTGTCTTGTTTTAGGTCTCTTTTACGGAGTCTTTTTATCAAATGGGCCCATTAAATAATAACAATAAATCTAAGTATATTTTAATGCAATACTTTTTTGGGGGCCAATATAAAAATCACATGATTTCATGACATGGGTTGTTACCTGATAAGTGTATTGCTCTAATATAGATGCTGGAATTTCTCTCCTGAAGGGCTTCTGGCCTGAATAAATTTACCACTCATTAGATAAGAATATACTACATCTGTCTGTCTGTCTGTCTGTCTGTCTAATCTATCTACCTATCTATCTATCTATCTATCTATCTATCTATCTATCTATCTATCTATCTATCTATCTATCTCTAGCAATAGCAATAGCATCTAGACTTATATACTGCTTCATAGTGCTTTACAGCCTTCTCTAAACAGTTCATAGAGTCAGCATATTGCCCTCAAGAATCTGAGTCCTCATTTTGCCAACCTCAGAAGGATGGAAGGCTGAGTCATCTCTCTCTCTCTCTCTCTCTCTCTCTCTCTCTCTCTCTCTCTCTCTCTCTCTCTCTCTCTCTCTCTCTCTCCTATCTATTTCTATCCATTCATACTCTATCATTTATTATCTATCTACTTGTCTATTATCTATTTAAAAATATAATATTTAAAAATATAAAAATCCTTAGTGGGAATAAATTAAAAGTTTTCAATTTAGTGTTATGAAAAGAGATTTGAGTGATTATCCCAGAGGAGCTAGCCAAGTTGCTAGTGACCTTAAATTACTTGCAATTGCTGCACAGTTAAGTATTGGAACTGATTTTAAGAGGGGATTAATAGGTAAGGCTATGAATGACCACCAAGATATCTCTGAGTACCAGTCAGTTTCAGGGCAAGAATAAGCCCCTGATGGACTCAACCAATTATTGGGGGTGTTCATTTTCTCCTATGGCTTCCCACAGATATCTGGCTGATTGCTGTAAAGAGAAAAACAGGATTAGGTAGGTCTTAATCCCTCTATGTTCTCAAGATGTAAGATACAACCCTATGAAGCTACAGAATTATTTAAGCTCTCTAAGTCTGTGCTCATTATTTTTGTTTAGTCAAAATAAATTGCTCTGCTGAGTCAGCTTTGCAATGTCTTCCATGACAAAGCAGCCCTAGATACCATTGGCCAATTCAAAGCTAATTGCTAATATAATTCTGAGGGCAGAAGAATGGGCAAAGGTTCATCTATGCACATTTATGCCTACTTAAGGAAATCAGTGAGATATGTTTTGATCATACAGCTATTCTCAGAGAGAAGAGGCTCACATCAGAATTTGTCTGAAGACAGCTTGCTTCAGAAGTTATGGGTGCTTCGTCACTGGAGGTTTTTAAGAAGAGATTGCACATGCTGGCTGGGGAATTTTGGGAGTTGAAGTCCACAGGTCTTAAAGTTGCCAAGGTTGGACATCTCTGCTTTAGAACTTAGAGTCATCTTACTTCTTATTTCAGCTGTGTGTAAATGACATTCCCATTTCTTCTAAATTTTCTTTCTTTGTTATGGTTAGGAATGCATTCATCTCCAAACCTTTGGAGAGCCTCCTGACTCAGGAGTTCTAGAACTTCTAGAGTTGCAAATTTAAAGAAGGAAACCTGAATAGCTCTCGTCAGAAAATAATTTTCAAGCAAGGGCAAGACAGCAGCTTATATCTACTAGGCTTAGCCACAAATTAGATATAATTGCTGAAGACTTCTGTCTTCAAATGCAAATTTCAGCTAATGGAACTATACAAGTAATCATCTGCTGCAGGAGATGCTCCTGGCCACCACACGACACCTGCCACGACGCAGTGCTGGCGTTTTGCAAAGCTGAGAAACTGCCTCTTTCTTCTTCTTGTTAAATTAGCTTTTTTTCCATTCTCTTCTTTCTATAGCTTTAGTGCCGGTATGAATATGTTTGTGTCTTCTATGCTTCGTATTTTCATGGATGAGGCAGCCTGCCACACACATATGTCACAGCTACATTTCACTTCTTAGGAAGAGCCCGCTAGAACTGTGATGGCGAACCTTTTAGAGACCGAGTGCCCCAAAACACCCCCGCCCCCCACCTGCCCCTGCTCCACCCCCGCTCTGCCCCCACCCGCAGGACCACCCACCGGCTCCATGGCCCGCTGCAGCAGATCACCCAGGCGGCCCTGCAGCACCATGGCAGCCACACCCTCCGCCCGTCCCCCACAGCATCATCTGCGCACAATGGGGTGTGAGGGCGGAGTCTTGTCTCCATTGCCCGGCTGCCGTGTCCTTGGCTGCGCTGTGCTGTTCCGTATGGGCTGCGCCCAGCGGCGACTCTCTGGGAGGGCTGCTGGTGAGGAGGGGACCACAGGGAGAGGCGGGGCTGGGGCAACAGCACGCGTGCCCACAGAAAGGGCTCTGAGTGCCGCCTCTGGCACACGTGCCATAGTTTCGCCATCACTGCCCCAAAATGAAGGAAAATGTAGAAACAGAAAAGATATGGATATCTTAGTAAGATAGATCTGTTGCAGAGCAGAAAACAAGCACAGGATCTCTCTTTTTCATCTCCCCCCCCCCAAAATGAATGAAAATAGAAGAGATAGCAATAGCACTTAGACTTACACACCACTTCACAGTGCTTTACGGCCTTCTCTAAGCGGTTCACAGAGTCAGCATATTGTCCCCCAACAATCTGGGTCCTCATTTTATCCATGTCGGAAAGATAGAAGCCTGAGTCAACCTTGAGCTGGGGAGAATCAAACTGCTGAACTGCTGGCAGCTGGCAGCCAGCAGGAGTAGCCCGCAGTACTGCATTCTAACTACTGCACCACCATGTCTCCTTTAGCTTTTACAGAGTACTGGGAGCTCTGGAGGCAATAAGCAAGTAACTAAAGTATGTAGGATCTCTGATGGTGAAAACAACGTGGAGGAAATTCAAGTTAACTTTGCAGAGCCTTGATCATTAATGGTGGTATGATAGAATTTGATGGTGTAAAACTGAATAAGTGCAAAGGCCCTAGCATGGAAAATGGAGACCCTTTCTTTAATCTCACACTGCTTGCTCACTTAGTTATCTGAGGTTATGAATCTCTGAGCACTTACTTGTATATACATTTACTCTTCCACACAAAGGCACTTATTTCATTCCTAGCAACCTGCCCCAGATCAAGGTACATTAGAAAACAGGTTTTCCACTAGTAGCAGGAAACCAGCAATCTGATCCCTCCAAACAATTGCTGTCAGCTCTCTGATGACTAGTCGGCTGTTTTGCTTCTAACAATCAATGACAGCAGGAAATTAGTAAAAAAGATGGATTCATCTCTGAGAGTTCCACACACACAATACTTTCATAACCAAGAATGTCCTTTGGTGTCTGTTTGTCTATCTGCATGCTAAACTTTTTTTTTTAACAATTCGTTATTCTTCCCTCCCATAATTTCCTACCTAAATAGTTTTCTTCAGTTCAGGTTTTAAGACATGAAGTAAGCTCAGCTACAAAATGGTTGCATGTTTTAAGATCCTAATAGGGAAAGTCAATTAAGATTGATACTCAGTTTCTTGGTCTTTCAAAAGTCAGTATGTTGAGGATCTAGCGACTACCTGTGTTGTCTTGGTGAAGATGAAATCCTCTATTGCTGCAGAAGGTAACAAGAACTAAATCCAAAGTCAACTTTGTTTAATTTGATTCTGTTCACTGTTGGATCAGTGCACTTCCTTTATGGACATCCAGGTGACCCATTGGAGGGAGAGGAGTAACATGGGGGAAGAAAGAGAAATAAGGTATTTGAAAGTAGGCATGGCCGGTTGGGACATACCAGAAGCCATGCTATGTCCAAATCATCCCTAAAGAGCCAAAGTGGCTAGAATGCAGTATTGCAGGCTAACTCTGCCCACAGCCTGGAGTTTGATCCTAAAGTGCTTGAGTTGACTTAGCCTTCCATCCTTCTGAAGTCAGTAAAACGAGGACCCAGATTGTTGGAGGCAACATGCTGACATTGTAAACCACTCAGAGAGTGCTCTAAACTACTATGCAGTGATATATAAGTTTAAGTGCTATTAATGTTAATACAGACAAGCACCACTGTACATTTCCCCTTCTTTAGTGGCCCTGATTTCCCAATACTGCTACTATGATGCATGGTTTCTTCCCCAACTGAGCTTCAGATTTTCTGCATTATAGTTCAACTACCTTCACTTTCTGAGATGTGAAAAGAGGAAGGATGGGCAGCAATCATGATCCTAGCTCTACCTTTGCACCCAAACTGAAAACCAGTTTGTGTATTTTCTGATATTTGGGGACCTTGATTCTTTAAATCAGTGGTTCTCAACCTGTGGGTCGGGACCCCATTTGGGGTCGAACGACCATTTCACGGGGGTCGCCAAACAACGCAGTCCGCCATTTTTTCCCCCTTTTTCCTTAGCTGTGCTACTCCCTTTTATTCTATTGGCTTTTGAAAGCCAATAGAATAGACTCTCTTGAATAGAGTCTAATTCTATTGGCTTTCAAAAGCCAATAGGAATTGTCCAGGCTGCCTCTGCCCTGCTGAGCCCGCCAAAAGTCCCATTCTGCAAACCGTGCTGCACCAGTTGAGTAGTCCTCGACTTACGACCGGTTGAGTAGTCCTCGACTTACGACCGGTTGGGGGGTCGCAGAATTAAAAAGGTTGAGAACCACTGCTTTAAGTCAAGAGACAAAATCCAACCACATTTGAAGGGGACATCACGGGATTGCTTGTAACCCATGTACAGTGCATCATCTTCCCAGCAGAACTTCCAGTAACTTTTTGGTGCAGGTCTCTTGCACTGTTTTAATTTATTCTGTGCAATTTGCCTTGGGGCTCAAGGAAGAACTGGAAGGAACATCAACCTATTTTATTAAATATGCTGCCTGAGCTCAGACTTAAGGTGTCCTAAATCCTGGCTTTTTGCTCTCCAGATGTGTATCTGGTTGGTTTTTTTAAAAAAAAAAAAATCTAGACACTTTTAAAGAATCTTATCTCCTTATTTCGACACACATCTATAGACACCGTGATCCAAGGAGGGGGTGTTTTATTGCAGCAAAGTCGCACAGCTAAGCAGAGAGTCAAACTGCACAAGGCACTAAATCTGCCCACTTGAAGTCAGGCGATATTAGCCACTCCCACGGATAAGGCCAATAAACCACTCTGAGGAAATTAGTCACTGAAACGTCTCTGCAGGTGGAGTGTGGTGAATAGGTCCCTTCACGTGAGTCTCTCGCTGCCAACTCCCTCAGGGAGGGTGTTTCTGATACCAGTCTGTGCAGCAATCCACAACAGCAAAACAACACTCAGAGATCATGGCTTCTTTTGCAGGTTCCTTACCTTGCTTTCTCCTTGTTTACTCACAGTATAGGTAGTCCTCGACTTACGACCGCAACTGAGCCCAGAATTTAGGTTGCTAAGAGAGAAATTTGTTACATGAGGTTTGCCCCATTTTACGACTTTTCTTGCCACATTTGCTAAGTGAATCGCTGTGGCTTGTTAAATTGGTAACCCGGTCGTTAAGTGAATCCGGCTTCCCCATTGACTTGGCTTGTCAAAAGATCGCAAAAGACGATAACATCTCCCCGGGACACTACAACCGTCATAAATATGAACCGGTTGTCAGGCATCCAGATGTAAATCACATGACAGATCATAAGTGTGAAAAGTAGCCATAAGTCACTCTTTTCCGTGTCATCGTAACTTCAGACAGTCACTAAATATATTGTTGTAAATCGAGGACTACCTGTATTTGGTGAGAAGAGCTACAGCTAAACAGGTGTTCTCCAAGGAGACAGCTCTCATCTTTAGGTCCCCAGATGTTGTAGTCCAGTGTTTCCCAAACTTGACAATTTTAAGGCATGTGGACTTCAACTCCCAGAATTCCACAGCCAGCGTTGCTGGCTGTGGAATTCTGGGAGTTGAAGTCCTCATGCCTTAAAATTGTCAAGTTTGGGAAACACTGTTGTAGTCCAACAAATACCCCATTCAGAAATGCAAAGTGTGAGAATGGTGAGAGTTGTAGTCTAAAGCTCTTCAATAGTTCAAGGCTGAGAAAAACAGAAGAAGCCAGAGAGCAAGGCAAGGTAACTCAAGCCAAGATAGATCATCTCTTTTCATTCTTTTGAGAGCATCTGGGGTGGAAACTGGCATGGTTACTGAGCTCATCTTTTTGCATTATGCCACATCACCAATCCCTTCCCGAATGAAGTTTTTGTTGAATAATTGCCCAGCTGCATTTTGCAGTGATTTCAGATGAGGTCACCCCATCTTCAGAATCCCTCAACATTTTTCCAGAGCTTTTCCTATAATGATTTTTTTTTCCTTTCCAAAGAAAATATACCTATGAGCGGCTTGCCTATTTATCTGTTGTTGATTTAGTTGTTTATTTCAATACTGAAGTCCTGCATGCTGTCTTTCTGCTAGTAGGGCACTCAAGGCAATGAACAATTATAAAAACCGCACTTAATTGGCGGTGCCAGCATCTCTTCATCATCACCTATATGGGAAGCAGAAAAGTATACACAATTTTTTTTTTCCCTAAGGGAACAATTAGCAGTTGGGAATATCTGTGTGTTTATGTTTGTTTTCGTATGAGGAATTAAAGCTTGGAAATCTAACCAGGGAATTTGTCCAACTGAAAATCATATTTTTTTCTTCTTCTTTTTCTCCTGCTGAAAAAAAGCTGTTGTTGTGAGCTGTACAAATATTGAGAACACTTAAGGAATATTCTAACTGCATATAAAATAGGCTGCTATCGTGTTACTCCTGTTTTTTATATGCTCTAGATCAGGGGTGTTAAACTGCTGGCCCATGGGCCAGTTGCATCATACAGAGGACGCACCCACCCAGCTCCAGCAACGCTAAAAAACGTCGCGATACGTCACGATACGTCATGTGACATGGCGAGTCTGACACCCGTGCTCTAGATTATTGCAAGGTTATAAATAAAATCTAATCATAACTTTCCACAGATATAATACAACCCATTGGATGAGGAAAATTAAGGCGGGAACACCTTCACTTACCATATATCATACTTTAAAAAAAATGCTGTAATGTCAAACTGTTTTATTCATATAGAACCATGAGCTTTGGTATATAAAATATAAGCAGAGAAAGTATTTAAAATATCAGCAGGGGAAAGAGATGTTATTGTAAATAAATCTAAATATCCACAGGACATTTGTAGACATGTGACAGGAGAACAAGCACAATCTAGCACTGCCTTTCTCCTTTTTACCCAAGTGAGAATTACAGTGTTTCCATTTACCAATTTTTTTGATTTCATTCAATCATGACCGATTCTCAGAGACTGCTTAGACAACTCCCTGCAGTTTTCTTGGCAAGGTTTCTCAGAAGCGGTTTGCCATTGCCTCCTTCCTAGGGCTGAGAGAGAGTGACTGGCCCAAGGTTACCCATCTGGCTTCGTGCCTAAGGTGAGACTAGAATTGATAGTCTTCTGGTTTGTAGTCTGATGCCTTAACCACTAAACCAAACTGGCACTCAATCATTAAATATAGGAATCCAAATTTAGTTTTTTGTTTTTTTAAAAAAAGAGGTTAGTCAATTTTGTCAAAGCAAACCAAGGGGTCTGGCTTGCCACTTGGTTAAATCAAATTGGCAACCCCCAATATCACACTATATTTTGGGAGATTTGTCACAAAGGAGGCCTATTGCCTCCATCCTCATACTTCACACCACAATGAAAAACTGAAGATGCAAAATATATCTAAGAAACCTCCCCATCTTCGCTTTTAATGTAAGGCTAGAACTACACTAGTACTTCAGATTCGGCTTCAGATGGGCACAAGGAGATATAGAAAGCTCTAATTCTTTGTTGCCCATAATAATTATTTGTGTAGACCACCTCTGGTAACCTTACCTGGTGTTAATCATTCCTTTTTCTGAATAGTTTCAGAAGCCGGGAATAGTTGTGTATTTCAGTAAATAAGAAAAGCCAACTCCAACCCTGAAAGGATCTCTAGAGGTCCAAATTACTTGTTAATTCATGAATGGCCAGAAGATTCCTAGTGAGTAGACTTAGTTGTGGTAATAGTTTGGGAAAACTGGTTTTAAATCATTGCTTGTTGTTCTTCTACATGGGCAGAAATTAAGACAATTGCGGATGCTGAAAAAAATGCTTCTTGATGGTTCGAGAGTGAAAATGGAAGAACTATGGAAGTGCCCTAAATTGAACAGCCATTTTAATTATAGACATACTAGGGGGAAACTAGACATGTAAAAGATTAGTAGATCTAGCACTATTACCACAACTAAGTCGACTCACTAGGGCAGGGGTCTTCAGACTTGGCCCTTTTATGACTTGTGGACTTCAACTCCCAGAATTCCTCAGCCATATTCTGGGAGTTGAAGTCCACAAGTCATAAAAGGGCCAAATCTGAAGACCCCTGGTCTAGGGTCTTTTGACCATTCATGAATTAACAAGTAATTTGGACCTCTAGAGATCCTTTCAGGATTGGAGTTGGCTTTGCTTAGAAGTTCGCCAAAATGACTGCTCAATTTAGGGCACTTCCATAAGTGCTTCCATTTTCACTACCAAACCATCAAGAAGCATTTTTTTCAGCATCTGGAATTGTCTTAATTTCTGCCCATCTAGAAGGAGAACAAGCAATGATTTAAAACCAGTTTTCCCAAACTATTGCAACCAAACAAAAACAGTAGCCTGGCATTATGCCCTTTGCTTGGCATTGTGTGGAGTGTTTAACATAAACAAAAATACATACATACATACAGACAGACAGACATACAGACAGGCAGACAGATTTCAGATATCAGCACTAGATTCTACTATATATTAGAAAAGAAGTAAGAAGACTTTGGTCATTTTTTTTATATAGATAAGGCCTATACCTTAAATTACTATTATTTATAGTCTGTTTTTCCAAGCTCCAAGAACTACAGGGAACAAAGTGGTGACATGGTGATGGGCCCTGGAAGGGATGCAATTTCATTCTTTAATGCCTTCAATTACAAGGATCAGGTGTCATTGGGACAACACCTGCTAGATGCCTTGCAGAGCTACTATCATCAGAGTAGACAACAGGGCTAGACAGGCAGTCTATCTCTGAATATCAGAGGCTAAGATCAAACACAAGGAGGCCATAATTTCATACCTAGTTGGGAACTTCCTTATCAGATATGGACTAATTGGACTTTAGCCATAGTTACTAGGGCAATTCAGAAATAACCGATATATGAATTGCTAAAGAAGCAAAACAGGTACTGATCGCAATCCTAATGGCCCCGCCTCTGGATATGATTATCAGCAACAAATTGAATAAAAACTCTACCAACCAGTTTGGATCCATCTTTGGAGCTTTTTGTTATCCTATTCTAAATCCTGTGGATTTCCCCCTGTTTCCAAGGCTGGGTTTCCTGAGCTCCATTGGGAACAACTTTGATCTCACTGTCTATTGTTCTGCTAGACAATTATTATACAATGGGGTAGCACATCATAATCAAGCAAACAGAATCCAAAGCATACTGTACATTTCAACTGTGGTCATCTCTTCCACCAAAACCTTTTGATACTTTTTCTTATATCCCATGCATCCACTCCTAGTGGGATAATTGAGTCTACTTCCCATTATATCATTATAGTCTTGCTTGGTTGGTTAGGCTGAAAGATCATAAATAACCCAAGGCATTATAGTGACCTTCAGGGCTGGAAGATAACTTGAATTCTTGCTATGCTAAGGACAAGAAAATTGTGGTTCTAAAGTTGTTGCTGAACTGTAGCTCCAACATTCCTTTTCCTTGGTTATCCTTTTTATAACTGCTAGAAGTTGTGGTTCTATGACATTAAGAGCTTTGTGACATCTATCACATATAGAATTTGTTGTTGTTAGTTGCGAAGTCATGTCCAACCCATCGCGACCCCATGGACAACGTTCCTCCAGGCCTTCCTGTCCTCTACCATCTTCTGGAGTCCATTTAAGTTCATGCCTACTGCTTCAGTGACTCCATCCAGCCACCTCATTCTCTGTCATCCCCTTCTTCTATTGCCCTCTAGAATAGAATAGAATAGAATAGAATAGAATAGAATAGAATAGAATAGAATAGAGTTGGAAGGGACCTTGGAGGTCTCAAGCAGGAGGACCTACAGTATGTCCTATACCAGAGGTAGGCAACCTTGATTCTTTTAAGACTTGTGGACTTCAGCTCCCAGAATTCCTGAATTCTGGGAGTTGAAGTCCACAAGTCATAAAAGAATCAAGGTTGCCTACCTCTGTCCTATATCATCTCTGACAGGTGATTGTCCAGTCTCTTTTTAAAAACTTCCAGCAATGGAGCGCCCACGATTTCTGGGGATAAGCTGTAGATAATGCAAGGTGGCAAACATATCCAACAGATCTTCCTCCTCCTATTTTCCCCACAACAAGCCTGTGAGGTGGGTTGGACTGAGAGAGAGTGACTGGCCCAAAGTCACCCAGCTGGCTTTCCTAGCAAAAATGGGACTTAAATTCACAGTTTCTTGCTTTCTAGCCTGGTGCCATTGTTAAATGACTAAACCAAACTGGCTCAGTGCATCAACCTCCCCCAAATTAGCCCATTCCAGATGTGTTCGATTTCAACTTCCATAATTCTCAGCTAGCTGAAATCCAAGTCAGATTCATATTTGGCTTGCATCTGGTTGGAGGAAGCTGCAGTCCATGATACTGTACCAGGGATAGGTTGTCAGCTCTAAAAGGCAAAGCATGGGGGGAACTAAAAGCCAAACCCATGGACATAAATCTTTATTCCCTGGACAATTTTGGGTAGCCAAATGTAATAAGAAGGAAAGGTCACTGTGCCTTTAAAAATTGTGTGGAAGGGAAATTTTCAGTCAGGGATTAAAACTAAAGAGCTCTGCCCATTTTTGCATCCGGCAATTCGGGGGCAGTTTTGTGAAAATGTTTTAAGGATTGACAGGAAGATCCGATGTGAACTCTCAGAAGTAAACCTAGTTAAATTCAGTGGGATTAAACACTGGAAAGGATTGTGCCAGGCAAATTAGAGTATCTCAAAAGAAAGCAACCAGAGTCAGGAAGTTTATTTTTATCAGAGATTTTTATTATTATTATTTTCTGATCCAGCTGTGGAAGTGGATTTAATACCAAATTTTACTTAGGCTCTTTTGGTTGTAGCAACAAGCACAGTAGTGTTCCCTGGAAAATAACCTGCAAAGGGAAAACCCACAAATATACCAACGACAGACCTGTTCCCTGCAGTCTTGTATTTGTTCTTGCAGTTTGCAGACACTGTGTTCCCATCCAAAGCCCTTCTATAGCTGGGCTTGTGAAGCAGAGAGACAGCTGTGACGACAATGGCTGCAGAGTCGGCTGCCTGCTAACAAGGGCTTGTTTATTTCTTGACTAGGATACACACATGGAGCAGAGAACAGGGGCGGAGCTGTTCCCACAGGTTTCTAAGAAAGGGCGAGTTAATGTGTTCCTGCTGGAGAGAGGCAAAAACAAAAACAACAGAAAACAAACATAGCAAAGAAGATTAAAAACAAGGCAGAGCCAATAGAGAAGGCCTAGGGCAGATAAGGAGCAACAGAGGGGAAAACACACATTAATAGAAGGAGAATGAAATGATTAAATTCAAGGAGAACGGAAGTTCAGTGCCATCAACCAGCATGCAAACTTTCTCATACAGCAGCTCTCTAAGATTTCAGCCTGGAACACCTCTTGTTTCAGGGGGGTATTGCATCCGGGATTCTCCATACCATTTCTCACACTAAGCTGTGGGTCTTCCTGAGACAAGACAACCAATTGCTTGTGAAGTGACCTGTCCAGGCAGGAACCAGGAAACCCGTATCTCTGAGTTCCATCTGATTTTGGCCAGAAGAGAAGTCTCTTGTCTTAGGAATTCTTACAAAGGCTGCTTAATAAATAAAATGTGAACCACACATTCATATCACATACGAAGTCTGATGTGTGGTGTGTGTTGTTTGCCACCCTTGGACATACAGCTAACATTCACTGCGAGTGATGGTTGCATATGTGCAGGAGGTTTTAGTCGGTTTTACATACGTGTTGGTGGGGACAGGATGGCAAGGGCTGATGAGAAAGATTTTTCTACTGTTCCTTGTATTCACACAAACTATCAGGCAATTAAATGAAATCAGTTCACATGATCAGAAAGCAGTTACCTATTTGTCTGTTATAATAATTTATATATCAATGGGCTATCAGAAGTCTAATATCACAATTTAGCTATTACCACATATGTTGTATTTTTCATCTGAAGTTCACAGAGCTAGAGGGGTGTAGAAGTGGAGGTGTGGGGTCCTTGTATTCCCTGAGCTTGGTTGTTTTCTTGCAGACATTTCATTACCCAATTAGATAACACCATCAGCGCTAGAAGGGAGTGGGATTTGTAGTCTCTGTTTATATACAAGTGGCTTGCTCTGTCAGTATTGATGGGAGTGTTTTCCTCTTGGTAGTTCCTTGATTAGGCTATTGTTTACTATTTCATTGTTTGTCTTAGTTGGTAGCTCCTTGATTGGGATTTTGTTTACTGCGTGTAAGACCAAGCCCCATTCCTTCTAACACTGATAATGTTACCTAGCTGGGTAATGAAATGTCTGCAAGAAAACAACCAGGCTCCGAAAGTACTAAGGGTCCCACAGTTCAATCCTAACCTACAAATATTCTTTTCTAGAGATGAAGGTATTGGAATAAGAGCGGAGACACCCGGTCCACTCTTGGTTGTATCCATGTTATGGTTATGGAATTAAATAATATGTAAACACACTACATTTATATTAAATCTGCAGAATTATTTCTCAGGATATTCAGCCTGCTTAAAAGATTTAATGAACTGCATCCAACTTTCCAGCCAAGATTGGCTCCCGAGCCATCTAAAACAACTCCTTCAGAGAAATTGCAATGAAAACTTCCTTTCCCTGAAGCGAAAGCAAAATTCTTCCTGATGCCACTGGGACCTTTCTTTAATATATAAGAGGAAATACGGGCTCTCTTCTTTCAGTCTGGGATCAAGAAACAGGCAAATGTGGAAACTTTCCTAGCTTTTGCAGAATCCTACTCTGGTTTCAAAGCAATACGCTGGCCATTTGCTCTCAAAACCTCCACTAAACTGGCAGTACAGGTAGTACTGTACTGCCAGTTTAGTACAGTACAATGTATACTGGCAGTACAACTTATGACTACTATTGAACCCAAAATTTATGTTGATAAACAAGGCAGTTGTTAAGTGAGTTTTGCCCCATTTTATGGCCTCTCTTTCTGTGGTTATTTAAGTGAATCTGGCTTCCCCATGGACTTTGCTTGTCAGAAAGTCACAAAAGGGGATCACATGACCCCAGGACACTGCAACCGTCATAAATATGAGTCAGTTGCCAAGCAGCCGGATTTTGATCATGTGACCACAGGGATGCTACAACAGTCATAAGCATGAAAAATGGTCTTGACCCTTTTTTCAGTGCCTTTGTAATTTCAAATGGTCACTAAATGAATACAATAGTTGTAAATTGAAGACTACTTGTACTATAACAAGAATGACACTAATTGTCAATAAGGGCATTAGTAATGAGATGAAGTCTAGGTGTTGGGTATAGGGCTTAATTTGCACAGTTGTGGCTGCCATCTTGACTTTTTTGACCCTGTCTTGTGGGCATACCTGCAAAACTAGCTTGACCCAGGACTCTCTAGGACAGTGGTTCTCAACCTGTGGGTCGGGACCCCATTTGGGGTCGAATGACCATTTCACGGGGGTCGCCAAACCACTCTGTCCGCCATTTTTTCCCCTTTTCCCTAGCTGTCCTACTCCCTCTTATTGGTGGCCACACCCACTTGGGGGTCACCACAACATGGGGAACTGTATTATGGGGTCACGGCATTAGAAAGGTTGAGAACCACTGCTCTAGGAGTTGCTCCTAATCTGAGGGAAGGTAGTGAGTTAATCAGGTTATAAGACTGAAATTAAGCATCAATTCCAGCCTTTAAAGTAAAGCAATACAATATTCTGTTTTTTGATTGCCTTGCTAGGCAATCAAAAGGTTTCCTAGACTAACAAAGGATAAAAGAAATTAATAAAAATCTCAGATTGAAATGCTGTTCAAATCTCAAGACCAACAACCTGGAAAATAACGGAAATAACACTAACCACAAAAGTCTCCCTCAAGTACAGCTACCCATTGGTGATTTCATGGATACATACATGTGATGGATTTTGGCAACAATACAAAAGTGGTTTGCTGTTTCTTTGATTAGTATTGATGATGTTACCTAGTTTGGGTAATAAACATCTGCAAGAAAAAAATCAAGCTCAGAGAGCACCAAAGACTCCTCATTTCAACCATGAGCTACTAATATTCTTCTTTATTTGTTACTTTCTTTTGGGAAAAATTTTGGACTTCTCAATCTAGTCTGCAGTGCCCACCCAAGTATATCCAGATCCAACTTTGCTTTGCTTTTTAAGATTAGCCAACATTGACTTGAAGTTGCTACTAATGTAACATCAATAATAATATCCCTCATTTAATTTTCTTAGTTAGTTTCAACCCCATCACTTTTGTTTGGGGAAAAACAATTGTTAAATTTTAAGGATGTCTTTCATTGTTATCTTCCACTGTTTGTCATGTAAGATGTCCACGGAGATTCTCAGTCTTCCAGCTCATGGCTGTCCCAAAGGTCTTTTTTCAGGAGGCAACTGGACTTTCTTTGTTTTTCCTTGAATATGTTTCACTTCTCATCCAAGACGTTTCTTCATTTATGACTGTAGTAACTTAGTTGTCCTCTAAAGTCCTGTCACAAACCCACCCTGTCATACATAAAAAGTTACACTCGCTTTACTAGGTGCAGATATTCCTCAACTCTTGTAAAATGTAGAACCTCTGGGAAGAAAAGATTTCGTGGGGAAAAAAATCATTTAATCTTTGTAACAGAATGACAACTGAAGATGGACATGAAAGCTGGTACAGGAGGTCAACTTATTCCTGAGGATAGGACAATAAGCAATGGGTGGAAGCTTGTCAGAGGGAGATCCAACCTGGAAATAAGGAGAAACTTTTTGACAATAAGAACAATTCACCAATGGATAAGCTTGCCTCCCAGAGTTGTGGCTGCTCCATTGCTGGAGGTTTTCAAGAAACCTCCATTATGGTATAACATCTCCTGCCATGGGTAAAGGGTTGGAATTGAAGATCTTCAAGGATCTTTTCAGCCCTTTGTTTTATGAGAATGAGCAGACAATTTGCTGATTGTTCTAAACCAGGGGTCCCCAACCCCCGGTCCGTGGACCGGCACAGGGCATGCCAGCAACTGGGCCGCACAAACAAGCAAAGCCCCATCTGTGGGATGCAGGCAGTACATGAAACCACACCCCTCTGGTCCACAGAAAAAACCTCTCTCCACAGAACTGGTCCCCAATGCCTAAAAAGGTTGGTGACGTTTTTTCTAAACAAGCTTTTAGAAAGATCTGAAATATCTCTGGGTGGTCAACAACGCCAAAATGTCAATCCTAACCATGCTATCAAAGCCTCAGCTTGACACACACAAAAAGCATGGTTGTGCTGCCATCTTGACTTCTTTGACACATACATCCACACACCCTATGGACATAATGGGGTGCCAAATGAGTGCCAAATCCTGCATAACCCCAAATTCAAATGTACTTGAGTTTTCATTCTGAGATAAAACTTTTGCTCTGCCAGTAGTTTGCCGAGGCAAGAAAAGCCATAAATCATTTCTGGTTTACCACCGCATGCTGAACTGAGAAATTCCTAGAAAACAGCATTTCAGCCCCCACAATATTTTCACAAATACCAATGTCTAGTTCTTGTTCTTGTGGATTACTCCTTTTGGCAGAGAAATACATATTCAAAAGCATCCTGACAGTTCCTTTTTTTTTTAATTGAAAAGTTTTATAAAAATTCTGACAGTTCCTTGAATACAGCCACGTTGGTAATTCTCAGAATCCAGACAATATCTGGGCCATGTAATATGTACTGCCAACATAAAGACTTCTCAGCCTAGTTTTAGATGTTCTGCCCTTAATTCCTTCCTACATGATTAAAACAACAACAACTGGCTTTCTTCCAGCAATTCTTGTTCCCACTGCTCCAAAGAAAGGACAAGAGACAGAGATCCCCTTTCAAAGATGCGTCAACATCAACACAGAAGGCACCGCCATTTACAACTCAGATGGAGATAATCCAAGGCAACCATTGCCAACATATCATTTGTTCTTGAAAGCTTTTAGATGAGATTTCTTTGAAATGTTCCTGCCTCTGAGGTTCGAAATGCATGCCTCGTTGACGCTGGATTGATTGGAGTGGATTTCTTTAATGGTTGAGATGACACTCTAAAATAGCACTCAACATTAACATCAGAAAAGTAGTATAAAAAAAATAGCAAGCAAGACAAATACCAAGCAACATAATGGCAAAAAAATATGTATTGTTTATTTACTGTATTTCTGCATTGCATATGTCAGCCCTGAAAAACAAAATTAGGGAAGGAAGGAAAAGGAAAGAAAGGGAGAAAAAGATTATATATATTCTTTTCACACAAAGTTTTTTTTAAATATATTTTATTGGTTTTTTTTAATTTTAACAAAGAGTACTTTAGACACACCGTAGTGTTTGGGTAAACAAACAATTCAAGGTGAAAAACATACATAAACAGCTCAACTTAATACATTCACTATCACATCTCTATTTCTCACAAATAACATAATAGATTTAATATATTCCATTTCTAGCTTAAATTTCTGTTACTACTCCACCTGTTTTATAGCTTTATCAATTTAAAATTACCATAATCAAATATTGTTTTACATCAACAAATTATCACTTCAAGTATCTCTACCATGTATATTAAAGTTTTTAATCTCTCTCAACCCTCTTCTTATCACCAATCTCATTCATTTCTTCTTCCAGTGATAACTAACTTAATTTTAAAAAAAAACAATGTTAAACCTTAATTTCTTTCAATTCATTACTCAAACGAAGTTTGATCTTAATACCGAGCTATGGTCCATTCCAAAGCAGATTATCAGGACTCCCATATTTTTGATGTTTATAGAACACAGAACACTACAGAAAGAGCAAGACTGCACCTCATTGAAACTTGCAACTTATGTCAATTGTTCACTCTGACACAAAAGCATGGAGAGAAGTCAACCAGATTATGTCGTGTTTAATTAGGAAACTTCTGTAATAGACTCTGGGAATGCTGTAGATATAATATATCTTGGCTTCACGAAGAATTTGATGAATAGCCCAGACTAGCATGCCGATGGTTCAACTTGGGAACTATGTATTGGTACCATGATAATGGCAGAGATATATGGCTCACTTGAAGATTGTATAGTTTCTTCGTATTTTAATTTAAGTGGAACTAAAGATAGGAGTGGAGAATAAAGCTCAAGGGTGCAATGTGTTAACCCTTAAATCATTTTCTGTGTAAGAATTTGTCCCATAGAAATCAGCTCACCCCCCATTCCTCAAACTCCTGTCTTTTGTAAAACCATAATGACTTTTTAATTCAGGACATTTTTATCTGTGTTCATTTAGCAGGCAGCGAATCAAGATGGTCATTAAAATACAAATGCTGGAGGATGAAGAAGCAATTTCAGATGAAGCAGAGTTGGCCAGCCTTTGTGTTACGTTGATATGAACTATACTGTATTTTTTTCAGTTATAAAATAAATTAAACTGTAATCTGGGATATGTATATCTAAGAATGAATCCTTTGGACATAAAGGAAGTTACTTCTCCACAAAGATTAGATTGTACAGCAGTGAGAATTAGCTTTTTCTCACCTTAAGCTATGAGGCTGATGGCAGTTGTATTCAAATTATCTGAAGGGCATTAAACAGGAAAAGACTAGCTTTTTTCCATAACTAAGGAAAATATTTACATTTGGTTGAATCCAGTGTCCTTCTTGCACTTCACTGTCATTGAAATCAATGAGACACATTTATTTCCTATTGATCTCAATGGGATTCAAGTACAAAGAACAAAGTTGACATCCAATCCAAGCTACAGATTTTAAGACCCAATGAAATAATTGCTATTCTAAATAACAACGGTAAAGTACTTCAGTAATCTTTAAATACCGAGATGAAGGCTTCAATTATAGGAGAAGAGAGAGGGGATGCCGGTATTTAATTTTTTGTGACAACCCTCTTAGTCCCAGTTTTCAGATGAATCTAGAAATCATCTAAAAAAATTTGGGAGAATAACAGATCCTGTTCACTCCCTCAAAACCAAAAGGACGGAAATACAGATAGATTCCAACTCTGCTTTTGGAGGCATAGCATATTGATAAAAATAAGATTTTAAAAAAAATCTTAGTTTCTAATAACAGTACAAGACGCCAGTGAAATAGGATGGGAATCATGGCGCATTTCAACCTTCTCCCCCTTCTTCAGCAATAGGTGTCTAATCAGCCTGGAGAAGTGAGGAGTACCGCTCAGGTGACTGACCAGCCCCATAGCTCTTTCCCAGTTGGATGAATCCACAGCGGGGTGTGTGGTGTGCCTGCCACGCTCCTCACTAAGCCCATAATATTAAAAATGGGACCCCACAAAGAGACTATCAGCTTCATTGTAGGGCTGGGCATAACTGAACCAATGGTGCTGGGGCTTGCTTGGCTCAAAAACTGGGATCCCGCCATTTATTGGAAGCGGAACACTTTGAGGATTTGTGCCAAGCACCGGGGGGGGGAGAGAGACTCCTAGAGCAGTGGTTCTTAACCTTTTTGAACGAATTGCCCCCTTGAGCCAATGAGGAAGTTGTCATCACCCCCCTCCCTCAACATAACCTCTCAATCACAACATAGGAAATAATTCTTCAATTTATGCAAACACTTTTTTCGTTCCTTCGCCCCCATGTCGTCCCTTTTTGTTCCATCGCCCCCCAGAAAAATAAAATCGCCCCCTGGGGGGCAATATCGCCCAGGTTAAGAACCACTGACCTAGAGAAGTCACCACCAAGTGGCCACAGGCTGCCTCCTTAGAGACTGAAAGGAGAAACGGTGGCAGCAGCCAGCCAAGGGGGAAGAGCCTTGGCTGGAGGCTAAAACATATGAAGAACAGTTGCAGGAATTGGGTAAATGTCTAGTCTAGTGAAAAGAAGGACCAGAGGAGACATGATAGCGGTGTTCCAATATTTGAGAGGCTGCCACAAGAAAGAGGGGGGGGGGTCAACCTATTTTCCAAAGCACCAGAAGGCAAGACAAGGAGCAATGGTTGGAAATTAACCAAGGAGAGAAGGAATCTAGAACTAAGGAGAAATTTCCTGACAGTGATAACAATAAAACAGTGGAATGGCTTTCCTTCAGAAGTTGTGGGTGCTCCATCACTGGAGGCTTTTAAAAAGAGACTGGACAGTCACTTGTCTGAAATGGTTTAGGGTCTCCTGCTTGATCAGGGGGCTCGACTAGAAGACCTCCAGGGTCCCTTCCAACTCTGTTATTCTGATGCTCTGTATCCCACTCTCAATAGTCTATATTCAACCCCCAGATCTCTGCAAACATAGTTTTGCTCCTTGCTGGGAGATCTACCACTAAGCAGAAATTTAATGGGTGTGTTTCTTCCATCAGTAAACCTCCAAGCTATCCGTGACCCCCTGATATCCTTCTGTCTGCACGTTGCAATTAAAGGCATCAGAGCCTTGCTGAACAGCAACAGGCAGCAGTTCTGCTATGATGTCAGCTCATTGTTTTTAAACATTTAGCTATGATTAAATTTTAAATAGAATTGCTCTGCAGGTTTGCAGGAGGCCAGTCAATGGTTCCTTTTCCGAGGAGAAAACAGCAATCCTAATTACACAGTACGCCGAACAATAGTAAGCCTTCCAGAGTCTTGTCCTTCATACCCATATATTAAGCTGCATTCGTTCTTCCCTCTGCTCATTACCAGAGTTATCACCGTGTCAGAAAGCTGCATCTGGAGAACCTGTTCTTCAACTGGGAATTATATGGTTTTGTCTGACTGCAAAGTTAGTGCAATTAATTGCAGCCAGACTCGGCGCCTGAGCATTTGAAAATGTGGGCCATGTGACATTTGGCAATCTCCAGCATCAGTTGCATGTTAAAATCCTTGATTCTTGATAATTCCTGCTTTTATACCTCTTCTCTCTCCATCAGTCCCTAGACAGGGGTCTTCAAACTTGGCCCTTTTATGACTTGTGGACTACAACTCCCAGAATTCCTCAGCCAGCGTGCCTGGCTGAGGAATTCTGGAAGTCCACAAATCATAAAAGGGCCAAGTTTGAAGACCCCTGGCCTAAGATGTAACATCAAAATCAATGGTAGGGAAATCACATGGGAGAAAGAGGAAGGGAGCAGAACAGAAATTATAATTGAATTTAGAAACAGCTAATGCTAAATATTGGCTTAATTGACTTTATCAACTCTCAGCATTTGAATTAGCTTTGTATCAAGAGAGAGGCAGGACTGGAGAATATCATTGCATATGGACTCTAGCTTTAAATAATTGTTTAAAAATTGAATCACTGCTTGGGGGAAAAAAAATAAGAAAGTCATATAAGTTTAGTGGTTTGATATGCGTTTATTTATGTAACTGTGTGTCCTTAATTGAAATTTTATTTATTTATTTTTATTTATTAATTAAATTTATATGCTTCCTATGTCACTGTCCATTTATATGCGTATGTGCTTACTTACAAAAAGAGATGAATTAAATATTTAGGAGTTTGGTTGTCTTCTTGATTTCTTTTAGTTTAGTATGGCAGGTTTTTTTTCAACTTTTGCTAGTATTTCTTCTTATTTTAGGTTTTATTACTTTTATTTAATGTAGTGATTTACTTTTTTAGCTCTATATGTGTACACACACAATAGTTGGGATATCTATAGTAAAGTACACTATTATTATAAAATTATTATTATAAAATTTTGATATAGTTATATAATTATGCTGGTGGCTTTTAGGTAGCACTATCTCGTTTCAGAGATATTCTTATCCAAAGAGAGAAATGGAATGACCAAGGCCAAAAAAAGCAGAATTTGGAATGTAGTGATGTCTGACTTCCTACTAGCTGGATAATGGCTAACTGGTCTCTCAAGACTGATGTTTGGGACTGGTCTCCAGAATCACCAGGTCACGATGCAGTGGCAGAGCACATGGCAGTACTAAAGCACTGAAGAGGCCATAATTTTTTCAAATTTCAATCCCACAAGTGTTTTGGGTCCTGGATTTTGGATGTATTCTGCGAGTTTGCCCATTTGAGGTAGCTTGGTTCAAAAATTGTTGTCCTATGTTGCATCATTTGGCCCAATTTTAGGTTACAAACAGACACAACAGTTTTAGTAATGCAGAGATGAGAGTTAACATTTAATGTTTTTGAAATTTAAATATAAAGGAAAAAATCACTATTAAAAAGTAGAAACAAGCAATAATTAAATATTTATTTCATGGGTTTGTCCTTGACCACTAATAAATGCTGGTAAATTAATCATTAATCATACATAACTATTATTTCAAAACTAACTTCTTTAACTAACTCACATAATTTCTTTCAAAACTAAAACAGATTGAACTGTAGGAAAAAAAATAATTGAAATGATGCAATACAACTAGGAGCCACATATAATATACATAGGTCCTATACCAGTGATGGCAAACCTATGGCACGCGTCCCAGAGGCAGCATTCAGAGCCCTCTCTGTGGGCACGTGCGCCATGCCCCGAAAATGGCAACCACCCCTCTTCAACCAGCCATCCACTAACTTGCCGAGGTCCCACATGGCCGGATGCATCCCAGCACCCATGCGCTCGCAGGCCTCTGTGTGCAGGGGCCGATGGTGTCAGGCATCACCTTGCCCCGGCCTCACCTTGCCCTGTAACAATGGCAGCCCCACCCTGCCTCACCTTGCCTCGCCTCTCCCAGCAGCATGAGCCTCCTGCCTACTGCCCCACCTGCCAGAGATCCCCTGGATCTCCCCCAATCCTGCCCGGCCCCCACAGGGGTCCCTCCCCACGAGCAACATCAAGGTGACCACGCCCATCTTGTCCACACCTATCCAATCTGTCATGACCACCACAGCCACGTCCACCCAGTGAGCCACACCCACCTGGCACCTGGCACCTGGCGATAAATAAGTGGGTTTTGGGTTGCAGTTTGGGCAGTCGGTCTTTAAAGGTTCACCATCACTGTCCTATACATTATTCCATAAACAAAAGTACATTTAGTCTTTTTTAGGTATCCTCAAAGATACAAACTACTTTTGCTCAATCCACAGCTAATTATTTCTGAATCCCAAGTAACTGCTGTGAAATGACTTTATCCTCGGTGTGACTGCATTCTCTATTTTTTTTTCCAGCCCCTGAGACATACCATTATTACAAATATGAAATAAGATAACTCTGACATGTTAAGTGATGTTACACCTTAAAAATCACTAACACGGTCAATATTTCAAAATATGTCTTCCCTTACTAAACTCCAAGTAAAACAATGGTATATATTCATGATCATAGCTTGATTCAAAGATTGTATTTTAAAAAAAAAATTTGCACTTTTCAAATATCTAAGTGCTGAAAGAAAAAAATTGCTAGAACTGAGAAACATTATTATCTTTACACATTTTGGAATAATACCAAAGAACAGGATATAAATATATACATACATAGATGTTTATTTGAGGCATATAGTATTCCTCCAAATTGCCATTTTGCTTCCTGTATTCCCAACAATCCATTGCAGGAATTATTCTGTTTTTTAGTGTCTGAAGGTTGTCAGAAAACACCTGAAGGCTGAATCATTGCAACTGTTGTTAGTTTGAGAGATTTTCACTGCCCATCTAGGCAGCTTCCTCAGTCAGAGCAAGGCAGTTAGGCAGAGAGTCTAATTCAGCGGTTCTCAACCTTTGGGTCGCGACCCCATTTGGGGTCGAACGACCATTTTACGGGGGTCACCAAACAACGTGATCTGCCATTTTTTCCCCCCAGGGGGCGCCGCCGCACATGCGTGCTGTGCATGGGGGCGGCGCCACGCATGGGGCGCCGCCACACGTGCGCGCCGCACATGGGACGGTGGCGCACATGGGGCGCCGCCGCACATGGGGGCGCTGCCGCACATGCGCGGCGCGTCCTTATGACCGGGGTCGCCGTATAAAAAGGTTGAGAACCACTGGTCTAATTCAACCTTCAGACATCCTTCTGACAACTCTACCTGGATGACTGAGAAACTTCGTCAACCAATGTTTGGTGAATTTTGGCTTAGATATTTTCTGGATTAATTTTGGGCCGAACCACAGACCAAGCATTAACACGCATATTTACATAAATACTTGTATACAGAGATACCACCGTAGCGATAAAAATTAGCTGCACTGGTAATATGAAACAGATTTCTTTCCACACTAATTTGGAAATTTGTTCCTGTTATTTGTCACTGCTGGATGCTCTGTTCAGTTCTCTAAATATAATCCTGATGTTCAAATGGCAATACCTTAAACCTGATGTTTACATTGTTGGGGGGGAAAAAAACCTGTTAAGGTGTGTCACACTTGTTCTTTAATATGATGTAAAATGCAAAGGGCAAAGAACAGAAGAAATCCAGATAATGCAAGTCAGACAGAGGGCTAAAGCAAAGCAAAGTCAAACTTAAGCTAGCAGTGAGACGTCTGATGCAACAGAGACCTCCAGATGGGTATCAGCGATTGCAGCCAAGCTGCTTCCCAGGATTTATTGAGGGTGGGGGCGGGGGCAGAGCAAGAGAGACTGCTCCACATTTGAAAAAAAAATGTCACGTAGCTCATGTCTCACATGGAGAAGATGAAATGGGGGAGGAGGGGGCTTGGAGGAAGTAGAAGGGTTAGGAAAACCCAGCAGCAGAAACTCAGTTGCAGCTGGCCAATGCAAGAAGAAGAAAACCACCGAGTCAGCAGATACAGTTCAGATACAGTGGGAAACTCCAGAGGTTGCCAAACGAATTCCTGCTTATTCAAAGACCCTAGAGAAATTTGGGAGGGAGTGGGGCTCTCTGCAGCTGCTCACAGAGCTGCCTGGAACCCTCCAAGACACAGGCCTTGGCTTAGGTCTGCCAAGGATGGGCAGTTTTCATTTGCAAAGCCTGCAGGGGTTTAATAGCCTTACAAGCAGACAAAGCAAAATGTTGGCTATCAGTATATCTCAGCTTATATTATACTGAGTCCTGGTGTTTGTACAGGAATAAAAACATGGAGGATGTGCTTTTCAGGCAGTGTGTTTCTTTACATACCAATAGCTTGGAGGGATTCCTTCCATCCATGGAGGGCAGGTATCAAAAAAGTCAGGATGATGGCCACAACTGCATAATGCCAGCCCGACTCATTCTGCCCCCCCCCCCTTTTTGGCAAGCATTTTGAAATGCAATGCAGCTAAAAACGTTGGGGCCTCAATTGAAAAACTGTCACCATCTTCTTCACTTTTTTTTTTATCCTTTCCTGCAGGTACTCTTGCTATCTACTCTTGCTGTACATACAATAGATAGGTTAAAATATACAATCTGTGCCTTATAGGTTGGTAAGTAGGTAGGTAGGTAGGTAGGTTGTTTGGTTGGTTTTCATGGTGGAATAGCAGGAAAGGCATTCTGAGGTTTGGATGGGAAACACAAAATGTATTAGTGAGATCCTTCCCTAATCACAAGGATGCCAAAAATAACCCAATGTGCCTTATGATACCAGAATGCAAGCTCTATGCACGGGTATCAAACTCAATCATGTCACACAATGTATTGTGACATATCACAATGTTTTTTGCCTTTGTGGATCCAGGGTGGCCATGGCCTGTGCGTGATGCATCCGGTCTGCACGCTGCCAGTTTGATACTCCTATGCTTTCAAACTGCATTGTGACATAGCACACAAGTGTGATGTATGTTTTGTCTTTTGCCTCTCCTTGCTTCTCAAGGACACAGTGGTGGAATCTTTGCTAAGTTTACCCATTCCCCTCCTGTTTTTAGTCTTTAATCTTACTAAGTAAATTTACTAAGTAAATTGAGTAAATTTACTGCTAACAAAAGAAAGAAGGAAAAACACAAAAAAATTCGCAAATGTTCCTTAGTGCAGTGGTTCTCAACCTTTTTAATGCCGCGACCCCCCAACTGGTTGTAAATCGAGGACTACTCAACCGGTCGTAAGTCGAGGACTACTCAACTGGTGCAGCACCGTTTGCAGAATGGGACTTTTGGCGGGCTCAGCAGGGCAGAGACAGCCTGGACAATTCCTATTGGCTTTTGAAAGCCAATAGAATTAGACTCTATTCAAGAGAGTCTATTCTATTGGCTTTCAAAAGCCAATAGAATAAAAGGGAGTAGCACAGCTAAGGAAAAGGAAAAAAATGGCGGACTGCGTTGTTTGGCGACCCCCGTGAAATGGTCGTTCGACCCCAAATGGGGTCCCAACCCACAGGTTGAGAACCACTGCCTTAGTGGATTACTGATCCCAGAATTCCTGATGAGCATATGGGTTGGCCCAGTGCTTTTTTTCTAAAAAAAAAAAAAAAGGTGCCGGAACTCATACATGTCATACAACCCAACTTGCCTACCCTACAAGGTTCCATCCAAAAAAAGTGCTGGAACTCCGTTCTGGGCGTTCTATGAGAAAAAAAGCCCTGGGTTGACCATTCTGGAAGTTGTAATCCTAACATATTGAAAAGCAATTGAATAGGGAAAGTTGCTCCAAGATTTTGATTGCTTGGCAGTCAAGTATTCAGTCCTAAGTCAGTCCTAAAAGTAGTAGACTGATTTGTAGGATTGGTCTCATGCTGTGCAGAGTTTGTGAATATTTATATGTACAGGCTTGATGCTATCTAACCATTCAAAATACACAGCATGTTGTACAGTTACAAAATACCAGATAAAACTATCCAAAGCAGCATGCCACTATTAAAATAAACAATCTCAAAAGTAAAATAGAGCAAAAATATTCTGCATGACATTTTGGCTGAAACTCAGGGACTTTAATGGTCTTTGTAGGGCTGACTAGAGAGCTGAAATCACAGACAGACAGCCTGGAACACCTGTCCAGTTCTGTAGTTTTTCATCTTTTAAAAGTAAACTAAATAAGTAGAAATACTGGCTGGCTGATGTAAAGCAAAGTTCCAGCTCCTGGTGCTGTCTTTACATACAAAAAATGCCTCTAAGTCCCATCAAGGCCCCAAAGGCATTCTTAATACGGGAGGGGGAAAGAAGTAATTTGGCCATAATCCAGGGTTTTTATATGGATGGGAGCCCAACAGAAGGGGAGGTAGAGGAGACGGAGATTAGCAAAGCCCCTCCATGGAGGCTAAAAGGAGTGATGAGGATAATTCTCATCAGTTTGTAATCAAGTACTTACTGGATATATGGTGGCTTGATGTACCTCCCGTGGCAGCCATTTTGTGAATAGATATGCCTCCCCCTCATGACAGCCATCTTTTGGGAACCCTCAACAAAGGCTTTTTAAGCCCCCTCAATATGTCCATTAATCCAAAGAGCTGTCAATTCCTGGTCTAAAGGAACTATCAGGGGTTCTCAACCTTGGCAACTTTAAGACTTGTGGACTTCAACTCCCAGAATTCCTCAGCCAGTTGCTGGCTGGGGAATTCTGGGAGTTGAAGTCCACAAGTCTTAAAATTGCCAAGGTTGAGAATCCCTGATACATGTTAGGTGAGATTAGATTCTTGGACTATATCTAAGAATAGTTGAGCCATCAATTCAGGGAGTCCTCAATTTATGACCAGTCGCTTAACAACTGTTTGAGGTTACAATGGATTTCAAAGCTGTTTTTTTGACCCATTTTCAGAATTACAGTTGCTGCCTACACACACATACACACACACACACTCACACACCTGCAATCACCTGAATGCATTTTGGGCACTTGCCAACCGACTCAGCTTTACGGCAATTTGCAGCATCCGACAGACCTGTGACTATGACTGTGACTTATGACAATTTTTGCCAGTTTCCAGTGTTTACTCCTGGTGTCCTGCAAAAAATGCTGACTGAGGGAAATGGATTTACTCAATGACCACCATGTTCACATAGCAACTGCAGCATTTGCTTAATGATCATTGTATAAAATGGTTGTAACTTCAAATCCAGTCATGTGATGTCTCAACCTATGACCATAATTCCGGGCTCCACTGCAGCCATAAGACTACTGGTATTGAAGAAAGAGGAAAAGAGAGGAAGAAAAGAAATGGGAAGGACATAGCAGTCAGTGACTGGTTTCCATCTGTCACATTCTGGTTCTGCAGCTTTGCGTAAGGAAATGGGGGTGGGGGGGGAAGGAAGGTGTCCTAGTAGGCTAAGCTTTCCATCTTCTCTCTCTATAATCCCCTCCCTGTCAACAAAATTAAACTTTTAGATTCGGGGCTGGCAGTTAGCCAGACACATAATTCTACACCCTTTGCTGCTACAAGATAGCCCAAAGAACAGCATCCCGCCTGAGTCCCCAAGAGACTCAGAAAGAAAGAATTAGTGGAAGCTCAGAAATAAATGCATTTGTGTTAGAGAACACCATCACCTTCTTTACTGCAGCTCCTCCGTTTTCTCCCGCCCATTATTCATTCTATGTTCCTACCATACAGTAATCAGTGCTCAAATACAGTGTATAACAGAATCTTCTGGGTCAGGTTTTAATTACTTCAATTAATCGAGTCCATCTCTTCTCCCCACTCCCCTCCTATGAATATCTCTCAGCTTGCAGCTTTGGCCAACAAGGAAGTGTATTTTACTTCAAGGCACCTCTATTTCCTCCCTTAACAAAGGCAGGTCAGAAGTCTGCTTCTCCACCCTTCCAGATCATGCCAAACTGAATGTTCCTAGGGCCATTTCCTGATTCATATCAGCCACTCCACTGTCCTTCATTGAATCAAGATCTGAAGCTGAGGTTGCAATACCATCAAGACAAGAAAAATGAAAAGAGAACCAAAGACTTCTCTCGGAATGAAATTGTAGATTTCTGGACTAGCCCTTGGTCACTTCAGTGAAGGGAAGTCAGCTATTCAAACAGAGCTGTAACAAAGGCATTGCTGTGTTTTAAATGCCCACAAAACAATTTCTTTTGGTGATTCCTCCAACTCCTTTGCCATTATTCTTTAAGATTTTAATTGCTGGTGATAAGATCTTGAGAAGAAATATCACGGCTTTCAATGATTATGTTTTGTTTTGCTGACTGCAATATTTTTATCTCCACATAAAACAAAATATGGACAAAGAAAGAATAAGCCCTTCTTTCTACGTGGAATATTTCTTTCTTTTTTTTTTCTGGGTGGAGCTCATAAATAGGAATAATTTTTAGGGAGGATGCAGGGAACATATCCTTCCTGATATTTCAAAGTTTCCCTTTGTCCCCACCAACATTTAACCAATGTTTCTGGTGCCTGCAGAAGAAATCCAGCAAATAGGTACAGGATAGAAATTTTTTTTCCATATTTACTTGTGAGTACGTACTTTGAAGCCTTGATCATCAGCTATGAGAATGAGACTACTACAAGGCAGGCTACTGTCTTCTGTGTCCTCATCAAGTTGTTTAGTCCACACCTGAGACAACTATGAATTATCCTTATCTAGGGCTTTTTTTTGTCATAGAACGCCCAGAACGGAGTTCCAGCACCTTTTTTGGACAGAACCTTGTAGGGTAGGCAAGGTGGGTTGTATGACGTGTGTGAGTTCTGGCACCTTTTTTTTTTTTTTTTTTTTTTTTACAAAAAAAGCACTGCCCTTATCACTGACCACCTGGATCATGGTACACCCAGGTTGTCCTCTAGGGCAATGTTTCTGGATCTTGGCAACTTTTAAGATGTATGGACTTCAATGCCCAAAATTTCCATCAGCCTCTAATCATCAGTTCAGCATACCTTTTAGGTTTTGGGGGACACATCCCACTATCTATTTTCTAGGCATTTATTAGCTATTGTTCAACACAGGCACTTCATTGGAATAGTACTAAATCTGTGCTAGATGGAATGCCAACTATTAGTTGAACTTAACAGATGATCAGGCTCCTTTTGAACTTATCCCATAAAAATATTTGTACAAAACCAGGGTGAATTTTGGAAGATGGTTCAATTTGCTAATCTGGATATCTGTCAAAGCCTGTTTCTTACCCATACCCCATCTCATTTTAAGATAAGTGATTGCTGGTGACATTTGGTGAAAGAAGAGGGAGCAACCGGGACAATTTATAAACCTCTGCCTTTAACATGCACACCATAAATAAGAATCTACCATTTGTTGGCATTGTCCCTGTGGGTTTAAAAATGTGGGGAGCTGTAAATTATATGTCGCTGTGGCTTTTTGTTGGTTCAAAGTGTGATAGAGACCACTTTAGTTTCAGTTGCAAGAGAGAGCACTATCTCTATCCTACATTGGAAATAATGAAATTTGGTATGATAGTAATAATCCTTGTCCCTTACTTATATTTCCATTTTGTTCTTCCTCAGCTTGGTAATTCTTGATCCTTGTCACATCATATTATTTTGCAAACAAAAGTTAGAATATCATACAATAACCATAATTTAAGTGTCATTGTTGTTTCAATCACAGAGGTTTATTTGTTGTTCAAAATAAACAATTAACTATCTATCAATTTCTACTGAGGCATTTGCCATTTTCCATTCTGTTCCGATAAATAGTCATATATTTCAGAATAGCTTCCTGCTCTACTTTTTATGCAATATCTATGGCAAATAATATATGGCAAAACATAAACTTCCCACCACTGTGTAGGGTTGAACTTGAACTCTTTCCGATATCTGGTCAAGCTTGAGATGTGTCTTCCTACAGCAGTGGTTCTCAACCTGTGGGTCGGGACCCCATTTGGGGTCGAATGACCATTTCACGGGGGTCACCAAACCATGCTGTCCGCCATTTTTTCCCTTTTCCCTAGCTGTCCTACTCCCTCTTATTGGTGGCCACACCCACTTGGGGGTCACCACAACATGGGGAACTGTATTATGGGGTCACGGCATTAGAAAGGTTGAGAATCACTGTCCTACAGTGACATTCTAAGTATCTTCATCTCCTTGAATGTGGTGGATCTTTGAAAGGGGAGAGGCTAACTTTGATGCTCTTCACTTTCAGTTCTTTTTGTATCTGTCCTGAAACATCGATAAGATGCAAGGTGTGATCCCTTATGTATGTTAGGCTCTCAATAAATCGGGTCAGGTCCATGGTCATGAACTCTTGAGTCACTCTAGACCACTGGTTCTCAACCTTTCTAATGCCGCGACCCCATAATACAGTTCCCCATGTTGTAGTGACCCTCAACCACTTATACATCACCGAGTGCCAGGGGTGTGGCCAAAGAAAAGGGGGAAAAATGGTGGACAGCCTTGTTTGGCGACCCCCGTGAAATGGTCGTTCGACCCCAAATGGGGTCCCGACCCACAGGTTGAGAACCACTGCTCTAGACTCCTTACCTAGGAAAGGTAGGTTGAAGTTCTCCAGAACCACCAGTTTGAGGAAACGTCACCCTTACCCGCAGCAATTAGGCTGAGCAGGCCTGGCGGGGATATTGCTATGCAACAGAGGAAGCGAACAAACTGCCCCTTCAGGATCACCTGCCAGTTAGCCTATTTTTGGACAAAAGTTTCACACTATTTCAGAAGAAAGCTGATTGATTAGTAGCTAAACAGGTCATTCCAAGACCCACCTACAATTGCACAAGTCCGCTCCACACCTCTTAGGGAGAATGATTCATCTCCATACTGTTTCCTCCTGTAACATGCAGCTGGTATATTTTTTTCCTCTAGAAGAAAAAGGAAATAAAATGGCTTATGTTTGATGAAGGGAGAGGAAAAGGGGAAATCAATAAATAAAAAAGACTCAAGGAAGCCACTTTGTGTAATTGGTTCATTAAACAACATTTTATTCCATGAGCTTTGGAGATGACACTGGACACTGGGCACCGTAAAAGTGGCCCCTAAACTGTGTTCATGTACAACAACCTGTCTTCAACTTAAACTAAATTGGCCAAAGGGTACAAGGAAATGTGTGTGGTAATGTAAGCAATTTGCACAATGTTGACACAAATGAAATCAGCACAAGGGTGGTAGTTGTGTGGTCGCAAAGGATGAGACACACTGCCGCATGATTAAAGCCACAGTAACTACTTTCATATATCTGATCACCCTGAAGAAACCCAGAGCTGAAAGCACAGAGGGAACAACAGATGCTTAAGAATATCATGGAATCTTCTACTGGAGTGAAGAGAGAGGAAGCTAAATACCTCTTACTGTTTGTACAGACAGTCCTTGACTTGAAACTATTTGTTTAGTGGCCGTTCAAAGTTACAGTGGCACTGGAAAAAAGGGACTTAATGACTGTTTATTCACACTTAACGATTGTTGCAGCTTCCCCATGGTCATGTGATCAAAATTCGGACTATATTTATGACGGTCCTGGGGTCATGTGAGCTTCTGACAAGGAAGCCAGATTCACTTAACAACCCTTGTTACTAACTTAACAACTTACAGTTATTTACTTAACAACTATGGCAAGAAAAGTGGCAAAATGGCGCAAAACTCTCCTAACCACTGTCTTGCTTAACCAATGGAAATTTTGGGCTGTTATGGTTTCAGGTCGAAGATTACCTGCGTTGCATCATATGGGACTTGAGGATAGCACAGAGGTAAGACCCTCCCCATAAATCATTTATGAAGTCTATTTATATGAAGTGCTACAAAATGTTTCAGGATAATGTCCAGAATGTGTATATATAATCTAAAAGTGAGCAGAGGGTTGTAAACTCTTTAAGCTAGTCTCTGACTTCACTGCCAGAATTTCAGAATATAGGCAAGTAACCTCGACAAATTTGCTTAAAAGCCTCCAAAAGAGAGCAGGCTTGTTCCAGTGGGTCATTCATGGCATTGTGAAGGACTGTTAGTATCAATATATTCCATTTTATGTTCAAGTGAAGCTCATTGTAGTGTAACTTACGGTAAACCCACTTAGAGATATCAGATAGTTGAACTCATTATTATTATTATTAGTTTTTGTTTTCCGGTAAGGGATGTAACGTCAGAAAAACATCATCCACTTTTGCTCTTGAAAATGCCAATCTTTAGATCGCCATCTGATTTTCTTTCTTCACTTAGTTTTATTTGCTTGAATTTTTGTGCAGGGGGCAATATGTGACATATAATGCTACTTCTCCCGTATTTGTTCTATTTACAGATAGTCCTTAACTTACGACCTTTCACTTAATGATGGTTTAAAGTTATAAGGGCACTAAAATGTGACTTATGACCGGTCCTCAAACTTAGGGCTGCTGCACCACCCCTGAAGTCACATAATTGAAATTGGCGACCTTCTCAATTAGCTTCTGAAAGTCAATGGGAAGTCAGATGTGCTTAATGACCATGGTGAAAATGGTCGTAAAATTGAGTCTGGTCAAACGATGACTTGCTTAACCACATCACTTAGTAAACAAAATTCAGGGCCCAACTGTGATCATAATTTGAGGACTACTTGTAGTTACGTCCTTCCACTGCTACATTCCAATTTGGGGAATCATCCCATCAAGCTTCAGTGACTCCTATCATAGTCAATTTCCAACAGGCATTACAGCTCATCTTCTTTCCAACAGTGTTGCATCAGAGTATCAATATCTCTCAATTATTTTCTTTGAAAATTTCTAGATATCTGCACATCACCTTAGTTTCTCTTTTGGCAAAAGGTGGGTTTTCTTCCAGGTGGAGTCTGCAATCTATCTTCCTGATGGGCTAATCGGCCGCAGGAAATATTCCAGTAATGTCACTAGAGGGGGCATAGGCAAGAATATTTTGCCCCATTTTTTTCATGGTGTATTTTTATGTGTGAGTGAAGGTGGGAGGTTAAGGGTGAGGATAGATTCTTGCATTCCCATCTCTGCTGTTTATATTTTCACAAGCTCTCAAAGCAAATGAAGCTAGCAGTGGCTCAAGAAATGAACCTTTTCTATCCTCATCCGTGTAACCATCATTTAGCTTTAGAATTCTCTCCTTACAATCCTCCTATCATTTATATGCACACAAACACCCCTACCAGGTCCATCACCTTCCTCTTCAGGGTTTCAGTCAGACAAAACTTTCATAACACCTGGAATATTACTCATTTCCATGCAATCTAGTGAATAGGAATCATGATCAATCAACTTGACAAGTCTCAATAATCTGTTTATCACATCCTGGATCCATACCCTGGGGAGAGCGCACGTTTGAACAGTCAACATACCCGATAGCAACCTCTTTGGTATCCCAGGAAGATATTCCAAAATTAATACACCTAACTTTGTCCTTGGAAGGTTAAAAGTCTTGTTTATACATTTTGGAATCCCCTTTGAGGCACTCTGCATAAACACTGCTTCTCCCCACACAATTTCTAATAAGAAATGCCAATCATCAGCTCCAAAGATATTGCAATATTAATTTATATTCCATGACAGTATTAACCATTTGCTTGGTTGGAAGCACGAGAGCAATCTTCTATGGAGGGAAACCTCCCCAACTATGTGCAAAGTTACAATCTGTTGCCTCTGGGATCTCTGGATTCTTGATATCATTAAGAATGCTAAAATATTAGGATATATTGTGGTTGAAATGGTATCAGTATACAGCATAGCAGCTTTTCACAAATAAGAGCTTCTAAGGCTTATGATATTTGGATCAGCAGAACACCAAATCTTTATGGATTCTTGTAAATACGCTTTGCCTATTGTGGAACCTATAAATATATTCATTACTAAATATAAGCACCAATTCAGTTTAAGGGCAGCTGCTGGAATGAACCCATCATGGTATTTGGCGAAACGATTCTGCTTTGCTTGTAGGGCGACACAAACACTAGGGGCAAGCTTTCATGTTATAAATCTTTATTTATAGATGTACAATTATATAATTAAGAAATACAGCCTTCTTCAATATCTTTCAAGACCTATGCTTTTTATTGCACGTTGCTCATTCATCCCCGGCTATCTACTTAAGAAAATCAAAAAGATCTGATTGTTATGGCCTGGGGCTCGTGTTGCCATCTCAGAAGCTGGTCATTTTGTGCTGCGCAGCTGGACAAGCGATCCTTCAAAATGGCTGGAGGGATCACTGAATGCTAATCAACAGGGTTGAGGTTTTGATCTGCTCTCCGGGGACAGTGGAAGGTGGAGACATCTCCTTGGGACTGCAGACAAATGGAACGGATCTGTCCATCAAGATGGCTGCTTATGACAGGAAAAACTCTGTTCAAATCAGCATCCATTTGTCAATGCCAAAGAAATGACACAATTATTAGACCATCCCCAATCCATCAGCTCTTATTTGGTACTTGAACAATTCTGAACAAGTCTTTAGATGGACATTTGCCAACTAAATAATATAAAACTTTCTGGACAAAACTAACAGCAACTTAAAGAAGATTCCAGTGTGAAGTAATTAACGGTAATGCTACTTCCTTGACATAACTAAGTCATTTCTTAACATATTACTCTGATCCTGAGTACTGATTTGCTTTGATAGTAGGAGTTGATCCAGGCCTGTAAAAGGAATCCTTGTTTGACTAATGAAAACGCAAAACTTCTTGCAGGAGTGGAAGCATCTTCAGATTACTGCTAATTCAAGATGATGAGGCTTATTGGAACTAGGAGCATTAACTGTTAACTCTGGTGAATGGCTCAGCTCTTTGAAGTAACTTCTCTTAAGGCTCTTCTGACAGCATTGTGTGGACTTAAAAGATTAAAAAAGTCTGGCATCATGTAGCATTTTTTTTTTCAAATGAAAGTTAGACTTCACAGCCCAGTCAAGTAATAAGAATTATTCTTTGCCTCTTTCAGTTGCTTAAATAATGGAAAGTAGCAAAATCTTGTTGGATAAAGATGGCCTGTTTTCCTGAGGAAGGGAACATAAGAGTCCCGTTCTCTGAGGAAGATTGTCACCAGAATATACAAGCACTGTTGCTGCACAGCCTTTCATTGCTCTAGAGCAGGGGGTCTCACATTTGGCAACTTTTAAGACTTGTGGACTTCAACTCCCAGAAGTCCCAACCACAAGTCTTACAGTTGCCAAGGTTGGACACCCCTGCTCTATAGAGAAGGGCCATCCAAGCCGCACCAAATGGAAAAGTACATAACTGCATCACTACTTGATAGGCCCCGCCAGCACATAGCAGGTTCCTGGAATGAAATCAGCAGCAACATTTTGTCAAAAAAAATACTATTTTGTAGAGCAAGAGGAAATCTGGTGGGGAAGCAGGGGAAAAGACAGAAGGAGACATCCCTTGAGGGAAAAACAATAGCACGCCTCTGGGTAGCAGAACGAACCCCGATTGCAAGGCAAAAAGTGAAAAGTCTGCAAAACCTAACAAAAAAAAAAAGTCCACACAGCAAAAGCCATCTTGGTGAACTGAAGATCGTTTTGAGACAATTTGTTCTCCATTTATTAGGAAGAACGAGTCGTTCAGTAAAAGCCGCCGTACATTGCAAATCCAAAACTGGGTCAGAATGTGTCCATAGAAAATATATCTATTGGGCTCAATATTTCACATTTTAAAAAAGGAAACAGTTTCAGGGTCTGTGAATTTACTTCGCGCCCCCCCCCCCCCCAGAAAGTCCAAGCCATTATAAAATATAAAACATTTGTATTGTCAGAGAAGATTGCCATTGATAGAAAACAGGCCCTTGGGCCAAAAAAGGAAGTGAGGGCCCAGGCAGGGGGAAAAAAAAAGCTAGAATTCAGAGATACTGGATTATGAAGTTCAGCAAAAAAAACGAAAAGAAACAAGAAAAAGAAAAAGAACGAAATAATTTAATTCTATCCCTGCATAGTTTAGAAGTACAACATATTTACAATGCTAAGTTAAATTCTAAATAGTGTCTTTTAAAATTAATTTTGTTTAAATTTCTAGCTCTTCAGGTTCCTCCCTTGCTCTCTGAAGTGACTAGTGCAATTGCAGAACTTTCTCCACTGCTCCTGATTTTCGGCAGATCTTGAAAGGAAACCAAAGCAACTCGACAACTGTTCCCAGGGGAAGGGGATCCTTTGGAGGATGGGAGAGGAGAGAGGGGAGGAAAAAAAATAAAAAAAGACCAGCCGTCTTTTCCCTCCTTAAGAGATGTTCAAGTCTAACGCTGGGCAGAGAAAGAGAAGAGAGGGTAGTTGTGCGTTGTTAATACTCCAATGCCATTTTAATTTAAGAACTGATTCTTTAAATAGAAAGTCTGTCTTCTTGGCTCAGTGCACTTCCCCCAAAATCTTCAGGCATTTGAAGAGTCTGAGGAGAAAAACAGCAGAAGCATCAGTCTCCAGTCAATTACAAGGGTAACAGGACCGGCACTTCCATTTAGAGAACAGAGTGGCCTAACTGGAAATGTTAATTTAGAAGCTGATTCTTATTTTTTTTTTTTTTTTGTCTTTAAACATTGAAATGAAATGCATAACAGGGTATCTGCAGTGTAAGATTAAAAAAAAAAGGTCAAGATGGCTGTGACTGCACTGACTGCCTACAAAATTTAATTTTTAATGTGCGCCATTGTGTCCACAGGAAAAAATGACAATTTGTTGTTGTTGTTAATTGCAAAGTCGTGTCCGACCCACTGCAATCCCATGGACAACGTTCCTCCAGGTCTTCCTGTCCTCTACCATCTTCTGGAGTCCATTTAAGCTCACACCTACTGCTTCAGTGACTCCATCCAGCCATCTCATTCTCTGTCGTCCCCTTCTTCTATTGCCCTCAATCTTTCCCAGCATTAGGCTCTTCTCCAGTGAGTCCTTCCTTCTCATTAGGTGGCCAAAGTATTTGAGTTTCAACTTCAGGATCTGGCCTTCTAAAGAGCAGTCGGGGTTGATCTCTTCAAAATAACAGTAAAGGTTATCTAATCTAATCTAAAAACTGGAGCTGCTTCAATCACACAGTTGTATGAATTTCTGCCAACTAGACTATTTTGCTCCTGAAAAGGAACACAGGTCAATGAAGACAATCACTGCAGACAAGTGCAAGACTAAACACTCTGTAGAAAGCTGCTCAGGTGTTCTTCCAATGTTTGTCCCTTTGTCCTCAAACACACACCAACACTCAAAACGCTGTTCTTAGGAACAGATGTCTTACACAAAAAGTCACAGTGCTTTTGCCTGTAGCAACCTCAGCTATCTAGGGTGCCTTAAAGAGAAGTCTGTTAAGCCTCTCTACATTTAAAAAAAAAAAAAGACTAAAATCTTTTTTCTCACCAAGGAAGGTTAGCTGTGGCTGGGATGGTTCGCCTGAAATTCAAGTCAAACCTGTTCCAGAAAAAAAGGGGGCGTGTGTGAGTGTGTGTGTTTAGCATGGAAGACCATTATGTCGAATACATCCCAGTTGCATCCTAACTCTTCCTGTGCCGTTTTCTCACTCAAAATAAAACACATGCCACAGGAAGAAAAAGAACAAAAAGTTGTGCGAGTAAAGATTAGTTAGTTTTTAGCCTGGTTACCCTTGATCAATGGTCATCAATCTGGCTCAGTTCTAACTGGCAGGAAGGGAGGGAAGAGCCCTGGAAGGTTCCAGAAGAACATCTGCCTCTCGTGCTGCCTAAAATCTTGCAGACTATCTCTGTATTACAAAGCACCCAACTCATAAGTGCACCTAAACCAGGGGTTCTCAACCTTGGCAACTTTAAGACTTGTGGACTTCAACTCCCAGAATTCCTCAGCCAGCTTTGCTGGCTGAGGAATTCTGGGAGTTGAAGTCCACAAGTCTTAAAGTTGCCAAGGTTGAGAACCCCTGACCTAAACCACCATCTCAATCCCATTAACTAGTGAGGTTAACATCCTAGAGAGAGACTTCCCATTTGAGGCTTTCAAAACTTAAGATTCAGAATTCGAGTTTCTGGAACCCCTTTCCCCCCCAAAAATAATTGCTTCTGGGGTAGAAAATACAGTTCAACGGTGTGCATGTTTGTAATAAAATGCTGGCAAACCAAATCGACATAGTGTTCGCACAACCGGGGAGGCAAAAAAAAAAACCTATGTTGCCTTCCGTTGTGTGAACAGCAGGCCAATTTGGTTTAGAGACTGTTGCTGGAGAAATCAGTTGACCTTGGATTTCAATGTATTATTTTGGGCAGCGCTTAAAATGATTTTTTATATTTTGATCACTGGGCCCTATATGAAGCGTTTGCCGATTGTTTCAACTTTAGAAATATCCACATTAGCAAGATGGTACGTGTACTGATTTGTTAAGCAACTATCCCAAAGTTGCTGCCCATTATGTAATTTAGATGTTGTGAATTGCTTGGAGGAGAACTGACCCATATTAAAATGGAACGCAATAAACAAACAAAGAAGGGTGATGACAAAGACAACAGCTTCAGGTGATAAACAATTCTAACTGGAAAGCTACAGAAGCACCATTACCCTAAATCAATGGCTATGTATCTTCCAAAGTTTTTATTTTCTGTAAAAGCATTTAACTAGGACTAAATGAAGTAGATGTACTCATATCTTTGAAGCTGTTTAGCATTATTTCAGTGCTTACATTTCTATGGCTAAGCATCATTAGCTCTAATAAATTCTCACTGTGAAAGGGACAAATCATTGTGATTCTTTGCAATACAAAGGAAACTACATCCAATGCTTCATTTTTGTGGTAGGTCCATCAAGCCCTTCTGAATCTCTTTTCTACAAGTTGTAATGGCATGGTAAATTCATGTATTAAGTTTTAAAATGAACTATACTATAGTGTCATCTTCCAAATATCAAATAATGTGATATTATGATAAAATTGGTTTTGACTTGAAGAGTAAAGCAAGCTGGCTAAGCACATATGCAGGGGAAGTGATTTAATTGCTTAAATAATTGTGAAGAATCGCAGAATCCTTTAAGCCACCTTTAAAACTGAGTTCACAAAAGTATGCCGTATTTTAACACTATTGCAACAATCCACGGCTGGCTGTCCATTCGATTCTTGACATTCGACTTTTAGTTGAAGCCACTAATGCTGAAAAGCTTATCAGTAAGTGCTTCTAAAAAGATGTTCACCAGTCATTGTGCAA
Source organism: Crotalus tigris (assembly GCF_016545835.1). Taxonomy (NCBI): domain Eukaryota; kingdom Metazoa; phylum Chordata; class Lepidosauria; order Squamata; family Viperidae; genus Crotalus; species Crotalus tigris. Next base: position 617,300 of record NW_024100476.1, read on the forward strand.
CGGGCCCATCAGCCACCCAATAATTATTTCGGCACCAAAATTAACAAGGCTCTGAGAAACAGAAGGGACACCCAGTCATGTTTGCAGAGAGGGGGAGGCCACTCAAAATCGGCAAGATGGCAGACAAAGCATCACAAAGCAAGTTCTGCCACTTTTAGATGTGTGAAGAGTGCATGTAGGAAAGGGGTGGGCCTTGCACTGCAACATTCCATCTGCCATCTTGCTCATTTGACAACCACCCACCGACCAGAGGCACTGCTGAGAATAGGAAAAGTGCAACTATTTAACTTAAGCTATAAGTCCTGGCAAAGGGATGATGATCAAGAGCACATGAGCATCAAGAAGAACCAGTGAGCATATAGGAAGTCACACTTTGGGTTGCTTGTTATGCAATTTGATTTTTTTTTTTATCTTAACATAAAAGGTAAATGGGATCAGCGAATAAGAAATGGGTTTAGGCAATAAACCACTGAAACCATGATTTATGTTGGCTTTCAAACTACATCTATGGCTTAGCGTGACATGTAAATAGGAGCATTTTGTTTATTCCCAGTTTGTTTTGTACCCAGACCAAACATGAAATTAATTCAGAGGGATGCAAAGGAATTGCTGCTAAGAATGGAGAGAATGATTTAAGTATGACCAAAGAGGTATCTTTTTTTTTTTTTTGTCTGCAAGACTAACACTTGCTTGTTTGACTAACTCTGCCAAAACTAACCATGAGGTAGCATAAAACATGAAAATAGCTTTGGATTCTAAATTATGGTGGAAAATTAGTATTCCTATACCAAATTCCCAGTTTCCAGAAATAGAAACAACCAGCTCTTACTTAGGTCTCTATGGACTGTTTCTGCAACGGCTATCCATGCATTGATGCTTGAACTTCAGACAGTCTGGTACAGCTGGGTGTGCCCATCTTTTGTGCTCTCTGATATAGATCTGAATCACCAAAATAACGTGCCCGGTAAAGTAAGCCTTCCTCTGTAAAAGAAGAAATCCAAATAATTAAGGAAACAGTCCAGACAGCTGCAACTTTTCTCTTTAGTTTGTACTGCATTTCTGATATACTTTGTGGATTTTACTGGAGAGGAGTATACGATTCCCTCATTTCGTCACATCTCATCTTGAGCAGGGAGCTGCAAAGGAGTTGCGAAAAATATTTATCCACTGCTAAACCCTGCTCCAGATGTTGTAAATACAGTATAGCTTAAGAAGGAGGTGAGTGCAAAGATGGAAAGCTTAGGAACTGTTGTTCCATTTGGATATTTTAAATCAGTGGTTCTCAACCTTTTTAATGCCAGAACCTCCAACCGGTCGTAAGTCGAGGACTACTCAACCGGTCGTAAGTCGAGGACTACTCAACTGGTGCAGCACCGTTTGCAGAATGGGACTTTTGGCGGGCTCAGCAGGGCAGAGACAGCCTGGACAATTCCTATTGGCTTTTGAAAGCCAATAGAATTAGACTCTATTCAAGAGAGTCTATTCTATTGGCTTTCAAAAGCCAATAGAATGAAAGGGAGTAGCACAGCTAAGGAAAAGGGGGGAAAAAATGCCGGACTGCCTTGTTTGGCGACCCCCGTGAAATGGTCGTTCGACCCCAAATGGGGTCCCGACCCACAGGTTGAGAGAACCACTGTTTTAAACTCTTAAGTTCGGGGAAACAGGATAATAAAATTAGGGCACACCATAATGCTCAATAGAGCTGTATAAAGCATTTGAAAGGAGCACTTTGCAAGACATGTTAGCACAAGTCAAACATTCTTCCCATAAGCATAAATACACTGTATCCTCTGGAAGGCTCACATGGCTGTTTGCAGGGTCTGTTCGCACATGTGTACCCACATAAATAATGCTTGAACTGCAACAGCTAAATTGTCAAAGGCATCTCATTTGTAAAGGTGGCTTCATTTTAACTATCAATAACCCCTTCCCAACATCTTTGTGAGCCCAATTTACAGGAATGGAATATAAATAAAATAAATAAGCAAGCAACAGAATTTCTTGAAATGCAGTTTACAATGCCTTGACCCTGCCTCTCTCTTTGTCTAATCATGTCTTAAAGCTGGGCTACTCACTCTGCTGTTTTTCTTTCCAACAGTTATTTCTGAGGTTTGCAATATAATCATCTTCCACGCTCCTTTCTACATTTTTAAGATTTGTGCCTGTGTATTCTTCCGCAAAGCTGTCACCTACATAGTAAGACACTTTCAAATGCTCAGTCGTTCGTTTAAATACATGGCCAACAGACCTGGAGGAAAGGAGGACAAAAGCAACGGTCAAAATTGCACACCTAGACACCAAGGAAAATCTGTTTGGATAAGCCCCCCCCATACCAGCCAATCCCACCCAAAAGCAAACTCTGGTACCAAAATCTTCCTTTATCCTCTGCCATGCTGCTCCTGCAAGAACAGAATGGTTGTCAGTCTCTTTAAGGAGAATCAAGATAGATTATCCATAAACTGCGCTAGTGTAGATTATCCACACAATGTAAAGTTTAACAGCATGTTGTTTCCCTTCATGGGAAGAGAAAATTTAATGAGGATGGAATGAGCCTAACAGTGGATATTAGTGAACATAAGCTTTTGTAGGAGAATAATGAATGTGAAATTAAAAGACACTTGCTCCTGGGAAGGAAAGCTATGGTAAATCTAGACAGCATACTAAAAAGCAGAGACATCATCCTGCCAACAAAAGTGCATATAGTCAAGGCCATGGTTTTCCCAGTTGCAATGTATGGCTGTGAAAGTTGGACCATAAGAAAGGCTGAGCGACAAAGAATTGAGGCCTTTGAACTATGGTGCTGGAGAAGACTCCTGCGAGTCCCTTGGACTGCAAGGCATTCAAACCGGTCAGTCCTAGAAGAGATCAACCCTGACTGCTCTTTAGAAGGCCAGATCCTGAAGTTGAAACTCAAGTACTTTGGCCACCTAACGAGAAGGAAGGACTCACAGGAGAAGAGCCTAATGCTGGGAAAGATTGAGGGCAACAGAAGAAGGAGGCAACACAGAATGAGGTGGCTGGATGGAGTCACTGAAGCAGTAGGCGTGAGCTTAAATGGACTCCAGAAAATGGTAGAGGACAGGAAGGCCTGGAGGAACATTGTCCATGGGGTCAAAATGGGTCAGACACGACTTCGCAACTAACAACAACAACAATGAATGTGATTTGGAATGGAGGAAGGGGACTGCCTCAACAATCTCTCCATTATCTCAATGGGTTGCTCCTGAAAATCCCATTTTGTCACCTCTCTCCAATGTCCTTGACCACTGCTGACATCCCAGAGACCTGCTGCAACCATCTTCAATTTAGGCCTTTGGTCTGCAAGCTGAAGCATGTCACCAGTAAGGAAAGGTCTGAATGAACCTACTGCAGATGCTCAGAATTAGACAGACATGTTTCTGTTACATACAATTGGTTTCTTATGGCTGAAGTAACAGGGGGGCGCTTTTGTCTCTTATGGCAGGGAGCCCAAAAGAAAAAGCTTGTGCTAACTTGAAAAGAGATCAAGCTCTCCTTATTATTTTGGAAAGAGAAAAAAGAAACCCGATCTCCGTGCTACAGGGCTAGATTAAAGTAATCGGCTGAGAGGACTCTTACTGAAAATATTCTGTAGTTCTCATGTTACAGAATGTTTACAGGCCTTCCCCCAAGTTTCTCCACACTTGACATGAGAAATTAGTTGCTCTTAAAAGGTGCACCTATGTTTAGTAAACACTTTGGCTTTAATGTATTCAAGGCTACATATAAGCCCTTGGGACAGAAATGATAATCTAATCAGGCGTCGCAAATCACTAATTGCTTTGTCTTAATTGTCCCCCCCAGTTTGCGCCATGCAAATTATTCATTCTCTTTGTTTCACATCAGAAGCCATGTTTTTATGCAAAGCTGGATCCAGTTCTCGGTATCTTGAGTACAGAATCCCTCCATTTCAGAAGAGTTAAGTGCTGACTCGCATTGTTACAGGAAAATGTCAAGATTATGGTTCAGCGAGAAGTTGCAAAGATATTTGTTTTTACAGAAGAAATGTCTATCACTCTACATTAGGCTTAGTTCTATTTGGGTTTTTTTTAAACTCTTATCACGTCTAATTTCAAGATATTTGGAGTACTTTTTCTGAGAGGAATTCTTGCAAGTCTACTTTTTAGATTTTTACAAAAAAAATAGTGCTTTTGGCTTTTAACAACGGACAACACTCCACTGTTCTCAGATTCCTAGCCTAGTTTAGGAATTCCATCCAAACTAGCCTTATACCTCGATAGCACCATTTCAACCAAATGACTGCTGCTTCCTCCTGAATAAGATAAGCATCCATACATTTTTATATAAAACAAAAATGTATTTGCTCCTTAAATCACTCTCCTGAATCTCCTACATGGTGAAATTTTTAGAAAGTGGATTTTTTTCCTCCTTCTTTTGCAACAGACATTTAAATCTCTGGTTGGTTGCCTATGTGTACATGTTCATACCCCACCTCCACCATTTATGCCATCCAGAAAGAAATAGTTTAATGCCCTGGGCCTTGTCAGAAGATGACCTCTTAACCCAAGACAAATATACAGTCTAGCATTATGCACGTGAATTGGAGACAAATCTTTTTTCCATCTGACAGGCTGGTTTACCTGAGTGATAATCTAAACAGGGATTAAATCTACCACTTAATGGCTGAATTCCAGCCTTTTTAGCAGCATTACATTTTCCTGCTCCAAGACAGCTGAAAAAATCAGGTTCTCCTAACAGCTTTGTGTGCTTCAAAGAGAGAACTGATAAGGCAGCACTGCCCCCTCCTGGCTATCCATATACATTGGTCTATTATCTGCTATATTCTAACGACAAATGGTTGGTGCAGTGCATTTATAATGTATTCAGTTGGCTCAGGCAGTGGGTGCAATTGCTGCCAAAACGTTTGCCATTTGGTTGATTCTGCTGATTTGTTTGCGATGAGCCAGTGCCCTCGATCCATTTGGTTTCATCCCTTTCAAGTCTCTACTGGGGAAAGATGTGGGGGCCTTACAAGTCACCTCACTTGAATAAGTTTAGACTCATTTAAAAAAAAAAAAAGAAGCATACTGGGAACGGATACGAACACATCATCCCATGGGACCAGAGCAGAAACAGGTATCCATCTGCTCCAAGCATAGACAATAATAAAGTTTTCACATGCTGACAGAGAATCTAATCAATGTATCCTGATAGGCTATCCCAGGGATAGGCCACCTTGGCTCTTTTATGACTCGTGAACTTCAACTCCCAGAATTCTTGAGCCAGTCATGCTGAGGGGAAAGGGAGAGGTTTCCAAGCTGAGCCATGCTGGTTCAGGAATTCTGGGAGTTGAAGTCCACGAGTCATAAAAGAGCCAAGGCTGCCTACCCCTGGGCTATCCCAAATATGTATGGCAGATCAGAGAAGTATGGCTCAGCCCAATTCTGTGATTTATTAACGTTATTTCACATCAAATATTTACTCTCAACTGTCTGCCAGGCAAGGGAAATTTTTTAATGAGGAGTCCTTGGTGCTCTCCGAGCTTGGTGGCTTTGTGATGGTGGCGAATATCTGTAGCCCAGGGGTAGGTTCATTCTCCAAGCTTGTGAACGTTTCGTTACCAGGCTAGGTAACATCTTCAGTGGAGGTTAGAGGATGTCAGTATTCCTCTGTGCATAAGGGCTTTGTGCGGTCAGTAGTTTTTGTGATGGGGAGGTCCCATGGTTGTTTTCTTGCAGACGTTTCATTATCCAAACTAGGTAACATCATCAGCATTGATGATGTCACCTAGTTTGGGTAATGAAATATCTGCAAAAAAAAAACCCCGACCAAACTCAAGAGAGCACCAAGGATCCCTCATTTCAACCGTGAGCTCCACATATTCTTCTTTACTGGAAATGTTTAAATACAGAGTCCCAGATACCAGTGTGCAAAATGAAATGGAGTTATTGACAAAGAAAAAAAAACATGGTTGGCTAAGAAGAAAATTCTTTTTCCATTCGAAAAATACCTATCGATGAGTTTTGACAGAATTCTCAAGGACTATCCTAGAGCAAGATTTGAATTCCATGGCCAAATGTGGACACTTCTGTCACCTGCCATATCATGAGGGAATGTGTGCATGCAGTGTGTCCCAGCCATTATATACATCGTTATTACATACAGTACATGAGATTGCTCACGTTTTGCTTGACTGACATGCCCCTCTTAGGCTTAGGTACTTAACAGCCCTACTTGGAAGAACAGCCCACTGGGATCTGGACCTCAGATTGTCTTATTCCCTCCTGGGCGCTAATGTCTGCATCGTGAACAGATCTGCCATGTTTAGGGTTACTGAGCTAAGAACTCATTATATCCTGTAAAGGTGATATATTTATCTGAATGTCTGTTCTTACCATGTCTGTATTTTATTACTGTATTTTCTATTGTCTATTTTATTCTACAACTAGATCCTACATTTACTTTTTCCCATTATGGTCCTAAGACCAATCATAAATTATCAAGTAAGCAAACTACTGAGAAAGGAGATGTAGATTGAAAAAAGAAAAAGTCCCTCATGAGTTTCAGGAACAAGAGGACTTCTGTATCTAAAGACATAGAGAAATACCCTGGTTTCTTCCAGAGTATGACATGGAAAGCTACCAAGAGCTTTTATCAAATCTGCAGTCTTGCACAAGGGCCTATACAGTCATGCCATCAGCTGATAAAAATCTATGGAAGATCACAGCAAGATGTTGCCATGAGTAGCTAGAGAAGGAGGGAGCTTCAAAGAGTGACAATGCAACACATAGTTTTTTAAAACTGCATTTTAAAAATGTTCAAGTTTTAAAATCCTTTATTCCATGTGTTCAGATTTTAAAATTGAAAATGCACATCTTTCCGGCGAAATATTTCTTTTTATGGATTTTGGGACAAAGTTGATTGGGATAGTCAGCTTCCGGTTTGGGAGATTGCATTCATAAATTCTGCATTTCTTAAATGCTGAATTCCAAAGCCGATTTGTTGAGCCAATGCTTTGAGATCTGAGTTCAAGCTTTGGAATTAGATATTTAAGAAATCTGAACAGCATTTATGAAATCTGAACTCAAACTAAAAGATGACTATACCAGTCATAAAAATGTGCTATTTCAATTCGAACAACTAGCGTAAGGATGTCAAACTTGACGGTTTAAAAATGCCAATTTGAATGTATAGTTTATCTTTTTTTTAAAAAAAAAAAAAATCACCTTAAAATGGCATATGGGAAACTCCCACCTAACCACCTCCTTAAAGAACAGAATTTTTGTGCAGTCAACATTTCCTAAAACATAGCTAAGCAGGGTGGCGTCCTAATGTGCAACACAACATACAAGAGTTATACAATATATTACTTTATGTCTATTAGTTGTGACTTGAGTGCCCGCATTTCTTTTCCTTCTGGCTGATTCTATGCCAGAATGGAGAAGGATCCAGAGAGAAATCAGATTCCAGCTTCCAACTCATCACTGAACAATGACAGTGTGGAAAGAATGGAAAAGCACCCACAGCCTTAATATCCAAAAATCTTGTCCTCGCAGAATAAGAAGTACGCTTTTGTAGGCAATATGTCCCGTCTTACCTTCGTCAATCCTGCACGTCAATCCATCAGTAAAACTGACAATTGCACAACAACAGCCAGACTTCTGCCAGACTTAAAAATCACCTAAAGACCTTCATACGGTATAATACGGGGGCAGCTCATTCTTACAGAAGATTCTTTCTTTTCTACTTTCCTTTTGGGACAATTTTCATGAACAGGGCCCAACCTGCCTGGTATCCTGAATACTGATTGGTAGGAACCTGCCTAGAATTCAGGAAGTTGCTTTTTCTGACATATATGGAAATTCCAGGGCTATAATCCTACCCTGTAAGGTAGGGTACATACTCAATGTACTCTACCTTATATCCTCTGCTTCTGTCATTGTCAGCATTTAGAGTTGCTAGAAAAATTGCACACTAAGGCTTTCCTGACCCAGAAAATGGCAGCCAAAAGGCATCCATCTAATTACATGGTCAATATCATGTATCTTCACAGTCAATCTGTGGAGGATTTCAGATGACACAAAAATGCTTCTTTGTGAAATAGTACCCTTTATGAGATAGGCTGGGTCAGGTTTCATCTAAGTGAGTCCTACTCCCATAGATCGTGAAGTCCTATAATTTACATTTAAATGTTTACCACATAAATACTTTAAGCAATCTTATCCCAGCAGGCATGGCGTGAAACCAAGAGAAACAAAGAGAGATGGGAAAAAACACACCAAAGAACACCAAGCACTGGTAAATATAAGCTTTGCTCTTAAGTCTTTCCCAAAATCCTACTACCCAGGTTAACTCTAGGGACAAGAATAATGGTCACTAACGGCCTGTGACTCAAACTGTAAGGTGGGCTGGAGACCATCATCTGGCTGAGGGCAGACACAATGATGAGAATGAGGATAGGCATCAGCTGGACAAAGAGCCCAAGGCCACCCTGGGAAGAAAGAATTGAAAATATCAATCAACTGCATCCCCCAAACCATTTATCTTTGACAACTGTGGTTCAAATCTTGATTTTTGATTTTTTTCCGGTAGCTCACAATGTGGTTTTTTTATTTATGGCTTTTAGATGCCATGTGAATTTGGTCACATTTGATTTAGTCACGTGGTTGGTCAAACCATGATTTAGCAAGGTGTATGAAGATCAGCTTCTGAAAGGCTCTGCAGGGGTTCTCAACCTTGGCAACTTTAAGACTTGTGGACTTCAACTCCCAGAATTCCTCAGCCAGCTTTGCTGGCTGAGGAATTCTGGGAGTTGAAGTCCACAAGTCTTAAAGTTGCCAAGGTTGAGAACCCCTGCCCTAGTGAGTAGACTTAGTTGTGGTAATAGTTTGGGAAAACTGGTTTTAAATCATTGCTTGTTGTTCTTCTACATGGGCAGAAATTAAGACAATTGCGGATGCTGAAAAAAATGCTTCTTGATGGTTCGAGAGTGAAAATGGAAGCACTATGGAAGTGCCCTAAATTGAACAGCCATTTTAATTATAGACATACTAGGGGGAAACCAGACATGTAAAAGATTAGTAGATCTAGCACTATTACCACAACTAAGTCGACTCACTAGGGCAGGGGTCTTTAGTCTTGGCCCTTTTATGACTTGTGGCTTCAACTCCCAGAATTTGCTTTGTTGGCTGAGGAATTCTGGGAGTTGAAGTCCACAAGTCTTAAAGTTGCCAAGGTTGAAAACCCCTGCTCTATGGTTTCATGCCAATTCAGCAAATGCTTGAAGTGTTTTGCATGTACTGTATTACAGACTAAGCCACGGCATGATTTTACCATGATTTGTTGAATAAGCAAGCTATAGTTGGTTGGGTCCGCACAATCTGGTAAACCAAAATCAAACTTATATTATGGCCAAGCATATTGTTGAACCCAGAAGCTTTCTAAACAATCCTATGAAGAACTGAGCACAACCTAAAGTACTGTACACTTACCCGCTACAGCCTTTGGTCTTCCCTGAAATCTGTTCCAGAGAGAAATTAAATCCTCTGGAAAAAAAACTGGAAGGAAGTGCCAGGGACTTCAGGTTAGTCCCGCTTTATGTATTTATTTATTTATTTGTATCCTTTTATTATTTTTTAGAAACAAGGTGGCAAGCATACCCAACACACCTCCCTCCTATTTTTCTCACAACAACTCCTCTGTGAGGTGGGTTGGACTGAGAGAGAATGACTGGCCCAAGGTCACCCAACTGGCTTTCATGACTAAGGTGGGCCTAGAATCCCTGGTCTTTTTTTTTTTCCTAGCCTGGTGCCTTAACCAATAGACCTAACTGGCTCCCTACTTCCTCCATGTCTTGTTTCTACACGTTCCATTCTTTGTTCTAGAACAGCGTTTCTCAACCTTGACAATTTTAAGGCACGTGGACTTCAACTCCCAGAATTCCACAGCCAGCACTGGCTGTGGAATTCTGGGAGTTGAAGTCCACGTGCCTTAAAATTGTCAAGGTTGAGAAACACTGTTCTAGAATACGGGTGTCAAACTCGCCGCGTCACGCGTCAACTTTTTTCACATTGGGGTGGACGTGGCCTCCGCATGATGCAACCGGCCTGCGGGCCGGCAATTTGACACCCCTGTTCTAGAAGGTTAACTTCTGGAAATAAAATATCCCTACCCTATCTGGATCAGACCACTCCAGGAGAAAAACTGGACGATCTTGTGAGTGGACTAGACATATCCTCTAACGAACAATCTTCTGATAGAAATGCAGCCCTGGGTTCCACCCATGACATTTGGCTTATTTTATGAATGGGTATGACTAGGAGGGTGGGAGTCAATCCTTGCCTAATGACTCTGCTAGAGAGTCTGTGGTAGAGGCCAACCTTGAACAAATGACATTCTGCTTCATAGCTTTTATTTTCTGGACGATGAGTCCGGTAACAGATAGCAATCAGAATGACTCCATGCTAACTCCAATATTAGAGGCAGACTGTTCCTGAATATTAGGTGCTAAGGAAGATTAGTTGAAGGGCAGGACTCTTTACTTTTCTGTTTGCAGATTTCCATAGGCAACTCATGGGCACAAAATGTACTGGTGAAAAAAAAAACACATTTTCAAAGACAGTCACCACAATGCATTACAAAGCACAATAATGCTTTTACTTTGGCATTAGGCAGGAATCGTACTCCTACACATAAATAGCAATGAAAACTGCCTTTTTGAAAAACCACAGTTAACTGAAAACCAAAAACCTAACACCCTCGTGCACTTTTGGATTAGCAAAGGAAACAACGAACAGACCCATATGGGCATAAACAATATAGCAAAATACCATTTGACTGGAACAGATCTGTGCATGTTCTGAAACATTTTAATTTCTTCCTCTGCCTTGCTTCAACTTACATCGCCTTGATGTTCTCGTCGGTCTTGCCGCTGGTGGTAGGTATATCGCATCCTGCCATTGCTATATATGTGTACATTACCTATGAGAGAAAGAGACTTTTTAAGAATGGTTGAAGACCATCCACCAAATATCATAGAAAGAAGTTCTTAATTGTCCCTCTTTAACTGGGTGCTTTCAACTGAGCGCAATCCAGTTTAGTATATTGTCTGCAAATTGTGGATGTTGTAGCTACAAAGCTGAGGAAAGACAGCTTAGAAGGTGATAATTGAATGGAAGAATGGTAACTATAATGGCAACAAAGGCAGACTGGGTTCTTTTTGGGGGGGGGGTGAGCTAATTTGGACACTGGTTTTATAAAATGCTGAACACTCCGTTCCTGGCCATGAAGCACAGAAGCCAAATTCCAATCACTGAGATTAAAGTAGCAGCCTCAGTGTTGTTTGACTCTATTTTCCGTTCTCCAGGAAGGCTCTTGGTGTCAGTTGTAAGCCTTTTGTTCAGGGAATAAAGTGGTGGCAAAAGTTGTGAAGTCCAGTGACTTTTATAGCCCTTTCCCCACTCTCTCTCTCTCTCCCCCCCACCTGCTCCACCATCTGGCTGTTAAGACAAGAGGCCCCAGATGGCTGCTCTCGGTCCCCAACTCCTTGGCTAAAGGGTGCTGATTCCCAGAGGAGGTTAATCTCACGCGATTCTCCCTGGCGGTCTCTCCAGGTAGGCTCCACCACTCTCGGAGGCTTTCTGTTGCGGACCGAGATGTTGTAATCGCGGCGTCTTCTTCCTTTGGGCTCTCTATTAAAGGTGGAGCCTGCCAGGGAGACTTAGGTAAGTATGCCCCCCAGCCTCTCAGGAAACCCCTTCCTCACGCCTTGAAAACCCGCGGACTGAGTTGCTGTGTTTTATTCCTTTTCTGTTCTCTTAAGTTGCTGATGCTTCCTTCCATTTCCCATCACTTGGACCATGATCTCCATCTCTCCTCCTTTGACCCTGGCTCCACTAAAACACCAATAAGCCAGACAGAATGTGATGAAACAAAGTTTTAATTGGTTAAGTTGGGACAACCCTGCTCCTCCTGGAAATTTCTTCTACTCAGTTAGCAATCTGTTCCACTCAGTAATCTATCTATGAATCTCTCATAATTCTATTGCTATAGAACAGTGGTTCTCAACCTTTTTAATGCTGCGACCCCCAACCGGTCGTAAGTTGAGGACTACTCAACTGGTGCAGCACCATTTGCAGAATGGGACTTTTGACGGGCTCAGCAGGGCAGAAACAGCCTGGACAATTCCTATTGGCTTTTGAAAGCCAATAGAATTAGACTCTATTCAAGAGAGTCTATTCTATTGGCTTTCAAAAGCCAATAGAATAAAAGGGAGTAGCACAGTTAGGGAAAAGGGGGGAAAAATGGCGGACTGCGTTGTTTGGTGACCCCCGTGAAATGGTCGTTCGACCCCAAATGGGGTCCCGAACCACAGGTTGAGAACCACTGCTATAGAAGTGTTCACGTTTTAATAGACACTCACTGCTTTCAACAGCCAAGCTAAGGCATGCCGTGCAAACTATAAATGTTTAGGAGGGAGCCTAGCAACTCCGCTGGGATTGCAAGTGGAAGCCCGCAAAAAGTTATCAATAGGTTAAATGGCCATAAAGCTGGAAAACGGAAAGTCAAAGAATATTATCTGGACGTTGGGCTTAGTTTTCAAGGTGATTCTGAAGCTGAAATAAAGCACACAGCCAGCATATCACGGACACATGCAATTCATGAGTTGCCAGCAATTCTGATTATAAAAATGCCCAAAGGGAATGGAACTCACAAAATGCACGTTTGTCGATACTTGGGATATTGAACATAAATCTACACTGTTCAACAAGTATTTCTTTGTGGATTAATATTATGATTTGGGGAGGGGGAAAATTGGAAAATCATTGTTGTATACCACTTGACAGAGTGGAACGTCTCTGCAACACTGTTGATAAAAGCTCAAACTGAGTACAAAACGTGAGAGTTGTTTACCAACATCAAAACAGGACATCTGTATCCTAGCTTAGATTCCACATAGTGGTAAAGTTTGCAAAGACTTCTGAATTTTTTCTTCTATTGTTTCCGTTCAGTTACAATCAAAAGCATTAGCAAATTGTTCCAAACAACTCAAGCAAACAAGCACGCTAAGCTACCTGCTACAAGGCAACCTCAACTGGACTCAACCACCCAAACCAGTGTTCTAGCCAATTTTACCCAAAGGAAAAAAATGACTTCTGGATCCCCAAAAAGGTGGGGGATCTTAGGCGAGATTAGACGAAAGCTCTCTGCATGCATGTCTTAAAGATCAAGAGCTCAAGACGGAAAGTCAGCAAAAGCTTTGCTTTTCTCAATTGATCCTTTAATAGTGAGGAATGGAACATTCCTTCTCCATAGCAAAGCACAGAACTCACCCACAGGAGTCCTTTCCTGTCTATAGCTTTGTTCTCAGCTACAACGGGTAACTATGCAACAGTACCACCACTAGCCTGAAGACACTTAGATCAGGTTACATGCTCAATGGCTGGGCCCGAGGAACATGCAACCTGACCCACAGTCTCAGCAGATTCTATCTCCGATAACCATTTTTCTAACAATATTGCTATCTGTCCAGCACGTGAAACCTATTAGAAACTTTCATAGCATTGTAGATCGCCACATGGGTGATCTTTTGGAGGGGCCTGGTTGCAACTCCCATCACGTCCAGCTGGATAGCCCCATGAGCCAGTTAGTGGTGGATGACAGGACACATGTATATTTATTTGTTAAATACATTATCGAATTTCCATTGTAATTTTAAGGAGGTTTCAAAGACTGCCTTGTCAAGAAAGGCTGGCCTAGGCCAGGGGTAGGCAACCTTGGCTCTTTTATGACTCGTGGACTTCAACTCCCAGAATTCCTGAGCCAGCCATTCTGGCACAGGAATTCTGGGAGTTGAAGTCCACGAGTCGTAAAAGAGCCAAGGTTGCCTACCCCTGGCCTAGGCCTTTCAGTCAGCACTGTTTCCTCTGGTGTGACAAATGGTAATCTTGTCTTCTCCGAGCCACACTTTCATTTTGGATTCCCTCCTCCAGGAAACAGGAGAAAAGCCAACTCAGAGGTATCCCCTTTTCTTTAGAGCCTACCCTTTGCCAGCCAGGCGCATAAAATTCACAACTTACTAGAGGGAAAACCACCACCAAAAAACATATTGAAGAGATCTTCCGGGGAAATGTCTGCCTCAAAGCCTCGGTTAAAATCTGTATGACCATGTCGCGTAGAGCTGACTTTGGCATCTCCAAACTGATCATACTGCTTCCTTTTCTCTGGATTGCTCAGGACTGCATACGCATTCCCAATGGCTGAAATGTAAGAAAGAAGGAAAACAGTCATATTCATTGACAACAGCTAATGTGTTAACAGTGGTTACGGGGGAACAAATCAGGAAATTTGTTTTGCTTTCCATCTTCCGTTCAAATCCATCACTCCTAACCTCATCTCTTTCAGCCTGTGACCTCTCGCCTTCCGAAGACGTTCATGCAAGCTATCCCAGAGGAAAGATTACTGATAAATTTACATTACGTATCTTGAGAATCTAGGAAACCATCTGAGTCACAAATAGTGATAACCACATCTCGTCCTTTTTCTGAAACTCACTTCAGCTTGTTCAATAAAAGATATTTCCAAGGGAAACGTAGAGGAGAGAAAGACTGCATCCGCTGGTGCAAAGACTGGATCTTCTGGCTACTTTCTGGAGCTGTATTCATATGTTCATTTTGTCACGTGACCATCACATTTATCAGGTGATTAGCAGTGCACAGTATTACTGCTCTTAGGTTGCTTAACATTACTGCAGATTATGAGCAGTTTCCAATTATTTTCAGACTGCAACTATGGATTGGAAGGTCTGAAACCTTCTCACAAGACTTTGCCATTGGGCATTACTATTAAAGTTGAGGTCCAGACAACTGAGAGACGTGATCTCCGTAGTGGTCCTGCCAATAACTTATGCATTATACAAAGTTGTATTCCAAAATGAATACTAGTTAAAAGTGGAATCTTAGCATGTGTTGGATTTTTCGTATTACACAAGTGAGTTGGCTTTTGGTGAATCTTCCTTGTTCCTCAGAAACAAAATGAAACACAGCTTAAGACTAGACCAATTCTTGGGAATTAAGTAAGAAATATGAGGGGGAGGAACTCTTCACACTGATTTCAATGAGATTTAAGTGCAATTAATGAAGATTCACACTAATCCGTTACATTTCATTACAGCTCCTTTTTGATTCTTATTTTCCCTTCCTTTTCTATTGACCTTTCAGTTTGGTTACATCACTATGATTTATTTAATGAAGTGAATATTCTTCCTTGGAAAAAAATATTCTAGGAAATATCTTCATCTTGGAATAACTAGAAATGCAAATGAAAACAGCTATGGAATAAAATAAATGGCAAGAACTGTGATGCAACAGAAATGAACTCAGGATGAATACAATATCTTTAATTACCTGGGACACAGAAACTACTATCAACATTACTATTATTATGGAAAAATTCATCTCTACAATCATATTGTTGTTGTTTGCTTTGGTTTCAGGTTCATTGCTAATATAAATTATATATTTCTTTTCCCTTTATTTAATATTTTTATTCCTCAAATTAGTTCTCCCATTTATACAAAACTGTCGACTTCAATTCCCATCCGTAATTATCAGATGTTCAGACTTATGCTTTCATGATTAAGCACAATATTGCTAAAACATAGTAACATAATACTGACAGTCTCACAGCATTACAAAAAAAAAGCATAACTAGAAGAGGAATAAATTTGCAATAGGTTATAACCGCAAAAGTTAAAAACAGTCAACATGAAAAATGCCAGGGATTAAGTACCTGTGTGAAAGAAATTCTATGTAATATTTAATAAAAAAAGAACAAACCGATCTTTAAGAAATATGCCTACATTCAATGCATATTCATCTCATGTTTAGTCTAATAGTTTTCAATGGAGTGGTAAGACTTATTAATTTTGCTTGCCTCTCAGTATCAAGGCCATGGTTTAACTGGAAAGGAATTATAGAAGCCTGAAACTTCAAAACACAATGTGCTAAAAATGTAAAATATGATATTTCCATTTTATCAAAGCTAGGTGCATTCTTACATTCTTGATATTTATTAACACTACAGCTATTGAAAACACGTCAAAACTATCTACGTGCAGAATTTGGCTTACACAGATGCACCCTGCAAAACTAAGAAGCATGATTAATTTAAGCAAGGTCTAAACATTAAAATAACACCATTATCATCTGGCACTGCAAAATGGAAAAGTAAAGGATCAACTGACTTCAGTGACTGAAAAATATTAACCAAACCATTTCCAGAGAGAGAATACTAAACTCTTGAAAGATTAACAAGAGGAATAAAACATGTTTAGCTAAAGATAAACTGGAAGATGGTCCAGTAAAGGAGGCTAAAGTGTTATTTAGTTCATGCATCACAGTTGTGATATATGGATTTTGGAAAATCCTTCAATAAACATAATAATATAAAGTCTACAAGTGAAGAAACCTGTGTAATGTTAATTTTGTGCTAGATATACTGTGGATGTCTAGACAAGGGCAGTTTTAATCTGATTCCAACTAAGAGTTGGAAACTAAGTTTAAAACCTGAAAGGGAACACACAAGTCCAGTGCTGTGATCCAAATCCAGATACAACTTCGCAATTTCATGGCGGCAATTAACCCTTCAGTATTATTGCTCAAAAAGTATGGCCACTTTGGTCTAATGCAGGGGTCTTCAAACTTGGCCCTTTTATGACTTGTGGACTTCAACTCCCAGAATTCTTCAGCCAGGCATGCTGGCTAAAGAATTCTGGGAATTGAAGTCCACAAGTCATAAAAGGGCCAAGTTTGAAGACCCCTGGTCTAATGGTTAAGGCACCAGGATAGAAAGTGGGAGACCTTGAGTTTAAGTTCTTGCTTTAGCCATGAGAGCCAGCTGGGTGAGTTTGGGCCAGTCACCCTCTTTCAGCATCATGTTGTTGGTTGTTGTGGGGAAAAAAGGAGGAGGAAGGTGTGTTGGATATACACACCACTACTGGAATCCTAGGTGTAGATATTTTAAAATAAATAAAATTGATGAACTCTGGGATATAAAATAGCCTTCTTTATTACTGAGCTTTCATCAACTAGCTGTTGACATCATCAGTGTAAGGGCTGAAGATTAGGAGAACCTATACATACACTTGTATGACCGTTATAACGGTCAAAATATAGAATGTACATATGGCATGCTCACAACCCGCTCGCTCGCATTTAATCCCAATGATTCCAGCTTTGATTTAAAAGCCGGTCTTTGGCTGGGATCTAAAAATCCCGCAAGCGAGCGGGTTATGAGCATGCCATATGTACATTCTATATTTTGACCATTATAACAGTCACACAAGTGTATGTATAGGTTCTCCTAATCTTCAGCCCTTACTCTGATGATGTCAACAGCTAGTTGACGAAAGCTCAGTAATAAAGAAGGCTATTTTATATCCCGGAGTTCATCAAATGTATTTATTTTAATTACTTATTTATTTATTTTAATTACTAATTTCTAGTTGCAACCCATGGCACTAATTAAGTATAAAGATCACAGAGAGATCATTTCAGCATTTTAATATTTAGGCATAATCTTAACTGCCACAGCAAAATCAAGGAGTTTGCACTAAAATCTCACGTGTAACTTTTCAGGCAAAAAAATTCCATGGGATCAGGATACAGTGACAGATTGAGTGACACATTATGACACGTACATTCGGGACCCCATACTTGCAAATATAAATGCATCTAAGACTGTAGCCATACATGGTGTCCTTCGTCATCTCTTTAGAAGGAAGACATATCAATTGCAATGGAGCTTACTCATGGAAAAGAGGGTATTGGATTGCAGTCTTCATGTGCCAGCCTGAACTGAACTGAAACTTTTAAACAGTTGGGTATATGTTTCTTTTAAGCACCTATAGATAAGTCCAACTCTTCATTTAAATTATTTATGCACCAAATTACTAGGGATTATAATAAACACCACCCACCCATTCATATGCTATGTCAGTGGTGGCGAACCTATGGCTTACATGCCAGAGGCGGCACTCAGAGCCCTCTCTGTTGGCACACGCGCCGCTGTCACCAGCAGCAGATCCATCAGGCTGCCACCACCACCCGGAGCAGAAGCCCCACCCAGCACAAAGGAGGCGAAGTGGCCAACTAGCAAGCTCGAGTAGAGGTGGTAGAGCAGAGGTCACCAACCATTGTCGATTGGCAGACTGGAAGAAAAGGGAGGGGGAAGCATTTTACATGCTGCAAATGGGGCAAGGCTAGTGCCTGTGTGATACTCACTAGCCCTGCCCCGTTCTTGCGTGGTGCAGTGCCTTGTATCTGCACCATGTGGCGCGGCGGCAGCCATGTTTGCACCTTGCAGCATGGCCCATTTTTGCACCCCTGGTTCTTACTTGATTTTTAAGAGCATTTAACATAGCAAGGGGCAATTTATTGTACTGTTTCTATTTCTTTTTAATGATTACAAACGAACAACAGCTGCCTTTGGTGGACTTCTATCACTAAAAAGGTACAATTTTCAAGGTGTAAAGATATGTTTTTTGAAAAAAAGGGGGGGATTTTTACCTTTAAATGCTTCCGTGGCACCTGGTGCATGATTTTTATCAGGATGAAATTTTAGAGCTAATTTCCGGTAGGCCTTTTTCAGATCCTCATCAGAGGCATCCCTGTTGACACCCAGAATTTCGTAATAGTCTTTGCATTGTTTCACCCTAAAAGTTGGAAAGACAAAAACACCTCATCTGACAATCTATTCAATCCTATGAAATGGTGCCTCCAAGTGGCACACACCTATATTGCTTTAAAGATAAGAACTCTGCAGACTAAATATAAACAGAAGAGGAAGGCTTTTTTTAAAACAAACAAACAAACAAAAAACCTTCAGACATAAAAAAAAATTCCAAAATCTAGATTAAAAGACCACTAAAATTATTGTCCTATTTAACAGTTATGTATCTTTCCACTTCAGGCCACATTCATTGTAATTTAAAAAGCAAATTATAAGAAGCCAAACAAATCATTTTCAAGGAACAAACACTGAACCAGTTGGTCTTTATCCATCTTGGTCTTGGTCTTCCCCTACTTAGAAAACACATCCTGTTAGATGTCTTCTGACCCTTCCCCAAGGACTGAGGCTGCTATTGATCAACCTGCAGTACTGCCTATTGTACCCATTTAGTATGGCTGCATTTTATCCGTCTCATCTTTTCTATTACCTTCGCTTATTGGTATCATTATTATCATTATTATCACTCTGTTGTTTTGTATGTACACTGAAAGCTTTTGCACTGGAGACAAATTCCTTGTGTGTCTAATCACACTTGGCCGAATAAAGTATTCTGTTCTATGAGATCGCCGCTACATCCAGTGATGGTATTCAGCCAGTTTGCACCAGTTCGGCAGAACTGGTAGCTAATTTTTTGTTGCCCAGGCCCAAAATGGACTTCTGGAAGCGGCATCCACACAGAGAACCGGTTGTTCACATATTTGAATCCCACCACTGGCTACATCCCATAGTTGCTCTTCCAACTATGACCAACAAGTTGTTCTGTGATTTTAACTGTGGTCTGTTGGTCAGAATCTTAACTAAGGCTTACCTCTTCACAGCGTCCACTTGATCCTGAGTGTAACCTTTGCTGGTATCACCCCCTGCTTCTCCGTTGGCCGAAGCAAAATCCTCGGTCCTTTTTTGACTGCCGAGGTTGGACGATTCCTTGGGCTGAGAATGGTCATCAGCTGACTGCTTGTTCTTGGTGAGTGAGTCCAACAGCGCTACAAGGAAAACCGTTCAGCATTGACCCAGTGGTTCCATTTTCGCAAATTTATGTTCCCCCCCCACCCCCCCTCCATCATTGCCAAATGCCAAATAACACCAGGCTGGCCGAGTTACTGATGCCCAAACAGAAAGAGTGTCACTTAATACGTGTAATATAGTGACAAATCTTTTCATTGCAACCAATCAATTGTTCCTTAAGCTTTTGTTTGGTTTCATTCAGAAGACTCCAGCAGTACTAAGAATTTTTTTGATGATTTAAATGCAATGATTTTAAGATTTATATGGCAAAAAAAGAAAGCGAGAATCAAATGTAAATTATTACAAGAATCTAAGGATAGAGGGTGCTTTGGACTTCCAGATTGGAGACTTTACTATCAAGCGGCTATTTTGCTTTGGCTTAAAGAATGGATTGTATTGAGAAATAAAAAATTGCTTTACTTAGAGGGACACGACCTTCAGTTAGGTTGGCATGCTTTTATATGGGACGAGAAATCTAAAGCACATAAGTACTTTCAAAATCATGCGATAAGAAACGTACTACTTTCAGAATGGGAGAAAATTAAACATAAAATATATATGAAAATACCTGAGTGGCTTTCAACAATGGCAGCATTTGCTTATCCAAATCTGATTAATTATGACAAACT
This sequence comes from Crotalus tigris, assembly GCF_016545835.1. Classification (NCBI taxonomy): domain Eukaryota; kingdom Metazoa; phylum Chordata; class Lepidosauria; order Squamata; family Viperidae; genus Crotalus; species Crotalus tigris. Next base: position 637,702 of record NW_024100476.1, read on the forward strand.
GGTTAGTTATAAAGACATTTTAGCAAAGAGGGAAAACTTAAGGACAGGCAAACTTTACAATTACAAGGTATTGACGACATGGTGGGCCTATTTGCAAATTCAAACAAGATACGAAAAAGATATAAAATCGACAGGTTTTTACAAAGAACAGACCCCTTAGATAAAATTTTGTTAAAAACAGATGAGAATTTGATTAGAAAACTCTATAAATTTCTTTTAAACTGGAAGATGGAAAAAGAACAAGTGAAAGAAACAATGATAGTATGGGCAAAGAACTTTGGACATTCTATAGATTTGGAAGACTGGCAAAAACTTTGGGATAAAAATATTAAGCTTACAAAAGCGGTAGCATATAAAGAAAATTTATATAAGATGTTTTATAGATGGCATATGACACCAGTTCGCTTAGTGAAAATGTTTAAAAATGTTTCCGATATTTGCTGGAAATGTAAACAACAGCCAGGCACTTATTACCATGCCTGGTGGATATGCCCTATCGCTAAAAAATATTGGTCTAAGATACATAGATGGTTGGAAAAGATGATGAAACTACAGATAGAATTTAAACCGGAATTGTTTTTGTTAGGAATATTAAGACCTAATTATGGTAAAGAGAATGACTACTTGATATTGCATGTTTTAACAGCTGCAAGAATAGTATTTGCCCAATTTTGGAAAAATGAGAATTTACCATCTGGCCAGATTATAATTACTAAAATTTTAGAGTGTGCAGAAATGGATAGACTAACATTAGAAATGAAAGAAAAAGATGATTCAATTTATTTTAGAACTTGGGAAAAATTTTATCAATGGTTAGAGACACGTTAGAACTTGAAGGAGTCAATATTTTAGAATAGATGACTGATTTTTAATCGAGTTCTAACTAGCATTTTGATGATATGATTATGTTTCCTGATTTACTGATTCTCATTTATTACTTTTGATTGTTAGGATTTTTTGAGATTTTATTAGTAGTGTTTACTTAATAGATCAACGTATTTGTTTACTAATTGTTTTTAGTATGTTATAGTCTAAGCTTTGGTAAAAAGGGTTGAATATGATATTTACTCATTATTATGATCCGGACGGTAGCTTGTTAATTGAAATATGTGATTGTACCTATCCTTATTTTACCCTAATGCCTTATTCCCTTCCCCTTTCCTTCCACCCCTCCCTTTATCATACCTGTATTGTTCCTATTTTTCCTCATCTATATAAACTTAATAAAATTTTGTTAAAAAAAAAAAGAAGACTCCAGCAGTTTTTCCATTTCTTTTTGAGGAGCAAGTGTAAAAATCTGCATAATATTAATATTATACAATTATATTATACAATGGCAAAATATAGTCATTTAATCCTTATGAGTATTTTTGCTGTGCCTAGAATTTTATGTGATTTTTACTACATTGGGGTTTCTGTGGATAGGGTGTTAGCTGCTAAAAATGTGTTTAGGATAAGTAACATAAATTTTTAAATCAATAAAAAAACACTGCATACTAAAAAAATAGGAAATCAGAATAAGCAACTAGCATTCACCAACAAACAATACCTAAATTAATACAGCTGGTAAGATCCTCACTTATCCTACTTCATGCCAAGAATTATGTGGTGTTCATATGTAACAGTCATCGGGATCTTTTAAATCACATTTCTTTGAACAAACCATGATTTGGCTAACTTGTAACACTAAACTATCAAGAGTGAATTCCCCTCACATCAGAAACTAATTACATTTTGGCTTAATGTTATGAGTAAACCTTGTAAACGAATGTTTCAATTCCATAGAAATGGTTAGAGGAATACAGAAGACACTTATCTGGGTGGCAAAAATCTGGATGACCACTAGAAAGCAACAATGAGTCTTCTCTATCACTTTGCTATCATTCTAGAGGTTTTTCTGGATTTTTACAGGCTACATATGGAATATCTAAAATAAAGGGGGAAAAGAGAGCGTATATAATGGAGTAATCGCAGGAGGGAATATTAGTTACATCCATTTCCAAAACCTCAGTGGCTACCAGCTCTCGAAATGTACAAAGACCAGGTGTAATAGTCATTACATAGTAATTTAATTCCACTTTGGCAAAGAACATGAATCTCAAGAGTTTATAACAGCCCTATCTGATCCAGCTTTGCCATAATGTTAATATTCTTGCAGAGCCAAAACCAAAGACAACAATGAAAACAATTTTAAAAATTCATTTCCCCTACTAATTGGCAAACGACAATAATCATGGCCCTGGTTAACATATAAACCAAAATCCTAGCCAGTCTAGATGAAATGGCTTTATTTGGAGACAGATCACCTAGTTTTGTCAATTTGGATGGCTATGATTTTCCAGAGTTTGAGAAAGAGTATTTTTCCCACTTGATCCACTTAAACTAAGTGGTAAGTTTTGAATTTAAGGAGCCTACTATATGCAATCTATTTATCATTAATCCTTCCAACAGAATTATGATCACATCCACCTTACTGGGTGGATACTATGGCAGGATAGAGAAGCCAACAGTTGTCTATATGCTTCTGAATTACAATTCCAACATACTTTACCATTGACAACGCTCCCTGGCTAAAGGGAGTGAAACTATATAAAATGCACTTAGCCCTCATGACTTTTCCCAACAAATCTATCTTATGATAAAAAAAACAGATGGAACCACAAGCTGTGCAGAACTTGATTTGTCTACAGCAATTCTCCTATGGTAGTTTGAAATAACTGACACTGTTTTGTATTATGCTTGGATTATTTTGGTACTTACTGTTTTCACTGCACTACTGTGTGTATTATCATACTTCAAAGAGCTATTCAACAACATTTCCAGCAAGATATGTTACTCGGTAGTTTACAAAACAACAAGCATATATACAAATCAGCTAAAGGTGGCATAATGCCATGGGGGGGGGGAAGGTTGCCACTTTCTTACTTTTCCTAAAAGAATAACATAGTTTTATGCTTTAAGTTTGGGAAGGAAATAAGATCCTTCTTTACCAGTGGTTCCCAGTTCACAGGCTAGGGAGGTAACTGTGTTTAGGCTGTGAGAAAAAAGATGATGTTCTCAGTTATTATCCATAAACATCTTGTTGTTGTTAATTGCGAAGTCGTGTCCGACCCATCGCGACCCCATGGACAACGTTCCTCCAGGCCTTCCTGTCCTCTACCATCTTCTGGAGTCCATTTAAGTTCACACCTACTGCTTCAGTGACTCCATCCAGCCATCTCATTCTCTGTCATCCCCTTCTTCTATTGCCCTCAATCTTTCCCACATTAGGCCCTTCTCCAGTCAGTCCTTCCTTCTCATTAGGTGACCAAAGTACTTGAGTTTCAACTTCAGGATCTGGCCTTCTAAAGAGCAGTCAGGATTGATCTCTTCTAGGACTGACCGATTTGAACGCCTTGCAGTCCAAGGGACTCGCAGGAGTCTTCTCCAGCACCATAGTTCAAAGCCTCAATTCTTTGGCCCTCAGCTTTTCTCATGGTCCAACTTTCACAGCCATACATCTTATGCATCTATATTTATGTGCTATCACTCTGTTTCTGTTGTGACGCTGCCTTGAGTAACCTGCGAGTAGAAAGAATCAATCCACTCTTGGAAAGGAATTTTCCAGAGCAATTTTAGTTGGAATTCAGGCTTCGCTTTGAGATTAAACTGGCCCTGACTGGCTCTCATTTATTAGAACTCAAATTCTCAGCAACTTTTTATAGCATTTACCCATGGCGTGTAAATGAACCATTTCTATGAATTGAGGATTTAGAGCACCATTTTAAAATCATTAGTTTTAGATTGGTGGCCACAAAATGCCACCTTGTCTGTAAAGCTATTTAATTACCCGTATGAACCTGATGGAAACAGTCATTAAGAGATCTGGAGCTCTCTTTCATAAGAATCCTCTACTTCAGGGTTTCTCAACCTTGACCGTTTTAAGGCCTGTGGACTTCAACTCCCAGAATTCCACAGCCAGCAATGCTGGCTGTGGAATTCTGGGAGTTGAAGTCCACAGGCCTTAAAACGGTCAAGGTTGAGAAACACTGCTCTACTTCTTCCTGATATAGGCACATAGTCCTCAAGTTATAATGGCAATTAGGATCGGAATTCCCATCGTTAAGTGATACAGTCATAAAACGTGACATCACATGACTGCAAAGCATGGTGACAATGATTCTGGCACTCCCCACTGCTGTCATTAACCAAATCCCACTGGTCATTAGCCAAGGATCCACGCCAATCAAAGCCATTTCTGGCTTGAACCCTCTTGGCCTTGAGCCTCAGTTCTTTCAAGATAAGGGACTGCCTCCCCTTCAACTCCCCTCAATTGCTTATTCACCCCATCTCTGTCCTTTTTGGTCACCCCACACCCCTTAGGGGAAGCAAGCAGCCCCAAAAACCACCTGGCTCAGGGGCTGCTTGCCTCACTGAGGCCCAGGAGCTTCTTGGCAAACTATAGCTTTGGAGCGACAAGAAGCCTCAAAGCCGCAGTGCAATGTGAAGTTGCAGCTGTTCTAGGAAGCCCTGGCTACCCCAGCCCAGCCCCATAGTGCAAAAAGTCCGACGCAGCCCCCCTTGACACCCTACACTCCGAGACTCATGCCTCCCTGTGCTCTGCCACCTCAGCTGATCTTCACCATTCTCTTGTCCCCATTGCTGACCAAGCACATCCAGTCTGGACCTTTGCAGAACGAATGGTTGTAACTCAAGGACTACCTGTATACGAAACAGAAGAGGCCTTGTATGTTGACAGTCAGTGTCTGACAGGCTCGATGAGGGCTAATAAGATGAACTGGCCAGAAACACATTTTCCCTTCTTTTTATTGCCATTCCATAAAAGGGACAGCTGAGACTCAGTGATGCTTCAATTGCTAAGGATTGTACGTGAGACCGTTCTTAAGTATGGCCTAGAACAGGGGTCCTCAAATTTGGCCCTTTTATGACTGGTGGCCTTCAACTCCCAGAATTCCTCAGCCAGGCATGTTGGCTGAGGAATTCTGGGAGTTGAAGTCCACCAGTCATAAAAGGGCCAAGTCTGAAGACCTCTGATCTAGAAGTTACAATTACACATAATCCTCGAGTTAGGACAATTGAGCCCAACATTTCAGTTGCTAAGTGAGACATTTACTGAGTTTTTGCCATTTTACAACCTTTCTTGCCACAGTTGTTAAGTGAATCACTGCAGTGGTTAATTAAGTGAATAAAATGATTATTTAAGTGAATCTGGCTTCCCCATTGACTTTGCTTGTCAGACATTCGCAAAAGGTGATCCCATGACCCTGGGACACCGCGACCGTCATAAATATGAGTCAGTTGCCAAGCATCTGAATGTTGATCATACGACCACGGGAATGTTGCAACTGTTATAAGTGTGAAAAATGGTCATAAGTCACTGTTTCCAGTGCCGTTGTAACTTCAAACAGTCATTAAACAAACTGTTGTAAGTTGAGGACTATCTGTAGCACAATGAGAAATAGCAAGAATACTGGTTCGTGAAATTCAGCCATTGCCACAACATGTCTCCTGAAAATACTGTGCTGCCTGTTGATTTGGAAACGGGCAGGTTTCAAATTTTGATATTAATCTGTACAACCTTAAATAACTAGAAATTAGAATACCTGGAATGGAAACCTGTCCAAGCAGTGTAATCATTACTACAGGCAATTCTGGTTGTGCCAGATTCTACAAGCTTTTTTAACATCAATAATTGGAAATAGCACCCAAAAAAGTTTAAATTAACAGGCCAATGCAGGAGTTTTCATATCCTTAGAAAGTGATTTTAAATAACCTAATTCTAAACATCCTCTAATAATGTATTATGCAAGGGATTAATCAGATTGCTTTAAATCTCTTTGTACTACGTGTTACTTCCAAAAGTTTCAACTCTGGTTTTGTTTATTCAGAACAACATATCTCTACAGAATAAAAGTATCTTATTAAAGCCTTCCAGATGTTTGATAGCTGTTTTGCCAACTGAGCAATTCTCAATTAGGCAAAAATCAATATAAAACTGCATGTTTAAAAAATATGCTAGAAAACAGTAATAATAATTGGAGGAGGAGGAATCTAAGGCAGAATAGCAGCATATGCTTATGACATTCAAAGCACATCAATTAAAATTCATTTCAATGAGCTATCATCCTTTTTAGAGACTACAGCTCTCCTGAATTCCTAAAATAAAATATTTTCTTCCAAAAAATCAGCACAAAACCCTCAACCATCAAATCCTACAATCATTATACCATGAACATTCACAAAGAGAATGCAGTCATTCACAGTGTCTTCCTACTTTATTTACACCCAATCCAAGTACAATTTGTAAATGCACATAATTCTGCATGTAGATGAGCCTTCTTTCATAACTGCAAGTGGAAAGGTGACAGGAGTATTTTTCTTGATGGGTTTTTCACCAAATCACTCTCTTTTGGGTAAGTATTTAAAGGGAATAAGGAAGGTACAAGAGGAAAGAAAAAAATGTAATTAAAGTGAAAATAGAAGTGATCATGTATTTCAAAGTAACTGACTAGAAAACATAACCAGTCTGATCCCCAACTCATTAGGTAAATAAATAAAATAAATTGTTGGATTAGCAGCCTTCAGTTTTTTTTAAAGAGTTATAACAGCCAAATCTAATTGCTCTTGCAAATACCAGTGGACAAAAAAACATCCATATATAAGCCCATGTGATTAGAGGTTAAAGTGGGATCCAAGTTCTAGTCCACCCTTAACCACAGAAGCTCATTGACTGATCTATGCCAATCAATGTCTTGCTGTCAGAGACCTATCTCACAGGGCACTGTATATCAACTTCAGTTCTTGAACTAAAGGCAGAATATAAATCTAACAAAAAAAGAATAACTATTCAGAGCACAGGCCCTTTTCTGGAGGCAGTGATCACTATCCTTCCTGAGGTATCTGAGAAGTCGAAAGGCAGCATTTATACAATGCATTTAAATATTTTCTGATATAATGGTATTTGGTTTAATTATAAAAGGCTTCAAAGGTTAAAAGGCTACAATATTTTTAATTTTTCTATTATAGCTGTTAATCAGAGTTATGTAAGTCTGCATTTATCACTGTTATGACAGCAAGCTTTATTTAAAGAACTAAGAACTTGCAGCAAGGGCCCTTTAGTTGAGGGGTGGGGGCCAAAAAATAACTGTGCTCCGAGAAGTCAGTGAAAAATGAATAATTAAGCAGAAAAGTCAAAGAAGATGGGAAAGAGGGAAGGTAAGGCAGAAATGGTGTCACTAGACACTATTAAATAGTGTTACATTCAGAGGTTGTGGGTCGTCAATCACTGAAGGCTTTTAAGAAAAGAATAAACAGCCATTTGTCTGAAACAGTACAGGGTCACCTGCTTGAACAGGGGGTTGGACTAGAAGACCTCCAAGGTCCCTTCCAACTCTCTTATTCTGCTATTCAATCTGCATAGAGGACTGAAGCAGTGAAGTAAAGGATTGAAAGGAAGCAGCACATCAGAACATCTATTTAAACTTTGGAACAAAATAATGTATTTATTTGAAATCCATCTACGGCATCTTCACAAATCTAGGCTGCTTACAAATGGAGAGTCAAAATATTCCAGCATCCTTCAAATTGTCTCTGGGGAGCGCACAAGCAATAGCTCCCTACAATTATCTGTAACATCATGTACTCAAAAGTACAATATATTGTTTGAGATACCGAAAGCCCAATTAGGTTGACTGGTGTTGCTGGTTCCAATACTTCCCGAGTGGGATGAGAAGGACACTCAAGTGTGGGAGGGAGAGATTACAGTGATGAAATCTAAGCAGGGCCAGGCAACTGAGCACAAATTTTTGAACCCCAGTTCCCATTAGCCCACTTAGTGTGTGTATGGGGAGGGCAGCATCTAGCCAATCTTGGTAACCCTGAAACTTTCGTACAGTTGAGACACCTCTGCTTGGATAGAAGAGTAGGAAAACAGCTGTAGGCTACAGAGGGATATTCAAAAAATACCTCGGGAGAAGGGAACAGCGAACGGTTTCCGTACTGTTAACCATGAAAATTACACCGATGCGTCCGCCAGGGATCCAACCCAACTGGAGAGGGTCTTCCCTTGGCTGCTGTCCACCCAACTGCCCCGGCCAATGCCCAGCAGGCCCAGAGCTTGGCCCAGATCAACTGAAAGGCTCCTGGGAGCCAGGGCCGAGGCTAAAGGGGGGGCAAGAGCGACCACAGACCTACAAGCGGATCTAGGGAAGGGGCTGGCAAAAGTGGGTCGCAGATCCCCAGCAGAGAAGGCCGAAGGGAGAGAGAAGAATGCTTAAACCGCGCCTGTCCCAAAGCAGGAAGGAAGCCTGAAGATGGCAGGAGGGGGAGAAGGAGAAGGGACACCGACCGGCAGGGGGGAAACTGCAATTGGGGGCAAAGGGAAATACTCCAGGGGCCATCACCTATCACTCAGGTGCGGGGTTGCCCCCTTCATCCTCGGCGCAATGCTCGCTGGGAGTTGTAGTCTCGCAGTTCAGCTCATGGAAGATAACCATCCCGGTCTCTTCGCGCACAACATAAACCCCGCTCACTGAGTCGGGTTTCCCCTTGTCCCCTGCGCCGGCCGTGAACGTTCCCTCGAAGACCCCCTTCACAACTTGCGTGGTTTCTTTCCCAGCGAGCGAGGGGACTTCAAGTCCCAAGGTGCCTCACGCCACCCTCGCTTCTGCTCACGCGCAATACGGGTGAGAGGTCAGACCGGCTACCCCAGGCCTCAGTCATCTGGGCCTCCCCCCTCCCTGAGTCCCGCTCACCGCGGACCCGCTGAGACGGGTACAGCCGCTGGGCCTTCTCCAGGAAACGGCGGGCCTTCTCAGTCTGATTGGCCTTGATTGCGGCTACCGCGATAGCAATACAACGCTCCGCTTCGTCCCTGTTGGATTCCATGGTGGCGGTAGCAGTGGAAGGCGCCGGCGCACGATGATACGGTCATAGCGTCCCCTACTGGAAACTCCCTAATTGTCAAGCGGCAAACTTTGCCGTATTGTTTGGAATCGCCGCGCCACAGCATGTCATAATCTCGCCAATAGCCTGGCAGTGCAAAGATAGCATCTGCAGCTGAGCGGGATGGAGGCGTCTGGCTCTGAAGTAGCAGAAAAACTGCATTGCTAAGGTCCGTGTTGATTTGCGGGGAAAGAACAGTTGGAAGGATTAAGTGTAGGAATGTTGTTCTTTTTCGGACTGTATTAGCAAGGCATGCAATCTAGTAGTAGCTCTCCCGGAACACGTTAGGCCAGTGTTTCTCAACTTTAACAACTATGGCTGAGGAATTCTGGGAGCTGAAGTCCACAAGTCATAAAAGGGCCAAGTGTGAAGACCCCTGCTGTATGTTGATGTATTACCACTTATCTGGATTTGGAAAACTATTGCTTTCATTGATAATCACTGTTAGTGATCATCGATGCAATGAGCAATTCAAAGTCTGTGGTTATTGGTTAACCTATTTTAAGATTTTAAGTCACTATCAAAGTTTCAGTTTCTATCAGCCCTCTTGATTTGGGCTGATACCTAAGAAGCATATGTTGGTAGTCAAGGGCTCTAGTCTAGAAGTCCCCAACCTTTTGGGCACCATGGACCAGCAGAACAGAGGGTGTGTGCTTTTGTGTGCTGCCTGGCATCCCACGGATGGGACTTTGCTTGTTTGTGCGGACCAGTTGCTGGCATGGCACGGCCTGGTACTGGTCCACGGACCAAGGGTTGGGGTCCCCTGCTCTAGTCCCTTCTAATGTTTTGCCTTGGTGTGCTAAGACACTGGGAAAGTTGAAAAGCATGAGGACGGTATTGCTGTAATTATATACAAGTAATATATGAATATTGTATGCATGTTTCAAAAGTATTCCTGGTCCTCATTAGATTCTTGGACCGCAATGATTCTGGTTAGCTTCCAACTTTTTTCAATATGAATTTTTAGATCTAAAATTCAATAATCCCTTGTATTTCTATAATCGTAAACATATCAAGTCACAAAATTAATACAGCATTTCTTTTGGTTTCTATCAAAAAATGTCCAAATGTGGTTTCCATGAGGAAACACAAAGCTTTCCTTCAATCGAGGTAGTTAGTTTTGCCATTACAGCCAATTCCATTAACTCCATTGTTGTATCTTCGGTTCTTTAGGCATTGAATGAGGCAGTGTTGAAACAACAAATTTATTAACTCAGAACAGAAGCAGCCCTAAAGCCTGTTGCACAGCTATTTATACAGTTAGCCTCTAGGTAGCAACCAATAGGTTTAAAGCAGGGGTAGGCAACCCAAAACACTCAAAGAGCCACTTGGACCCTTTCCCACCAAAAACAAAACACCGGGAGCCACAAAGCCCTTTTGATATCTAAAATGAAGATAACACTGCATATATCCTTTTTTACCTTTATTATAGGTGTGTGTGTGTGTGTGTGTGTGTGTGTGTGTATACATATACACACACACACACATTAAAAATAAAAGTAAAAATATGACTCTTGGGAATATCCATACTATTAAAACAATGATCACCAAGAGAATGCTTTAAGAGAATAAAATTACATACACACAGAGGTAAAAAAAGGATATATGCAGTGTTATCTTCATTTTAGATGTCAAAAGGATCTCTCTCTCTCTGTCTCCCTCCCTCCCTCCCTCCCTCCCTATCTGCCCTTGGTCTGCCACTCCTCTTCCCCCACTCTCTTTCTTTCTCTCTCTCTCTCTCTCCCTCCCTCCCTCTCTCTCTCTCTCTTTCTCTCTCTCTCTTTCTCCCCCCCTCCTATCTGCTGCTCACCTGGCAAGCTTCAAGCTGTTGTCCAACAAGCTCAGGGGTAAGCAACCTCGTCTCTTTTATGACTCATGGACTTCAACTCCCAGAATTCCTGAGTCAGCCTAGCTGATTCTCTCTCTCTCTCTCTCTCTCTCTCTCTCTCTCTCTCTCCTGCCCTTCCTGCTTCCTGCTTCCTGCAGAAACGCAGCAAAGGGAGGAGCTCCGCCCAGTAAGCTTTTCAGCTCGGAGAACACTGTGAGTGCTCTCTTTTACACACACACAGAGAGAGAGAGAGAGAGAGAGAGAGGCAGGGAAGCGCAATTGCCTCTCTCTGTCTCTGTCTCTCTCTGCAAAGGCAGAAGAGGCTGGGAGCCACAGGGGAAGGCTCAAAGAGCCGCATGCGGCTCCGGAGCCGCAGGTTGCCGACCTGTGGTTTAAAGTAACAGTTTCCCACCCCAAACCTCATTATCAGCTTGGAGACAGCCAGTCTGGCTTTCAGTAACAGTAACTGTTAAATAATACAGCAATGTAGGTCAGACATTAAGAAAGTGATTTAAAACAGTTATGGTCAATACATTACCTCCATCATCCATTCTTCCATTGTGGGAATCTGTTCTCTAAGGGTGATATGGATGTATAAATAGATTTAAAAGTAAATCTACAAATAGATATTTAGAAGATTTATATGACCGCCCACTCACTCTTAGTGACTCAGGATGGCTTACAAACAAGAAAAACCCAGTATAAAAGAATAAAAAACAATATTCCCCCACCCCCTGGAGACAACCCACAATCAAACAAGTCACTTGATGGGCTCCATCCCACTCTGTATTCCCCAGACTGTTGGCAGGACCAGGTCTTCGGAGGCTTGTAAAATAATTTTAAAGTGAGGGGCCAGTCTAATCTCTGCAGGAATGATATTCCAAAGGGAGGGAGCCACCACGGAGAAGGCTCTTCTTCTGGGTCCTGCCAGATGTATTTCCTTAGGAGACAGCATCCGCAACATTCCTTGCCTCCCCACTCTAATGGGTCAGGTGGATGTAACCGGGAAGAGACGATCTCTCAGATAACCTAGTCCCAAGCCATGAAGGGCTTTAAAGGTGATAACCAACATCTTGAATTGCATCCGAAGCAAATTGGCAGTCAATGCAGCACCTGCAGGAGAGGTGACACGTGCACACCTGGGTCTGCACAAAACCATGCAGGCCACTGCATTTTGAACCAATTGAAGCTTCTGGGTGCTTCACATGGGCAGCTCCATGTAGAACGCATCCCGTGGTCAAGACAGGAGGTGACTAGGGCATGAGTGACTGTGAGCAGGGATTGTTGTTCCAGGAAAGGGCATAACTGGCACACACCAGTACAAAGGACCTCCTGCCACCAGCTCTTCAAGCAGGAATCATGAGCCCAGGAGAACCTTCAGATTATGCACTGGGTCTGTTTGGGGCAGTGCCACCCCATCCAAGACCAAAGGTGGCAATTCTATATGGACCAAAAAAACCTCACTTTGCCTTGCCAGGGTTCACTTTCAGCTCCCCACCAGCTCTTCACAGCTTTAAAACACTGTGAAAAGGTCACAGCATCTCTTAACTCAGGGGTCTTCAAACTTGGCATTTTTATGACTTGTGGACTTCAACTCCCAGAATTCCTCAGCCAGGCATGCTGGCTGAGGAATTCTGGGAGTTGACGTCCACAAGTCATGCAAGGGCCAAGTTTGAAGACCCCTGTTTTAACTCGCCATGGGCCGAGACATAAAGCTAAGTGTCAGTGGTGGTGGATAATCTCACCTGACGGCTTCATGTAGATGTTAAACAGAAGTGAAGAGAGAGTACCGAGTCTTGCAGAACCCCACAAAGCAGTGGACAAAGGCTAAGCTTCTTGCTTCCCATCAACACAAACTGAGATCAGTCATAGAGGAAGGAAGTGAACCAGGACAACAAAAAGCCCCCTACTCCCAACCCCTGAAGCCATCCCAGAAGGATACCATGGTCAATGGTATTGAAGGCTGCCAATTTAAGAGTATTAAATAGGGTAACATCATGAGTTCTACACCTGCCTTGGCCATGAAGTCAGCTGACTGACTTTAGGCCAGTCACTTTCTCTCAGCCCTAGGAAGGAAGGAAGGGCAACCACACTTCTGAAAAACCTTGCCAACACAACTGCAGGGACTTCTCCAGACAGGCTCCGAGAATCAGGCATGTTTTAATAGGACAGGGGTAGGCAACCTTGGCTCTTTTATGACTCGTGGACTTCAACTCCCAGAATTCCTGAGCCAGCATGGCTCAGCTTGGAAACCTCTCACTTTCCCCTCAGCATGGCTGGCTCAGGAATTCTGGGACTTGAAGTCCACGAGTCATAAAAGAGCCAAGGTTGCCTACCCTTAGAATAGGAGGGAAAAAAAGGTGTTTAACAGTCAAAATAGGCATATTAAACCTTTTGTTAAGCTTAATACATTTTTTTATTCCTTACAGAGAAAAAAATGAGAACATTTGGCTGTTTCCTATCAAACTGAGGTGATATAATCTTGAAAATCCTTGGTTTCAGTGTGGCACAGCAGTGCCCTTTGAAGCATCCGAGAAATTGAGCTTTGGGATAAAGAAGTAGAGGTCAGCTCATGTGACCCCCTCCCCCCAAGCATCTTTTCATAGTGTTATTCAGTTCCAACAAAACATGTAGAGTGGAATATAAATCTCAAGGTATGTCTCCACTATCAAGATAAAGTCCTGTCCATCCATCCTCAATTCAGCATAACTATACCAATAGAAAGTTTACAATCCTCATAGGCAATCTATCTTCTGTCTCCCCCCCGCTTTTTATCAGGCAATGCAGATTTCCTTCCAAGGTAATAGGTGGCAAAGCCCAGCTGATTTTATACACCTTCAGCCTGATGGTCAATATCAGGGTTATTCAAACTTCTAAGGACAGTTGAAGCTTCTTTTCATTTATGGACTGGGGGTGAGGAAAATTCAGTCTTCATGGAAGCACCAGGGAAAAAAGATGTTGCTGAAGCTTCTATAGCAGTGGTTCTCAACCTGTGGGTCGGGAGCCCATTTGGGGTCGAATGACCATTTCACGGGGGTCGCCAAACCATGCTGTCCACCATTTTTTTTCCCTTTTCCCTAGCTGTCCTACTCCCTCTTATTGGTGGCCACACCCACTTGGGGGTCACCACAACATGGGGAACTGTATTATGGGGTCACTGCATTAGAAAGGTTGAGAATCACTGTTCTATAGGCTGTAAGCCTCAGGTGTCAATTCAAATTAGGTGATCAGGTTCAAAGGAGAGAAAAATAGTAACTGGGTCTCACCAGCAAATTTCCTCTGCTAAACCTTCTCACAGTAGGCATGTTAAGTCAGCTCCTGTAACTCCCTGTGCTTGCTACAGTCCAGAGGTAATTGCACACCTTGGATTAGCAGCTGTTGGACTTAAGAGGTGAATTAATTCAAAGCTGATGGGGTTCAGAACCTATTCAAACTGAATTAAATAGAGGCCAAATGGCAAATGAGAGAGACCAAGGCTCTTGTGTTCCAGATTTAATGAGGACTTGGCCACTTCAATGCAATGAGGATTTTTGCAATTCATTTCTGGTGGTACAAAGTCATAATCCCTGTATTTGAAAGAGAAATTCACGAAGGCTGATTTAAGCAAAAAAAGACAAAGAATGTATAGAAGTTAAGGTATTCCCACAATAGGACTGAATAAAGATATTGGGCCTTCTTGGGATTCAAATTAAATCCCAGCAAGTTTACTGATAGGTCAATTCATTCTTTTCGTATTTGCACAGCACACTGTCCTTCTCTTGTCTCAATTATTTTGGGAAGGGTGGAACAACCGGCTTCCAGAAGCTGTGAATGCTCCAATACTGGAAGTTCTGAAGAAGAAATTGGACAACTATCTGTCTGAAATGGTATAGGGCAGAGGTAGGCAACCTTGGCTCTTTCATGACTCGTGGACTTCAACTCCCAGAATTCCTGAGCCAGCCATGCTGAGGGAAAAGGGAATGGTTTCCAAGCTAAGCCATGCTGGCTCAGGAATTCTGGGAGTTGAAGTCCACGAGTCATAAAAGAGCCAACGTTACTTACCCCTGGTATAGGGTTTCCTGCCTAAGCAGGGGGTTGGACTAGATTATCTCCAAGGTTCCTTCCAGTTCCTATTCTATTCTCTAAAGAGCAATAACATAATCAAAAATAATTTTAAAAATACAACCTTTACAGGCGCCAAAATAATACATGGTGTCAGCACTCAAATGTCATCTGGAAACCAGCTGAAATTTAGATTACAACAGTACTGCTGAAATTTTAACATGCCATTCAAGCATAGAAAATCTAAGATGTGAAACCATTAAAACAGATATCGAGTTAGAGAACAACTAACTAACTCTAGAATAGAATAGAATAGAATAGAATAGAATAGAATAGAATAGAATAGAATAGAATAGAATAGAATAGAATAGAATAGAATACTTTATTTGGCCAAGTGTGATTAGGCATACAAGGAATTTGTTTCTGGTGCAGAAGCTCTCAGTGTACATGCAGAGCAACAGAGTAGTAATAATTATTAAGGAGCCATTGAGATTCTTTTTATAACTGAGGTGGGATAATACATCTGATTAATAAATAATATTTAAGAAATAAAAATGAGTCTTTAGTTGCATTAGATTTTAATAAAAAGCTGAATAATTGCAGGCATAAGAAAAAGCTTATCAAGTGGCTGAAAGGGTTGCAAAACAAGCACTCTGCATTGAAGAAATAAAATATGAAATATATGTAATTTGTAAATATAAGGGTGATTTACAATGTAACAAAATAGGCACGAATGGATTTTAAAACAGTGTGGTTCTTTAGTATGTTTGCAAACAACAACTGTGTAGTATGTTTGCAAACAACAACTTTTAAAGGAAGGCAATGTTACTGTTTTGTAAACTAGAAAGCTGCTGCTTCTCTCTTTCTTAAAAATAATGCAAGCACCCCAAATTCTGCTTATTTTTCCTGTTTTTGAAAATTATTTAGACTGCACCATATCCACCCAGATTAGAAAGGTACCTTTAGTAATAGAAATGTGAAAGGTGCTTCTCCTTGGAAAAGCTGTGAAAATTTGGAACACCCCTGGGAGGAAAAACCAGAAACACCCTGTTTTTTTCTGGCCCTTTATATTTCTAGAGATAATACTGTATGTAAGTTTTTGCATTGCTTTAGGCATGCTTCTTGTACAAATGAAAAAGAAAAGTGTCAAAAGATTCCAGAATGATGTGGCACCTTTCCATTTATTTGCCCTGGGAACTGAACCATCCCTTCATTATAAGTAGTCCTCAACTTACACAATTGAGCCACTAATTCCCATTGCTAAGCAAGACAATGCGTTAAGCCAGTGTTTCCCAAACTTGACAATTTTAAAGCACGTGGACTTCAACTCCCAGAATTCCACAGCCAGCGTTGCTGGCTGTGGAATTCTGGAAGTTGAAGTCCTCATGCCTTAAAATTGTCAAGTTTGAGAAACACTGCGTTAAGCTAATGTCCCATTTTACAACCTTTCTTGGCACAGTTGTTAAGTGAATCATTGCAGTTATAAATTTAGTAATGTTGTTACATGAATCTGGCTTCCCCCTTGACTTTGCCTGTCAGAAAGTCACAAAAAGTTATCACAAGATTATGGGATGGTGCAATCGTCATAAATACATGCCAGTTGCCAAGTGTCTGAAACTGATCACAGGACTATGGGGATCAATGGTCGTAAGTGTAAAAAAAACAGTTATAAGTCACTTTTTTCGGTGCTGTTGTAACTTTGAATGGTCACTAAATAAATGGTTGTTAAGTTGAGGACTGCCTGTATAACCAAAGAAAAGAGATGTTGACACGAAAAGAGTTTGTCTAGCATTCCATCCCTTAGTATGATTGATTCCTGCATGATTATTTTGAATTTAGTTTAACTGTTCTGCTTTGTTTGCTTCTGTTTTTCAGCTTACAAACAATAGATTTTATCAAAGAAAAGCACTAAACATTTTAAGATATCCGTGGTTAGCTGTAACATTTTATAACATATATGCCTGGTCTAGGGTATACATTTCGTCAAAACCTATGATAGGTTAAAAAGAAAGATTACATTGAGGCATAACAGAAATCACAGTATGTTTTCATGGGGCAATAAGCCTTCATTTGATAGCTTAAGCTTCAGATTCACATTTGGTTGGTTCACGAAATCAGACACACTGGGCTCTTCCATATCATACTCAAAACCCGATCCTGTCTCAGGATCAGCTTCATTGCCAGATCCTTCTTCGTCTCCAGAAAATGGCAAAGTACTGGGTTGGTCTTGAAGTATCTCTCTGAAATACATATTTTTAAAAACAATCATTAAGTCTTAGCTACAGTGTTTAGATTTTCTTTATTTAGATTTTCTTTATTCCCTAACTGGAAGTAGGTAATGTATAATGTATAAAAAAAAGTTTAAAAAGATGTCTGGTCTATCTGTTTGTTTGTTTGTTTGTTTAAAAAAACTGGCAAATTTATATGCAGAACAGACAAAAATAAAATATGCTTTTTCTCTAGCCTCTTTTAGATAGTTGGTACAGTTTAGCTATCCACACCTTTTGTTTTGCAAATGCACCCTCAAATGCTTGGGAGAATAGGTTGATCCACTATTAGTTATCATTATTAGCTATTAGTTGAAGATTTGATTTCCATAATCCCCAGCTGGTATGGCCAAAGGCTGATTCAGATAAACAAGACTAAGCTCACACTGCTTTGTAACAAAAGCACACATGCACCCTTTATATTTTATACATAAAATACTAACTGCACAAACTTTCATAAACAACACACATACTTTCAAGGTTTTCTGGTTCCCTCTCTATCATTCAGAGCTGGCCAACTAAAATGTTAAAGTAAGGAATGAGGGAACAAATGAAAACAGAGCAAACCTGATTTTTAAAACTATCTAGAAAGAAGGGGTTAAATCAAAGCATCAGCTCCAAAAGCATGAGGGAGAAAGAAAAGGATTGAAAATATAGTAAGACGACCTATTCTTTGTACTACTTATGCAGAGCTGTTGCTGTAAAATAGATGACACACAAGATAAATCAGAATTCAACCACATGAGAAAAATGTCAGTTTCACCCTTCCTTGAATCAAAACCCACATGCTTCTAGATCCTCTAATGCAGAGATAGGCAACCTTGGCTCTTTTATGACTCGTGGACTTCAACTCCCAGAATTCCTGAGCCAGCACGGCTCAGCTTGGAAACCTCTCCCTTTCCCCTCAGCATGGCTGGCTCAGGAATTCTGGGAGTTGAAGTCCACGAGTCATAAAAGAGCCAAGGTTGCCTGCCCCTGCTCTAATGCAAATGGGCCTCATTGAGAGCCAGTCCCTTCATCTAGTCTCCATCTCTCATTGAGATGTGCTTGCATTGATGGGCTGGAATCGTGTGTCTCTCACAAGACTTTTCCTGATCAGGAAAAAAAAAAAAAAAGCTTTGCCCAATGAATCCGTATTTGTTAAAAAGGTACTGCCAGGGTGAAAAAAAGATCAATTCATATATACAGGTAGTTCTTGACTTACAACCCATCACTTAGCAATTGTTTGAAGTTACAATGGACTCTCAAAAAGCTACTTGCAAGCCTACTTCAAAGTTACAGCATCAGCTTCCCCCTCATGGTCACATGACTGCATTTTGGACACTTGGCAATCAGCCCATATCTACAGCCGTTTGCAACCACCCACGGTCATGTGACCACAATATATCATATTTTTGTCAATTTTTAACTTCCAGTTTCTGGCAAAAACTGACCCATAACAAACAGTGAGTTTGCTTAATGACCAGTGCAAAAAAGTCATAACTGGTAAGCCACTTTACAACCATCAGGACGTATGACCATAGTTGCTAGGCTCTGTTACGGTCATAAGTCAAGGATTATCTGTATTTTTAAAGTTCAGGTTATGAAGACACAGGTCATTACAACTTGCATTATACCAATTTATATATTGCTAAATATTACCGTCTGTTATTTTGTAACATCCCTGCTGATTGATTGGTTTTATGTACTTCAAGTAGTTAGCTGCCTCAGTCACCAGTGACTTTAGGCAGTGTAAAGAAAAAAACAGGATGAAAAACAGAAATATGTGAATATATATCTTTTATTATGTTATAAATATATGATTTTTGCATAAAGGTCCTGAAAATATCACAAATTATTTACATATTTATTTATAAATTTATCTGCCGTCCATCTTGTCACAAGGTGACTTTGGGCAGCTAGACCATTTTGTTTGCTTAGACCATTTTCAAGATTAAGGACAACAAAGAACCACCCATGAAGGTTGATTTTATCTTACCGTGTGGGGTTTTCCTCAAAGAGGATCTTCTCATTCTCCTCTGTCATGACAAAACTGGGTCCCTTTTCTTCAATGCAGTTGGCAGAATTGGCATCAGGTTTACATCGGACCCACATGTACCGGCCTTTCTGAGGAGCTCCTGATGAAAAATGGTATATGTGTGGAAATCAAGTTTATAACCTATTAAACATTACTAGGACAGCTTTGTAATGTTGGTATTGGAACAGCATTGCCGGTTCAGTACACCCATCGTACTCTGCAAAAATAACAACAGTCAACTCTGTAAACCGTGATAACCTTTGTCAAAACCTGAGGACAGGCAACTTGAGATATCCTTTATTTATTTAATTATTTAATTAATCAATTTAGAGCAGTGGTTCTCAACCTTTTTAATGCTGCGACCCCCCCCAACCGGTCGTAAGTCAAGGACTACTCAACCGGTCGTAAGTCGAGGACTACTCAACTGGTGCGGCACCGTTTGCAGAATGGGACTTTTGGCGGGCTCAGCAGGGCAGAGACAGCCTGGACAATTCCTATTGGCTTTTGAAAGCCAATTGAATTAGTCTCTATTCAAGAGAGTCTATTCTATTGGCTTTCAAAAGCCAATAGAATAAAAGGGAGTAGCACGGCTAAGGAAAAGGGGGGAAAAATGGCAGACTGCGTTGTTTGGCGACCCCCGTGAAATGGTCGTTCGACCCCAAATGGGGTCCCGACCCACAGGTTGAGAACCACTGATTTAGAGGCCACCTAGACTTCTAAAGGTGGCGTGCCATTGGAAAAGCAAGGGAACCAATTTTAAAAAAGTGAAAACAATTGTGCATGTCAGGAAAAAGAGGAATATTTAATTAAATTAAAGTTCCAGTGGAGCTGGAGACATACTTCCCCAGGTTCTGGGGGATCAGGCGGGTTTTTAGTGCTTTTTTGAACAATATCAGGCTGGGAGACTGAGGGATCCCTTTGTGGGTCCCAATAGATGGCACTATTTGATTGAAGGGAACACCGCAATGCCTATCTTACAGAGCAGGCAGAAATTATCAGAGATAGTCAAATAACCAAGCCAAAATGGTTTTCCTTTCAGAAGAAAATTCTTGCCAAGGGGTTTAAAATTTAATATTACATTTTAAAACATCTTAGTCAAGAGAGACTAATTAGGAACAATAAACCTAAACACGATGTCTGATAATAGGCAGCTTACTCAGCAAATATTTTGTCCCCTTTTTATGGATTACTAGCCTCAGTACCATAGTGAAAAAACTGGAATAAAGGTTTAAACTGAAATAAATGTATAAGTAATAAACGAGCAATTTTCTCCAAACTGTAGGATTCCAGATAAATGGGGAAATATTTCTAAACTTCCATTGGCTACATTCATTCAAAATTCTCAGAACTAAAATCTAGATCAGTGTTTCTCAACCTTGACAATTTTAAGGCATGTGGACTTCAATTCCCAGAATTCCACAGCCAGCAATGCTGGCTGTGGAATTCTGGGAGTTGAAGTCCACATGCCTTAAAATTGTCAAGGTTGAGAAACACTGATCTAGATGCATCTGGTGGGCCCAAAACTGGGAAAGGCTATGCAATGATGGTTTGTCATAAAAGCCTAAAAGTTGAAAATGGGTAGCAAGTACCTGAACACAATGCCTAACACTCTAGAACTGTCAAGTACAAACTCATGTTGCACCAATGTAACCTTAACACCTCTGATAATTTGAAAAATCTTTCAGTCATAAAATCTGTCATAGGAAGTTCTTCTCTAATTTAACAGAATAAGAGAATAAAAGAGTTGGAAGGGATCTTGGAGATCTTCTAGTCCAGTGATGGTGGACCTTTTAGAGACCAAGTGCCCAAAAACTGGCCCCTCCCCGCCAAATTCAAAAAATTTGCAGCATTCCAAAGAGGAATTGTGAGGCCTTTGGGAGGAGTGTGCTGAGGAAACTCTCAAAGGAAGACTGAGAAATACAAGGCCTACAATTATATCAGACGTTTTAGCAAATAGTGTTCAGGTTGAGGTAGGAGGACATACTAGTTTTTAGTCCACCTCCCAAACCAGGTGCTTTCCAGATGTGTTGAAGTAATTTCATCATCACTAGCAAGCACCGGGTTGAAGAAAGTTGCAAACATCTTCCTTTTTAAACAGTATAACAGGCCTGACCAACCTCGATATAAAAACTCAACCCATTTCCTTTCTCTCACCACAACATAGATAACTAAGTTTCCATGACATGTCTGAGTTAATCATCTCCCCTAGTTAAGTGACTCACTTCATATCTAGGCACACAATCAGGAATCGCCATATCAATGGAAAGGAATCATTTTCAAAAGTTTTAGAATGTGAATTTCTGCAAATTCCAGTATGAATGAACTTCATAGGGCTTCTGGGACAGGTTGAAAAAAGTTCCTGATATTTATGTTCCCACCAAAAGAGCAGAACTGGAAGGTCATGCCAATGTACAGTTTAGCTGTGGTGTAATTGACACACCGCAAAACTATCCATTCATTCATTCATCCATCCATCCATCCATCCGTCCATTCAGCTTCAGATCTTTCAAGAGAAATTACAAAGCTCGTTTAATGGCTTTGCAGTATGAAGATGTCAAGTGTCCAGTCCTGTAGAATAAGAGGGCATTTTTACTGTTGCTAGTTCTGAACCAGCTCAGAGATGACTTTCACAAGATCAGAAATCAAGCAAAACAAAGGATGGGTGAAATCATCTCTCCCAAAAATCAACTTGGGTTAAGCCACTTGTACCATAAAGATGTCCACACTGATTGGAACCTTGATGTCACTGGAATTTTTTTGCAGTGGATTACAGAATACAGAATAACAGAGTTGGAAGGGACGTTGGAGGTCTTCTAGTCTACCCCCTGCCCAAGCAGAAGATCGATTCCAGACAAATGGTTGTCCAATCTCTTATTAAAAACCTCCACTGATGAAGCATCACAACTTCTGGAGGCAAATGGTTCCACTGATTAATTGTTCTCGCTGACAGGAAATTTCTCCTTAGTTTTAGGTTGAATCTCTCTTTGATAGGTTTACAATTGTTACTTCTTGTCCTGCCCTTGGTTGCTTTGAAGAATAGATTGTCTCCCTCTCCTTTGTGACAACGTCTCAAATATTGGAACACTGCTATCATGACACCCCTAGTCCTTCTCTTCATTAGACTAGATCAGTGATGACAAACCTTTTAGAGACTGAGTGCCCAAACTGCAACTGAAAACCCACTTATGCATCGTTGGGTGCCAGGTGGGTGTGACCCATTGGGTGGGTGTGGCCCATTGGGGGGCATGGCTGCGGTGGTAACGGCAGACTGGGTGGGACTAAAAAGTTCAATCAATCAATTCCAACTTTGCAAGATCTTTTTTTTCCCGCAAGTTGAAATTGACTGATTGATTGAACCTTTTTTTTTTTGTACACGGCGGCGGAGGCCTAAAGCGAAAAGATTTTATAAAACCCAGCTGAAGGCCTAGGACTGGGGCGGCAGCGTGCGTGCCCACAGAGAGGGCTCTGAGTGCTGCCTCTGGCAACCGTGCCATAGGTTTACCACCACTGGACTAAATATACGCAGTTCCTGCAACCGTTCATAAACTTTCTTTTGAAAATAAGCCCATTTATCAGAGATCTGCCTCCTTGGATGCCTACTGACTTCAGTTTCCAGTTCTAATCTTGTAAAGGCAAAGCTGAGATCTTGTCACCATTTCAAACTGCCAGAAGTAAAGGCAATTGTTTCCCAGATTTTGGTAACTGAAAAACCTGATGGGATAAATGGAATAGAACTGACTTAAAAGTAGGCACATACAAAAGTACAGGTAGTTCTCTTCTAATGGCCACAATTGGGATCAGGCTTGTTGTTGTAAGTCATAAAGCGAAATGTCATTGACCACACCGATTTAACACTGGTAATTCCTACAATCCCCATTGTGGTCATTAACAATCACAAGTTGTTAAGCACGTATCCACTTCAATCCAAACCATTCCAGGCTTTTTCCTTCCCAGTCCTTCAGTAAGCTAAGGGTCTGCCTCCAACTCCTCCCCTCATCTCCCTTCATCTCTGGCAGCCCTGCACTCTGCCATGTGGGGTGGCAAGCACCCCAAGAACCACATGGCCCTGGGGCTAGTTGCAATGCCCTAGGAAACCTCAGCCACCCCAGTAAGCATTCATTTACCCAGCTGTTTTCTCTTCCAGTTCCCTTCACCAACTTTTTGCCTTTTGTGCCGAGTCACCGTCACCAAAACAGAAACATCTCACTGTTTTTGCTGTCTCCTTTTTGGACTCAGCTTCTCCATCAAACATTTCCTATATGTCGCTCTCAGAGTTTTTGTAAAGGTGCAATATCTTTGTGAAGCATTCCGACGGCAGTGCAGCTTTACAAAGAAAGCCCAGATAAAAGATCAGGGCAGGGAATTGTTGGAAGAAAAGTCTTCATCATGGTTCATCCAAGCTGGGAATAAACATGGCAACTGCTTTGGGAAGAAGGTTGTAGTTTATTGGAGAGGAGAGCCAGACAGGAAGATGGTTCTGGCAGCAAGAGAAGTGAAAAAAGGACTGAACACATGTAGGGAGTAGGTTTTTATACCCTCTGAAGCCTTTTGTTTGGAGTTATTTCCTGTTCCTGTTTTGAGGCTATTTCCTGTGTCATGTATTCTGACCTGAGTTTGGGTGTGCCCTTTGGCCTTTGTGAGTTAATCCTACCATGTCCTGTCCCAGGTGGGGTATGCAGATTTTAGGTCTTTGTCTTCCTAATTTCTTAGCTTCAACTTTCTCTATAGAGCTGGTTTCTGCTTGGGGAAGGGAGACCTGGAGCTATTAAGAAAACTGGTCATGCTTTCCTGCTTTTTTAAGATCCTTTGAGGAAATATATTTTTCTGCCTTTTGAATGTTTCCTTCTCTGGGGGCTGGCTTCCCACAGAATGGAAGTGAAGGCAGCTGGGTGAATGAATGCTTGCTGGGGTAGCTGAAGCTTATGGGGCATAGCAAGCAGCCCCAGAATCGGTGGTTGTCACCCCATAAGTCAGGATGTAGGGTGGCCAAAGGGCATAGACAAGGGGAGATAGGGAGCGGGAGAGGGAATTGAAGCCTCCTGCAGTTATAAGTATGACCAAGCTGCTAGGCATCCAAATTTTGATCATGTGACTGGGGGGGGGGATGCAATGGGCATAACTTGGGGCATGGTCATAATTCCATTTTTTTCAGCATGGTTGTAGCTTTGAATGGTCACTGAATGAATGGTAATAAGTAACAACAACTGGAAATAGAAGTTTTTTTTCTCAGTCAATTTTTTTCCTCCTGTGCAAATCCAGATGTTCTCGTCATGGTAAATTAGAAAAGGGGGAGTTAAGAGAGTCTTTTTGTACAGCCAAGTAATGGATCATACAAGAGAGATACAGTGGTTAACACACTGGCCTTAGATCATGGTAGCTTAGGTCAAACTCTGTTTCTGATTACTTTAAGCTAGTTGTTCTTTCTTATTTTAATCACTTCTACAGTAATTATTACAGGTAGTTGTAAGCTGAAGACTACATGTAGTAATTACTGTAGAAGTGATTAAAATTGGCTTAAAATAATCAACAAGAGAGTGGTTGACTTACAACTACAACTGAGCCCAAAGTTTCTGTTGCTAAGTGAAACATTGTGTTAAATTAATTTTGCCCCATTTTACGACCTTTCGTGCCACAGTTGTTAAGTGAATCACTGCAATTGTTAAAT